>NC_053391.1:625771717-626400682 GCF_905171765.1 Bufo bufo
TGTTTCTAAGAGACGTCACAAAGAATGTGCCTTATGCAAATGTTCTCTGGCTTCTGAATATAGCAAGAGGTTATGCCAGCAATGCATAGATAAAACAGTGGCTGAGGAGAGTTCATCCTTTTACAATTGTCTACAGAATTTTGTAAGAGCTCAGATTAACGCTTCTTTATCCTCCAAAAAGCCTGATAGTTCCAGAGAGGCTAAATCAAAGAAAAAGGAAAAGGCGTTTAAGGCGGTTTCTTCGGAGTCAGATGAAGGGGGAGGAGGTCCAGTCTTTCGGTTTGGACTCGGACGCTTCGTCCCTCTCCTTGGATTCCGATAATAATGAAATTTAAGAGAGCTTTCTTTCCCGTGGAGGATGTGTATAAACTCTTAAAAGCGATCAAAGCAGTCATGGGAATAGAAGATGTAAAAGAGGCTAGATCAGTGCAGGACATTATGTTTCGGGGGCTGCAGACAAAACAGTCTAGGTCTTTCCCTTTGCAGAAAATGTATCAGCCTTAATTAATGAAGAATGGCGTAAACCAAGCAAAGGAGTCTTTATTTAAAAATTTTTAAAGAGGAAATATCCCTTTTCTGAGGACGTAGCCACTATTTGGAATAAAGCGCCAAAGGTTGACGTTGCTGTAGTGTCCCACTACGTAAGGGTGGGCACTACTAAGGGTCATGTTGCCCCCACCTCCTGTGGGAAATTGATATGGTATTTTATATTGCATTGTAATGTGTATCTTTCCTGTTATCTCCTGTACCAGGCCTGCTAGGGGTGTAGTTTCTCCTCCTAAGCTGTAGAGGGAGCTAGGGAACCCCCTAGTATATATAGTTAGGCCCAGACAGGAAAGAGTTAGTTCAGTCCAGTCCAGGAGGCTAAGTAACTCAGTCTAGCCTGCCTGAGGTTCCTGAGTAAGAAAGCTCAGAAGTTAGTCCAGGAGAAGAGGTTCCCTACTGAAGTTATCCTGCAGCTTACCAAAGTACAGAGCAGTGCTAAGTTTAACCAGCAAAGTAGAAAGGCAGAAGGTTATTTGCAGCAAGTGGATTCATACCAGAGGAAGGTTTCCCTCCCAAGGATAAAGCCAGCTATTAGGCATCCGGCCCTTGGAGAAAGTCAGACAGGATTCTGCAGAAAGTAAAGCCTGATCTGTGAGTTTATTCCCTCTGAGTTATCTTGCTAGGATTTTACCTGCCATTTATGTCAAGCCTGCCTTATATCATTATCCTGCATATGGAACTTTATATGAAAACCTGTAAATAGTTGAACTGTTCAGTAAAAAGGAGTTCTGGTTCACCACAACTCTGTGTACCTCAATTATTCCTACAACAAATGGGTGTGCCACCATTACCGGCACTGGCGTCACAAACTATAAGGGATCTTGCCACCGGCACACTAAACTTCCAACACCCAGGGTACCTCACCTACCACCCGGCCTGGTCCCTATCTACAGAGAGTGCCCCAGAGGATCCATGTGCCAGCCTCTCCATCACTGCTGTACGCCTGCCCAGGGTCTTCTACAAACTGTGAGTACCAAGATCAACCCTCGGTCTGCCTATTAACCTGTGACCTCACATTCGCTCCCCCTGAAGGACTGGCGTTCTGCATTGCCATTTCTAAGGAAGCTAAGAAATCGGCTCTTCCATTCGAAGACAATGGGTCCTTAAAAGATCCCTTGGATAAAAAGGCTGGGGGGTTCCTGAAAGGAGCTTGGGAAGCTTCGACGTCTTCCTTCAGACCTTCCATCGCTTCAACCTGTACTGCCAGATCCCTTATTATGTGGTTGTCAGATCTAGAGGAACAAATAAAGAACAAGAGCCCTAGAGAGGACTTTTTAGCTAGTCTTCCTACTATTAAAAAGGCAGTAGATTTTTTTGCGGACGCATCTGCGGACGCTATTAGATCGTCCGCCCGTGCGGCAGGACTAGCTAACTCCGCTCGCAGGGCCTTATGGCTGAAAAATTGGAAGGGTGATTTACAGTCTAAGAAAAGACTATGTGCAGTGCCTTGTGAAGGAGAGTATCTATTCGGATCAGCTCTGGATGACCTTCTACATAAGGCTGCTGACAAGAAGAAAAAATTTCCTACACAGGGCGCCTTTTTTTCCAGGGAAAGGTCCAGCCGATCCTTTCGCCCCTTCCGTTCCTGTCGGAGTAACAGAGAAAATGCAAAGGAAGATAAGTCTTATAAACCAAGATCCCGAAGAGAAGGAGCAAGAGGTTATTTCTTCAACAAACAGACCAGAGGAGAGAAGAAGTCTGAACAGCAATGATGCCAGGGACTATGTAGGGGGAAGGTTAAAATACTTTCTGCCTGCATGGACCCAGATTTCCAGCAGCCCTTGGATTCTGGACACATTAAAAGAGGGGTTAAAGCTGGAATTTCATTTAAATCCTCCTACAAGGTTCATGATTACGGAAGCAGCGCAAAAAGATGGAGGGGCGATCACGTCAGAAGTGCAGTCATTAGTAGAAAAGAAGGTCCTAGTGGCAGTCCCGAAGCATCAAGAAGGAGAGGGGTTTTATTACTCTCTACTTTTGGTAAAAAAGCCTGATGGTTCTTACAGAACCATAATCAATTTAAACAAACTGAAACATTTTCTCTTAGAGAAAAAGTTCAGAATGGAGACTATCAATATAACGATAAATTTACTCTTCCCAGGATGCTTCATGGCGGTTCTGCACTTGAAGGATGCCTATCTACATGTTGCAATCCATCAGGATTATCAGAAATACCTGAGATTTGCAGTTCAAATGGAAGGGGTATTAAAACACTGGCAGTTCCAGGCACTCCCATTTGGCAGTTCCAGGCACTCCCATTTGGTTTAGCAATGTCCCCCAGGGTTTTCACCAAGGTGATAGCAGAAATGTCAGCTTACATCCGGGAAAAGGACATATTATTTATACCTTATCTCGACGATTTTTGATTGTGGCAGAGACAGAGAAAGCCTGCAAGTTGGCAGTCTTGAAAGTAATCCGCATCTTGAGGAAGCTGGGTTGGATCCTGAACAACAAGAAGTCAAAGCCAAGACCTATTCAACGTCAGCAGTTCCTGGGCCTAATCTTGGACTCCAGACTCCAGAAGTGTTTTTTGACAGAAGAGAAGATAGCCGGTATACGACAGAAAATCCAAAATTTAATAGATCATCCCCGGATCACTCTAAGAAAAGGTATGTCAATCTTGAGGAGCTTAACTTCCTGCATCCCAGCCGTCACGTGGGCACAGTTCCATACAAGAGAGCTGCATTGGGAGATTCTAGAGACTTGGCAGAAGGGGAGTCTGCCTCTAGATATGAAATTTACAATATCTTCCTAGACCTTACTCAACCTAAGGTGGTGGTTGAAGACAGACAATTCAAATCAAGGTCTTCCTTGGCTAAAGAACACGATTGTCTGTTTAACAACAGACACAAGTCCGTGGGGCTAGGGGGGGCCCACATTCAGAAGTTATCTTTTCAGGGACGTTGGGAGGGAAGCTTAATAAAGGCTTCCTCCAACATGAAGGAGCTCATGGCGGTGAAGGAAGCAATTCAGGAGGCTCTTCCACTATGTGTAGGCAAGGATCTAAGAATTATGTTCGACAATACAACAGTTGTTTCCTATATAAACAAGCAGGGGGGGGGACCAGGTGTCAGGACCTAATGCTCGTTCTAAGTTACATCCTCCAGATGGTAGAGTGCAAATGCAAGTCTATTTCAGCAGTTCACATCAGGGGGAAGGAAAATATTCAGGCAGACTTTCTGAGTCGCCATCAGATTTCCCAGGGAGAGTGGTGCCTGGACCAGAACATGTTCACCCAGATCTCGGAAAGCTGAGGTCTTCCACATATTGACCTGTTTGCCACGGCTCAGAGCAAAAAGGTGGAAAGGTTTTTTTCCCTGTCTCCAGAGGGTTCCCCCCTGTGGGCTGGATGCTTTCCTCCACAGGTGTGATTTTCTTCTGGCCTATGCCTTCCCTCCTTTCCCTCTGATTCCCCGAGTACTGAGGAAAATCAGGGAAGATCAGGCAAGGGTAATTCTAATCGCCCCATTTTTGCCAAAGAGACCATGGTTTACATGGCTGAGAAAGTTAGCGATTTCAGATCCTTGAGTGCTCCCGGCAACTCAGGATCTTCTTTTTCAGGGTCCGATTTTCCATCCGCAGGTGGACAACCTCCACCTGACGGCGTGGAACTTGAGAGGCAGTTGTTGAGGAGTAAGGGATTTTCTGTTAACCTAACTAAAACCCTTTTAGGTAGCAGGAAAAGGATAACTATCTATTTATGCCAGAACCTGGCGAAAGTTTTTGTCTTTCGCAGGTCTTCAGTTTAAAAATCTTCCAGGCGCTCCACCCTTAAATAAGGTACTAGAGTTCCTTCAGAAGGGGATAGAAACTAGATCTAATACATAGGGTATGGTGGAAAACCAGGAAAATGGCAGGAATCGAAGGATATACGAAGTATACTCCAATCTGGCCAAATATCATGTATACAGAACTTAATAAGGTTTCAAGCGTTAGGACATGGATAAAATTTGGTTTGGATAGGATATGGCAATTATTTGGAGACACGTCCCTTAAAGATTTCTCTACATTACAACAGGAGTTCAAATTGCCCAAATCCCTCTTCTATGTATACTTACAAGTGAGACACGCCATCCAAGTGCAGGAGCGGCAGGAGAAATTGGTGCCGGCCCAGAAGCATCTAATTATAGACCTCACAGCCACTGGTGGTGGCTCGGGGGGAGTGATATCGCTGCATTACCTTAGTTTGATGGAGGCCATACATAAAAAAAATCCGTTACAACTGTTTGAAAAATGGGAAAAAGATGTTCCAGGATTGAAGGAAGATCAATGGGAAAAGGTGCTGGCTGACTTTCCAAATATAGCGGTGAGTGAGGCCCATAGAGTCTCGCAATTGCTACTGCTTCATAGGGTATATAGGACCCCGAAAATGTTGTATAGAATAGGATTTCGTACTGATGATACATGCCCAAGGTGTGGTGCTTCGTCGGCGGACTTAATACACTTAATGTGGAACTGTCCACGTCTACGCAGATATTGGAAGGAGGTGGTAGACCTCATTATTAAGGTTTATAAGATTTCGATGGAATGTTCTCCTATTGCATGTATTTTGGGATGTGTTGGGGAAGTGTCAGGTTCCAGAGAGGCCAAGTTGGCAATCCAGCGCATTCTATATCAAGCTAGGAAGAGGATAGCATCCAGATGGATAGCTCAAGACCCACCGGAGCTAAGTGAATTGATAACAACGACACACACCTTGGTGCAACTCGAGAGCTATGTGTATCAAAAAAGAGGAAATAACAAAAAGTTTAACAAAATATGGTATGCATGGATTGAACACTTTCATCTTACTGTTTAGTACAAACGACTGGAAAGGGAAAGAGAAAGGGAAGTTACAGGTAGTAATAAAGGAAAATGAGTATAATACAACATAAGGTACCTTATAAAAGTAATAAGTAGGAGCTGCTGTGCGAATGGCGTGAATGTACATTGGATTGTAATCCGGAATACGCTGTGGACTCTTTTCTTTTTTCTCTTCTCAGGGACAAACTGCACCTGGACTTTGGGGATGGGGAAGGGGGTGGGGAGGTTGGGGTGGGTTTATGTGTATTATTGCTTTTGTTCACATGTAAAAAAAGAAAAATTGATCTTAAATAAAAAGATTTGATCAAAAAAAAAGAAGGGGATAGAAATGGGCCTGTCTCCAAGCACTCTGAAAGTCCAGGTGTCTGCCTTGTCGGTCCTCTTTAACGAACGCTTAGCGTCTAATCCTTGGGTTATGCGTTTCCCAGAGAATAGCTACTTGGGACCTAAATTTGGTTCTGCAGGCCCTTACAGCCCCTCCATTTGAGCCTATCCATCAGATTAATATAAAATTTCTTTCTCTAAATCTATGTTTATTAGTGGCCTTAACTTCTGCATGTAGAGTCTCCGATATCCAGGCAATTTCCATAAAGCCCACGCACACAACTATCCTTCAGGACAGAGTCATTTTAAAACCTGACCCGGCTTTCTTACCTAAAGTAGCTACTAAATTCCACAGATCACAAGAAATTATTCTTCCTTCCTTTTATGATAATCCAGCTTCAGAAAGGGAGGAAGTTTTGCATTGCCTGGATGTCAGAAGATGTCTCATTCAGTAGCTGAATAAGACTAGGGAGTGGAGGAAATCTTCCTCGCTTTTTGTTCTTTTTCAGGGAAAAAACAAAGGACATCAGGCATCGAAGAAGACTCTGGCAAGATGGATCAAGTCAGCAATTACTCTTGCATACTCTTCCTCGGGAAGGAACGTCCTGAGGGTCTGCGTGCACAAGGGCTGTATCTACGTCATGGGCTGAAAGATCTGTGGTCTCTATTGAGGACATCTGTAAAGCTGCAGTTTGGTCTTCTCCTCCTACCTTCTTTAACCACTACCAGTTACACTCCTTCTGATTTATTCTTTTGAGCTTCGGTGCTTTCTGCTGTCATCCCACCCTAGTTTTCCTTGGCTCTCTCTCTCGTGGTGCTGTCGTGGGTGAGGGGTAAAAAGAAAATTACTTACGGGTAATAGGATTTTCCTGAACCCACGACAGCACCCTTATATTTTCCCTCACTTCTTTTGTTATCCTGGCTGGTGGAGTGTTTTCACGGGTGTCGCAAAAAAAAAAACGAAAATAGAAAAGTAAACTAACGTATACGGTGGAGTTCCTCAAATCCGCGGGAATGTCATACTGAGGGCAGAGAGGAGTCTCCGCTTTTTTGTGCCGAAGGTGTCGTGTCTTTGGGGGGCGGATCCATCCTCTCTCGTGGTGCTGTCGTGGGTTCAGGAAAATCCAATTACCCGTAAGTAATTTTCATTTTTCTTCATATATAACACTGCCACCCCCGCAGCAAATAGTCCATGTACATAACATGTGTTGAAAAGATATCACAAAATGGCAGTATGCATAAAATGGTGGTTCAACTGTTCAATCTTGTCATTCAACATAAAATGGTGGATATATTTCTCTCTTGAGTATCTGTACTGTCACTTTAAGTTATTTAACCACTTCCCATCTGGGCCCTTTGCCCCCTTCCTGACCAGGCCAAATTTTGCAAAACTGACATATCTCACTTTATGTGGTAATAACTTTGGAACGCCTTTATTTATCCAAGTCATTCAGAGATTGTTTTCTCGTGACACATTGTACTTCATGATAGTCATAAATTTGAGTCAAAATATTTCACCTTTATTTATGAAAAAATCCCAAATTTACCCAAAAATTTGAAAAATTCGCAATTTTCTAAATTTTAATTTCTCTGCTTTTAAAACAGAAAGTGATACCTCATAAAATATTTATTATTTAACATTCCCCATATGTCTACTTTATGTTAGCATCATTTTATTTTTTTAGGACGTTAGAAGGCTTAGAAGTTTAGAAGGAATTCTTCAAACTTTTAAGAAAATTGCTAAAATCCACTTTATAAGGACCAGTTCAGGTCTGAAGTCACTTTGTGGGGCCTACATAGTGGATACCCCCATAAATGACCCCATTGTAGAAACTACACCCCTCAAGGTATTCAAAACCGATTTTACAAACTTTGTTAACCCTTTAGGCGTTCCACAAGAATTAAAGGAAAATGGAGATCAAATTTTTAAATTTCACTTTTTTGGCAGATTTTCCATTTTAATCAATTTTTTTCTTTAACACATCGATGGTTAACAGCCAAACAAAACTCAATATTTATTACCCAGATTCTGCGGTTTACAGAAACACCCCACATGTGGTCATAAACTGCTGTATGGGCACACGGCAGGGCGCAGAAGAAAAGGAACTCCACATGGTTTTTAGATGCCATGTCCCATTTGAAGCCCCCTGATGCACCCTTACAGTAGAAACTCCCAAGAAGTGACCCCATTTTGGAAACTAGGGGATAAGGTGCCAGTTTTATTAGTACTATTTTTGGGTACATATGATTTTTTGATCATTCATTATAACACTTTATGGGGCAAGGTGACCAAAAAATTGGTTGTTTTAGCACAGTTTCTATTTATTTATTTTTACAGCGTTCACCTGAGGGGTTCAGTCAAGTGACATTTTTATAGAGCAGATTGTTACGGACGTGGCGATACCTAATATGTATACTTTTTCTCATTTATTAAAGTTTTACACAATAATAGCATTTTTGAAACAAAAAAATTATGTTTTAATGTGTCCATGTTCTGAGAGCTATAGTTTTTTTATTTTTTGAGAGATTTTCTTATGTAGGGCCTCATTTTTTGCGGGATGAGGTGACGGTTTTATTGGTACTATTTTGTGGGACATACGCATTTTTTATCACTTGGTGTTGCACCTTTTGTGATGCAAGGTGACAAAAATTGCTTGTTTTGACACAGTTTTTTTTTTTTTACGGTGTTCACCCGAGGGGTTAGGTCATGTGATATTTTTATAGAGCTGGTTTTTACGGACGCGGCAATACCTAATATGTATACTTTTTTTTATTTTTTTTCACTTTAACACAATAATAGCATTTTTGAAACCAAAAAAATGATGTTTTAGTGTCTCCATGTTCTAAGAGCTATAATTTTTTTTATTTTTTAAGAGATTTTCTTATGTAGGGGCTCATTTTTTGCGGGATGAGGTGACGGTTTTATTGGTACTATTTTGTGGGACATACGCGTTTTTGATCACTTGGTGTTGCACCTTTTGTGATGCAAGGTGACAAAAATTGCTTGTTTTGACAGTTTTTTTTTTTTTTACGGTGTTCACCCGAGGGGTTAGGTCATGTGATACTTTTATAGAGCTGGTTTTTACGGACGCGGCGATACCTAATATGTCTATTTTATTTTATTTTTTCTATTTTTCATTTTTTTTTTTTATTCCTTACTTGGGAACTTTTTTTTTTTTACATGTCAAACTTTATTTTATTTTATTTTTTCAACCCTTTATTTTTTTTATTTTTTTTTACACTTTTCGTCCCCCATAAGGTCATACAAGACCTCTGGGGGACATTTGCTTTACTTTTTCTTTTTTTTTTCACTGTTGATTTCTCCTGTAACTGGGGCTGACATAGTAGCCCCAGTTACAGAAGAAATGCACCCCTATAGAGGCTGTACAGCAGCAATCCTGCGCTGTACAGCCTCACAGCAGGGCTGATCGAGGTCTCTGAGAGACCTCACACAGCCCCTGCACACTCCGGTCACGGCGGTCACATGACCGCCGGGCCGGAACAGGAAGCGCACAGCGCTTCCTTCTCTGCAGACACAGCGCTCGGTGAGCGCTGTGTCTGCAGCGATCGTGAAGGCAGGGACACCTGGGAACTGTCCCTGCCTTGTCTTAGGGTTGCCCTGCTGTCACTGACAGCGGGCAACCCGATCAGCAGCTGCACGATTAGCGTGCAGCTGCTATTTCTGACAGGACGTTCTAAAACGTGCTGTCAGAAATAGACGTCCACCCATAGGATGTTTATAGTCTATGGGCGGACGTGAGGCGGTTAAGCACTTTATGATCTCTCTGAGAGGTATAGCTGAGGTCTAACTAATAGTTCACTTGCTGAATTTGGTCGCAATTTGCAATATGCAGTTAGCAGTAACTATTTGCAGATTGGTTGAGTGTGATCTGGTATGGTTGTATGCAAATTGGATTGCAATATGGAATTTGGATTTTGAACTTTGTAGTTTGCAATTGGTGCAACTGTAAGTAAACACACATATAACTGGTTCAGTATGCAGTTCTAATCACTATATTAAGAGTAGGAACATTATATAACTGTTTTAAATACCTATTTTGGCCTCTCTGCTTCCATAAAACACAGCTCTTAGTGGAGTGAATGTCTTTTCAGCTTTTCTCTCTGGTGAATAATAGTTTCTAGCAGCTCCTGCTAGGGAATTTCCTACACAGGCTGGCTGTGATTGGTCTAGACTCCTACCCAGCAACAACAGTTTAACTCTATGCTTTCTGTTGTTTCTGCTGTGTTATTGAGCTTACTTCACATCCATATAATAAATCTTAAATGTATATTATCTTTTCTGCTTCTGTAAACACAATATATATAACAGATATATGACATCCAAACCATGAAGTCACTGTAAAAAAACTTTGCTTTTGTCTTTAACACACAAACATAGGAACTGTATTAAGGTTATTGGCAGGTCTAGCTGTATAAACATATAAGCTATGTTAGCAACCTAGGACAGGTCTTAGCTGGCCAGCTACACAGTCAGTGCTAGTTGTATCAGCCATCAGTAAGTCAATCTGTGTTTCTTGGCCACCGCAATTGTGGGCGGTACGGGCGGCGTGTAGGACAGCGATGTTGCTGTGGGTGGTCCAGGAGGCCTGAGGTACACCATGCTTGTATTGGCCGGCGGCGTGCTGATGTGGGAGGTCCGGGCGGCTGTGTGGTGCGCTGTGATTCTATTGGCATGCGCATTTAACATCGTCACGGACACATCGCAGGCACAGAGGCTTTTATTATAGAGGATAGACTGTTCCTACTAATGTTTATGCACTACTGTTCTAGCACCCGTTATTGTAACGGGCTTAATGTCTAGTTGTAGTATAACGCTCAAGCCTGCTCTCCCTGTATTCATTGGAGGTCATTTGGCACCAGGAGATGTAGCATGCTGAGTGGGCTCAGTATATATGTGGAGGCTGCCTTCTCCAAATTTCATTATCGCCTGGTTGGCACCAAAAAGGTAGCATTTAGACTGCATGCAGGACTATTTTTCCGGCTAAAATTACAGATCTCAAACTGAAATGGCTAAAATTGGTGCAAAATGTGTATAACAGCATTACAGATGCTTAAAGGGAGTCTGTCACCTACATAACATGTTTTAAACTGATGATATAGCTCTGTGGGAGGCAGATCCATAACACTGATGGTACCCATGTTTAGTTTTTCAGAGCTTCCAAAGTACCTAAAATGAAGTTTTAAAAATATGCAAATTACCTATCGCAAGTGCCCAGGGGCGGAGACTGTGCTGCAAGTGCCCAGTGCTCCCCGCCTTACTTGCTCCTGACTCCTCCTCTCTGTATCGTCCGGCCAGCCCTGTATCTTTGCGGCGTCATTCTCATCTCCATTCGTATATACAAACTGAAAAGAATGGCGTGGTATTAAACAAGCAGGAAGTGCTCAAACCCACATGCAGTTGTGCATATATACAGGGGAGCAAATCCTGCACTTGTGGCCCGTTGCTAATGACGATCCCCAGCAAAAATGCATACAGTGGAGGATGACCGCAGCGAACCACAAGTACCACAAAAGACATCCTACATAAGATAGCAATTATGTGGATGTTATAATTAATATGACAATATAACAAAATAATTGCAAAGACAGGTGCACTCTGGGGTCTTACTAATACCTCAAACTGATTTTAAAATTGAGAGATTAGCCAACATGTCCTATGGTGTAGGACATGTCTGAGCCCGAGCACCACGCCAAGGTTTCTCAAGTAGCTCGGTATTTGTGGTTCGCTGCGGTCATCCTCCACTGTATGCATTTTTGCTGGGGATCGTCATTAGCAACGGGCCACAAGTGCAGGATTTGCTCCCCTGTATAGATGCACAACTGCATGTGGGTTTGAGCACTTCCTGCTTGTTTAATACCACGCCATTCTTTTCAGTTTGTATATATAGAGATGCCTGGAGATGTATAAACTCCAATTTAAATGTGCCTGCTTTTCATCCACAGGCTACATTTAGGTGCACCTGTGAGGCCTGGGCCTTATCAGCCAGTCTTGAGTGGGACTCGCAGACTCCTCCCTCCTCCCACTGCAAGCATGGTTACATGCTGGAGGTAACTGATGAGTTGTTTGTGAGTCGGCCTCATGCTCCTGTAATTTGCCCACTGGCTCCTGGTATTGCCCACATAGGCACAGGTAGGTGAGTGTTAGGTCCCCGAGCTACTTGAGAAACCTTGGCGCGGTGCTCGGGCTCAGACATGTCCTACACCGTAGGACATGTTGGCTACTCTCTCAATTTTAAAATCAGTTTGAGGGTTTAGTAAGACCGCAGAGTGCCCCTGTCATACCATTCATAATCTAGTGCCTGTGCGCTTCACCGCTGGGTCCGGGCCGTGCGCATGCGCCAGTTACGTACACCGGCGGTAAAGCGCACAGGTTCTAGATTATGAATGGAGACGAGAATGACCCAGCAAGGATACAGGGCTGGCCGGACGATACAGAGGGGAGGAGTCAGGAGCAAGTAAGGCGGGGAGCACTGGGCACTTGCAGCACACTCTCCGCCCCTGGGCACTTGCAATAAGTAATTTGCATATTTTTAAAACTTAATTTTAGGTGCTTTGGAGGCTCTGAAAAACTAAACATGGGTACCATCAGTGTTATGGATCTGCCTCCCACAGAGCTATATCATCAGTTTAAAACATGTTATGTAGGTGACAGACTCCCTTTAAAATACAGGATCCGTTTTCTTTTTTTTCTTTTTCTTTCTTTTAATGGATCAGAAGAACAGAAAAATAAATGGTGATGTGAACCCGCCTAACTTTTTTAAGGCTCATTCAACCTGCAAAGTGCAATATTTTGGCACTGTGCATGCTGCATACTTGAGACTTATGTTTCAGATATATTTTCAGATTATTTAAAAAAATGAATTCAGCTAACAATTTCCATAGTTCAGGGCAAAACAATATATGAGTTCAGTAACCCTAAACCAGTACGTCTTCACCTTATCTCCAGTGGCTATTATTACCACAACAATTATTTGTAAGAGTACAGCAGCTTCAATGAAGAACAATTTTTCTTTACTCTTGGAATTTATCAGTAAAGGTTTCCAGCGAAATCCCGCAGAGCCTGCTGACAGTCATTTATGTCCCAATTCAGACGAAAACAATGGTGACTAACAATTACCTATAATGGCTCATTTAAATACATGGCCTTTTAATTTTCCTCCTGCTAAATAAGCAAAAGAGCGAAACGAGAGGCTTGTAATTATTTGGGTAATGCAAGCAGATTGCATTGGATAAGTGTTTGGTAGTTTGCGTAATTACTTGATTGAGATAAATAGTTTTAAAAACTGTCCCAGTAGATGACTTGCACCATGGGTAGTCATTTTCCAGCACTTCAAGCAGTATTTTATCTTCATTAGAGCTTAAAAACGAGCTGTCACCTCTCCTGACATGTCCATTTTAGTAACTACTTGCGTCCTTCATGTAATAACAATTCTGGAGCTTCTATTCTTATGACTCTGTGTTGTGCCATTCCTTTATAATTCCTGGTAGAAGTTATGAATATATGACTAGCAGTTTGCAATGATGGTCCAGATGGGTGTTACCAGTTGTGGTTGTGTCCCTGCATAGTCTGACACTGGGAGTAATGACTGGATAGTGTCAAATTGTGCAGGGATGCAGTGAGCCCCTAAGGATCTGTGCAGAGGATGGGAGTGGTAGTGGCCCTGATGAGATATTGTGTCACCGTGTGCTCCCTCAGACCGTAGCTCCCTGGAGTTCGGTGCAGTGAAAAGGTGATATGAAGGAATCAGGCAGATGTAGAACAACAAACGTTTTTCATTACTGAGTGCAAAGGATGAGTTATAAGTTGCATCTATACAAAATGCTATGTATCTATCCCTAGCTAATGAGGTATGGTTGCAAGATGGCAGACAATATCACTTTAGAGTAGTCCTTCTCTCTCTCTCTCTCTCTCTGTAGCGGTGAACACCTAGTAATCAGTGTTGTCTAAAATGCGTATAACGCGCAGGTCACGGGAAAGGCAGCCTAACATGAAGTCAGCCATGTGTGCTAGAGTACCAACAGGCAAGACTTCGCTGTCGTCATCAGGAGGATGACGCTCAATCTCCTCATCCTCTTCCTCCTCTTCTGCCCACCCACGCTGAACAGATGGAATTAAACTTCCATGGGTACTACCCTCTGTAGCGGAGGCAACAGTCTCCTGCTCCTCCTCCTCCTCTTCATCATCCAATTCGCGCTGAGAAGACGGACAGAGGGTGGTCTGGCTATCACCCTGTGTAATGTCTTCCCCCATTTCCACCTCTTCCATATGCAAAGCGTCGCTCTTAATTGTGAGCAGCGAGCGTTTGAGTAGACACAGAGGTGGGATGGTTACGCTGATAATAGCGTTATTGCAGCTCACCATCTGTGTTGATTCCTCAAAAGTTTCTTAAAACGTCACAGAGGTCAGACATCCATGCCCACTCCTCGCTTCTGATTAGCAGAAGCTGACTGGAAAGGTGACAACCATGTTGCAGCTGATATTCCACTACTGCTCACAAAGCCTGGCCAACATGTGGAATGTGGAGTTCCAGCGCGTGCTCACGTCGCACAACAGCCGGCTGAAGCTGTCTGACACACGCGGTGCACCTTCACCTGTAGCTCAGGCAAATTGGGGTAGGTTTTGAGAAAGTTTAAGACGTTAGCTAGGCATTGGATGTGTCTGAGCTTGCCGAGCTCCAAAGCCGCCACCAGGTTACGGCCATTATCACACACAACCATGCTTGGTTGTAGGTTGAGTGGCGAGAGCCACAGCTCAGTCTGGTCTCTTACCCCTTGCAACAGCTCTGCGACAGTGTGCTGTTTGTACCCTAAGCATATCAGCTTCAGCACGGCCTGTTGACGCTTCCCCACTGCAGTGCTATACTGCTTCCAGCTAACGGCTGACTGGTGCTGCACGCGGATAATTCGTAGGTGGAAGTGGAGGAGGAGGCGGAGGAGGAGAAGTGGGGGTTAGAGACACTAATGTAGGTGTTGGCAGAAACCCTGATGGAATTATCCTGCAATCCTTGGTGTTGGTAGCACCTGTGCCATCCCAGGGTACGACTCGCTCCCGGCCTCCACAATGTTCACCCAGTGTGCCGTCAGGGAAATGTAGCGTCCCTGGCCAAATGCACTTGTCCATATGTCTGTGGTTAAGTGGACCTTCCCAGTAACTGCGTTGGTCAGGGCACGTGTGACTTTTCGGGACACATGTTGGTGTAAGGTGGGCATGGCACACCTCAAAAAATAGTGGTGGCTGGGGACAGAGTACCGCGGGACGGCCACCGACATCAGGCTGTGGAAGGCCTCAGTGTTCACAAGCCTAAATGGCAATATTTCCAGGGCTAGTCATTTTTTGCATTCAAATGCCTGGGGTAATGACATTTGGACGCTGCGCTGGGACAGGGAAGTGGATGTGGTCGCTGATGGTGCTTGCAAAGGTACAGGTGCAGGGCAGGAGGCATCCTCGCCTGCGCCTTCGACAGGCGATTGGCCAGCACGTACTATAAGGGAAGAGGAGGCAGTGGTGTGACCCACAGACACAGATTGTGGACCCAGGCATTCGTCCCACTTATTAAGGTGCTTGGATGCCATGTGGCAGATCATGCTGGTGGTGGTGAGGTTGCTAGTGTTCACACTTTTGTTGTCCGCACTTTCCTTAAAAAAAGCACCATACTGCGGAACACCTACCCCTTAGCAAGAGAGATTTACGCAAGGGGGTGCTCCGTGGAACAGTTGCGGGCCTGTTTGGTGTGGCCCACCTTCTCCCTTTTGCCACCCCACTGCCTCTTCCAGCCTGTTGCGGTGCTGCAGATCCTTCCCCCTCTGTACTGCTGTCCTCGCTCGGCTTTCCACTTTCCCAGGTTGGGTCAGTGACCTCATTGTCCACCACCTCCTCTTCCACTTCCTCACTTTGATCATCCTCTTGATTTGTTGACCTAACCACAACCTCAGTGATAGACAACTGTCTCATCCTCTTCATCAACCTCTTGAGACAGTAATTGCCGTTGACTCATTGGCAACTGTGTCTCATCATCATTCACCTCATTAAACACTAATTGTCGTTCCCACCGTCATGTTCTTGTGACTGTGGATGCTCAAGAGGTTGGGAATCGGGGCACAATATCTCATGTCCCTCTTCAAGCGTGCTTGGCAAGAGGGCGAAATCAAGTAATGGTGATGAAAAGAGAGCCTCAGAGATCAGGGAGAGGATTCTGTTGACTAGACTCTTGGCTACTGGGTGGTGCTTAACCGACTGGAATCATTATCTGCTGCAATCCAACCGACCACCTGTTCACACTGGTCTGACTTCAAGAATTTTGTCCTGGGATGCCCTGCAAACTGGGACATGAAGCTAGGTATCGTGGATAATTGTTTTTCTTGTGCTCTGGCAGCAGGCATAGTTTCAACACGGCCACGCCCTCTGCGTGAACCATCAGCATCACGGCCACTTTCCCGTTCCTTACTGCTCGCCTTGCGCATTTTAAATGTTATATGCACGCTTGACACACAAGATGTGGCACGGATGTCACAGTTCACAGCAATCACAGTATATGGAAAAAGTACGTAAAAGTATGGCAAAAGGAAAATAGATTTCACTTAGATTTCTCCAATTTCTGGCCCTGACACACAGAAGGTATTGGACAGATGTCACAAGTCACTGCTGACACCCTTTAAATAAAAAGTATTGAAAATGATGGAAAAAATATAGTAATTTTCACTTATATTTCTCAAATCTCTGGCCCTGACACACAGAAGGTATGGGACAGATGTCAAAAGTCACTGCAGACACCCTCTATATAAAAAGTATTGAAAATGCTGCGGGAAAAAAAAGTGTACTGTAGATATAAAACACTGCCAGCCTGCCACCATACACAATAGTCCTTTAAAGGACTTTTGGGTCTTTGAAACGTTTTTATACTGAATTGATTGCGATCAGACTCCCTACACTCTGTCCCTTCCGAAGCACAGCTCTCCCTGACTACAAATGAGCCAAACGTGCATCATCAGGTGCTATATAGATCACAGCTTCCTCAACGCCTATGAGAATTGGGCTATGAGAATTGGGTAAAAAGGGCAACTGTGGCTATGGATGCGTCATAAATATCTTTGGCAGGGATACCCCTTTAAGTTTACTGAAAGCAAATCTCAAATTTGTTGACTCGAGCACTTGACAGTCTGTCATTGTCCAGCTAATTCAATCATCTATGGTTGTAAATACTTCCAAATCATAATAAAATTGAGGTTGGTCTAAGAGGCGTACGATCTGAAAGGATATAAGTACTTACTGTACAGACCTTTAGAAGATCAGATATTATTACACTGCAATCATGTATGTCCACAAAATATTATTATTTATATACACAAAGTTCATACACATTCATACACAAAGTTCATGTGAAGTTAAAGGGAGTCAGCATAAAATTGAGCGTGACACCAGACACAATACCTGGTAGGTCTCTCTCACTATAGTCTATTAGTACCTAGTAATATTTGATTCCTCGCTCCATTGATGAGAAAAATCAGCTTCCAATCCATATGCAAACTAATCGCCAAGGGCACCAAGGGCTGGCCCCCAGCCACTCGGCGCACCCTAGCTTTGTTTCTTTCCCTGCCCCTCCCCCTCAACGATGACAGTCAGGGCCAGGCCTCTAAACTGTCATCTCACGCCATTCATTTCATACTGGAATCATGCACAGCAAAACACGCTGCCCTGGCCGAAAAGAACTGTACTGTGCACGTGGGTTGTGACTAACGGCGCAGGCCTAAGACTGAAGTGCCATACAGGATGACTATTCAGAAGACTGGCCCTGTGATCATCCATGAGAGGGAGGGGCTAGCAAAGAAAACAAATGGAGCGAGGGCACACCGAGGTGCTCCGGCCCGCCCCCAATGCACTCAACGGCCCATAAGCATACAGACCAAAAACTGACCCTCCCATCAACGCAGCACTGGATTACAGAATATCAGGTAATAATAATAATAATAATAATAAAATTTATTTATATAGCACCACCATATTCTGCAGCGCTCAACAAATTCATAGGGTTTGTTGTAGAAATATTAATAGTTGTAATCCGCTCGCATCAAACTTTGTGTAAAGAAATAGGTAAATCTCTTTTCCCTCAGCCACAGTCAGAGCCAGATCCAGGTGTTACCATCTTGATTGAATTCTTGCTGAGCAACTCCTCCCACCTGCTCAGTCTGATCCTTTTATTTACTAACAAAAGGTGTAAAAGGGGCTGGCCCAAGACAAGGATACAGGAAGTGATGACATAGGAAGACAAGAACATAGCCAGCTCACAAACACATGTATACAATAACCACTTGCTCAGTGATCAATGCCAGATAGAATTACTATGATCCTCATGCATGTTTATTTACAGGACAACGTCATTATCTCCAGCGGGTGATCAGGCGCACTAGAGACTACAAACGCACGTTCCTTTCATACAGGACATACACGGGAAGATATCCACTCCAATGGTTTACCCTGACACTGAGAGACATAATGACAATACACAATATATTAAATACACATCCTAATAAAATTTCCACAACAGGTTCATGTACAAAACAAAAGTAACTGGCTAATATGCAACTGAAACACTAGGAGTCAGGGCTCTACTCGCAAGAGCTTACAATCTATGAGGAATTGGGGGTGGCACATAAGGTAGTTGATTGTGATAAGTAGGATTTGAGCCATTATTGAACTGACAGGAGTGGTGCCGGCCAATCTGCTTCGGGTTTGGGACTACTAGAGGATCGAGTTCAGGCCAGAGGAGTTGGTGGGGGAAAGGTTTAGTCTGGGAAAAGTCATTTTAGGTAGCTTGATAAGCCTGCCTGAAAAGATGTGTTTTTAAGGCACGTTTAAAGGTGGAGAAGTTGTGAATTGACCTAATATTCCGGGGCAGAGTATTCCAGAGAGTAGGTGCAGCTCAAGAAAAGTCTTGAAGTCGGAAGTGAGAGGTACGAATTATGGAGGTTATTAATCTTAGGTCGCTAACAGAACGGAGAGCAAGAGTAGAGTGGTAGATGGAGATGAGGGAGGAGATATATGGAGGTGCAGCACTGTGGAGAGCTTTGTGGGTGAGGGTGAGAAGTTTGAACTGTATTCTGTGGTGGATGGGCAACCAGTGAAGTGACTGGCACAGGCTAGCAGCATCAGTGTAGCGGTTGGATGGATAGATGAGCCTGGCTGCAGCATTTAGAACAGACTGAAGGGGGGAGAGTTTAGTGAGAGGGAGACCGATTAGTAATGCGTTGCAGTAGTCAAGACAAAAATGAATCAAGGCAACAGCAAGAGTTTTTTCCGTTTCCACCGTAAGAAAAGGGCGGATTCTGGCGATATTCTTGAGGTGCAGACGACAAGAGCGTGTAAGGGATTGAATATGGGGAACAAAGGAAAGATCAGAGTTAAATGTGGCCCCAAGACACAGGAGTTATGATAGTGCTGCAGACTGAAATTGAAATATCAAGTTTAGGTGAGTTAGTAGATGGGGGAAAGATAAGAAGTTCAGTTTTTGAGAGTTTCAGTTTTAGATACAGAGAGGACATGATGTTAGAGACAGCTGCCAGACAATTACTGGTGTTTTGGAGTAAAGCAGGGGTGATGTCCGGGGATGAAGTGTATAGTTGGGTGTCATCAACATAGAGATGGTATCGAAAGCCAAATCTACTGATAGACTGTCCGATGGGGGCTGTATAGAGGGAGAAGTGTAGAGGACCTAGTACTGAGCCCTGAGTAACGCCGACATCAAGAGGAAGAGGAGAAGAAGAGCCAGCGAATGATACACTAAAGGAGCGGCCAGAGAAATAGGAAGAGAACCAAGAGAGAGCAGTGTCCTTAAGGCCAATTGAGTGGAGCATGGAGAGGAGGAGTTTATGGTCTACGGCAGTGATAGGCAAACTGCGGCTCTCCAGCTGTTGCAGAACTACAACTCCCAGCATGCAAAGACTGCCTACAGCTTTCAGCCTACAGCAGGGCATGGTGGGAGTTGTAGTTTTGCAACAGCTGGAGAGCCGCAGTTTGCCTATCACTGGTCTACGGTATCAAGCGCTGCAGAGAGATCCAGCAGAATCAGTAGAGAATAGTCGCCGATTCTTTTTGCTGTTAGGAGATCGTTAGACACTTTAGTAAGGGCAGTTTATGTAGAGTGAAGAGGGCAAAAGGCAGATTGTAAGGGGTCAAGAAGAGAGTTTGCAGAGAGATAGCTTATTAAGCGAGAGTAGACAAGACGTTCAAGGAGTTTAGAGATGAAGGGGAGGTTAGAAACAGGTCAGGTCAAGAGATGGTTTATTTAGTAGTGGGGTTATAATAAAGTGTTTGAAAGAGGAGGAAAAGATACCAGAAGAGAGAGAGAGGTTAAAAATTGTAGTTAGGTGAGTGATGACAGACGGGGAGAGGGACTGGAGGAGGTGTGATGGAATAGGATCACTGCTACAGGTTGTGGGTCGAGAAGAAGAGAGAAGCCTGGAGACTTCTACCTCTATTATAGGGTCAAAAGAGGAGAAGAGAACATGTGGAGGAATTAGAGGGAGGAGGATTAAAATTATTTGGGGACTGGGAGATTTCCTGCTGGATACTGCTAATCTTGTCTCTGAAGTAAGTGGCCATGCCATCAGCGCAGAGGTCAGTGACAGGTTCTGGAACTTTAGGGCTTAGAAGGGAATAAAAAGTGGCAAAGAGTCGTTTTGGGTTATTTGAGAGTGAGGATATGAGAGAGGTGAAGTACTTTTGTTTGGCAATGTTGAGAGCCGAATTGTATGTTTTGAGCATAAATTTATAATGGAGGAAGTCTGCTGATATTCGCGATTTTCTCCATAAGCGTTCTGCACATCTGGAGCAGCGCTGGAGAAAACGTGTTTCAGGTGTGTGCCAGGGTTGCAGTGTTCTGTGTTGAGAGAGTCGGATTGATATTGGAGCAACTTCATCTAGGGTGGTTTTGAGGGTCTGGTTGTAATGATTGACAGCCAAGTCTGAACAGGGGAGGGAAGTGATTGGGGTAATAGCTAGTTGTAGGGAGTTAATAAGTTGCTGGCAGTTAATAGTGTGTAGGTTTCTGTAAATGTGAAAAGTAGGATTGCCATCAGAAAAGTGAGAGGTCTTTATAGTAAATGAAAGAAGATTGTGGTCAGAAAGTGGGAAGGATAAGTTACTAAAGTTTGACACTGAGCAATGACGGAAGAAGAATAGATCAATTATATTGCCCTGTTCATGCATGGCAGAGTAAGTAAGTTGTGATAGGCCAAGAGAGGAGATTAAAGAAAGAAAGTGAGCGGCTGATGGGGAGGTAAGATCATCATTGGGGATCTTAAAATCACCCATAATAAGAGTTGGTGATTCAGAAGATAGGAAGTAAGGAAGCCAAGCTGCAAAGTGATCCTGAAATTGGTGGGGGGAGCCTGGGGGACGATAGACAACTGCAACTCTCAGGGGGAATGGATGGAAGAGTCTAAAGGGGTGAACCTTAAAAGAGGGGAATGTGAGGGGGGATACGAGGGAATGACCTGAAACGTGCACTGTGGAGAAAGTAGTATGCCTACTCCTCCACGTGCCTGTCATCAGGTCTGGGGGTATGGGAGAAGTGAAGTCCATCATAGGATAGGGCAGCAGGGGAAGCAGTGTCAGAGGGTTGAAGCCAGGTTTCTGTAAGGGCTAGCAAGTTCAGAGAGTGTGAGAGGAAGAAATCATTGATTGTAGGTAGTTTGTTACGAACCGACCATGCGTTCCAGAGTGCGCAGTTAAAAGAGAGTGGAGAGGATGTGCAGTGAACATTAATAAGATTTTTGGAGTTTCTGTGTGTGGCAGAGGAGAAGTTAGCAACAGAGGGAGGGCCAGGATTTGGTGAAATATCCCCTGCAGGGAGTAGCAGGAGAACAGAAAGAGACAGCAAGTGGTTGAAAGATTTATATTGCTGTTTTTTTTTATGCTGCACCATGGAGGAAGATGGGTCAGTTTAATGTATGAGGGTATAAAGTGTATGGGAACTGAACAAGGGTGAGGAAAGTAGGGAGGATTATGGATTATAAAGAGGCACCCTACCAGACGTTGTACATGGTTTAACACTTTTCTACTGACAGGCGCCCTTTAAGGGTCTATTCACACATCCGTGTGTGTTTTGCAGACAGCGGCAATGTGCGTTCCGCATTTTGCGGACCGCACATTGCCGGCACTAATAGAATATGCCTATTGTCCGCAATTGCGGACAAGAATAGGACATGTTCTATTTTTTTCGGCAACGGAATTGCGGACCCGGAAGTGCTGCCCATAGAAATGAATGGGTCCACAATTCCGTCCCGCAAAATGTGGAACGAAATTGCAGGTGTGTGAATGGACCCTAACTGTGCCTTCCTCGATCAGCAGTCCTTCAGTTTGATTTTCCTTGCTTTAAAGGAACACTCCATGTACCGTGAAACTGATCTACTGTGAGATGCATAGTATTGGGCTAAAGTGGTTAGCCAGCCTTTAAAATGAGGATATCAATGACATTTTTAGTCCATTATAAAAATTTCACCTATCTACCCTCCCCCCCCCCCCCCCCCTCCTATGGTGACTAGAGATGTCCCGAACTATTCACCGGCGAACATAGCTTGTTCGCGTTCGCCGTGGCGGGCAAACATATGCGATGTTCGGTCCGCCCCCTATTCGTCATCATTGAGTAAACTTTGACCCTGTACCTCACAGTCAGCAGACACATTCCAGCCAATCAGCAGCAGACCCTCCCTCCCAGACCCTCCCACCTCCTGGACAGCATCCATTTTAGATTCATTCGGAAGCTGCATTCTCAGTGAGAGGAGGGACAGTGTAGCTGCTGCTGATTTAATAGGGAAATCGATAGCTAGGCTAGTGTATTCAGTGTTCACCACAGTCCTGAAAGACTCATCTGATCTCTGCTGTAAGCACCCCAAAAAGCCATTTTTAGGGCTAGTACATCAGTCTGCTTTTTTTTTTTTTCCTGTATAATCTAATTGCAGTTGCCTGCCAGCGTGTGTGCCAGGCTCACAGCATATACTGTGCCCACTTGCCCAGTGCCACCACTCATATCTGGTGTCACAGTAGCTTGCCTGCACGCGTTTTTTTTTTTTTTACAGGCCCTGCAAGTGCACAGTGTCACCAGCGCAACTCATATCTGGTGTCACAGTAGATTACATTTAAAAAATATATAAAAATTTTGACTCTAATAGAATAGCAGTCAGTTGCTTGCACGCGTGTGTGTTTCAGGCCCTGCAAGTGCATAGTGTCACCAGCGCAACTCATATCTGGTGTCACAGTAGATTACATTTAAAAAAATAAATAAAATTTAAATGTGAAATAATAGCAGTCAGTTGCCTGCACGTGTGTGTGTGTGTTTCAGGCCCTGCAAGTGCATAGTGTCACCAGTGCAACTCAAATCTTGTGTCACAGCAGATTACATTTAAAAAAATAATAATAATTTTGACTGTAATAGATTGAATAGCAGTTAGTTGTCTGCAAGCGTGTGTGTCAGGCCTACAGCGTCTACTCTGCCAACTTCTGCCTGTGCACAGTGCCACTCATATCTGGTGTCACAGTAGCTTGCACGCATAGTACAACTAAACTAATCTAAAAAAATGACAGGCAGAGGCAGGCCACCCCGCAGGGGCCGTCGTGGTCGTGGTGCTGTGATTCCCTTTGGCCCTAGAATAATGCCCAGTGTTCAGAGGCCACGTACCCTGAACTCGAAAAGTTCTGAGGACATAGTTGACTGGCTAACACAGGACACCCAATCTTCTACAGCTTCCACTTGGAACCTTGACACACCATCCTCCTCCAGCTCAGCTTTGGGCACCTCTTAAGTTAACACTCGCCCGCCTGCCGCCACCACCAACACTAGCACCACAGCTGCTTCACTTGATCTGTCAGAGGAGTTATTTACACATCAGTTGGAAGAAATGAGTGATTCGCAACCATTATTGCCAGAGGATGTAGATAACAGGGATATGTCTCAGTCAAGCAGCATTACAGACATGGACGTACGGTGTGATGATGATGATGTTGTTGTACCTGCTGCTGCTTCCTTTGCTGAGTTGTCAGATACAATTGAAGCAGTTGATGATGACGATGTGTCCGTGGATGTCACGTGGGTGCCCGCTCGAAGAGAAGAAGAACAGGGGGAAAGTTCAGATGGGGAGACAGAGAGGAGGAGGAGACGAGTTGGAAGCAGGGGGAGGTCGTCGCAAGGAGCTAGTGGCAAAGTCAGACAGCATGCATCGGCACCCGGGGTCAGCCAGACAGCACGCCAATCAACGCATGCTGTTGCCACCACCAGAATGCCGTCATTGTAGAGCTCAGCAGTGTGGCATTTTTTTTGCGTGTCTGCCTCGGACACCAGCGATGCCATTTGCAACCTGTGCCAAAAGAAACGGAGTCGTGGGAAGTCCAACACCCACCTAGGTACAACTGCTTTGCGAAGGCACATGATCTCAAATCACAAACGCTTATGGGATCAACACATGAGTACAAGCAGCACACAAACTCAAAGCCGCCATCCTCCTCCTGGTCCATCATCTTCAGCCACATCAACCACTGCGGTCCTCCTTGCCCCCTCTCAACCACCCGCCACTCCGTCTCTCGCCTTGAGCAGTTCCTGCTCATCTGCCCACAGTCAGGTGTCTGTCAAGGACATGTTTGAGCGTAAGAAGCCAATGTCACAAAGTCACCCCCTTGCCCGGCGTCTGACAGCTGGATTGTTGAAACTCTTAGCCCGCCAGCTTTTACCATACAAGCTGGTGGAGTCTGAGGCCTTCAAAAAATTTGTAGCTATTGGGACACCGCAGTGGAAGGTACCCAGCCGAAATTTCTTTGCACAAAAGGCAATCCCCAACCTGTACTCGATTGTACAAAAGGAAGTCATGACATGTCTGGCACACAGTGTTGGGGCAAGGGTCCATCTGACCACTGATACCTGGTCTGCAAAGTACGGTCAGGGCAGGTATATCACCTACACTGCGCATTGGGTAAACCTGCTGATGGCTGCCAAGCATGTAATGCGTGGCTCTGCAGAGGAGTTGGTGACACCGCCACGACTTGCAGGCAGGCCTGCTGCCACCTCCTCTACTCCTCCTACTCCATCCTCTTCCATAACCTCCTCGGCTGAGTCCTCTTCTGCTGCTGCGTCTTGCTCCACATCAACTGCACCCCCCCAGCTCCCCTGAAAGCAGAGAGTCACACCGGACCAGCACTCCTGTCCGCCCTGAACGCACAGGTGGATCAGTGGCTGACTCCGCACCAACTGGAGATCGGCAAAGTGGTGTGTGACAACGGAAGCAATTTGTTGGCGGCATTGAATTTGGGCAAGTTGACACATGTGCCGTGCATGGCACATGTGTTGAATCTGAATGTACAATGCTTTGTGCATAAGTACCCAGGCTTACAGGACGTCCTCAAGCAGGCCAGGAAGGTGTGTGGCCATTTCAGGCGTTCCTACACGGCCATGGCGCACTTTTCACATATCCAGCGGCGAAACAACATGCCAGTGAGGCGCTTGATTTGCGACAGCGCGACACGTTGGAATTCAACACTCCTAATGTTCGACCGCCTGCTCCAACAAGAAAAAGCCGTCAACGAGTATTTGTATGACCGAGGTGCTAGGACAGCCTCAGCGGAGCTGGGAATTTTTTTGCCACGTTACTGGACGCTCATGCGCAATGCCTGTAGGCTCATGCGTCCTTTTGAGGAGGTGACAAACCTAGTCAGTCGCACTGAAGGCACCATCAGCGACATCATCCCATTTGTTTTCTTCCTGGAGCGTGCCCTGCGAAGAGTGCTGGATCAGGCCATAGATGAGCGTGAAGAGGAAGAGTTGTGGTCACCATCACCACCAGAAACAGCCGTATCAGCATTGCTTGCTGGACCTGCGGCAACGCTGGAAGAGGAGTGTGAGGAAGAGGAGTCAGAGGAGGAATGTGGCTTTGAGGAGGAGGAAGACCAACCACAGCAGGCATCCCAGGGTGCTCGTTGTCACCTATCTGGTACCCGTGGTGTTGTATGTGGCTGGGGGGAAGAACAGACCTTCAGTGAGATCAGTGAAGACGAGGAACGGGACATGATGAGTAGCTCGGCATCCAACCTTGTGCAAATGGGGTCTTTCATGCTGTCGTGCCTGTTGAGGGACCCTCTTATAAAAAGGCTGAAGGAGAACGACCTGTACTGGGTGGCCACGCTACTAGACCCCCGGTATAAGCAGAAAGTGCCTGAAATGTTACCGAATTACCGGAAGTTGGAAAGGATGCAGCAGTTCCAAAATAAATTAAAAAGTATGCTTTACACAGCGTATAAGGGTGATGTCACAGCACAACGGGAATCTAACAGGGGAAGAGGTGAAAGTAATCCTCCTACCACAACCACGCCGGCAAGGACAGGACGCTTTACAGACGTGTTGTTGATGGAGGACATGCAGAGCTTTTTAAGTCCTACGCATCGCCGCAGCCCTTCGGGGTCCACCCTCAGAACGACTCGACCGACAGGTAGCAGACTACCTCGCCTTAACTGCAGATATCGACACTCTGAGAAACGATGAACCCCTTGACTACTGGGTGTGCAGGCTTGACCTGTGGCCTGAGCTATCCCAATTTGCAATAGAACTTCTGGCCTGCCCCGCTTCAAGTGTCCTGTCAGAAATGACCTTCAGTGCAGCAAGAGGTATTGTCACTGAGAAGAGAAGTCGCCTAGGCCAAAAAAGTCTAGATTACCTCACCTTTATTAAGATGAATGAGGCATGGATTCAAGCCGCAATGTTTTAGTGCACTTTCTGCCTGGAAAACGTCAATTTTTCTGGCCGCTGCTACAGCAGCGGCTGCAACAATAGCATTATTTTTCTGGCATGTGTACATGCCTAATTTTTCTGGCCTCTGGTGCTGCACTGTGGCTGCAAAAAAAAAAAAAAAAAAAAGGCACATACATGTGTCAATTCCCCTTCGTGATCGTTACCTTGTTGTGGTGCAGGTGCTTGCGTATCACAATGAAGCGACCACCTCTATGAGTGTGTTGGCAATGGCAATGTTGGCACACCCCAGATGAGATAAGGTCGTTGCTTCATTGTGAACAGACCAAAAGCGATCGGCTGGATAATTTTGCATAGAAAAAACATTAATTTTCTTTGTGATCATCTAAGGTGATCATTAAAGCCTACTAGGCCAACAATGGGCCCACACTGCAGAATCATTGTTTTCTGGGTCACTTAACTGTCACTGAACTACCTCAGCACGATAGTAGGCTTTGAAAAACCGCCATCGCCTGCAATCTCCCAAACGTGCGCACGAGCACAGTCATCACTACACCAAGATTGACGCATAGAGGAATAAAATTTATGTCATGAGTGTATTCACTATTGACAACTCTTTTCGGTTGTCTAAAATCTATTCCATACACGTCCCCTGATACGGGACGTAACAGGGATTAAACTGATAGGAATAGTACTACTTAACACACCACTCATATCTGGTGGCACAGTACATAGCACGGCGCACGCGCAATGCCCCAAATTGGAAGTAGGAGGACCAACCAAGCATCTTTTTTCCATCTCCCGGTTCCTAAAATCTATTACATACACCGGCCCCTGATAGGGGACGTAACAGGGATTAAACTGATAGGAATAGTACTACTTAACACACCACTCCTATCTGGTGGCACAGTACATTGCAAGGCGTACGCGCAGTGCCCCAAATTGGAAGTAAGAGGACCGATCAAGCATCTTTTTCCATCTCCCGGTTCCTAAAATCTATTCCATACACCGGCCCCTGATAGGGGACAAAACAGAGATTAAACTGTTAAGAACAGATTTTTTTTCATTTAAAAAAAAGAGGACAGCCTCTGCGAAGCTGGGTATTTTTTGGCCGCTGTAAAGGGGGAATATTAATCACCAATATTTATGCAAATATCAATAATTAACATTCATAAATGGGAGGAGCCGTCTATTGATGACTCCGCCCATTTATACCTTTATATAATAATACAATACTTTGCCTTTACCTTACGCTAATCACTAAGCTAGCTGCATGCGCCTTACTAAACTAACTATCGCTAATAACCACACATTGCACAGATAGTTATATATAAAGCACAGTATTTATTAATACCAACAATACACTACGCACGCAATACACTAACAATACAGTACTATAAATATAAATACAGCACTAAACTACACTACACAGTTCCCAAGTTCCACCCACAAACTAACTATACAATACACACATACACACACGTATTAGCAGCCCACCCACCTGGTTCTACTTACTGTCCCTATTGGGTACGACAAGGGAATAGGGGTGAGGTAAAGTGGGGGGGGTGTTCAGGGATCATTTGTGGGACAGGGTAGGTAAGGGTCGACAATGGGGGTGTTCAGGGCTATGCAACAATGCAGGGGTTAATACCCTACAAGTGTACAGTGAGGAGGTGTATGCAGGCCACAGACACAAATACCAAGGCTGCACAGCAATGCAAGGGTTAACCAGGGGGGGATATTCGTACAATTATGGCACTGCAGGAGTTAATACATACAGACCAAGGAACACGGGGTGGTAACTATACAGGGGTGATCTACACACAGGGTACAATAATTCAAGTCTAATTATACGCTATATCTATATATATTTATAGATCAATGGTTATAAATATATATACAAATAGACGCACACACCACAATACAAACCTAGCTACACTAGACAATTCCCAATTCCACCCCACACTCTAGCTGTACATACATTCCTTAGCAGCCCACCCAAAACACATACTCAGCCGCTACTGGGGTAAGATTACAGGGCAGCTACATGGGTATGAGTTGGAGGCAGGGAAGGGGTGAATCAGCCTGGGCAGGTGTATTAGGGGTCTGGAGGGAAAGGGTTACTCAGCCATCTTTAGGGCCATGTGGCCTCTCTTCCTTCAGGGAGCAGTCCCATGTGTCGCTCTCTCTGTAGTCCAGTTCCAAAAGACCCCTCTTCTTGGCTTGAGGCTCCTATATCCGCCTCAGAACCAGCCCACCTCCCCCTCCTCAGGGATGTGACATCATAGTGTCACTGTGACGTTATGCGTGCACTCAGGACAGCCAGTTGGCCCCCTGAAGCTAGCAGCATCACACGCCCAGCATTGTCACAAACAGAAGGTGGGGGAGAGCATAGTAACTAGGCTGATAAACTCAACAAAAGGCCTCAGATCTATTGATACCTTAGCCTTTGAAGTCACCAGCCACCTGGAGACATATTCACCCCACTGCAGGAACTGGCTAAACGCTGTCCCTATGGGGGCATTTAAGTATATATATGTATATAGATCCTTGGGGCGCATCTATATACACATATATACTCATTATAAACCTGGGGCATACATGGGCAGTTATAGGCCCATATATATATATATATATATATATATACACCTGGGGGAGAGCCATGGCAGATACACATATATAGATGTATGCACTGCATACACACATCCCCATATATAATATATATATATATATATATATATATATATATATATCTCTACATGAGAGGGACAGGAAATATATACTAACTATAAGGGGACACATATAAGGGGGGCACAGATCATATAAGGGGGCACAGATCAACCAGGGACCACATATTTCCCACAGGGCCCAACATGAGCCCCTGTGGGCCACTAAGGGCAGATGTGCGCAGATGCTGGTCACATCCGCGCACATCATCCTATGAAGTGACCAATAATGCATGCATGTATACAGTATATATCATACATGCATGCACGTGTTTGCATGCTGTGGGAGATTAGCTGGTGGGGATCACCTTTTCTGATAACAGACAGTCCGTATGCAGACAGTTTCTTTGAAAGTCTGGCTGGTTGCCAGGTTTATTTAGCCCAAAAGGTTTGCACAGCAGAAAACAAACAAAACAGAAAGTAAATCCTTGCCGTCTGGCGCTAAGCTATACAGTTATGTCCTGACTATACGGTGTGGGGCTGCTCCCCGACACCGCTAACACAAATGGTAAAGCAAACCTTTTGTTTCTCTTGCATCCAAACATAGCTCTCCCTTCAGCCACACAGGTTACAATCCTGAGACTCAGCACATGAGACCTGTTGTGCTCTCTTCCTGTTTATTTAAAGTCCACCTGGAGGTGAACTCCAGTGAACCACAATCTCTGGACCGGAACCAAGCCTGCCTTAGAGGCTGGAAAAACCCGGGCCGGATTCCGGTTTAGTCCCTCACAACAGAGCGCATGCGAGGTGAAACATACCTATCATCTACCACCTCGCCTCGCATACCGTCACATATCCCCCCCCCTCTGCTCTAGCCCCCGCGGCTGAGCAACTGTCCCCAGCATACAATGCATGCGGGAGAGGGCATCCGCATTGTTTTGGAGCTTGCCCGGCCTATGCTCTACTGAAAACTTAAAGGGCTGTAAGGCCAGAAACCACCTTGTCACGCGGCTATTTTTTTCCCTGTTGTCACACATCCACTTTAGGGGTGCATGGTCGGTGACAAGCTTAAACGACCTTCCCAGTAAGTAATATTTCAGCGAGTCAAGGGCCCATTTAATAGCAAGACATTCCTTCTCGACAATGGCATAGTTCTTTTCATGCTTGTTCAGCTTTCGGCTCAGGTATACCACTGGGTGCTCCTCACCGTCTCTGGTTTGGGATAGGACAGCCCCTAGGCTCACCTCAGAGGCATCCGTCTGTACCACAAACTCCTTTGAGAAGTCCGGGGTTACCAACACCGGTAGTACACAAAGGGCCCGCTTTAACTTCTGGAAGGCCTCCTCGGCTTCAGGATTCTATTTAACCATGGCCGACCCTCTGCCCTTTGTCAGGTCGGTCAGAGGGGCGGCAATGGTGGCAAAGTCGGGTATAAACCGCCGGTAATACCCCGTAATGCCAATAAAGGCCCGAACTTGTTTTTTGTTTATCGGTTGGGGCCATTTTTGAATTGCCTAAACCTTATTGGTCTGGGGCTTGACCAGTCCCCGGCCAATAACGTAGCCAAGGTATTTGGCTTCCTCCAGGCCTATGGCACACTTTTTTGGGTTGGCCGTGAGACCTGCTTTCTTAAGGGAATCTACCACTGCTTGTACCCGAAGCAGGTGCGATTCCCAATCTGGGCTGTGGACGACCACATCGTCCAAATAAGCAGCTGCTTACGGGCGATGCGGGCTCAAAGTTTTATCCATCATTCGTTGGAATGATGCAGGAGCTCCATGCAGACCAAAAGGCATCCGCTTATACTGAAACGATCCTTCAGGAGTGGAAAAGGCCGTTTTCTCCTTGGCTGATTCAGTTAGGGGTATCTGCCAGTAGCCTTTCGTCAGGTCTAGGGTCGTTATGTAGCGGGCTTGTCCCAACCTGTCCACGAGTTCGTCGACCCGAGGCATCGGGTAGGCATCAAACTTGGAGACACTGTTGAGTTTCCTAAAGTCATTACAAAACCTAACAGTGCCATCGGGTTTTGGGACCAGCACTATGGGGCTCGACCAATCACTGTGGGACTCTTCTATCACGCCCAATTCTAGCATCATTTTTATTTCCTTTGCGACTGCCTCTCGCCTGGCCTCCGGTATTCTATATGCCTTTACATTTACGCGAACCCCAGGTTCTGTCACTATGTCATGCTGAATCACGTTGGTTCGTCCGGGTAAGGGGGAGAAAAAGTCTCTATTTTTGTACAAAAACGCCCTAACGTCACTTTGTTGCACCAGGGATAGGGATTCCGTTATGGGGACGTCAGGGATCACCGGTCGCCGGACTGTTGCGGCCGGAGATGTGGCCAATAAAATCTCTCTGTCCTTCCAGGGTTTTAAGAGATTTACATGATAAATCTGTTGTGGCTTCCGTTTCCCGGGTTGGTAGACTTTGTAGTTGACCTCTCCTACTTTTTCAACCACCTCAAAGGGACCCTGCCACTTAGCCAGGAACTTGCTTTCAACCGTGGGAACCAGTACCAACACTCGGTCCCCGGGGCTGAAAGTACGGACCTTGGCACCCCGATTATAGACCCTCCTCTGGGCCTCCTGAGCTCGCTCCATATGTTGACGAACCAGGGGCAAGACAGCTGCGATTCGATCCTGCATCAAGGAAACATGCTCTATGACGCTTCGATACGGGGTGGCCTCTCCTTCCCACGTCTCTTTGGCGACATCTAGAAGCCCTCTGGGATGTCTACCATACAAGAGCTCAAAGGGGGAATACCCTGTGGACCCCTGCGGAACCTCGCGTATGGCAAACATAAGATATGGTAGCAAAAAATCCCAATTTTTCCCATCTCTGTCAACCACCTTTTTCAGCATACTTTTCAGCGTTTTATTAAATCGCTCCACAAGTCCATCCGTTTGGGGGTGGTAGACCGAGGTGCGGAGATGGGAAATTTTATATACTTTACACAGTTCCTTGGTGACCCTGGACATAAATGGGGTGCCTTGATCGGTTAAGATCTCCTTTGGGATCCCCACTCGACTAAACACCTGGACTAATTCCTTGGCGATAGTCTTAGCGGAGGTGTTACGCAAGGGGATGGCCTCAGGGTAGCGCGTCGCGTAGTCCAGGATCACCAGAATATGCTGGTGACCCCGGGCAGACTTCACCACTGGCCCCACCAGGTCCATGCCAATCCGTTCAAAAGGGACCTCAATTATTGGTAGAGCGACCAGGGGACTGCGAAAGTGGGGCGCCGGTGCTGACAATTGGCACTCGGGGCACGACTCACAGTACTGCCTGACATCTGCATGCAACCCAGGCCAGAAAAATCGCTGGGTGATTCTCTCCCTGGTCTTTTCAACGCCGAGATGTCCCCCCATCACTGGACTATGTGCCAGGTCTAGGACCCACAGTCTCATTAGCTGCAAAATCAGTCTTAACATTACCCCTGCTTTTGAACCCTGGAACAGTCTTACCAGATCCTGGGGGTAATCTTGCGTCCCAAGACGCTCCACGGTGGGGCATAGACGGATTCAGCAAGTCCTCAGAAGCAAGGTACCTCTCCACTAGGTCCACCAACTGGGTTGCAGTGTTGGGGTCCCCCTGTCCGACCCACTTCTTCAGTGTCGCAGGGAGTACACGCAGGTACCGGTCCATTACTACACGCTCCACGATCTGAGGGCCGGTCAAGGTCTCTGGCTGCAACCACTTCCGGGTGAGATGGATCAGGTCAAACATTTGAGAACGGGGTGGCTTGCCGCTGGAGTAAGTCCACTGATGCACACGCTGGGCTCGGACTGCCATGGTGACACCCAAGCGTGCAAGTATCTCCGTCTTCAGTGTCTCATAGTCCTGGGCCTTATCCGGTTCAAGATCAAAGTACGCCTTTTGAGGTTCCCCGGAGAAAACGGGGCCACTAGACCCGCCCACTGTTCTTTTGGCCACTCCTCGCGGACAGCAACTCTCTCAAAAGTCGCAAGGTAGGCCTCAACATCATCAGTAGGTGTCATCTTCTGTAGGTGGTACGAGGCACGTACCAATTTTGGTTCCCCTGGCGCAGGAGGTGCGAACCCTTTTTTCAGTTCCACAAGAGCCTCTGCGAACTGCCGGTTCATCTCCTGTTGGGCCGCCTGTTGTGCTGCAGCGGCCTCTGCGACTTGGCGGTTGGATTCCCGCTGAGCTGCATTGGCCTGTAGCAGGGCCTTTAACATTTCCTCCATTTTCAGAAAATGCCCGCTGAGTCCACCACGTGTGCGAGATTAGCTGGTGGGGATCACCTTTTCTGAAAACAGACAGTCCGTATGCAGACAGTTTCTTTGAAAGTCTGGCTGGTTGCCAGGTTTATTTAGCCCAAAAGGTTTGCACAGCAGAAAACAAACAAAACAGAAAGTAAATCCTTGCCGTCTGGCGCTAAGCTATACAGTTATGTCCTGACTATACGGTGTGGGGCTGCTCCCCGACACCGCCAACACAAATGGTAAAGCAAACCTTTTGTTTCTCTTGCATCCAAACATAGCTCTCCCTTCAGCCACACAGGTTACAATCCTGAGACTCAGCACATGAGACCTGTTGTGCTCTCTTCCTGTTTATTTAAAGTCCACCTGGAGGTGAACTCCAGTGAACCACAATCTCTGGACCGGAACCAAGCCTGCCTTAGAGGCTGGAAAAACCCGGGCCGGATTCCGGTTCAGTCCCTCACAAGAGAGCGCATGCGAGGTGAAACATACCTATCATCTACCACCTCGCCTCGCATACCGTCACAATGCATATATGTATATATATGCATGCCTCTCAACCCTTCCTCAACAGCCGCGTTACTGAACGCTCATGCACAATGGCTGTAGGCTCATGCGTCCTTTTGCGGAGGTGACAAACCTGGTCAGTCGAACCCAAGGCAACATCATCGACCTCATCCCATATGCATTTTTTCTGGAGCGTGCCCTGCGAAGAGTGCTGGATCAGGCCGTAGATGAGCATGAAGAGGAAGAGTTGTGGTCACCATCACCACCAGAAGCAGCCTTGTCGTCGTCGATTGCTGGACCTGCGGCAATGCAGAGAGAGGAGTCTGAAGAAGAGGAGTCAGAAGAGGAAGGTGGCTTTGAGGAGGTGGAAGACCAACCACAGCAGGCGTCCCAGGGACCCTTGGTGTTGTACGTGGCTGGGTGGAGGAAGAGACCTTCAATGACGTCAGTGAGGACAAGGAATGGGACATGGCTAGCTTGGTATCCAACCTTGTGCAAATAGACTGTTTGCGGTTGTTTGCGGTGCGTTAAACGGGGAGTTTGGTCTGTCACTGTGAAGCGGGCGTAACCCTTACACTACCTGATCAATACATACCTGATGTTTTAAAGCACGTTATTCAAAACAATTTAGGAATGTTATGTGATTTATGCCCTTTATGGATTAAAACTCGACTCTGCGTCAACTACGTAATTTTCCATGGGAGTTTTGCCATGGATCCCCCTCCGGCATGCCACAGTCCAGGTGTTAGTCCCCTTGAAACAACTTTTCCATCACTATTGTGGCCAGAAAGAGTCTCTGTGGGTTTTAAAATTCGCCTGCCTATTGAAGTCTATGGCGGTTCGCCCAATCGTGAACATTTGCGAAAATTCGCATTCGCCGTTCGCGAACAGAAAATTTTATGCTCGCGACATCTCTAATGGTGACCTATATCCTCCATCCTTCCCACATCTTATCAAACTTCAGCAGTCTGTCCTTTGACTTTATATGGAATCTTTCACAGGCTAAAGAGTATTTTACATAGTATTCCCACATTTGAATCGATGGTACTCTTTTTTTTTTTTTTCACCCATTGCGTAACTATACATCTTCTTGCCTGGAATAACAGTTTAGCGACTAGATCTTGATGTCGGGCAGGTCCAACACTTCTCATATTGCCCAAGATACATACTTCAAACCTTCTTGGGATCTCTGCTGATAATTTTGAATTTGAACAATCACCTTGCTCCAAAACTCTTCAATAAACTTACAATGCCATAAAAGATGTACGTCGTCTAGCCCTATCTCCTCACACTTCTGGCATTTAAATATTAAATAATTAAATCATTTCTATAATACTATATTTTATTCGTTTTTTAGGGGTATAGTAGAGTCAATGGACAACAAAATATTGCATAAGTCTGTGAGAGGGGTTTTTAGTAACTTTTTTTTAACCCCGTCAAAATCGTCCCCCAACTTTCGGTGTCCATCGAGTCAACCACTCCTTCCCATAATTTTTCCTATCAGTCCGCCCACCTTATTTAACTTTTGCTGTATCAAAGCATTATAAACCAGAGATATTTCTTTTTTCTTGAGTCGTTTTTGTGATTTTGACTAACACCTTCGGGAGTCCCTTAATATCTTTCTTGTCATGCTAACAGGATTTTATGGCATGTCTCAACTGATAATAATAATAAAAAATCTTTATTGGGAATTTCATATCTCTTTCAATTCTTGAAACCCTATTAACTCCCCATTCTTCCAGATCTCCCCCAGTCTATATATCCCTTGATTCCACCATATGTTGTTTTCTATTGAGCCTAATTCTCTTAAGTTAGTATTTTTCCATAAAAGAGTGTCCTCGTAGAGCTCTGTATTATTCCAAAAGGATTTAACTTCCATCCATACTTTGTGCCATAAATGTATTGACGAAGACTCCCTAAAAAAAATCTTGTGTATGAAAACCGGCCTCTAGTATCTGACAGATATTACAACCTGGTGCTTTTTTATCAATCGCACTCATTATTGATTTAAACATACGCGTGTCCCCCCAGGCCACCAAATTCCTTACTCGACCAGCTAAAAATATATATATTTAAGTCAGGGACAGACAGACCCCCCTCTTTCTCAGGGTATTGTATTATCTGCATTTTAATTCTGGGTCTTCGCCCCTCCATATTAATTCTCTTAAAAGGTTCTCTATAATCTTTTTGATATTTACTGATAAGTTCCATAAGGGGTAATTAATCATTGGAAGTAAACTCATTTTTATTAGAGAGATTTTCCCTGCCATTGACAGTCGTAACTTTTTCCATATTGATATCTTACTTCTCATTTTATTTATTAATGGTATTACATTCAGTCTTATGTAATCCTGTGGGTTATTTGTAATGTAAATGCCCAAGTATTTTACACTCTCCCCTTTTTTTTATAATCTCTAAAGGTTCTGGATTAAATCCTAATAAGGGGTCTAAGGGGATACATGCAGACTTGCTCCAATTAATCTTTAAACCTGTAATCTTCCCAAATCTTTCAAATATCTCATATAATTCAGTGAATCGTGAGATCCTAAAAAAAAAGCATCAAGTCGTCAGTGTACATAGAGATTTTCTCTTGATGGCTCCCATATTTAAACCCAATTATGTTTTTATCTTGTCTAATCATGATGGCGAGGGGTTCCATTACTAAAGCAAAGAGTAAGGGGGAAAGGGGGCAGCCCTGCCTCACTCCTCTTTCTAATGAGAAGGAGTCAGTCAGGTCCTCGTTAATCACTATCCTTGCTTTTACATCTGTGTATAATAATTTTATCCATGAGATAAAATTCTCCTCAGAGTAGCGATCAGGAACCTCCATTCTATTGTATCAAATGCTTTTGAGGCATCCAGAGTTACTATCAATCTTTCCCCACTATTATCTGCTTTTAGTTGGATATTTAAAAAACATCGCATTATATTGCCCGTAGTTGTTTTGCCTGGCATAAATCCAGCTTGATCTTTATGTACAAGTGAATTTACAACTCCTTTTAATCTATTTGCTGACACTTTTGCTAAGATTTTATTATCTGTGTTTATCAATGAAATAGGTCTATATGAATCCATTAATTTAGGATTCTTTCCTGGTTTTATGATTAACGTGATCAATGATTCCTTCAAAGGAGTCTGGTAACCTTTTTTTTTTTTTTTTTCCCTAGAAACGTTCCACATCTGTAACAATTTGGGGGTCAATACTTTTCTGTATATTCCATATAATTCAAAAGGAATCCCATCTGAGCCCGGAGATTTATTTTTTGCAGTGGAGTCTAGTATCTTATCAATTTCAAGTGGATTAATTTCCCCTTCCAGTCTTGCTTTCTGATCTTCCCCTTAGCATGTAAAATGTTAAAATATATATTTTTTTCTTTAAATCTCAAATCCTAATGTGTATATCCATTGTGCGAACATGCCCTTAATCTAACCCATGAACCATTAAAATACATGTAGCAAAATTCAAGTAAAGTGAAAACTCTGTATTTTAGCTTTTTTGAGGCTTGTAAAACAAATTTCCCAATTTTTAAAGGTGGAGCTAATTTTTATTTTTTTTATATAGCCACTTTGTCATAAATGTTTCTTTTCTCTTACATGTAGAAAAGATTATGGAAAAATGCCTGAAACCCCCCCAAAAAACACCATACCATAGTTTGAGAAAAAAGGTATGAGTCAAAAAATGCGACAAAAGTGAGGAAAAAGGGCACAAAAAACAGTTTTCCCTAAGTGCCTAATAGCCAACAAATGGTGGCAGTATTTTTGGAAGAGAAAAGAACGAATATGCAGTTTTCACTAAAACGCAGTGTGTGAAACCACCCTAAAGACAAAAAATCCCAATTACACTAATATTTTTAATGATAATCCAGCATTATGTTGCTCTCTTACTAGTTACACAGCATAGACTCCAGCCAAAGGTCTATGATAACAGATGAAACAAGCTCATCCAATAAATAAGTGTGGCAATGTCTAGCTGAGCCGGGTAACATAGCAGGGCATACCACCACCGATGCTACATTATTAACTGTGTGGTGTTGGCAGAGAGATGGTGCCATGTACAGGCGTAAACTCACTGAGATTTATCAAAACTAAGTCAAAAAGTGGAGCAGTTGCCCATTGCAACCAATGAGATTGCAATGAGAGGTGGAATGTGAACGGTTGCAATGAGCAACTACCCCACTTTTCTTTTGCACCATTTCTTGTACATTTTCTGCAGGACGATGCTATTTTCAGTCATCTCATGAATTTCAATATGATTCCAGGTTGTGGAAATGGAAAATATCTCCATATCAACAGTCAGACATATAAAATGGGATGTGATTATTGCTTGCCGTTGGTGGAAGCTGCAAGAAATCGAGGTTATGAAGTAATGGCTTGTGATGGACTTCGGCTCCCGTACCGTGGTGGCTGTTTTGATGCTGTCCTGTCCATAGCTGGTGAGTTAAACATTAAAGAGTCACTGTGCTTTTAGTAAACTTTTCATATGTCATAGACGCATATCAAAAGATTGGTGGGGATGTGAGTGCTGAGTACCCCGCCGATCTATAGAACAAGAGGAGAGAAGCGCTCGCTTAGCGTGCTCTGTGTCCTCACTGCACAAGACGGGCCTATAGGCTTTAAAACGAGAACTTCTCTCTGCTCGTTCTAGAGATCGGTGGGGGTCTGACCCCCACCAATCTAAACTTTTGACATGTCCCTATGAGAACTTCATGGCCGATCTTATTTTTAAATTTTATTTTATGCACTTACCTTATATAGCGCTGTTATATTCCGCAGTGCTTTACAGACATTAACATCAAGCTATCCCCAATGGGGCCCACAATCTAAGGCTACTTTCACACTAGCGTTTTCAATTCTGCTATTGAGATCTGTCATAGGATCTCAATAGCGGAAGAAAACTGTTCCGTTTTGTTCCCATTCATTGTTAATAGGGACAAAACTGAACTGAACGAAATGGAGTGCACCACAATGCATTCCGTTCCGTTTGGTTGTGTCCCCATCGTGGACAGAATTACGCTGCAAGCGTTGTAAGTCAATGGGGACATTTTCTCTGACACAATAGAAAACTGATCCGTCCCCTATTGACTTTTAATGGTGTTCATGACGGATTTGTCATGGCTATAGAAGACATAATACAACCGGATCCGTTCATGATGGATGCATGCGGTTGTATTATTGTAATAGAAGCCTTTTTGCAGATCCGTAACGTGTGAAAGTAGCCTAAGATCCAACGCCAGAGCTACCCTAAAACAGCTGATAGGCCATCATTATCTGATTGGCAGGGGATCAACACCCGTTACCCCTCCGATCAGCTGTTTTAGGGTAGCTCTGGCGTTGGAACTACAGTATACAGTGTACAGTGGATGGAGCTAGTTACTGCAGCACTGTTACCTTTCATTTCAATGTGAGCAGTGCTGCAGTAACCGGCAATAGTCCACTACACAATGGATTGAGCTGTGCAGTTCAGCTGCCAGGTTCCAGGGCCAACACTAACCCGAATTAGCTGATCAGCGGGAGTAGGCCATCAGTAGTAAAATCCTGGGCAACCCCTTTGAAATAAGTATAAAATCATCCTTTTAATATTTCTAAACAGATATTGCTGCATCAATAGAAAGGACTGTGCAGCTTATAATCACTTCTATCATAATCGCCCCACCAACAATAAGAGAGCGCATCACTGGCAAGACACACCTTGCAGTCTGAGAAGCATTGAAATACACTATTAGGTTTTCACCATCTAGCCTTTGCAAGCAAATTCTATGACAACCCTTGATAACAGGCGCAATTTAGTAGATTCAAGTACATGTTAACTCTCACAGGGGCCATACAGGTGCATCTCAGTAAAGCGAATATCATCGAAGAGTTAATTTATTTCAGTAATTCAATTCAAAAAGTGAAACTTATGCAGATTCATTACCCACAGTGATCTAGTTCAAGTGTTTATTTCAATTAATTTGATGATTATAGCTTACAGCTAATGAAAACCCAAAAGTCAGTATCTCAGAAAATTTGAATATTGTGAAAGAGTTCAATATTGTAGACTCATGGTGTCACACACCTGCAAAGGTTTCCTAACCCTTTAAATTGTCCCTCAGTCTGGTTCAGTAGGTTACACAATCATGGGGAAGACTGCTGACTTGACAGTTGTCCAGAAAACAGTCATTGACACCCTCCACAAGGAGATAAGCCACAAAAGCTGTTCAGTGTGTTTTATCCAAGTATATATAATGTAACGTTGAGTGGAAGTGTGGTAGAAAAAGGTGCACAAGCAACAGAGATAACCACAGCCTTGAAAGGATTGTCAAGAAAAGACCTTTCAGGAATTTAGCGGAGATTCATAAGGAGTGGACTGCGCTTGAGACAGTGCTTCAAGAGCCACCACGCACAGACATATACAGGACCTGGGCTACAACTGTAACATTCCTTGTGTCAACCCACTCATGAACCAGAGACAACGTCAGAAGTGTCTTACCTGGGCTCAGAGGAAAAAGGACTGGACTGTTGCTCAGTGGTCCAAAGTCCTGTTTTCCGATGAAAGTAAATTTGGCATTTCTTTTGGAAATCAAAGTCCCAGAGTCTGTCGGAAGACTCTTCAATTTGATTGAGGTCCAGTCTGAAGTTTTCACAGTTAGGCCTCTTTCACACGGGCGTTGCGGGAAAATGTGCAGGTGCGTTGCGGGAACACCCGCGATTTTTCAGCGCGAGTGCAAAACATTGTAATGCGTTTTTCACTCGCGTGAGAAAAATCACGCATGTTTGGTACCGAAACCCGAACTTCTTCACAGAAGTTCGGGCTTGGGTTAGGTGTTGTGTAGATGTTATTATTTTCCCTTATAACATGGTTATAAGGGAAAATAATAGCATTCTGAATACAGAATGCTTAGTAGGTGATCAATTGAGGGTTAAAAAAAAATAAAAAAATTAACTCACCTTCTCCTCTTGTTCGCGTAGTTCCCGGTCTCTTCTTTACTTCTTTAATGATGAGCTGTGGGCTAAAGGACCTTTAGTGACGTCAGATCACATGCTCCAATCACATGGTCCATGTGATTGGAGCATGTGATCTGACGTCACCACAGGTCCTAGCCGGTAGTTCATCTTTTAAGAAGAAAAGAAGAGACCGGGAACAACGCGAACAAGAGGAGAAGGTGAGTTAATTTATTTTATTTTTTTTAACCCTCAATTGATCACCTACTAAGCATTCTGTATTCAGAATGCTATTATTTTCCCTTATAATCATGTTATAAGGGAAAATAATACAGTGAATAGACTGTCACCTAGCAACCATGCGTGAAAATCGCACCGCATCCGCACTTGCTTGCGGATGCTTGCGATTTTCACGCAACCCCATTCACTTCTATGGGGCCTGCGTTGAAACAGAAACTCTCTAAACCTAGATGCACCTAATTGCGCCACTTTTTTTGCGCAATTTATGGCAAACTCTAGATATACCCACATTAATAAATGTGGGCCAGTGAGTCCATGTTGCTCCTGTTTTTCTTTTTTTTATCTTTGTGAAAAAAAATAAAAAATTAAATTGTGCACCTGTGTTAGGCCTAACTCACACATGCATATTCTGGTCATTATTTTGCATCAGTATTTGTAAGCCAAATGATTTACTGTTCTCCCGTGTTTTGGACCCACTCATGATTTTGCCATTCAAAAACTGATACAAAATACTGACCAAACTATGCAGGTGTGAATAAGGTCTTAGATATAACTACAGTTTTGTGTCTTTTTATATAAACAATGTTTATCACAGACAACAAGCTAAATTGCAGAACTTTTCATTACACAATAAAACACCTTCATTGACATAAAAAACCCTCACAAACACTCTAACCTCCTCTTTTTTTGGCCTCTACAGTGATCCACCATTTCTCAACCAAGGAACGTCGTGTTCTAGCTATTAAGGAGATGACTCGGATATTGAAAGTGGGTGGACAGATGATGATCTATGTATGGGCAATGGAACAAAAGAGAAGAAAGTTTGAGAAGCAAGATTTACTAATACCTTGGAACATACAGCCAAGTACAAAAAACCTCTCCGACAAACTGTGGAACTCCTGGCAACCAGACCTCAATATAAACTTCAACAAAGGCCATGCCTCCACAAACCAAAGGACTAAGAGTTCTTCATTTCTAGATCATCAGAGTTCGCTATATCAGAATGAACTTCATTCATCCAAGTTCTTAGCGCGCTCCTTAGATTCAGGATTGAATGAGACTCTTTACTCTGGGGCCAGTGAGAGAAATTATGGAAGCATATTCCGTAGAATGTATAATCTCTGCATGGACATGAAGATAGGTAGAAATACATTTTCCTCCAAGCCTTTGCATTACTTCAGGAACATTGGAGATCTTGTGCCAAATCATGTGCAAAACTTTGAGAATAATACCAACGTGGTGGCAGAACTGTTGAGATCGTCGACCACTAATAGGACTTTTTGTAAGTCTCCAACTGTTGAACTTGACAAGGAAATAATTAATTTTAATGTGGTTCCTCTACGAGAGTTGGGTTCTAAATACAGGGGATCGAATGATCCCAAACTTAATTTTACAAAGAGTTATGTAAATCCTTGTGAAACAAAGACTAGAAATAGAAGAGACCAATCCCTAAACAGCGGTAACAATGATCATGAGATAGTTTCACCAGACCATCAGCTCCTGCAAGGTGTAAACAATGGCTGTCTACGTTACTATCACATTTTTAAGCAGGGTGAGCTCAGTGACCTAATAGAACAATGCATTCCGGAGCTTCGTGTTGTGCAGACTTTTTTTGATAATTCCAACTGGTGTGTTATTGCAGAAAAGATTCAACCTCCGATGGAGTAATTGGTTGTTGACAATCCAGTTAATTATGTTCTTTCTAAGGGATAACATGTTTAAATTACCATAGAATTTTTTTAAGTAATTTTATTCTGCATATTTATGTGGTGTGTACTAGCTTCTGACTATATTTATATATTTATTGTTTTTATTACTGTAAGTTTTAAATAAACATCCGTATCCGTATCTATAATCTGTACTCCATGTACACTCATTCTGTAGAACAGGTTTATATAGCATTCAGATTTGTCAGTCCTGGATGATCTGGTTTACCATGACCTCAGCTGCACTACAAAATGTTTACAGAGTTTAAGGTACGCATACTTAAAAATCACCATACATGATATGGAAAACTGCACTTGTTAGGTAAATGTTGTCCAAACAAGACCGTTTCGGCCAACCATCTATGTGGACGCGCGTAACCAGACTCTTCCCCACTGACATCTGCTGATCCTGCTGATATTAACATGCATGATCCTTGTTCCTCTCGGAGATACGGATCTAGTAGGCTTTTACCATGATTCTAAAGCTTAAAGGAAAAGTATAACTAACATTTTTTTTCTGCCAGTTAAAACCAGATAGCAACACCTTTTAATATTTTCTAATCTGTTTTTATTTTCTGATTGCAGATTTATTTCTTCTATTTGCTGAACATGATTTTGGGGGTGGCCATCTTGCCTGAGCTGTTCTTAACAGCATTTAGAGAGCACTTAAAGAATTGCTTTATGGCAGCCACATGGTCCATACACACAGTGGACCTCATTGACTTCTAGGCATGCTCTGTGACCTGTGCAAAAAATTGCAGGCAGGGTTATAATCACAGATAAGCAGATAACTGCAGTAAAGTGATCTGTACAGACCAAGAAGTGGCACCTATTATCTGACCTAGTGGCCAGGGTGAAAACTGCAAGATTTTATGATTTTTAACTATAAATGTTGACATGGAAAATATAAAAAATCGCAGCAAAAGTTCTTTAAAAATAAGTTTAACATAAAAACGTGATTTAAACAATAGGTCATTCTCTGTTGACACATTTCCTTTAATCCCTTCGCGACCTCCGCCGAATATGTATGGTGGAGGTCACGTCTTTAAGCATGGCGCCTGATCGCACATGCAGCGGGCGCCACAGCCGCTGGGTTTCTGATGTTTCAAAAAGCAGAGACCCGTGGCAGATGTATGCGCTTTTTTCGAACATACAGTGTTAGGGCTCATGCACACGACTGTGTGCTGGCCTGGCCCATACCGCGGACCGCATAGGCACCGACCTGTGGGGCAGCCGCATGCAGATCGCAGACCCATTCACTTGAATGGGGTCCGCGATCTGCACCGCAAAAAGTAGTGCATGCACTACTTTTTTGCGGTGCGGAGGCACAGACCGAAAACCCACGGAAGCACCCCGTAGTGCTTCCGTGGACTTCCGATCTGTGCCTCCGTTCCGCACCACACCGAATATCCCTGATTGCGGACCCATTCAAGTGAATTAGTCCGCGATCCGTGGTGTGGGGTGCACACGGCCGGTGTCCGTGTATTGCGGACTCGCTGTATGCGGGCCGCAATACAGCCGGGCAACGGCCGTGTCCATGAGCCCTTACTGTCATGTTTGGTCTCTATAAGGTATTGCAACTACTTCTTAGGCTCCCTTTCAGATGAGCAAATCTGTCTGGCCAAGTTCAGTTGTTTGGTAAGTTATTTCCATCAGTTATTGTGAGCCAAAACCAAGAGTGAAGCCTACTCAGAGATAAGGTATAATGTAAAAATTTGCACCTATTCTGTGGTTTTGGCTCAATAAGGGCTCATGCACACTGCCGTTGCTCGGCCATTCCATGCATTTGGGGCTGCAATTTGCAGTTTCCAATGCACGGGCAACATTCGTGTGGATTCCACAGTTGGATCCAGAACATGTTTCTATTTTTTTGCGGTGCGTCCGCACCACACCTTTCGGATTGTGGACCCATTCAAGTGAATGGGTCCGCATCCGTGATGCAGTGAGCACATGGCTGATGCCTGCATATTGTGGACCATATTTGTGGGCCACAATATGGGCACGGCCGGGCAATGGCCGTGTGCATGAGCCCTAACTGATTGAAATAACTGATCAAGTAACTGAAGTGTGAACTCAGCCTTAGGCCTCATGCACACGACCGTTGTTGTGTTCCGTGTCCGTTGTTCCGTTTTCCGTGATTTTCTGCGGACCCATTGACTTTCAATGGGTAAGTTGAAAACTCGGAAAATGCACCGTTAGTCATCCGCGTCCGTGATCTGTGTTTCCAGTCCGTCAAAAAAATATGACCTGTCCTATTTTTTTCCTGGACAATGGTTTGCGGACCCATTCAAGTTAATGGGTCCGTGAAAAAACACGGCGGCACACAAGATTGCCATCCGCGTCCGTGATCCGTGTCCGTTTTTTTCCTATCATTTTAAAGGCAAACTTGACTTAGATTTTTTTTTTCACTTTTCATGTCTGGTGATCCTCCAAAAATCAAGGAAGACACACGGAAACAAATACGGAAACGGATCAGGGAACAACGGAACCCCGTTTTGCAGACAGTGAAAAAATACTGTCGTGTGCATGAGGCCTTTTTAAATGGACCCAGGCTTGAACTGGCCCACAGGGAAACAGATGAATCCCCCAGTGGGCCCTTGAGCAAGGTGGGCCCCTTGTCTCCCACCTCCTGCAAAATGGGCACATGGCACAGCACCTCAACCAGCCTATGTTCATATAAAAAACAGGTATCTTATTTAACAAACTATCCAGCTTAGGCCTCATGCACACGACCGTTGTGTGCATCCGTGTCCGTTGTTCCGTTTTCCGTGATTTTCTGCGGACCCATTGACTTTCAATGGGTCCGTTGAAAACTCTGAAAATGCACCGTTGTACATCCGTGATCCTTGTTTCCTGTCCGTCAAAAAAATATGACCTGTCCTATTTTTTTGACGGACAACGGTTCACGGACCCATTCAAGTAAATGGGTCCGTGAAAAAACACGGATGCACACAAGGTTGTCATCCGCGTCCGTCATCCGTTTCCGTAGGCTACTTTCACACAGACGGATCCGCTGATCCGTCTGCATAAAAGCTTTTTAGATCTGAGTTTTCACTTTGTGAAAACTCAGATCCGACAGTATATTCTAACACAGAGGCGTTCCCATGGTGATGGGGATGCTTCAAGTTAGAATATACTACGAACTGTGTACATGACTGCCCTCTGCTGCCGCACCTGAGGGGTTAATTTTGCGTATCATAGCCCCCTGTAAGAGATCAGGTGCTGTCAGGCAGGAGGGGGCAGACCCCCTCCCTCCCCAGTTTTAAATTCATTGGTGGCCAGTGCGGCCCCCCCCCCTCCCTCCCCTGTATTTAACTCATTGGTGGCCAGTGCGGGCCCCCCTCCCTCCCCTGTATTTAACTCATTGGTGGCCAGTGCGGCCCCCCTCCCTCCCTCCCTCCCCAGTATTATATTCATTGGTGGCCAGTGCGGCCTCCCCTCTCCCCCCCCCCCTAATTAAAATCACCTTCCCCCATCATTGGTGGCCAGTGCGGCCTCCCCTCTCCCCCCCCCAATTAAAATCACCTTCCCCTATCATTGGTGGCAGCGAAGAGTTCCGATCGGAGTCCCAGTTTAATCGCTGGGGCTCCGACCGGTTACCATGGCAGCCAAGACGCTACTGCAGTCCTGGCTGCCATGGTTACTTAGCAATAGAAGCATTATACTTACCTGCGATGTCTGTGACCGGCCGGGCGCTCCTCCTACTGGTAAGTGACAGGTCTGTGCTATAAGCAATGCGCCGCACAGACCTGTCACTTACCAGTAGGAGGAGCGCCCGGCCGGTCACAGACATTGCAGGTAAGTATAATGCTTCTATTGCTAAGTAACCATGGCAGCCAGGACTGCAGTAGCGTCTTGGCTGCCATGGTAACCGATCGAAGCCCCAGCGATTAAACTGGGACTCCGATCGGAACTCTCCGCTGCCACCAATGATGGGGGAAGGTGATTTTAATTAGGGGGGGAGAGGGGATGCCGCACTGGCCACCAATGATGGGGGAGTGATTTTAATTAGGGGGGGAGAGGGGAGGCCGCACTGGCCACCAATGATGGGGGAAGGTGATTTTAATTAGGGGGGGGGAGGGGAGGCCGCACTGGCCACCAATGAATATAATACTGGGGAGGGAGGGGGGCCGCACTGGCCACCAATGAGTTAAATATAGGGGAGGGAGGGAGGGGAGGCTGCACTGGCCACCAATGAATTTAAAACTGGGGAGGGAGGGGTCTGCCCCGTCCTGCCTGGCAGCACCTGATCTCTTACATGGGGCTCTGATACGCACAATTAACCCCTCAGGTGCGGCACCTGAGGGGTTAATGGTGCGGATCACAGCCCCCTGTAAGAGATCGGGTGCTGCCAGGCAGCAGGGGGCAGTTATTACACAGTTCTCAGTATATTCTAACTTGAAGCGTCCCCATCACTATGGGAACGCCTCTGTGTTAGAATATACTGTCGGATCTGAGTTTCACGATCTAACTCAAATCCGATGGTATATTCTAACATAGAGGCATTCCCATGGTGATGGGGACGCTTCAAGTAAAAATATATCATCGGATTGGAGAAAACTCTGATCCGATGGTATAATAGGGACTCCTGACTTTACATTGAAAGTCAATAAGGGACGGATCCGTTTGCAATTGCCCCATATTGTGTCAACGTCAAACGGATCCGTCCCTATTGACTTGCATTGTAAGTCAGGACGGATCCGTTTGGCTCCGCACGGCCGTGGATCCTCCAAAAATCAAGGAAGACCCACGGAAGAAAAAACGGTCACGGATCACGGAACAACGGAAATCCGTTTTGCGGACTGCAAAAAAAAACGGTTGTGTGCATGAGGCCTTATTATGAGAGATGCATGAGAGAGCTTACATGACTTCTAGCTATAAAGGCGGTCCAGTCGGTCTCAACTTTCCCTAGGGGGCTTCCGAATCAAACCCGCTGCTGAGACCCCCATAATCAATCATCTTGTAGTGTCTTGCTGCTGTCTGCCACTGTGCCCAGATAATATTTACATATAGCTTTTCAGTGAACCCCCAGATCAAATTTTTCTGGGCTACTTAAGGCGCCTCTGTCCTACACTGAATCGACCACATGCATAGCATCCATGTGCTGTCCATTCATGGGCAACTGTTGAGAAATACAGTTGAATTTGCTGATTGACTAAATGGGTCAGTGTTCAGTCTAGCTGCTGTCATTTGTACCCTAACAGCACCCGGACGTATACATTAGTATACACACCAGGGGTGGTGTGAGGAATATTGATTATTATTTAATGTCAGCCATGTTCTCACACCAGCCATCTGCTGTCTGATAGCAGAGGGAGGAGCACCGCAGGGGGTCCTGGCTTCAAACAAGCCACTAGATTACACATCACACCTAACTCAGACAGCACGGAGGCCAATCTCGTCCTGCAGGGAATCTAGGCTATTCGCCAGTTTAATCAAAATAATGAGACATCATGGAACCGGCGATTCATAAGGAATTATGAATCACCCGGCCATCACAGGCATAAACCAGATATATATTTGCAATCCTGTGACCAAGACGGTCAGGCTCCTGCTCTTGGTTTGGTAATAGGATGCCAGGGAGGGGAGATATACATATCTCCCCACAGAAACCAAATAACGGTAACAGGTTTGGACACTACTTGTAGCTGGAACCCAGGCAGGTCCGTTGGTCCCAGAACATCTCCCTATGACCTTCTGGTCTGGAGCTATGAGCCCTAATGGGTTTTGTGGGTCGTTGGGCTGCCTGAACCAACAGGCAGGGGCCAACTACAGTTGAAAATGGCCAGGCGTTTTTCTCTGGAGGGGGGTCACGTCGTGTAACGCGTTTGGAGGGACCTGGAGGGTGCCTCCCATGTGACTACAGCCAAGCCTTACAGAAACCCATTATCACCACCCAAAGGACTCATCGATCTGGTAAACTGACTTTTGTTCTGCTTAGCCCTGTTGTACCATGCCATCTGTATTTACCACTCAGACCACTCTATATATTTTCTGTGTATATTGTGTTATGTCTAGTGAGCCCTTAAGGCAATTAAATATACCGGGTGGGCCATTTATATGGATACACCTTAATAAAATGGGAATGGTTGGTGATATTAACTTCCTGTTTGTGGCACATTAGTATATGTGAGGGGGGAAACTTTTCAAGATGGGTGGTGACCATGACGGACATTTTGAAGTCGGCCATTTTGAATCCAACTTTTATTTTTTTCAATAGGAAGAGTCATGTGACACATCAAACTTATTGGGAATTTCACACAAAAAACAATGGTGTGCTTGGTTTTAACGTAACTTTATTCTTTCATGAGTTATTTACAAGTTTCTGACCACTTATAAAATGTGTTCAATGTGCTGCCCATTGTGTTGGATTGTCAATGCAACCCTCTTCTCCCACTCTTCACACACTGATAGCAACACCGCAGGAGAAATGCTAGCACAGGCTTCCCCAAAGATAAAAGTCTAAGGGGGTCACTGGATATGCGAAATTGCTACATGATGATGTGTTTCCCTCTTTATGCACTGAAGCTGGCACGTTCCCTGAGTTTTTCCAGCAAGATGGTGCACCACCACATTATGGGTGTCAGGTCAGAGCATTCCTAGATGAACAGTTTCCTGGAAAGTGGATTGGTCGTCGTGGGCCAGTTAAATGGCCCCCAAGGTCTCCCGATCTGACCCCCTTAGACTTTTATCTTTGGGGTCATCTGAAGGCAATTGTCTATGCTGTGAAGATACGAGATGTGCAGCACCTGAAACTACGGATACTGGAAGCCTGTGCTAGCATTTCTCCTGCGGTGTTGCTATCAGTGTGTGAAGAGTGGGAGAAGAGGGTTGCATTGACAATCCAACACAATGGGCAGCTGATTGAACACATTTTATAAGTGGTCAGAAACTTGTAAATAACTCTTGAAAGAATAAAGTTACGTTAAAACCAAGCACACCATTGTTTTTCTTGTGTAATTCCCAATAAGTTTGATGTGTCACATGACCCTCATCCTATTGAAAAAACAAAAGTTGGATTCAAAATGGCTGACTTGAAAATGGCCGCCATGGTCACCACCCATTTTGAAAAGTTTCCCCCCTCACATATTAACTTCCTGTTTGTGGCACATTAGTATATCACCAACCATTCCCATTTTATTAAGGTGTATCCATATAAATGGCCCACCCTGTATAATTTAATCTCGTGCTGTTCTTGTATCTCGATCACGAATCCCCACGTCCGTGTTTTGGCCTAGTTATAAGCTACTGCGGGTTGGTTTATCACCCTATATAATCCCGTTAGCGGACTGGGCTTATATCAAACGAGAAGCTGGTGGCAGTCTTCCTGGACCGAGGAAGCACTGTTTCACTGGGGCAGTGGAAAGGCTCTCTCAGCTTGTTGCCTCTCTGTGCCCGTGTGGACAGGAGGAGTCTGTGAAAACTGTACCAAGCGGCTCTTACGTACTCCCAGGAGGGCGTAACATCACATCTTGGTAACCAGTGACTAGTTTTTGTACAAAACGATTTGCCAAGTATCTCTAACTTATTAGTTCAGCATTTGCAATTATGATGCAATTTTGTACTTTATTTGATTTGCAGTGAGCTGTTGCATTGCTTGTTTTGTTTAACAGTCTTGTTCTCAGCCATAGCAACGTGCCCCTGCGCTTTGGGATGTGCTGACTGACCCCCTTTTTCATCACATCTTGGTAACCAGTGACTATACCGTAGCTCGTGAGCTGGACGTCAGGCGGAGCCGTGAGGTGCGGAATTCGTCACAGGTGGCAGTTATCGAGAATGAGTGACCCTACTAATGCGTAAAGGTGGCCCTAATCACCTAATGAACGAGCATAGGCTTTCATTGATAGAGACATCAAAATTGTTGGGGGTCATTTACGAAGGCTGGCTTTTTACACCAGATATGTGGAAGCATATCATCATGATGCAGGCCAAAAGACCATTCTTTTGTTCTCTGTCGGGTGTATAGAAGCCTATGCATGTTTGCCGCATGCACAGGAGCTCTCCAGATGCATAGCCTAAGGGCTCATGCACACAACCAGATGTATTTTTTGGTCCGCAAAAAATACAGATGACGTTCGTGTGCATTCCATATTTTACGGAACAACTGGCTCCTAATAGAACACTCCTATCCTTGTCCGTAATGTGGACAATAATAGGACATGTTCTATTTTTTTGCGGAACGGAAATACGGACACACGGAAAGCTGCTGTCTTTTTATTAGTATACAAGTGACTGAAAATCCAGTGGACAAATTTCTGCAGCAAAAAATATGCAAAAGAACACACGTATTAGATGCGTTTTTTGCTGCGGAAAAGCCAGCAGATTTCACGCTCTACACTGGAAAGGGAGAAATCCGCAAGAGAAATCCTCTGTATAAATTGACATGCTGTGGATTTCAAATCTGCCGTACTTCAGCTTTTCTGCTGCGTTTTTTTTATTTTCTTACACAGCATGTGAATGTGTTCTGAAATTCTCCTCCACTGGAACTGTAAAATGCTGCGCATTTGCGACATGATAATCCATGATGGCAAATCCGCAAGCCATGTGTGACCCTGGCCTAAAACTGCTACGGGCATGAATGGAGAGAAATTTTGTATTAAAAGAAGCAACTCTTCATGTAGATTTAACCCTTTCCCTGGCAAAGATGTGTATAATACATCATGACAGGGTTACGCCTCGTCCACATTTCCGTATTTCACTGATGTGTGCTGTCCGCATTTTCCACGGATAGCACACGTACCCATTGATTTAAAATGTGTCTATTCACATTTCAGTATTTTTTCACTGACCCTGGGTCAGTAAAAAAATAATAAATTACGGAGACATGCACTACTTTGATCCGTGATGCGGACCAAGCACGTCTATTGAAGTCTATGGGTCCATGAAAATCACTGACACAACACGGATGGCATCCATGGTGCATCCGTTTTAGACTGAAGATTAATAGGAGATACTGTGGAAATAAATTTTCAGCTGAGCAATGTCAGTGAATTACGGATGACACACGGATGGTAAAAACAGATGGTAAAAACACATGGATATGTGCTTGTAAACTTGTTTTTAGGAGCTGTTCTGCGGCTTAGGTCTGACTACAAACAACAAATCTCGATCTCAATCCGAACATGCTTGAAAAGGGATCGGGGCTTAGCTGGAAGTGGGTGGAGCCTTGTGGGAAAGGAGCAGACCTAAGATGCGCTTTTTTGCACCAAATTTTGGTGCAAAAATCTGTCTCAAAGTGAGCCAACGAATAGTTGGAATAGAGTCAGAGAAAAGTATCTGTCCCTGCACCACAGTTATCATCCAGCCTGAGCCCCTGTGATAAATCTGGTGCAAGTATAGATGGCCGGTCTAAGCTTGCGCCATCTTTAGGATTAGTAAATCTAGGCCTTTATGCTTTGATACAATATAGTATGAAGGTGCCCATGATATATGAGATGTATGAGCATTGTCAAATGTGGCGTGTTTTTTTTTTACAATTCAGCGTTTTATGCAAAAAAGTGCAAAAATTTATTATAACTGTGGCCAGGCACACTTCATTTGGAGAAACCCAGGGGTATCTTATTTGTACCATTCAAACTCTCATTTATTAATTAGTAAACAAATTGAAATACACAGAATATAAAATAAAATAAATTGAAGAATTAAAAAAATTATAAAAATGAATTGCAATTCATTACTTATAGCATCCAAATACCCCTATTAATATTATGCGGCGACCAGCTTATTACTTTTCACTTGCTACACAGTCAACATGGGATGATACATGTTTTCTCTATCTACCACATATATTTTCCCTTAATAAATCCAAACTCTGGCATTTACCATCTTTTCAAAGAAGTGAACATGAGCATATGATATAAAATAAGATAAAGTAAGCTAAAATAAACATACAATCCCAATGAATATTTGGTATAGGTGAGTACTCATATAGCTGTATAGTTCATTTATAATCCCAGTGCACTGATATGAGTCAACTAATGTTTCCAATGGATATTTTGTATTGATTTACTGACTGTATGAGCCAGCAGATGGTTCCAATAGATACTTTATATCAGTTTGCAATTGAGCAACTCATTTATAAACGCAACTCGCTGGTCTTTTACGTCCTCTCTCATATATCAGGGCACTGTCTATTCAGTGGTATTGAGGGGTCTTTTACTCGCTGTTTAAAGACCCCAAATTGTTTCTCTCTGTATTAATTCACTGATTCTGCAGGCAGTTCCCATAAATACTTTGTATCAGTCTGCAATAGGTAACTTGTTGCTCTGGTTTTGCAATCTCTCACATATAGCAGAACACTATCTATTCAGTGGTACAGAAGGGTCTGTGCTCACTGTTTAGAGATCATACATTGTCAGTCTCTAAGACCTCCTACGTAGTAATATGTGGCGCTCGCTCAAGTATAGCGACTCCCGCTGTCTCCAGTGCGGGCAGTCAACCTGTATTTGTTGTGCAAGCGGGTGTGGACCCACTGCGCCACTGACTAGGTATACTCCGGAGGGGCGTAACTAAGCAGCTACCTGGTATTTACTAGAGCCCCTGATGGTGGGGATAGGCTTGGGCCATAAAGTAGCTGCCAGGTGCCACTCCAGAGTAGTCCCCAAGTCAGTGGCAGCTGACCAGGGGGTCAGAGTGCTCGGTGCAAGCACCAAGGGGACGTATGAGGCCTGGAGGTACGGGTCAGGACAGGCGGCAATCAAGTGAAGTCAGCAAACAAGATCCGAGGTCAGGGGCAGGCGGCAGAAAGCAAAGTCCAGGAGTACAATAGCAGGATTCGGTACACATGAAGGCAGACAAGATAAACACCTTTGCACAGGGGCTAGACACTGGGGTGGCTCAGGCAACTTCCTGTAGTAGGAAGTGCATTTAAATACCTGCTGCAATACAGCCATAGGCTGCTGAGACAGAGGGCGTGTGTGTGTGTTGCCTCTTAGGTGAAGAGAGACACACCCATGCAAGCTTCAACACTAATGCAAGTCTCCAGTAGGAAGGAAACTCTGGCATGGAGCATATGTAGTAGAGTTAAGCAAGTTGCTGCCCATGTTTGTCAGCAGGACGACAGGAGGAAAAAGAGGGAACCCGCCGCCCGTGCCTGCGGTTAGGGGCAGAGGCGCCGGCACGGACTGCTGGCCTAACAGTCCCCCCCCCCCCTTAACGCCCCCTCTCCAATCCACCAGAAACAGGGTCATCCTTCTACTGTTCTTCATCCCCAGAATGTATTTGGAGGCGAGCCACAGTTTTATCACCAGGACAGAACTTAGGAGAATCTCTACGTTTTTTATCCGCGGACTCCTTCATGCGCACAGAAGCCTCTTTCAGAGCTCCCCTGGTCTCCTCCCAGATTTTTTTAGAATTCTCTTGAGGTAGCATCTGCAGCAGGGATACCGGAAGAAGACGACACCGGGAGTGGGATATTCGGCTGTTGGCCAAAAACAATAAAAAATGGCGATTTCTTGGAGGACTCACTGACATGATTGTTGTATGAAAGCTCAGCCCAAGGCAGTAGTTCGGCCCAGTTGTCGTGATGACTGTTAGTGAAGTGGCGCAAAAAGTTAGTCAGAATTTGGTTAACACGTTCCACCTGACCGTTGAACTGAGGGTGATACGCTCACGAGAAGTCCAGAGATACATTTAATAGCTTGCAGAGAGCTCTCCAGAATTTTGACGTGAACTGTACACCCCTATCGGACACAATACGGAGGGGAAAACCATGGAGGTGAAAAATGTGTTCAAATTTTTTTTTCACCAGCTGAGGAACAGAAGGAAAACCAGGCAGAGGGACAAAGTGCACCATTTTGGAAAAACGATCCACCACTACCTAGATCACAGAACACCCAGAGGACAAGGGTAGATCAGTGATAAAGTCCATGGCTATCTGTTGCCAAGGAGCCTCAGGAACAGGTAGAGGAAGCAAGAGACCCGCAGGACGTTGCATGGAGGTTTTAGACTGTGCGCATGACGGACAGGCAGCGACAAACTCTTGGATGTCTTGCAGCATGGATGGCCACCGGTACCGTTGAGCAATGAATTTGAAAGTCTTTCGTTGTCCGGCATGACCTGCAATTTTAGAGGCATGACCCCGGACTAGAACTTGCTTCCTGAGGTTCTGTTCCACAAAAGTCTTTCCGGGCGGAATCTCAAGACAACTTGACAGGACAAACCGCTATTTTTGCGGGATCAATAATGTGTTGAGGCTCCTCCTCTTTATCAGTAGCATCAAAGGACCTCGAGAGAGCATCTGCTTTGATATTCTTCTCTGCGGCACGGAAATGAAGAAGAAAATCAAAACGAGCAAAGAATAAGGCCCATCTGGCTTGACGAGGATTCAGTCTTTGTGCGGACTGCAAATAGGTTAGATTTTTGTGGTCGGTGTAAATCACCACAGGATGAGATGCTCCCTCTAGAAGGTAACGCCACTCTTCCAGTGCCATCTTGATGGCCAATAGCTCCCTGTCCCCAATAGAATAGTTGCTCTCAGGAGCAGAGAAGGCCCTGGAGAAGAAACCACAGGTTACCATCTTACCAGAAGGAGCTTTTTGTGAAAGCACCGCCCCCACTCCAAAAGACTATGCATCCACCTCCAGGTAGAATTGCTTGTTAGCATCAGGGCGATGGAGAGTCGGAGCAGTAGAAAAGGCTTGCTTCAAGGCTTGAAAGGCCGATTCAGCCTCAGCTGTCCAATTCTTAGGATTTGCTCCGTTACGGGTCAAGGCAGAGATCGGAGCAGTGAAGGACAAGAAGTGCAGCACGAACTGGCGATAGTAGTTGGTGAATCCCAGGAACCGCTGGATTGCTTTTAAACCTGAAGAACGAGGCCACTTTAAAATTGCTGACAGCTTCTCTGGATCCATCTGCAGGCCAGTATCGGATATTATGTATCCTAGGAATGGAAGGGAGGACTTCTCAAAGGTACATTTCTCGAACTTGGCATACAGACTATTTTGTCTTAGTCTTTATAGAACCAGACGAACCTGCTTCCGATGAGTAACCAAATCTGGAGAAAAAACAAGGATATCATCTAGATACACCACAACACAAGAATATAGCAAGTCTCTAAAGATGTCGTTCACAAATTCTTGGAACACTGCAGGGGCATTGCTTAGTCCAAAGGGCATCACCAGATATTCGTAGTGACCGTCACGAGTGTTGAAGGCGGTCTTCCACTCGTCCCGTTGACGAATTCGAATCAAGTTGTAGGCCCCACGCAGATCGAGTTTGGAGAAGATCTTAGCTCCTCTGAGGTGATCAAACAACTCTGGGATAAGGGGAAGAGGATATTTATTCTTGACTGTGATTTTTATTGAGGCCCCTGTAATTGATACATGTCCGGAGAGAGACGTCTTTTTTCTTGACAAAGAAGAAGCCAGCGCCAGCCGGGGAGGATGATTTCCGGATAAATCCTCTGTCAAGATTTTCTTTAATATAATCAGACATGGCTTTAGTCTCTGCAGGTGACAGAAGATAAATGCAACCACAGGGAGGTGAAGAATCCGGAACCAGGTCAATAGGACAATCATAGGGCCTGTGTGGAGGTAACGTCTCAGCCTCCTTCTTATCAAAGACGTCGGCATAGACATGGTATGCTGCAGGCAGATTTTCAAGATTTGGTGGTACCCAGGGTAACCGAGCAGGCCGAACAGGAGAAAGACACTTTTAGAGGCAGTACTGTCCCCAACGAAGCACCTCTCCAGACTTCCAATCAAGAACAGGTTCATGGGTACGGAGCCATGGAAGCCCCAAAAGGAGAGAGTGAGAAAGACTTTGAAGAATCAGGAACGAAATCTCTTCTGTATGAAGAGCTCCCACCTGTAGTCTTACAGGTTCAGTACAAAATTGTACGGACTCAGATAGAGCCCTTCCATCGACGGATGACACCATCAATGGTCTCTGCAGGCGTCGGACTGGAATACGATATTGATCCACTATGGCTTGCTGCAGGAAGTTTCCTGCCGATCCAGAATCCAGAAGAGCAGTCTTCGTGAACCGATTATCTCCAAACGACAAGGTTACCGGCAGAGTCAGGAGTGGAGAGGAATTATCTTCAACTAGAGCTGCCTCTCCAACAGACCCTAGGCTTGGGAGTTTTCCCGGCTTCAGGGGACAAGCACGGAGCACATGATCATAACCATCACAATAGAAACAAAGTCCTTTGGCACGGCGGTGATCACGTTCCTGTTCAGACAGCCTAACTCGGTCGACCTGCATGGGTTCAGGCAGGGCCGGCCTTAGGTGTCCAGGCGCCCTGTGCGAGCTAACCTTGTGGCGCCCCCCCCCCAAAAAAAAAACAAAACACTGCTTGTTGCTGGCATCATGGCATAGGCTGGCTGACTATCCAACCAAGTAGTTACCAGCCCACACACCCCAAAGGCCGGTGTAATGTCATACTTCCCTACTTCGTGAGATTTCCCTACCCTCGTCACTTCCGGTCGCACCGGACATGATGTGAGGAGGTGTGCAGCGCCGCGCAGGCGCACAACGTCAGGTTAGGGAAGGGAAGTCTCGCCGGCGGTTAGGGTAGGGAAAAACTATGGGCCAGTGCGCAGGCGCAGTGATCGGATGGATGTTCTCAGCTGAACACCGGCCGACACTGCGCATGCACCGGGAGCCTCACCAGCGGTTAGGGAAGGGAAAAATTACGTACGGGCCAGTGCTTTTTCCCTACCCTAACCGCTGGTGAGGCTCCCAGCGCATGCGCAGTGTCGGCCGGTGTCCTGCTGAGAACATCCATCCGATCACCGCACCTGTGCACTGGCCCATAATTTTTCCCTACCCTAACCGCCGGCGAGGCTCCCAGCGCATGCGCACTCTGCTGTGAAATTTCCCTAACCCATCGTTGTGCGCAGTGCGCCCCACAATATAATAAACATTGGTGGCACAGTGCGCCCCCCCAACACCCCAGTATAATAAACATTGGTGGCGCAGTGCGCCCCCCCAACACCCCGGTATAATAAACATTGGTGGCGCAGTGCGCCCCCCCAACACCCCAGTATAATAAACATTGGTGGCGCAGTGCGCCCCCCCAACACCCCAGTATAATAAACATTGGTGGCGCAGTGCGCCCCCCCCAACAACCCAGTATAATAAACATTGGTGGCGCAATGCGCCCCCCCCAACACCACAGTATAATAAACATTGGTGGCGCAGTGCGCCCCCCCAACACCCCAGTATAATAAACATTGGTGGCGCAGTGCGCCCCCCCAACACCCCAGTATAATAAACATTGGTGGCGCAGTGCGCCCCCCCAACACCCCAGTATAATAAACATTGGTGGCGCAGTGCGCCCCCCCCAACACCCCAGTATAATAAACATTGGTGGCGCAATGCGTCCCCCCAACACCCCAGTATAATAAACATTGGCGCAGTGCGCCCCCCCTCAATATAATAAACATTGGTGGCGCAGTGCGCCCCCCTCAATATAATAAACATTGGTGGCGCAGTGCGCCCCCCCTCAATATAATAAACATTGGTGGCGCAGTGCGCCCCCCTCAATATAATAAACATTGGTGGCGCAGTGCGCCCCCCCTCAATATAATAAACATTGGTGGCGCAGTGCGCCCCCCCTCAATATAATAAACATTGGTGGCGCAGTGGGCAGTGCCAATGAGGGTTAAAAAATAAAAAAATAATTAACTCACCTCCTCCAATTGATCGTCTTCTGTTCTTTCTTCATGACCTGTCAAAGGACCTGTGGTGACATCACTGTGCTCATCACATGATCCATCACCATGGTAATGGGTCATGTGATGAGCTCAGTGACGTCACCACAGGTCCTGAAGAAAGACCGGCAGCTACGCGATCAACTGGAGGAGGTGAGTTAATTTTTGTAAATTATTTTTTAACCCTCATTGGCACTTCCCACTGTGCCACCAATGTTTCTTATACTGGGGGGGGGGGGGGGGGGGGCGCACTGTGCCACCAATTATGTTTGTTTCTTATACTGGGGTGTTTGGGGGGGGGGGGCGCACTGTGCCACCAACGTTTCTTATACTAGGGGGGGGGCGCACTGAGCCACCAATTATGTTTGTTTCTTATACTGGGGTGTTTGGGGGGGGGGGGCGCACTGTGCCACCAACGTTTCTTATACTAGGGGGGGGCGCACTGAGCCACCAATTATGTTTCTTTTACTGGGGTGTTGGGGGGGCGCACTGTGCCACCAACGTTTCTTATACAAATACAGGAGGCGGGTGCCGGAATCAAATAGCCGGCACCCGACCTCTGTGACAGGGAGCTGCGATCAGCGGCAGTTAACCCCTCAGGTACCGCACCTGAAGGGTTAACTCAACTGCAGCTGATCGCAGCTCCCTGTCACAGAGGTCGGGTGCCGGCTATTTGATTCCGGCACCCGCCTCCTGTATTTGTATTACAGGTCAGTTTTCTTCATTGGTGGCGCAGTGGCCACAGCCCCTCCCCTCCCCTCCTCCTCCTGTCTCTCTTCTTATTGGCAGCAGGCAGGTCAGACAGGGGAGGGGGAGATGGAGGGGGCGCCCCGAGGGAGAACACAAGTACAGCCTCGCCTGCCGCAGACTACATTGCGAGCTGTTGGCCGCCCAGCGCCCCTGTTACTATGGCGCCCTGTGCGGCCGCACAGCCCGCGCACCCCAAAGGCCGGCCCTGGGTTCAGGAACTGCAGACAACATGAAAGGCGGAGGGTTAGGAGCTTGCTGAAGAGAAGATGCCAGATAACAAGGCTTCCCCTCACGAGCCACTTCTCTGGCACGTTCCTGGAACCGAAAGTCAATTCGAGCAGCCAGGGAGATGAGGTCATCCAGAGTGGAAGGAACATCCCATCCGGCCAGCTCATCTTTAATTCTCCCACAGAGGCCTTCCCAAAAAATGGCCACCACTGCCTCATTATTCCAGCCAAGTTCAGAGGCTAGCGTATGGAACGGGATTGCATACTGGCCCACGGATTGGTTTCTTTGACGCAAAAGCAGTAGGGAGGATGTGACAGAAGTGGTGCGTCCGGGCTCATCGAACACCTTGCGGAAGGTCTCTAGGAAGACCCGAAGATCCATTATGACTGGGTCGTTCCTTTCCCAGAGGGGATTGATCCAGGCCAGTGCCTCCCCTGTGAGGTGTGACATAAGAAAAGCCACTTTGGCTCGGTCCGAGGCAAATTGGTGAGGCAAAAGTTCAAACTGAAGGGTACATTGGTTTATGAACCCCCGGCACTGCTTGGGGTGACCATTGAAACGTGGTAGGATAAAATTTTATCCTGACGCTCATGCTGCTGAGCCAACTCCTGGTGTAACTCGGTGGTACTTGGATGGTTCGGATCAGCGGGGTCCATGGCCTGAGCAAACGGTTATGCAAGCGGGTGTGGACCCACTGCGCCACTGACTGGGTATACTCCGGAGGGGCATAACTAAGCAGCTACCAGGTATTCACTAGAGCCCCTGATGGCGGGGATAGGCTTGGGCCATAGGGTAGCTGCCAGGTGCCACTCCAGAGTAGTCCCCAAGTCAGTGGCAGCTGACCAGGGGGTCAGAGTGCTCGGTGCAAGCACCAAGGGGACGTACGAGTCCTGGAGGTATGGGTCAGGACAGGCGGCAATCAAGCGAAGTCAGCAAACAAGATCCAAGGTCAGGGGCAGGCGGTAAATAGGGAAAGTCCATAAACGAAGTCCGAGGTCAGAGGCAGGTGGCAGAAAGCAAAGTCCAGGAGTACAATAGCAGGATTCAGTACACAGGAAGGCAGACAAGATAAACACCTTTGCACAGGAACTAGACAGGCTAGACACTGAGGTTTCTCAGGCAACTTCCTGTAGTAGGAAGTGCCTTTAAAAAGGACCTTTCACTAGAATAAAAAATCTAAACTAAGCATACAGACATGGAGAGCGGCGCCCAGGGATCTCCCTGCACTTACTATTATCCCTGGGCGCCGCTCCGTTCTCCCGGTATAGGCTCCGGTGTCTTCATATGTTCGGCTCAACTGGGTGGAGCCTGCCGGCGTCTCCTTCTCCCAGGCTGTAGCGCTGTCCAATCGCAGCGCTCAGCTCATAGCCTGAGAGGTTTTTTTTTCTCTCAGGCTATGAGCTGAGCGCTGCGATTGGCCAGCGCTACAGCCTGGGAGAAGGAGACGCCGGCAGGCTCCACCCAGTTGAGCCGAACATATGAAGACACCGGAGCCTATACCGGGAGAACGGAGCGGCGCCCAGGGATAATAGTAAGTGCAGGGAGATCCCTGGGCGCCGCTCTCCATGTCTATATAGTTAGTTTAGATTTTTTATTCTAGTGAAAGGTCCTCTTTAAATACCTGCTGCAATCCAGCCATAGGCTGCTGAGATAGAGGGCGTGTGTGCGTTGCCTCTCCAACTTTACACATAAAACGCATTGCGATTTAAATGCGTTTTTAACGCTTTTTTATCTATATGTGCGGTTTTTTTTAGGGATAATTGCTTTCTTACTTGTTAGTTTCAGTCTAATACATGAAATTTACAAAAATATAGTAAAATGTTGAATATAATGTGATTATCATGTATTCTTTTTATTGTAATTAAACATATACATTTTTATGACTTCCTAGTTTCTTTTTGTTATTCCTCGATGATCCCTAATTAATGAAAAAGATATATATGAAAGAGATATATAAGATGTATTGGGATGGGGGTCCCTCACCAAGGAGAGATTGGAGTGCTGATAAAACAGCTGGACTCCGATGTTTTATCAGTGAGGGGCACCCATCAATATCCTCATAGAAAGCCAAATAGTTCCAATTCTGCATTGAGCCTCCACATATCAATGTGTCGAAATCAAAAATTCTCCTGGACTCTAAACGGGACATTCGTAAAATGTGGTTTCCTCCTCTCCAATGTTGTTCTATTTTTTCAAAGGCTACAAAAGTTAAACCAGTTGGGTCTTTATTATGATATTGTTTAAATGTTTAGATAAAGAATGCTTCTCGAAAGCATTTCTGATGTTCGTGAGATGTTCAGATATTTTATTTTTGAGAGTTCTTTTGGTTCTACCTATATACAGTTTTTTACAGGGACACTCAACCATGTATACAACATTGGTTGAACTTCATGTTAAAAATTCCCGTATCTCATAGGTGAATGAGTTTTGAGTTAAACTAACCTTGGTAGTTTTTTCGGAAACGTGGTATTTCTACAATTACTACATTTCCCACATTTGAAGAAGCCCTTTATGTTGAGCCAGTTGTGCATAGAGTTTTCTCCCTTCTTTTTTGAATTAACTGACGGTGCAATTTTGAATCCCAAACTAGGGGCCTTCGTGTAAGTTATTTGAGGTAACGTCAGTAAAGGGTCGATTGTCTTTTCTTTCAAAACATAATGCCAATGTTTCTTTAGAACTGTTTCTACTTTTTTATACTGTGAATTGAAAGGCAAGACAACCCGTATAATTTCTTTTTTTTAATGTAAATTTTTTACATCTATTCTGTTTACTGCAAAAAAGGACTTCCTATCCATATCCCTTACTCTCATTAAAGCTGTATCAACCACCCTAAGTGGGTATTCTTTAGCTAAACATTGTTCCCTCATTTCCTTCGCTTCCTTTTTAAATTTCTTATTCTCTGTACAGTTGCATTTTATGCGGCGAAACTGACCTGTGGGTATATTTAACAGCCACCTTGGTAAGTGACAGCTTGAATATAATATGTAAAACAGGAAGAAGTGTAAATGATGGTGGCTTACCTAGCTATTCTAGTATAAATAGGTGCTCAGGTTCACCTGATTCACCCAATCAGAGCTAATTGTCACAAGGTAAGTGAATATTGTGAACCGGCACTCTACAACTAGCACCAGGCAGAGAGCAATATATGTATAAACACAGTTAATTTTATTTCATAAAAAAAAGCCCAAAAATATATACATGCAATGACACTACTATATCTTATCAATGGTATCTTCTGTCAGTGGGAATAAAAATATAAGTATTCTATAACGATAAAAAGATATATAATATATACAATACTGTCTATTACATTGTAAATAACATTATAAAGAATAAAAAATAAATAATATAAGAAGGGAGGAAATACTAAAAAGTCTCTACTACAGTCGTGACCAAAAGTTTTGAGAATGACACAAATATTAGTTTTCACAAAGTTTGCTGCTAAATTGCTTTTAGATCTTTGTTTCAGTTGTTTCTGTGATGTAGTGAAATATAATTACACGCACTTCATACGTTTCAAAGGCTTTTATCGACAATTACATGACATTTATGCAAAGAGTCAGTATTTGCAGTATTGGGCCTTCTTTTTCAGGACCTCTGCAATTCGACTGGGCATGCTCTCAATCAACTTCTGGGCCAATTCCTGACTGATAGCAACCCATTCTTTCATAATCACTTCTTGGAGTTTGTCAGAATTAGTGGGTTTTTGTTTGTCCACCCGCCTCTTGAGGATTGACCACAAGTTCTCAATGGGATTAAGATCTGGGGAGTTTCCAGGCCATGGACCCAAAATGTCAACGTTTTGATCCCCGAGCCACTTATGGCACGGTGCTCCATCGTGCTGGAAAATTGTTCTTCACCAAACTGTTGTTGGATTGTGGGAAGAAGTTGCTGTTGGAGGGTGTTTTGGTACCATTCTTTATTCATGGCTGTGTTTTTGAGCAAAATTGTGAGTGAGCCCACTCCCTTGGATGAGAAGCAACCCCACACATGAATGGTTTCAGGATGCTTTACTGTTGGCATGACACAGGACTGATGTTAGCGCTCACCTTTTCTTCTCCGGACAAGCCTTTTTCCAGATGCCCCAAACAATCGGAAAGAGGCTTCATCGGAGAATATGACTTTGCCCCAGTCCTCAGCAGTCCATTCATCATACTTTCTGCAGAAGATCAATCAGTTTTTTGGAGAGAAGTGGCTTCTTTGCTGCCCTTCTTGACACCAGGCCATCTTCCAAAAGTCTTCTCCTCACTGTGCGTGCAGATGCGCTCACACCTGCCTGCTGCCATTCCTGAGCAAGCTCTGCACTGGTGGCACTCCGATCCCGCAGCTGAATCCTCTTTAGGAGACGATCCTGGCGCTTGCTGGACTTTCTTGGACGCCCTGAAGCCTTCTTAACAAGAATTGAACCTCTTTCCTTGAAGTTCTTGATGATCCTATAAATTGTTGATTGAGGTGCAATCTTAGTAGCCACAATATCCTTGCCTGTGAAGCCATTTTTATGCAACGCAATGATGGCTGCACGCGTTTCTTAGCAGGTCACCATGGTTAACAATGGAAGAACAATGATTTCAAGCATCACCCTCCTTTTAACATGTCAAGTCTGCCATTTTAACCCAATCAGCCTGACATAGTTATCTCCAGCCTTGTGCTCGTCAACATTCTCACCCGAGTTAACAAGACGATTACTGAAATGATCTCAGCAGGTCCTTTAATGACAGCAATGAAATGCAGTGGAAAGTTTTTTTTGGGATTAAGTTCATTTTCATGGCAAAGAAGGACTATGCAATTCATCTGATCACTCTTCATAACATTCTGGAGTATATGCAGATTGCTATTATAAAAACTTAAGCAGCAACTTTTCCAATTTCCAATATTTATGTAATTCTCAAAACTTTTGGCCACGACTGTAGAGGCTAATAAATGGCTGTTGAAAATAGATGCAGTATCCCTATGGTGTCAAAGTATTACCACCATATGAAAAAATGTTATAATATAGTAATACCACAAGAGAATTTAGACTAGAACCTTCAGAATCACAGTGGCATATCCATGAAGCAAACATAATTATAAAAAACAAAATGGCTGCACACCATTATACATACAAACAATATGTTTGCTTCATAGATGACATTTTTTCATATGGTGGTAACACTTTGACAACATAGGGATACTGCATCTATTTTCAACAGCCATTTATTAGCCTCTAGCAGAGACTTTTTAGTATTTCCTCCCTTTTTATATTTTTTATAATTTATTCTTTATGTTATTTACAATGTAATAGACAGTATTGTATATATTATATATCTTTTTATTGTTATAGAGTACTTATTTTTATTCCCACTGGCATAAGATACCATTGATAAGATATAGTAGTGTCATTGCATGTATATATTTTTAGGCCTTTTTTATAGAATAAAATTAACTGTGTTTATACATATATTGCTCTCTGCCTGGTGATAGTTGTAGAGTGCCGGATCACAATATTTACTTACCTTGAATATAATATGTAACAATTTTTGGCCACTGATTTCTGGAATGTACTACATATAAGTCTATAATCTTGCACTTTAATAAATAAATCTAAAAATTCGATCTGACTTTTGCTAATATTTGAGGAGAAACGTTAATTATTATGGTTATTATTTATTTCTTTCAGAAAAATCTCAAGTTCTAATTCTGTTTTTGCCATATAAAGATGACAACATCAATATATCTACGCCAGAGCATCAGGTCTCCTCCCAGTCTTGGCACAATGTTAAGTTGTTCCCACTGTGCCATAAATAGATTTGCATAAAGATTTGCAGCCCTCCAATCTCTCCTTGGTGAGGGGCCCCCCATCCCAATACATCTTATATATCTCTTTCATTAATTAGGGATCATCGAGGAATAACAAAAATAAACTAGGAAGTGGTAAAAATGTATATGTTTAATTACAATAAAAAGAATACATGATAATCACATTATTATTGTATTCAACATTTTACTATATTTTTGTAAATTTTATGTATGAGACTGAAAAAACAAGTAAGAAAGCAATTATGGAGAAAATGGTGTAGACAGGCACTTAATATTTATAATGACGCGGACGTTTACAGATAAAATAAGTAATTTAATAATACATAAAATATTGGGGACGTACAGTGGATGCGTGTACTTCCCAAAATAGGATATAAATCTTATACTAAAAGGCAATAATTCTGGTAGCACAATGGAAAAACGGAGGAAGGAAAAGGAATAAAAAACTATGTAGGGAAATTTTTTGTTAAAAAGTCTGTAAAAAAACTTGCAGAAAAGAGGCAATGTAAACTTAAGGTCCTCAATAATTGAACCAGTGGCTATAGCAGACAGACTGAGGATCCTTATCTTGAGAGAACTTCTCCTGGATTAGTATTATAATTTAAATTGCACATCGATTGTAGTATACTGTCTTTGTAATAAAGGTTAGGTATGTGACAATCAAATATATTCTATTAGACCACAAGCCCAAACATTCTATTTGATGTGAGTCTTCAATCGTTCAAAACGAGTGTATTAAAAACACTTGAAATTTCCTTTCCAATATTCTGATTAGATTGTATTGGAACGGTTTGGTATAGTTCCTAAAGTTCACCTTATGTATATATTTGAGTATGAAAGCGGGCTAGTGTATTTCTGTGTTACTGGTGGCGTCCCACCATACACTGATACACTGGCCGCTGTTACCTGTCCCGGCGTCTTCACAAGCTCCCGCTGCTGCTGTGTACCCGACGACGTGTTCTCGGCGTCCCACGTGGCTTCACATTGGGATGCCCGGGTATTCGGCATGTGCGTCGGTCAGCAAGCGCTGGTATTATGGAGGAGGTGATGTAGTCCTCTGTGCTTAGCGTCCCTCATGGGCTTTTGGGTTTTCAGGCAATTATACAGGTGAATGAATAGAAGGAAGCGCTTCCAAATATTAAATATAGTCCATATGAGCATGGGTTATGCAGGTATTATATTGCTTTACAGCAAACGCGTTTCGAAGTCTGACTCTGACTTCTTCATCAGTGGTAGCCCGCATCTCCCCACTCCATGCCTTTAAACCTTATAGGGATAGACTGAAAATCTGGAATGGATGTTAATCCACTTGCTTTGATACATAATATAATATTATAACATTATCTTATTACGCTTTTTCTTAAAATAGGTTTAAAATAGGCTTCGGTCCAATAAGTCTCTTTATGAATTGACCAAATTTTGTGTTATTCATGTCCCATGCGGTCAGATGTGGTAACATTGCGTTTTCATGTTGGTGTCTTTTTTTTTGTATATTTCATCAAAGTTTTGTTCTCAATTGACATATATGGTTAGTGGTCTATAATGGAGGACTTCATAAGTCCAAAAATTGGCTATTTGCACATCCAAAGGAAAAAAATATTATATATAATAATACATCCCTGTAATCATGTTAGGATATATAGTGTCAGAGGGTGATAAAATTATCCATATACAGTTGCAAGAAGAAGTATGTGAACCCTTTGGAATGATATGGATTCTTGCACAAATTGGTCATAAAATGTGATCTGATCTTCATCTAAGTCACAACAATGGACAATCACAGTCTGCTTAAACTAATAACACACAAAGAATTAAATGTTACCATGTTTTTATTGAACACACCATGTAAACATTCACAGTGCAGGTGGAAAAAGTATGTGAACCCTTGGATTTAATAACCGGTTGAACCTCATTTGGCAGAAATAACTTCAACCAAACGTTTCCTGTAGTTGCATATCAGACGTGCACAACGGTCAGGAGTAATTCTTGACCATTCCTCTTTACAGAACTGTTTCAGTTCAGCAATATTCTTGGATGTCTGGTGTGAATCGCTTTCTTGAGGTCATGCCACAACATCTCAATCGGGTTGAGGTCAGGACTCTGACTGGGCCACTCCAGAAGGTGTATATTCTTCTGTTTAAGCCATTCTGTTGTTGATTTACTTCTATGCTTTGGGTCGTTGTCCTGTTGCAACACCCATCTTCTGTTGAGCTTCAGCTGGTGGACAGATGGCCTTAAGTTCTACTGCAAAATGTCTTGATAAACTTGGGAATAAATTTTTCCTTCGATGATAGCAATCTGTCCAGGCCCTGACGCAGCAAAGCAGCCCCAAACCATGATGCCCCCACCACCATACTTCACAGTTGGGATGAGGTTTTGATGTTGGTGTGCTGTGCCTCTTTTTCTCCACACATAGTGTTGTGTGTTTCTTCCAAACAACTCAACTTTGGTTTCATCTGTCCACAGAATATTTTGCCAGTACTGCTGTGGAACATCCAGGTGCTCTTGTGCAAACTGTAAACGTGCAGCAATGTTTTTTTTTGGACAGCAGTGGCTTCCTCTGTGGTATCTTCCCATGAAATCCATTCTTGTTTAGTGTTTTACGTATCGTAGATTCGCTAACAGGGATGTTAGCATATGCCAGAGACTTTTGAAAGTCTTTAGCTGACACTCTAGGATTCTTCTTCACCTCATTGAGCAGTCTGCGCTGTGCTCTTGCAGTCATCTTTACAGGACGGCCACTCCTAGGGAGAGTAGCAGCAGTGCTGAACTTTCTCCATTTATAGACAATTTATCTTACCGTGGACTGATGAACAGCAAGGCTTTTGGAGATACTTTTATAACCCTTTCCAGCTTTATGCAAGTCAACAATTCTTAATCGTCGGTCTTCTGAGAGCTCTTTTGTGCGAGGCATCATTCACATCAGGCAATGCTTCTTGTGAAAAGCAAACCCAGAACTCGTGTGTGTTTCTTATAGGGCAGGGCAGCTGTAACCAACACCTCCAATCTCATCTCATTGATTGGACTCCAGTTGGCTGACACCTCACTCCAATTAGCTCTTGGAGATGTCATTAGTCTAGGGGTTCAGATACTTTTTCCACCTGCACTGTGAATGTTTGCATGGTGTGTTTAATAAAAACATGGTAACATTTAACTCTTTGTGTGTTATTAGTTTAAGCAGACTGTGATTGTCTATTGTTGTGACTTAGATGAAGATCAGATCACATTTTATGACCAATTTGTGCAGAAATCCATATAATTCCAAAGGGTTCACATACTTTTTCTTGCAACTGTATTTGCTTTATTGGTTTCTCTATCTGTACATGAAGTATTGAAACGTAATGTCATAATAGTATAATGAGGAATTGTTGATATTATGAAAGATGAAAAGTGAAGGATGAAAAAGTGGATGGGGGCCCTGCTCCAAGGGGAGATCGAGGTGCTGATAAAAGAGCCAGACCTCAATCCGCCGTCGGCTCAAGGCACCCACCCCATAGGCTACAAAAAGCTGAAAAGTTTGAGTTCAGCGTTTAAACCTTCAGATAGGAGAGTATTGAATTCAAATATGCATTTGGACTCCAAATGAGACATTCTCTTAATATGGTTGCCTCCCCTCCAATGTTCTGCAACTTTTTCTATTGCCATGAAGGTGAGTCCCTTTGGGTCTTGATTATGATATATTTTAAAATGCCTTGAAAGTGAATGTTTTTCATAACCAATTCTAATATTATTAATATGCTCTTATATCCTTTTCTTCAATGTCCTGTTTGTTCTGCCCACGTATAGTCTTTTACAGGTGTATTGTGTTATATATATATATATATATATATATAATGCTAGTGCTACTAAAAGTTAGGAACTCCTTAATTTCGTGTGAGTATGAATTGGTTGTTGAGTAGATAGTCTCTGTTTTCTTTTGGAAAGAGGTGGTTCTGCAGTTGCAACATTTGTTGCATCTGTAAAATCCTTTTAGCTGAAGCCATCCACTTATTGTGTTATCTTGTTTCTTACTTAATTTGACTGTAGGTGCAATTTTTTGTCCCAGATTTGGTGCTTTTGTGTATACTATATGTGGATTCATAGGGATCAGGGGATTTAACAGTTTGTCTCAGAATAAAGTGCCAGTGCTTTTTTATGATTTGTTCTATTATTTGGTGCTGTGCATTGAATGGTAGGATGATACAAATATCATTTTCCTTATCTGTGGTGATTTTGGTGTTGTCTGAGTTAAAGAACGTATTTCTATCTAAGTTTTTAACTTTGTTTAGTGCTTTTTCTATCTCTGTTGTGGGATAATTTTTACAGTGAAATGTTCCTTCATTGTTTGAGCTTCATCTTCAAGTTGTTTGTCGTCTGTACAGTTCCTTTTTATGCGTCTGAATTGGCCTACCGGTATATTAAGGAGCCACCTGGGTAGGTGACAACTCGAGAAAAGGATAGAGCTATTTCTTGCTGTAGGTTTTTGGTAGGTGCAGCAGACAAGCTTGTCTTGAACTGTCTTAACCTGTAAATCTAGAATTTCAATTTGAGTCTTACTTATGTTTGAAGAAAAACGTATGTTTATAGAGTTTGAATTAATTTCATGTAGGAACATAGAAAGCTCCTCATCATTCCCCTTCCAGATGAAAATAATGTCGTCAATGTAACGATACCATAGCACCAGGTCCATCCTCAGTTTGGGTATAATACAGTTGTCCTCCCATTCCAACATGAAGAGGTTGGCGTAACTGGTGGCGAACCTGGTGCCCATAGCTGTGCCTCTAGTCTGGAGGAAGAATTCAGATTCAAAACAGAAGTAGTTGTGTGTCAGAATGTAATTGACTCCCTTACCTAAATATTCAATTTGGTCTATTGGATAGGGACTATTTTTTCTAATTGTTTCCTCATTGCGTCGATCCCTTGACCATGTTCAATTATTGTATATAAGGAGTGTACGTCTAGGGTGCCTAAGGTCCAGTCTGGCTCGAGAACTATACCTTCAATAATTTTTATAATTTGTGTTGTATCTTTAATATAGGATCTTGTTTTCCTTACTACAGGTTGATGTCACCGAACCAATGCCGGAAATGATTGGGCGTCCAGGTGGGTTGTCAAGGTTTTTATGTACCATGGGCAGGCAATACAATACTGGGAGTCTTTGTTGTGTATTTAAAATATAACTGGCCTCTTGTTCTGACAGGATTTTGCTATCTGTGCCTTAAAACCTATTTTAAGAAGCATAATAAGATAATGTTATAATATTATATTATGTATCAAAGCAAGTGGATTAACATCCATTCCAGATTTTCAGTCTAACCCTATAAGGTTTAAAAGCATGGAGTGGGGAGATGCGGGCTACCACTGATGAAGAAGTCAGAGTCAGACTTCGAAATGCGTTTTGTGTAAAGGAATATAATACCTGCATAACCCATGCTCATATGGACTATATTTAATATTTGGAAGCGCTTCCTTCTATTCATTCACCTGTATAATTGCCTGAAAACCCAAAAGCCCATGAGGGACGCTAAGCACAGTGGACTACGTAACCTCCTCCATAATACCAGCGCTTGCTGACCGACGCACATGCCGAATACCCGGACATCCCAATGAGAAGCCACGTAGGACGCCGAGAACACGCTGTCGGGTACACAGCAGCAGCGGGAGCTTGTGAAGACGCTGGGACAGGTAACAGCGGCCAGTGTATGGTGGGATGCCACCAGTAACACAGAAATATACTAGCCCGCTTTCATACTCAAATATATACATAAGGTGACCTTTGGGAACTATACCAAACCGTTCCAATACAATCTAATCTGAATATTGGAAAGGAAATTTGAAGTGTTTTTAATACACTCGTTTTGAACGATTGAAGACTCACATCAAATAGAATGTTTGGGCTTGTGGTCTAATAGAATATATTTGATTGTCACATACCTAACCTTTATTACAAAGACAGTATACTACAATTGATGTGCAATTTTACTACAATCAATGTGCAACTGAAATTATAATACTAATCCAGGAGAGGTTCTCTCAAGATAAGGATCCTCAGTCTGTCTGCTATAGCCACTGGTTCAAATATTGAGGACCTTTACATTGCCTCTTTTCTGCAAGTTTTTTTTACAGACTTTTTAACAATAATTTTTTATTCCTTTTCCTTCCTCCGTTTTTCCATTGTGCTACCAGAATTATTGCCTTTTAGTATAAGATTTGTATCCTATTTCGGGAAGTACATGCATCCACTGTACGTCCCCAATATTTTATGTATTATTAAATTACTTATTTTATCTGTAAACGTCCGCATGATAATTATTGAGTGCCTACCTACACCATTTTCTCCATATCTTACTTTACTGACTGTGTGAGTCAGACCAGACATTGAGCACCTCCCCACACTGATAAACAGGTGAGCCTCCACATCTCTCTTTAGTAACTTAAGAAAGCAATGCGTTTTATGTGTAAAGATGGAGAGATACTTTGAAGGATAACTGTTAAGGTATTGACAACTGGAGAAAGATCATGCCACTATATTTTGATAACAGACAATGTAATCTGTTCTAAAAATGTGGATATTATGATATCCAGGAGAGAGAAAATCCAGTGGGGGTTTTGGTTGGGACTGGAAAGTGGGTATAAAAGTGGGAAGGACTCCAATGTAATTATGGCCACTGAAGGAGTCAGTAGAACTCCGAAACACGTCTGGTACAAGTGACCCAAATAACCCACTGCACTTAGGAATTGAAAATCCATTTTCTTGAAAAAAAAAAAAAAAAAGAAATGTAAAGCGCTCCGTGAAAGCAAAGGCAGTCGGGATATAGCGCGTCTTACTACGTGGAACACTGAGATCTTGTCAACACGTGGGAGGCCGGGATCCAACTGTTATAATACAGGTTGACTGCCCGCACTGGAGACAGCGGGAGTCGCTATACTTGAGCGAGCGCCACATATTACTAAGTAGGCGGTCATAGAGACCGACAATGTATGATCTCTAAACAGTGAGTACAGACCCTCCTGTACCACTAAATAGATAGTGTTCTGTTATATGTGAGAGATTGCAAAACCAGAGCAACAAGTTACCTATTGCAGACTGATATAAACTGATACAAAGTATTTATGGGAACTGCCTGCAGAATCAGTGAATTAATACAGAGAGAAACAATTTAGGGTCTTTAACTCCTTAAGGACACAGCCTTATTTCACCTTAAGGACCAGGCCATTTTTTGCAAATCTGACCAGTGTCACTTTAAGTGCTGATAAAACGCTTTGACTTATCCAGGCCATTCTGAGACTGTTTTTTTGTCACATATTGTACTTCGTGACACTGGTAAAATGAAGTAAAAAATAATAATTTTTATTTATAAAAAAAATACCAAATTTACCTCTTTTTTTTTTAAATTGCAAATTTCCAAGTTTCAATTTCTCTACTCCTATAATACATAGTAATACCTACAAAAATAGTTATTACTTTACATTCCCCATATGTCTACTTCATGTTTGGATCATTATGGGAATGATATTTTATTTTTTGGGGATGTTACAAGGCTTAGAAGTTTAGAAGCAAATCTTGAAATTTTTCCAAAAACCCAATTTTTAGGGACCAGTTCAGGTCTGAAGTCACTTTGCAAGGCTTACATAATAGAAACCACCCAAAAATGACCCCATTGTCACGACTGTGACTGATCCAGACAGGTCTGGGAGGAGAAGGTCGCAGCGACTTGCTACTCGCGATAGCTTGTGAGTTTGCTCCGTGGTTCAGGGTATGTCATCCGGGTTTTGCCTTGTTAACCTTTTTGTCCTGACTGGGAGTTTGTAGGCATCCTTCTCAGGTGAGTCCTGTCTGCCACTCCCAGCTACTATATTAGTTTCAGTTTCACTTGCAGTCATTGCCAGATATAGTCCTTACTTCCAGTGCTAGTCTGACCTTTGAAGGAGATTGTTTGACGGTGTTGCTGTGGAGCAATTGTCCGGCGTGGACTGTCGTGTTTGGGATCGCCTTCTCTGCTCGTGACTGGATAAGTCTATTTCTGCTATAGATTGTTTGTTTGTTGCTGTCTTCCCCTGTTGTTCTCCTAGATGTGAGTGATGGTGACTAGTGCTCCCATCTGCCGTTCCCCAGTCTAGTCTTGTTAGGGTGACTGAGAGTTTAGGCATCCTGCTCGCCGCACGGGTTCACACCCCGTCTAGGGTATCAGGGCAGACAGGTGCCAGCTTAGGGTTAGTCAGGGGTGACCATTCTATTTCCCATCCGTAGATAAGGGTCCCCCTTCCCCTCCGTCTGGTGCGACACGACTGCTGCTGGGATAGCGGTCGTGACACCCATTCTATAAACTACACCCCTCAAGGTATTAAAAACTGATTTTACAAACTTTGTTAACCCTTTAGGTGTTCCACAAGAATTAATGGAAAATAGAGATACAATTTTAAAATTTCACTTTTTTGGCAGATTTTCCATTTTAATAATTTTTTTCCAGTTAGAAAGCAAGGGTTAACAGCCAAACAAAACTCAATATTTATGGCCCTGATTCTGTCGTTTACAGAAACACCCCATATGTGGTCGTAAACTGCTGTACGGGCACACGGCAGGGCGTAGAAGGAAAGGAATGCCATACGGTTTTTGGAAGGCAGATTTTGCTGGACAGTTTTTTTTGACACCATGTCCCATTTGAAGCCCCCCTGATGCACCCCTAGAGTAAAAACTCCAAAAAAAAGTGACCCCATTTTAGAAACTACGGGATAGGGTGGAAGTTTTGTTGGTACTAGTTTTGGGTACATATGATTTTTGGTTGCTCTATATTTCACTTTTTGTGAGGCAAGGTATCAAGAAATAGCTGTTTTGGCACCGTTTTTATTTTTTGTTATTTACAACATTCATCGGACAGGTTAGATCATGTGATATTTTTATAGACCAGGTTGACGCGGTGATACCTAATATGTATACTTTTTTTTATTCATGTAAGTTTTACACAATGATTTCATTTTTGAAGCAAAAAAAAAATCATGTTTTAGGGTTTCCATAGTCTGAGCCATAATTTTTTCAGTTTTTGGGCGATTACCTTGGGTAGGGTATGATTTTTGCGGGATGAGATGACGGTTTTATTGGCACTATTTTGGGGTGCGTGTGACTTTTAGATCGCTTGCTATTACACTTTTTGTGATGTAAGGTGACAAAAAATTGTTTATTTAGCAGTTTTTTAATTGTAATTATTTACAGTGTTCATCTGAGGGGTTAGGTCATGTGATATTTTTATAGAGCCGGTCGATACGGACGCGGCGATACCCAATATGTATACTTTTTTTTCTCCCCTATTTTTTTTTAACTTTATTTGGGGAAAATGACGTTTTTGTTTATTTTTACTTGAATTTTAAAATTTTTTGGGGGCAAAACTTTTTTTTTTAACTTTATTTTTTGTCCCACTTTGGGACTTGAACTTTTGGGGTTCTGATCCTTTACAATGCATTCCAATACTTCTGTATTGGAATGCATTGGCTGTATGAGTAATACTGTGTGTATTACTCATACAGCTTCCGGCCTGTGAGATCCAGGGGGATTCCCCCACGCATTTAGCTGAGGTGCTTGCTCAATGATTTGAGCAGGCACCGGCTTCCGATCTCCGCCCGCCGGTGATCAGAAATACACAGGGCGTACAGGTACGCACTGTGTCCTTAAGTACCAGGACATAAGGGCGTACCTGTACGCCCTGTGTCCTGAAGAGGTTAAACAGCGAGTAAAAGACCCCTCAATACCACTGAATAGACAGTGCCCTGATATATGAGAGGACGTAAAAGACCAGCGAGTTGCATTTATAAATGAGTTGCTCAATTGCAAACTGATATAAAGTATCTATTGGAACAGTCTGCTGGCTCGTAAATCAATACAAAATATCCATTGGAAACATTAGTTGACTCATATAAGTGCACTGGGATTATAAATGAACTATACAGCTATACTAGTACTCACGTATACCAAATATTCATTGGTATTGTATGTTTATTTTAGCTTACTTTATCTTATATCATGTGCTCAGGTTTAATTCTCTGAAAAGATGGTAAATGCCAGAGTTTGGATTTATTAAGGGAAAATATATGCAGTAGATAGAGAATACATGTATCGTCCCATGTTCACTGTGTAGGAAGTGAAAAGTAATACGCTGGTTGCCGCATATTCAGAGGGGTATTTGTATGCCATTAGTAATGAATTGCAATTCATTTTTATATTCTGTGTATTTTAATTTGCTTACTAATTAATAAATGAGAGATTGAATGGTACAAATAAGATAACCCTGGGTTTCTCCAAATGAAATGTGCCTGTCTAGTTATAATTAATCTAATTTTGTCTAGTTGACAGGGTGGGTCATAAGGTCAGAGCACCTTATCCACAGTAAAAGCTCATGCACACGACTGTGTGCCCCCCGTGGCCGTATTGCAGCCCGCAATACACAGGCACCGGCCGTGTGCATTCCGCATCATGGACCCATTCACTTGACTGGGGCAGCAATCACGGAGATGCGGAACGGAGGCATGGATTGGAACCCCAAGGAAGCACTACAGAGCGTTTCCTGCCGTGCCTCCGCACCGCAAAAAAGTAGCGCATGCACTACTTTTTTGCGGTGCGGACCGTCGGATGCGGATCCCATTTAAGTGAATGGGTCCGCGATCCACATGCGGCTGCCCCACGGTCTGTGCCTGTGCATTGCGGACCGCAATTTGATGTCCACAGCAAGGGCACGGAGCCCTTACATTCATGGGAATGAGCCCGAAAGGAGGTGAGCCACTAAATCAAAACTGTTTGTGTATAGAAACGGTTCAACTGTAAAATATTGCTAAAGGACACTTTAAAGGGGTTGTTCAGTCCAACCTAGACGCCTGCAGCCCCTATGGTCCAAATGTGTGCTATAAAAAGGGGGGGGGGGGGGGGGGGGGAAACCACACTGACCTGTCTGCGGTCCTGCCATGCCCACACTACTGCCCAGTTTCCAGCACTGTGCTTGGTCTGACTCCAAGCTGATTGGCAGGGACGCTGGGTGTCAGACCCCCCCACTGATCACATATTGATGACCTATGCTTAGTATAGGTCATCATCAATATGTAAATCCTGGAGAAGACCTTTAATAATTATGCAGATGGCATTTTGTACTGCCTTTTTTTTTTTACTGCAGCTCTGATTGGGTCGTTTTATTTTACATAAAAAAGCCACCATTACAAAAAATCACTGAAAAAAACTTCTGTAAATACATCCTATGTACAGATGTGTTCAAAATAATAGCAGTCAGACATCACTAACCTGATCAATCACTGTTTATGGTAGAAATTATATTTCTACATGTCAAATAATTTACTAGCAGGTATAGTAGAGTAATAGAAATCCAACAGACCCAACAGTCATGACATGCATGCTGTTGATTCTGTGTAATTCAATCACTAATTGAAAGGGGCATGTTCAAAATAATAGCAGTATGGAGATCAGTGAGTGAGGTCATTCATTCTTTGAAAACCAGGTGGCAATTATTGCCCTTATTTAAGTAAGTAAGGCAGCAAATGTTGTACATGCTGGTTACAGTGCATTTCTCTCGGAAATTGAGGAAAATGGGTCGTTCCAGACATTGTTCAGAACAGCATAAATCCACAGAATGCAGTGAGAAAGTAGCCTAAAAGAGTATAAAGACCAGATAGTCCCCTACAGAATTCCACATGAGCTATTGAGGGAAGAGGAGGTCTTGCATTTCAGACTTACATTAGATTTAATGCACTACATGTCTGTGCACATCATAACACCAGGACCACTTGTATCCAACATATTGTAGTGGTGCATGAGGGTTTATGGTGTGCCAGCAATAGCCTGGGGACATGCGTGAGCACAGGAACCATATTGATTTACCTATTAGGACTTATAGCCACAGAAAGAAAGAGCATTGGAGGACCCAATATTGCAAAGTTTTGAGCATCTCATGAACGTAGACTACTCTCATCATTTTGGCTTTGAGCTCCTTTTTTTTACTGAAGTGGGGCTCGGCCATTCATGTGCTGTTTGTTGATACGCACATACATACACATCAGTGGTGTTGTAACAGGATTATTTGCTTTAGTCTGGCGCTACCGCACATTCAACGCCTAGCCTGATTCAGCATCATTTTGGACTATCACATCTTTTATTCGATTCTCAAATAGTGTATTTTTTTTTTTTAACAGTTCCTTCCATACTATAGGAGTTGTAACCTCAATTGAAGGCATCTTTCACACGACCGTGTTCCCCCCTGCAATCCCATTTCTATGGGATCACCACTACTCTGAAATCCTGCGTCTCTGTGTAGCCCTGGCCTTATTCTAGTAGTGGACATACAGTCCTGATCAAAAGTTTAAGACCACTTAAAAAAAATGGCAAAAAATCATATTTTACATTGTTGGATCTTAACAATGTTCCAAGTAGAGCTTCAACATGCAACAAGAAGAAATGAGAGTGAGACAAAACATTTTTTGAGCATTCAATTAATTGGAAAAAACGATTAAACTGAAACAGGCTGTTTTTCAGCTGATCCAAATTTTAGGACCACATGCCTTTAAAAGGCCAAATCTGTGCAAAGATGTGGATTGATTGTCATTTTCTGTCAGGTAGTCACACGTTGTGATGGCAAAGGCCAAAAAACTCTCCCTTTTTGAACGTGGTCAGGTTGTTGAACTGCATAAGCAGGGTCTCTCACAGCGCGCCATCGCTGCTGAGGTGTGACGCAGTAAGACAGTCATTTGGAATTTCCTACATTCTTAAATGATCCTGAGGGTTATGGAACAAAAAAGTCAAGTGGAAGACCCAAAACAATTTCATCAGCACTGAGCAGGAGGATCCAATTGGCTGTCTGTCAAGACACTGGACGATCCTCGACCCAAATTAAGGCCCTTACTGGTTCTTACTGCAGCCCCATAACCATCAGACGGCATCTGAGACTGAAGGGCTTCAAAAACAAAAAACGTCTTCAAAGACCTCGTCTCCTTCAACGCCACAGAACTGCTCGTTTGGACTTTGCAAGAGAGCACCAAACATGGGACATTCAAAAGGTGGAAGAAAGTTTTATTCTCTGATGAGAAAAAATTTGACCTTGATGGTCCTGATGGTTTCCAACGTTACCGGCATGACAAGCAGATCCCACCTGAGATGTTTTCTACGCGCCACAGTGGAGGGGGCGCCATAATGGTCTGGGGTGCTTTTTCCTTCAGTGGAACAATGGAGCTTCAGGAAGTGCAGGGGCGGCAAACGGCCGATGGCTATGTCCAGATGTTGCAGAGAGCATTCCTCATGACTGAGGGCCCTCGTCTGTGTGGTAACTACTGGGTTTTTCAACAGGACAACGCTACAGTACACAATGCCCGCAGGGCAAGGGACTTCTTCCAGGAGAATAACATCACTCTTTTGGCCCATCCTGCGTGTTCCCCTGATCTAAATCCAACTGAGAACCTTTGGGGATGGATGGCAAGGGAAGTTTACAAAAATGGACAACAGTTCCAGACAGTAGATGGCCTTCGTGCGGCCGTCTTCACCACTTGGAGAAATGTTCCCACTCACCTCATGGAAACGCTTCCATCAAGCATGCTGAAACGAATCTACTCATTACTGTTAGTTTTTTTTTTGGAGGTGTGGTCCTAAACTTTTGATCAGCTGAAAAACAGCCCGTTTCAGTTTATTCGTTGTTTTCATTTAATTGAATGCTCAAAAAATGTTTTGTCTCACTCCCATTTCTTCTTGTTGCATGTTGAAGTTCTACTTGGAACCTTGTTAAGATCCAGCCATGCTAAATATGATTTTTTGCCATTTTTCAAGTGGGCTTAAACTTTTGATCAGGACTGTATTAAAGTAGATAAGGTAGGTAATGCATCTAGAAGTCAGCTACTAACCACTGTTTGGGTTGTCCTCTAGTGATGTCTAAAGAATTGTGTCAAAATTGCTTCAGCAGTGGCATTAATGGCGCCTAAAGTAATTGGACTGTAACAACTTTTGTATCAAGGAGACACACAGGCATCATAGCTTCCGTTTTCAGAAGACTGATGAGACAGATCCCAGACTTCGATTAGAAACTCATTTTGAAATTATAATAAAAAAATAAAATAGCAGCAGACCACCACAGAGCTGTATCTTTTAGATATTACATATAGGAATAAAGGAGCATAGAGTATGACATATACAGGAGTCCGTTTATGTTCTCTGCAGATACTTTATATCAACAAGAAAGCAATTTTCCACAAACAAGGACATGGAAGATCAGACAAGAAAACACATCATGAAAAGCACACACTGTACAAATGTTAGCTATTTGAGAACAGCAGTGACAACCGATCATTTTCACCATCCCTCATCTCAACAATGAAGTCTTCTAAAGAGGCTGTCAAACCTTCCTGCAGAACAAACCCCAGGGAAGTCGGTCTGTCATCGGGTTGAAGGCTCCATAGAGGTGTTGTATTTGCAAATACCAATCACAGATTTAAGAACCCCCTCTTCTTCAGAGCTTACTAGAGCAGTATCTTCCACAACTCTTACTTCCGTATTATAGAAACTTATGCAAAAGACTGAATTTAAGAAGCACTAACATGGTCCAAGAACGCGCCTGCGGATATAAAACTAGAACATCATGGCATCGAGTCCATCCTCCATGAATCTCTTATAGATGGCCATAAATTTTGCTACAAACGCCTCCAAATGATAGATGGCTTTGCTTCCGAGCTGCAGCCGATGCTCGTAGTATGCGGCCATCTGCGCTACATCTCCTTTCAGCTGTCCGTCACAGTTATTGAGTAGCTCTGATAATAGAGACTGAAATGAAAGATGACAAAATTAACGCAAGTTTTAGTCTGTAGATTTAAGGGATTAGAAGAGAGACATTTTTCACTCTGTACTTAAGGTAGAGTAAGTATATTAAGCAAGATCATTCTCTTCCAAGATGTTCAGAGCTCAGCCGCTGAACACACTTAGGAGAAGTACATTGCCTGTGCTGCTTTCACTGGACAGAAGATTACCGAGTGGAGAAGAGGATGCAAAGGAGCTAAATTAATTAGGTTTGTATGAATTTACATAATCATTTATGGAGTCTATGAATATGAATGGCATCTATAACATTTTCTTCCATTGTATGAACTTGGGAGGGGTTAAAAAAAAAAAAAACTATGGAGGGGTTAAAAAAATTATAATAATTTAACTCACCTTAATCCACTTGTTTGCGCAGCCAGCTTCTCTTCTGTCTTCTTTGAGGATTAGGACCTTTGATGACGTCACTACGCTAATCACATGGTCCGTCACATGATCCATTACCATGGTGATGGATCATGCGACGGACCATTTGATGACATCACTGCGCTCATCACAGGTCCTATTCCTCAAAGAAGAAGACAGAAGAGATGCCGGCTGCGCGAACAAGTGGATTAAGGCGAGTTAAATTATTATTATTATTTTTTTTTTTAAACCCTCCAGCCATATTGTACTATGCATTCTGTATTCAGAATGCTATTTTCCCTTATAACCATGTTATAAGGGGAAATAATACTGTGGCGAAACTAACCTCGCCACTGGGTTTTGGAGGGGCCTGGTTGCCAGCCTCTTGCCCCAGGATTATGGGCCCTCTCATCAGCCATGCTTCCTTTGTTCACAAAGGACTTTTACTAACTTTTGAACCCCTGGTCTAATTCGTGCCATTTTGGGATGTTAAATGACTAGGTGTATTGAAAAGGGTGGGACATTGTATACGCTGAGTAGTGAGGTCTGTTCCATTGTCTCTCTGTGTGTATTGGCGATGTCCTTTGTCCTGAGAGATAATTGAATTATGTCTCGGTTGTCTCCAGGACAGAAGACATTGTGTATTCTCCTGGCTGTGATGATTGCATCAACCCAGAGTGAGGTAATTGTATCACGGGCAGAGAAGAGGATTTTGTGTGGGAGTGTGAGTGTATTGTACATGGTTATTGGCTGTTTTTCCAAAACCCTGTTTTTACAAAATTGGTATAAATCAATGCTTGTGTGTTCAAATAAAGAGTTCCTGTTTTACCCTTCATCATGTTGAGGCTGGTGTTTGGGTAACTGATCGACAATGGGGATTGCTATACGCTGAAGATTTGCTATACTCCCCTGGCTATACTATTAGCTCTTGTAAGAGCTGTTCCTGTTTCCTGTGGTGGTTTTGGTGTAGAGCGGAGTGCTTTGAGTCCTCGGGAAGCACTAGGAGCAACTATCAACGGAGGTGACTGCAATTGGGTACCTACTCGCGCGGGATTGCCGCAACGCATCCGGATCTTATCCAGACACGCTCGTGTGAAAGAGGCCTTAGAGGCTTTCTGGAACAGTCACGCCCTCTCCACTTTCATTGCCAGGACCTGGCAGTGAAAGCATCATCATGCCTGCACCTGTCGAAGTGCAGACGGCACAGCAGTTGGAGAGCAGAGCCTTTAGGTGTAAAGGCAACACCCCGTTGCTTCTAGAGGCTCATTTGCACATATATATTATATACATCTAAAAAAAAAAAGAAAAAAAAATTTCTCAGCAATGCAGGAGCATATGAAAATGGGACAGACACAGATGCCTTCAGCTGCCAAAGTGCACATGTAACAGGTCAGCCAGTGTCATAGGTACAAATCTGCTGACACTCACATGGTTATGAATTTTTGCACTATTGGTTGGAGAATTTGTGCAAATCTATCCTCAATTAAAGGTTACCAGTCAGGTTGTACATGCAGTCCTATCTGCAGGCAGCACGCGATCAAGCAGACTGATACATAGTTTTATGAAAAAAAGATGCAACATAACTTTATGCATTTAAAAGGTCATTGTACTTTCAGTAAACTTTTGATACGTCTTATGGACATATGATGGTGGGGGTCTGAGCACAGAGACCCCCACCGATCCTTAGAACTCGCTTAGTGCTCTCTCTCCTCGCTCAACGAGACCTCTCTCCTCGCTGCAGGAGAGCCGAACACACAAGCTTCTCCCTCCTTGTTCTAGACATCAGTTCGGGCATCACCACTTTTGCGCCCTCCACTACTTTCCCTGCTCTGTTCTCAGTGTAGGGTTCAGTGGGTGGTCCTGCTTGGTGAATGACAGCTATCTTCATATAAACGCTCATACAGGGAAGGCCGTCAATCACTGATAAGGCTACTTTGACACCTGCGTTAGGTGCGGATCCGTCTGGTATCTGCACAGACTGATCCGCACCTATAATGCAAACGCTTGTATCTGTTCAGAACGGATCCGTTTGCAATATTCTTTAAAATAAAAGTCTAAGTCAAAACGGATCCGTTCTGACTTACATTGAATGTCAATGGGGGACGGATCAGTTTTCAATTGCACCAAATTGTGTCAGTGAAAACGGATCCGTCCCCATTGATTTACATTGTTAAGTCAGGACGGATCAGTTTGGCTCCGCATCGCCAGGCAGACACCAAAATGCTGCAAGCAGCGTTTTGGTGTCCGCATCCAGAGCAGAATGGAGGCAGAAGGGAGCCAAACTGTTGCATTCTGAACAGATCCTTATCCATTCAGAATGCATTGGCGCTAAACTGATCCGTTTTGAACCATTTGTTAGAGCTTTGAAACGGATCTCACAAACGGAATTCAAAACGCCAGTGTGAAAGTAGCCTAAGACTGCCTGCTGGAAGCCTGAAGTATAGAAATAGCAAGGATTGAAAAAAAAACAAAAAAAAAAAAAAAAACACAAAATTATACTGAACCTTTTACTAAAAAACATATCAATGTGCTCAGCTCCTCCTGCAGCTCAGACATCATGTTCAACGTGACCAATTCCCTTTAGAAAATTCTAAAATTTACAATTACAAATACTATTCTGGCATGTATGAATTTTGGATAGACAGCAGAGGTCCTTGTCGTAAACCTGCATCATTCTCATGTTTCATGTAGCATGGTGTGTACAAGTAGCCTGTTGGCACCATTTTTTCCTGAAACCAGAAAAGTGAGCAGTGCATCAGAGCTGCGCAGTGTTACTCGTTCATTAATATCTTCCACAACTTTTCTAACCTGGCATTTTTACCATATGCTACATCCATCAACAGGGAGTGTGGCCCACAGTAATATTTGCTTTCTGCATTAGTATTAATCTCTTCAAATCTTGAACCCCTTCCTTCCGAAAGTAGACAGGGACTAGAATGGAGTAGTGGGGGAGCAGATGGATATGGATTCTTCCATAAGGCACTGCACACATGGGTGGAAATGGAGAAAAAAACTGCTTAAAACACAAAACAAAAAACCACACACTATGAACACCTTCGGGGTTATAGCCATTATCGCTGAACTCCTGACAGCTCATAAACACTCATTATAGCTAAATTCCTGTCAAACTGATAAGGCTTAAAAACAAGATTTTTGTATAACTTACCAGTAAAATCTCTTTCTCGCTCTTCCTTGGGGGGACACAGAAGACCTTGGTATAGCTCAGCTAACTGAAAACTGTTAAGCCCCTCCTCCAGCAGCTATACCCTCAGCCTGGAGAGAGAGACTACCAGTTGCGTGTCCAAGTAGTGAGAAAAAGGCAATGTCCAACAAGTGGAACCAACAAGCCAACGGGGTAAACCAAGTCCGGAAACAGTGTAGAAAAACAATGAATGGGTGGGTGCTGTGTCCCCCAAGGAAGAGCGAGAAAGATTTTACTGGTAAGTTATACAAAAATCTTGTTTTCTCACCCATTTTCCTTGGGGGACACAGAAGACTTAGGAACGTCCGAGAGCAGTCCAAGGGGGGGGGGGGGGGTAAGGGGGAACCACAGCTCCAAGGCGAAGCACCCAAAGGCATCAAGTAACCGCCGCCTGCAAACCCAGGTGGACCAAGGCAGCATCCGCCAAAGCCCGAGCATGCACCCTGTAGAACTTGGCAAGGCGTGCAAGGAAGACCGGTGGCCACCTTGCACAATGTCTCCGGCCCAGGATGCACCGACCGCTCTGGTGAAATGAACGGTGACACCGAAGGCGGAACCCTCCCCTGGTGCGGTAACCTCAGCAATAGCCTTCTGATGAAGCGGGGGAAAGCCACCCTGGAGGCAGTCAAACCTTTGCGCGGACCTCCTGGAAACACAAGAGTCCGAGCGTCGACAAGAGCCAGTGATCTCCAAGTAAAACTGCAAGGCCCGAACAACGTCCAATCTGTGAAGTGTCCATTCCCGGGGGTGGGAAGGGGAGGACGATAGCCTCGTTGAGATGAAAAGGCAGATACCACCTTCAGAAGGCAGGAAGGGACGGGATGGAGAACAGCCCTGTCCTGGGGAAGGACAGAAGGCTCGGAACAAGAAGGGCCGCCATTCAGACACCCGTCTGAGAGACATGATTGCTACAGAAAAACAACAGTACAGGACAGGAGTAGAGAGAACTTCTGTAACGGCTCCAAAGGAAAGCTTGGAGCGCCGAGAGCTCAGTATGTAGTACCCAGGGCGATACCGGGGACGGTACAGAGGAACCAATTAGCCACTGCGTGGAAGAAGGTCTTGACAGGCCCAAAAGGGGCCAGGAACGCTGGAAGATGGACAGCGCCGACAGTTGACCCTTCAAGGAACAGAGTCCCAGTCCCAGGTCCAGGCCGGACTGGAGAAGGACAGAACCATGGGGAGAGAAAGGCAGAGTGGGGTAAAGCTCAGCTTCCCACAGAACCCCAGGTAAGAACTCTAAGTCCGATAATAGATCCTGGATGAAGCATGGCCGGGAGCGAACACTAGCGTGCCCGCTGGAATCGCCTGGGCAAGCGGGGAAAAAACCCAATGTGATCAGGCGCAGACCAGTAACACGGGCAGAAGAGTCCGGCAAAACTGGTCCCGTCGGCCCCCGAGCAACGTCGTCCCATACCCACCCGGAGTGGGGGAGCAGCAGGACAGACGGAAGGAACCGAAAGGGTCCTCCCAGCATCCGACAGATGCCAGGACAAGACAGGCTAAAGTCCACGTTGATGTTGCCACCAGAGGAAGGGGTTCTATAGTCCCGTTGTGGGAGATCTAAGGACAATCTGGACCGAAGGGTAGTCCGCCCAAGTTACCGAGAAGGTAAGTCTACAGCAGGACCATCGCCTAGAATGGAAAACGAAATCTGCACCCAAGCGGGAGGACAGAACGCGGTAGACCCGGTAAATGGACACACAGCTAGAACAGCCAGTGTGAACGAGGGAGACGATACGAGGCCACAAGGAACACCCGAACCATCCAAGTGAACAACCAAGGAAGGAACAGCCTCTGAAGCCTGGCCGGGGCAGAAGCCACATCGGAGTGATATGCCCCGAGCGGGAGCCAAAACAGAGCCGGCGAGAAAAAGCAGTCGAGACAGAGGCCGACATAACACCCTCCAACCGAAAGGAGGAGTGGGCAACAGGGAAGTCATAGTAGGACAGCTCAAAGGCAGAACACCCGGCTCCCCGCCGCCTCGCAGAAGGCGAATACCCTGAACAACCCAAAGTGGAGGTCCCCTGGACCTGGATAATTGAGCACCCAAAAGAAGTTGGGTGACCTTCCTGAGAAGAGCGGCCCGAACCTGGTAGCAGAGCAGAACTGAAGTGCAGAGGGCGCCAATTGGAAGGACTCATACCACACTGCATCCGAAGAGGAGGAAATGGTAGTAGGCGAGGGAACCGTAGTCCCACCAGAGCCAACATAGAATTCGAGGGGTGCTGCAGACAACACTCTCGTCCATGTGACCGCTTGCGCAGGAAAGCAATGCCGCGGGAGGACGAATGGGTACGCATCTAGGAACCACGAACACTCCCCAGGTGGAAGGGCGAACAAACATGGTGGATACTGTCACAACGGAACCGCAATATACAATCAAAGCCCGAGAACGAGTACCGCCTAGCTCGGTGCAGTAGAGAGCAAGTAGAGCCCGTCCGGGTCAGGTGGAAGCAGAATGGTCTCTTCAGAGAAGAGTGCAAGGCTTGCGGCAAGCATTGTATCCCAAGAGAAACAAGTATGTCGCAGGAGGAAGGGGGGCATACGTACGAGCAGCCCCGTAAGCAGTGAGAAGGCCAACCCACCTACGGGAGGAGAAGGCATACACGGCCCAAACAACGCACAGAGTGCACAAGAACGTCCGCTCACTGCAAAATAGTCACTCAGCGAAAGGGCTAGCCACAGAGTCCCACAGTATCTACGGGAGTGCAAAGTGCAGCCTGAAAGGGAGTTATGCACAAGACTAGTACGGCATGCGATGGAACGCAGGCAGTCCGCCCAGAAAGGGGGGAAATGTACCTGGCAAATACTGCAGTCGGCAAGAGTGCAAAGGCCCGCCCCAAAAGGTGGTGATGCCCAAGGCCAGTACCAACTTCAGAGAAGTAGGACATACCATATTTCGCCCAGAAGGGGACCATGCACATGGCTGCACAGTTTCCAGCAGGAACGCAGGAGGTCCGCCTAGTGAAAGGGGGACAAGAACAGGGTTATCCAAGCATTAAGCGATTGTGCAATAATCCACCTAACACCGAATTCCGTGAGAGTGCAACTACTCTGCCAATAAAGGAGAACATGTACGAGTCCAGCACAGCATATACAAGGACAGCCATGAGTCTCGTGAGCGTGCAAAATTCCGCCCATGGAATGAGGGGTGGTCATGCACAAGGCCAGCACAGTATCCAATGGGAGTGCAAGCATTCCACCCATGGAAGAGGGCAATGTTCATGGCCAGCAACATATCCGGTGAGAGTGCAGTATTCCGCCCAGAAAAGGGGGGTCATGCACATGGTCAGCATCGCATCCAGTGAGAGTGCAAGCACCCCGCCATGGATGAGGGTCATGCACATGGCCAGCAACGTACTGGCGAGAGAACAACCACAGTCATTGAGAATGTGTGTATGCCGCCTGAGGAAAGGAGGCATGCCCATGGCCGGCACCGAATCCAGTGAGAGTGCAGCACACCGCCCATGGAAGGGGGGTCATGCACATGGCTGGCAGTGGATCCAATGAGAGCGCAGCATACCGCCTATGGAAGGGGGTCGTGCACATGGCCGGCAACGAATCCAGTGAGAGTGCAGCATTCCACCTATGGAAGGAGGTCATGCATATGGCCTGCAGCGAATCCAGAGTGTGCAGCTTTCCGCCTATGGAAGGGGGTCGTGCACATGGCCTGCACCTTATCCGGTGAGAGTGCAGTATTCCGCCTACAGAAGGGGGTCATGCACAAGGCCAGCCCGCAGCCAGGGAGAGTGCAGTATTCCGCCTAGGATGGGGGGGGGTCATGCACATGGCCAGCACCGTAACTGGAGAGGGTGACTAATTCTGCCTATAGAAAGGGCGGCCTGCACCTGGCCAGTGCTGTATCCCGGGAGAGGGCAAGGGTCCGCCTAGAAGGGGAACATGCACCTGGCCTGCGACATGCCGCCTATGGAAGGGGGGCATGCATACAGCCAGCACTACTGAGGTCAGGCTACAGCGTCCTGCGCAGCCGACAAGAATTCCGTTATTTCTCTTTTGTTTATTTTTTAAACACAGCCTCTCTGAGGCAGGAAGGGGGCCATCATACAGGGGCACAGCCTCTCTGAGAGGCAGGAAAGGAACCAGCCATCTTAGGGTCACCATCAGCAGTCTTCACCCTCGGTCCATTCCAGCAGGGTCGCCCCTTCAGCTACTGGCACCGTAGTGGCAGGACGCTGGAAGAGGGACTTGGCGTGCGGGCAACCCTTGCGATAGCAGGATGCAGGGGAGCTAGGCTGCCCTGGTCCACCTTGCCTTCTGTGGGGGAGGCAACAGTGCGGGTGACTGGCACTGGCGCAGCTCGACCCCGGGAGAAACAGAGAGGTCTATTGCGTCTCTGTTGTCCCTGATGGTCTGGAAGAAAAAGGTAAAAATCAAAATTTAAACAACAAAGGAGTAAACAGCCCTGCAGAGCAGGGAGTGTCTTGCCTCCTTGGACACTAAGCAAAAACTGGCAGTCTCTCTCTCCAGGCTGAGGGTATAGCTGTGGAGGAGGGGCTTAACAGTTTTCACTTAGTGTCACGCCTACTAGGGAGCTGAGCTATACCAAGGTCTTCTGTGTCCCCCAAGGAAAATGGGCGAGAAATGAGTGTTCATGTGCTCACCTGCGTCAAGGCAATCTCTATAGGGCAGTGTGGCGAAACCAACCTCGCCACTGGGTTTTGGAGGGGCCTGGCTGCTGGCCTCTTGCCCCAGGATTATGGGCCCTCTCATCAGCCAGGCCTCATTTGTTCACAAAGGACTTGAACTAACTTGAACTCCTGGTATAATTCGTGCCATTTTGGGATGTTAAATGTCTGTGTATTGAAAAGGGTTGTGACATTGTATGTTTAAATGGTGATTTCTGTTCTGTTGTCCCCACATGTGTATTGGTGATTTCCCTTTGTCTTGAGAGATAATTGGATTACTCCTCGGGTGTCTCCAGAGCAGAGAGGAGGAAACCATGATGCATTGTGGGGATGTATTGTCTCTGTGTATCCTGCAGTGCTGCATATCTGTCCTGTGTCACAGTTTTCCTTCTGGTCCCCTAGGGGCGTGTACACCAGATGGGCTTGGTTGTTTTATACCTCCCTGTGGGCAGACCTGTATTTGCAACAACTGTAATAAAAACCAGGCTGGGTGTGCCAGCACCTCAGACCACTGCTTGACCCTCAACACGAGTCTTGTCTCGTTATTGGGGGAATCCACTGTATGCTATTAGAGACTGATTGCCAGGAGTGTAAGCTGATTCCTGTTCATCTGCTAGCAGCTATTCGTGAGGTTCCAGTTTGGAGTGCTATTTTGTATCCAGTTCGGGAGTTTGGTGTTCTGCAGTAGCTGTGCCTGTCTCTCAGAAAGGGGCATATCGCCTAAACGGATTTTAACCCCTTGTCTGCTGAAACGGTCCGTTACAGGCAGGAACCTAACCTTAATTGGGGCCATACTAGTCACCATAAAATACAGGAAAAGCAGGTTCTACACGCATGCTCCGTCCACTGCTGGTGCCAGAAAGTTCCCAATGAATGCAGGGAGAGCAGGCTACAGCTTTATACTTGCACTAATAAAATCTGCCGATAGGGAGACAGGCTAGTCATGAGTGCAAGACCAATGGAGTCAGCCACACCTCCAATGCAAACTGCAAAGAAAAATGGGGTCAGGCAGCACATCCCAATGCGCAGGTTCATGTTGCCACGGATTGAAACTCAAAGACAAAAAAAAAAAAAAACAACGCAACAGCATGCTGCAAACACAAAGTACAATAATGCCATAGTTATAGAAAAGGCTTCCAATGCATTCATTGAAAGCCTTCTGGCACCAGGAGAGGTAAGGTATAGAGTGGGATCAGCATGCATGTTAAATCTGCATTCCCTGGATTTGATGGTGGCCATTATGGCACCAAAAAGGTACAGTGGACCCAGCATGCATATGGAACCTGCATTCCTTCTACATACAAGGCCGTCCATAACCTGTCCCCTCCCTACATCTCTGAGCTACTTTCCCGATTCACCCCCACACGCACTCTCCAATCCTCACAAGACCTCCTCTCCTCTTATTGCCTCTTCCCACAATCGACTCCAAGATTTCTCCAGTGCATCCCCCATACTCTGGAACTCGCTACCCCAACATATCAGACTCTCACCTACAGTGGAATCCTTCAAAAGAAGCCTGAAAACCCACCTCTTCAGACAAGCCTACAACCCGTGACCCTGCTGCCTCTATACCGCCATGACCAACTTAACCCGCACCTACTGTGTCCTTCTCCCATACCATGTAGATTGTAAGCCCTCACGGGCAGGGCCCTCTCTCCTTCTGTACCAGTCTGTAACTAGTCTTGTTCCTGCTTAGTGCACTTGTCTGTATTATGTATGTGCACCCCTTATCATATGTACAGCGCTATGGAATGAATGGCGCTTTAATAATAAATAATAATAATTCCCTGCATTTTATGGTGGCCAGCGGACAGGCACAAATATTTTTGTACAAATTGTATTTGCCAAGAATCTCAAATTTATAAAATGAGTGCAGCATTAGCACCAGTTATTTTTTTCTAATTTGGCATTATTGTACTTCATTTGTGTTTGCAGAGTGCTGTTGCATTGTTTTTTTTTTTTTTGTGTCTTTGTGCTTTCAGCCATGGCCACGTGCACTTGCGCATTGGGATCTGCCGACTGATCCTTTTTCTTTGCAGACACATCAACAGAACCAGGGTATCTGTCAGGCACTAATGGTATCTGTCACGTGACCGATCCAGCAGGTAGATTGAATCCACAACACCAGAATGAACATGGCCTAATGCAGGGATCAGCAACTTTCAGGCACTTCAGCTGTTGTGAAACTACAACTCCCAGCATGCTCCTTCCACTTCTGTGGGAGTTCAGAGAACAGCCAAGCAATTGTGCGTGATGGGAGATGTAGTTTCACAACACCTGGAGTGCCGGAGGTTGCTGATCCCTCGCCTAATATCACTGTGGGGATAAAAAAGTGATTCATTTGAGGGATTATGGTCATCACGTCAAATCCACATGTTGTGTGTTAATGTTTCCCACTACCTAGATCGAGAACAATTCTTGTATTGTACATAAAAATTACATTTAATTGGAAACCCCACATACCTTCATTATAATCTCAGGTGGAATACAGTGCGTTAGAAGTTCATATAGTCGTCCACGGACCTCCAACAACCTAGTGAAATCGGAACATTATTCAGCACGAGCAGGATACAAAGCGTGTTAAGATGTTACTATTGGGTCGGGTCTCAGAGAAGTGGCACCTCTCTGAAGAAAGGGACTCCGATTTGAATGGCAGGCAAACTGCACATTTGCATATCAACTTTCTCCATTCACTACTATGTGACTTCCAAAAATAGCTAAATTAGCGCATGACTATTTTTTTTAGAAGTCCCATACCAGTGGACGGAAAGAACACGTGCGTTCACAGCGGCATAGCCCATCAATAAGTGTCTAGATGGGACAACCTCTAAGTATGGGTCTGAGATGAAAAACAGCAGGATGACTTTACAAAAAAAAAAAAAAAAACAGCATTAATAAACGTTATGAAATAAATGTTTTGGAGAAAACTTTTCCAAACACATGAATAGGCTGAAATAACAGATCAAGGACATAGCAAGACCCCTACAAATCTCCTAACTTAATGACCCTGACTATAATTGTGCTACTGAATGCTATTCTGAAACGTTCATCCTTGTAAATACAGATTATGGGACGAGCCTCACAGATCTCAACCGTTCTCTAAAGAGGTTGTAAATCCAAACGTTTCACTGAGGCAGAAATTTACAGCTGACTTAAATCTACGTAGAAAACAAACAAAAACTAAACTAACCAAAACATTTGTCCAGTGACAGATGGATGTCATTCTACACATTAATGGACAAGTTACTATATTTATTCTTTAACAGAAATTTCCCCAGTGCTGATGGGAAGATACACAAAGCTCCTCACACGTTGCATATGGGAACACATTTTACCGAAGCCTTTGTGTTATTTTTTTGCATCAACAGTAATTTCAAAAGTAGAGAATGACTGGAATTACTCCTCATCATTAAAGCAGTTGTCTCACTTCAGCAAGTGGCATTTATAATGTAGAGAAAGTGAATACAAGGCACTTACTAACGTATTGTGATTGTCCATATTGCCGGCTCGATTCATTTTTTCATCACATTATACACTGCTGGTTTCCATGGTTACAACCACCCTGCAATCCATCAATCGTGGCCGTGCTTGCACACTATAGGAAAAAGCATCGGCCTTTATGGTGGCCAGGACCATGGAAGCTCACATAGGCTAGTGCTTTTAACTAGAGTGTACAAGCATGACCACTGCTGATGGATTGCAGGGTGGTTGTAGCCATGGAAACAATCAGTGTATAATGTGACGGAAAAAAAATTAATCCAGCCAGCAAAGAAAGCAATATTGATAATGACAATACATTAGTAAGTGGCTTGTATTAACTTTATCTACGCGATAAAGGCCATTTCCTGAAGTGAGACAACTCGCCGTGTGTGGGAGTTCCCATTCTGACCTCTGCTGCTCAGACAGGACCGCACAGCAATATAATAATTTAAACTGCTACTACATAATGCTGTAAGTGTAATTCAGTAGATTCCAAGTCTCAAAGGGACACAGCCTTATAAATCATTATAATGCGATCCTGTCAGAGGAGCAGAGGTCAGAATGTGAAATCACACTGCCACACAGCGAGATTCTCACATTGAAATCTCTCATCTGTGTCTGGCCTGAGTACTCACACAATAAGGCTACACGCACACGACCGCTGTGTGTTTTGCGGACGAAAAATTGCGGACCCGCAAAACACGGATGGCGTCAGTGTGCGTTCCGCAGTTTGCGGAACAGCACGGACAGCCATTAATATAACTGCCTATTCTTGTCCGCAAAACAGACAAGAATAGGACAGGTTATATTTTTTTGGGCGGACCACGGAACGGAGTAACAGATGCGGACAGCACACGGAGTGCTGTCTGCATCTTTTGCGGCCCCATTGAAGTGAATAGGTCCAGATCCGAGCCGCAAAAACTGCGGCTCGGATGCGGACCAACACAACGGTCGTGTGCATGAGGCCTAAGTATGCAGGGGTGCAATTCTCTGTATTTACCCTGTGAATCAGTCAGCAGACAACAGGGGCTGCCTACAGAAACTTTTCAACTGGAGGTACAGGCTAAAGAAAATAACCTGTATCTGCAGAGAGTAAAAATCACCCCATGCATATATTAAGTTGAATAGTTTTATTATTAATACCACATCTGAAGTCTTTTCATTCACTTTCTAACCTTTGTGGAGTTTGCTGACTGACTATGGCATTGGCAGTCTCCTTCACATAGACCTCCCAATCGGTTTCTGGTAAGTCTTGATCTGAGCTGAAGGGATATCTGTAATAAAAAAATAAAATAAAAAAAATTATGAATAAACATATTTGATTCTCAACTTTGAGGAAGTTAAAGGGGTTGTTCCATCTGAGACATTTATGGCATTAATGTGCCGTCTCAGATGCGTGCGGGTCCCACCTTTGGAACCCACTCCTATTTCCAGGATGGCCCCCCTCAAGGTGAACAGAGAGCACACTGCATATATGCAGCAATTCCTACATTCGATGCATGTTCAGCCATTTTCAAAAGTCTCACAGCAGTAAAGGGAGATCAAGCTGCCCAAGCAAAGCCTCCACTCACCACTACAGAACTCACGAAAAAAAAAAAATAATCACAGAGCCTGCACCATTTTTAGAACATAGCGGTAAATGGAGGGCAGCCACACATATCCCCATTGCTTTCTCTTCACTTTGGGACCCACTTCTACTTCAAGAAGAACCCGAGGTGGAACCCATACCTAATGGACATTTACAGCATATCCTAGTGATAGACCATTAATGTCCCAGACGGGACAACCCCTTTTCACACTAACCTGCAATAAGTGTGTAGTTAGTTACTTTTCATTCAAGCTTTTTTTCTTTGATTTTGGCAGTTGGGGCCAAGTATTACATGTGTCCTCCTGTCATTGACTGCATGAGCACATTGGCAATGCCCCTGCAATTGCCTTGTAGTAATAGTATGTCAAGGTGTCTCAGTTATTAGTACTGCCACCAAACAGCCGTTTGAATTGGCTGCGTCACTCATATGAGCGCTACATCCTCTTCAATGTTTACCTGCACACCATCTACATTCTAGCGGCAGCGCAATGCAATCACAGCAATTTATCCTATTCACTTAAATAGGAGAGGAAGCTGTAATTACACTGCCACTACTGCTGCAATCTAGTCAGCATGCAGGTAAACACTGAAGAAGACATACCGCACAAGCACCGCAGCCTCTTCAAATAGCTGATCGGTGGGGTTGCTGGCAGCTAGAGCAATGTCACCCTGATATTGATGACCTATTCTTAGGCTACCCTATAATTGTAAAAAACTAATAATATAATATTATATCGTATTTTTCGCCCTATAAGACACACCTAGGTTTTTGGGGAGGAAAATAAGAAAAAAATTTTTTTTTAACCAAAAAGGTGTGCTTTTGGAACTAATGATGGTCTGTGGATGACGCACTGTTATGGGGAGGGGGGAAGATCTGTGGATGACGCACTGTTATGGGGGGGGGGGGGGGGGGCTCTGTGGGTGGGATCTGTGCATGGCACTGTTACAGGGGGGAGAAATCTGATTAAGTGATTAAACATGCCCCCTCACTCCTAATATTACCGTACATCCTAACAGCTTCTGTACAATGCAGGCAGGCCTGCTTCATTCATAAAGTAGGCGGCGCAGGCACGTGACATCAGGGAGTTACGCTGCCGCCCGCCCGGCCTGCATTCTACAGAAGCGGTTAGGGTGTACGGTAATATTAAAAGTTTTAATCACTTAATTGAATGAGACATTTTATACCTGTATAGTGCAGCACTGGAGCGGCGAGGCCGGGTACAGTGACTGCACCGCCCCAATTGCTGGCCCCCAGCTCCTCCTCTCAGTCCCTCCCCGCTCGCTCATACATTGCAGCCTGCGATGTAAAAATGTCAGCATTCGCCCCATAAGACGCAGGGGCATTTTCCCCCCATTTTATTTGGGGGGGGGGGGGGGGGGGGGGGAGCGCGTCTTATGGGGCGAAAAATACGGTATATATACACACACAAACAGTATACACTTACTGTTGAACGCGACAAGCCTCACACATGAGAAGCGCTTTTCGTAGGTTCCTGCCAGATTTCTCTGCAATCTTGCGAGCAAGCTCTTGTGGTAAAGAGAGTCCTTCTTTCCTGCACACATTAAACAGAACTGTGCAGATCTGCAAAAAAAATGCTTGTTAAATCCCTAATATAAGAACAAATCAGTAAAGCATGCACGTCACCACATGGGTAATTCTCATTTCCTACCTGACTTTACTGCTGGCTACTCGCCTGATGTTTAGGTCTGCACTATTAGGGTACAGCTCTGGTCAAGTTTCCCCCAACAGATGTTATCAGGTGACAGAGGGATTGGGCAAAATGAATGAAACCAATCATTTTGCTCTCCTGGGAGATCAGACAGCACCAGAAGTGTCTAGCAGCGGATTTTTATGCTCTCCCTATTAAATATACTTACATGATCACCTGAGGAGAAAGTGTTGTGTATAAGGGAGTTGTGGGGGATTTGGGAGACTGACTGTCAGCCGAGAGCTACCGTACTGAATGCGTATGACTGCCTTTACTTCTATTTGGCATCTCCAAATCTCTGTTGTCTCAAGACATCAGATTGGCAGTAGGGTTGTTTCGATACCAAAATTTTAAATTCGGTTTCGATACCATAAAAAAGTATTGCGATACTCGATACCATTCGAATAAAATTAAACACCAAAAAAAGATGTGTGAATTCCGCATTTTATGGAACGTCCGTTCCTATTTTTTGGGGGGACAAGGTGACAAAAACAAAAAAAAACAAAGTGAATCGCTCTGTTTTTCTTTTTTCTGTTACAGCGTTCACTGCATAGGACTTTATTTTAAATATTTTAATAGTTTGGACATTTCAGACGTGGCGATATGTAATATAAAATATCTAAACAATAAATAAACATATGTAAAATTGGGAAAGGGGGTGATTTATACTTAATATGTTGGTGTCTTTTTTTAAACTTTTTATTTATTAACTATTTCCCCCCCTTAGGGGCTAGATCCTGGGATCTTTTAATCCCTTGTCCTATTCAACCTGATGAAGCTCTATTAGGGTGAATAGGACCTCGCACTCTCCCCGCTGCCCTGCGCATAGTACACACAGCAGCAGGGAGATTACCATGGAGGGTGTCAGTAGCGCCCTGGCTGCCATGGTAACCGATCGGAGCCCCAGGATTACACTGCTGGGGCTCCGAACAGAAGCTGCCACTGCCACCAATGAGAAGGGAAGGGGACCCTGTGGCCACTGCCACCAATTATTTTAATACTGGGGGAGGGGGCGCACTGCGCCACCAATGATTTTAATACCAGGGAGGAGGTATCCCAGTCGATACCAGACAAAAGTATCGATTGGGTATCAAAAGTCAATATCTGAAACAACCCTAATTGGCAGTACATAAAACCAACATGGAGTGCATAGGTACAGATTGTAGAGATAGCACAAGCTACTTAACGTTAAAACGAATATCTATCTAATCATACCTCGTCAATGCTCGGAGCTGGCACACGAACTGCCAAACATCTGCTTCTTATGGGAGCAATTACTTTTGATGTAGAATTACAACATAAAATGATTCTACAAGTAGACATGTACTTCTCCATGGTTCTTCTCAAGGCGTGCTGAGCATCTTTAGTGAGTTTATCCACTTCTGTTAGCAGGACAACTGCAAAGAATAGAAATAAACTGTATGACAACACTTTGCCAGCAACTACTGTAATTCCACTGTCCAAGAACAAGTCCTAAAAAGGTATAAAGTGCATAATACTAAAAAAACAAAACAAAAGAAGATAACTGGCTATATTTGACAGTCCCCTAAGGGTACATTCAAACGACCGTGTGTTTTGCGGTCCGCAAAATGCAAATCCGCGAAACACTGATACATTGTGTGCTGTCCGCATCTTTTGCGGCCCCATTGAAATTAATGGGTCCGCACCCGTTCCGCAAAATTGCGGAACGGATGCGAGCCAAAAATACGGTCATGTGAATGTACCCCAAAACTGAATTAAGGGTGGCCGCGCATACACAGCTGCTCTCCATTCACTTAGTAAATCCCCTTCTAGATATAAATACCTGACATTGGTGGCATATCTTATATCAAATATATCCTGTCCAATGATGTTTCATAGGGAAAATATCAAAAACTCATGACAGAAGTAATAAACTTTTGAAATTCAATAATAGTACAAACCTTTAAAATCCCTTTGAGTACTTGTCTCCAGCTGTTGTGACTGGGCGACATTTTTCAACAATTCTTGGATCACAACACGATCGCTATTACCAGCATCACTGGAAATATACAACAGTAAAACATACACTAAGAGGCTGCTATCTGAAGTACAGATGTAGCAATCATCTTGATTAAAGGGGTTCTCCAGTTTTTTTAAACTAATGATCTATCCTCTGGATAGATCATCAGCATCTGATCGGTGGGGGTCCGACACCCGGGACCCCTTCCGATCAGCTGTTTGAGAAGGAAGCGGCTCTGGCAGTAGTATTGCGGCCTTCGCGCTGTTTACCGCTGGCCCAGTGACGTCACGACTAGTATCAATGGCCTGGGCGGGGCTAAGCTCTGTTCACTTGAATGGATCTTAGCCCCCGCCAGTGATACTAGTCGTGACGTCACTGGGCCTTCAGTAAACAGTGATAAGGCCGCGGCGCTGCTGCCTTCTCAAACAGCTTCTCAGACACCCGGGACCCCCGCCGATCAGATGCTGATGATCTATCCAGAGGATAGATCATCAGTTTAAAAAAACTGCAGAACCCCTTTAACTTGTATTCCAGTTAGATTAAGCTATCCACATGATAGGGGATAACTATTAGATTGGTGGGAATCCTACCACTGGGACCCCACCGACCATGGGAATGTAGCCCCTGCAGCTCCCCTAAAATGAACAGAGTGGCCTGTTGGGTGTTCTCCGAAACTCCCATAGAAATGAATGGAGTGGCCACGTGTTTTCACGACCGGCCACTCTGTTCATTTCAGGGGGTACAGGGCCCCTGTTCTCGTGATTTATGGGGGTACCAGTGGTAGGACCCCCACCAATCTAATAACTTCAAACAACCGGAATGCTCCTTTAACTAAGCAACAGCAAGAAACTTTTAAAGGGACACTTGCATCAGAAAGTTGTTGTTTTTTTTACTCAATATACATAGAAAGCCATTTTAAGAATTTTTGGAAGTTATTTCGGCAGTACTATGTGATCGAAAAATGTAATACAAAATACTGTCCTTCTGTAGCGGTCAGCAGAGATAAAACGATCACTACTGCTGTGAGGGAAAACGAGATTTTTGTAAAACTTACCAGTAAAATCTCTTTCTCGCTCTTCATTGGGGGACACAGAGACCGTGGGTATAGCTATGTCCTCTAGGAGGCGTTGACACTAGTAAAAGCTGTTAGCTCCTCCCCTGGCAGCTATACCCCCTCCAGCCTGGAGAGAGAGCTTCAGTTTGTGAGAAGCAGTAGGAGAAGTAAGTAAACTAACAAAAACAATGTGGAACAGCAACAATGCCAAGAACCGAACCAGGTTCTAACCAGCAACAGCCAAAACTGTGGCCGAACAACAATACTGGGTGGGTGCTGTGTCCCCCAATGAAGAGCGAGAAAGAGATTTTACTGGTAAGTTTTACAAAAATCTCGTTTTCTCGCCCATATTCATTGGGGGACACAGAAACCGTGGGACGTCCAAGAGCAGTCCACAGGGAGGGAAAACCACAGACCCATGGAGCAAGCGCCACTGCAGGCAACTAAAAACTGTAGCAGCCTTGCACAACTGCGCAGCCAAACCTTGAATCCTCCGAGCCCAAGAGAACCACCTCTCTGGTGGAGTGAACCATGACTCCGAAGGGCAGAACCCTGCCCCGGGTGCAGTATGCTTCAGCAATTGCAGACGTGTAATTGCCACCCTGGAGGCCACCAATGCCTTGCGAGGACCCTCCGGGATGACAAAAAGGAGGAGTCCATACGCCGGAAGGAACTGGAGGCTGGCAAATAGTCAGAGCTCTAACAACATCCAAATGGTGTAACTCCCTTACCCTAGGGTGTGAAGGGGAGGGACACAGTGATGGAAGGACAATTTCTTCATTGAAATGGAATCAGAGACCACCGTCGGGAGAAGGAATGAACAGGCCGGAGAACCTCTTTATCCCTGTGAAGAACCAGGAAGGGTCTCTGCAAGAGAGTGCCCCAAGCCGGACACCCATCTGATAAATGTGATAGCCACAAGAAAAAAACTACATTCCAGGACCAGAGTCGGAGAGACATCTCCCGCAAGGAGACTAAGTTTAGATCCCAAGGCGATAAAGGAGGACGGTACGGAGGAACCGTAGGTCCCATTCCCTGAAGGAAGGTTATTATAGGCCCCAGGTGGGTCAGAGGACGCTGGAAAAAGGATAGAAGCGCCGAACCTGACCCATCAAGAAACCAAGGGCCACACCAAAAACCCAGGACTGCAGCATCCACCCCTGCTAAAAGGAAGCGCTTCACGGAAACTGTAAGTGGTCCACCGAAGTCCCCTGAGCCGAAGAGGTTTGTGGGGAGACTGAGAAGCTGGCTAATAAACTACCAAGAAAAAAGCGCCTAAATGAGGCATGTCCAACCGCAAGCCAAGGAATCAATACATTGGATAGGTAGAAGTAGAAGCGATATGAGAATCACCGGCGGTGAGGTGTTCCGTCAGCGACCGTGTATGGACGGTGTAGCAACGCTGCTCGACGGAAATTCCGACCAGACCAAGATGAGACAAACTCCTGCCTTGAGGAGGAAGAATAGACGTGGTGTTCCGTTCCAGGAACGAAACTCCATCAATGGTGGCGAGTCGTGACAGCACCCACGCTCCGGCTGGCGTTGTGAGTCTCGTAGTCTAGCCACGGAATGTGCAGTGAAAAGGCATGACTACCATCGGACTGACAAGTCTAGAGAGGTAGTTGTAGATACGGGTAGTACACCCAGGACCAACGGGTAGGATTCACCTGTAGAAGGAGAATATGGAAAACGTCACAGCCCAACAGTCAGTCCAGAACAAGACAGGAAGAAAAAAAAAAAAACACAGAAACAATACCCTGCATCAACATAGATGAGGGGAAGTAGTAAAGTAGGAGCTACCAAGGTTTGCGGAGTGACTGAATCCTGAGCCAGAGAAGAAAAAACGGAAGGAAAAGGGGGCAGGGCAAAGACCATTCCCCATCTGAGACTGCCACTACACAGAAGTAGCCACCGGATGATAGTGGCGGCGCCATACTCCGCCTAAGGAGGAGGCCATGCAGCGTACATCACCAAATTCGGTGTTAGAAGAATCCGTCACCTGACGAAGGAGCCGTGCAGGAGGAGCCAGAGTATGTAATGGCTACTCCAGGACCCCCGTACCATAGGAGCAACAGCATGCCCCGCCAGCAAAAACTGAGGGGCAGACAAGAGGAATCCGGTAAAAGCCATGGCATCATACTGCCTCAGGGAAGGAGAGCTAACCTTAAACACTCCACCTGGGAAGGGCGTTGAACAGGAACAACCGCCAAGCCAGCGTCATGGTGGAACCCCTACCTGAGGGAATGGCACACTGCAGCGACTGCGAACGCTAGTACAAGCGTAAAAACCCGCACCAGCAGAGGAGAACACGCTGCAAAGCTAAACCAGAGTTCCAGCACAACCACTTCCCACATCAGGAATGGTGGATAGAGAATATAGTCAGTGTAACACTTGACTTGCTGGAACGTAAACACAATATTACGTGCCATGGTGTACGCACTACATATTGTTGAAGACACATATTGGTTCAATGGAGGACCATGGAGATAGGGGACGCTAGGACACATGAGTGGCGCTGGGCAACCCCGTGAGGAGAGAGGTTGTCATATTCATGCCCCAAACCGGCACCGAAGGAAAGGGACACAACGTGGAAACAGCCACAGTATCCACTGGCGGCACCGAAATACCATTAGAAGAAGAGTACAGGACACCAGCGTGTATCGATACTCGATACGCTCCACCTATATAAGAAGCTAAGTCATCTATAGCCGTGGCGCAGATGAAGTGCAACATCCAAGATGTGTACTCTTTCCCCACAGTAGTGGATCACTTTTGGACGGGGCAATGTTGCAATTATCCCACCAATGAAATGGGGTAATGCTTGCGGCAAGCACTGCACTCAGTGGTAGTGCAAGTACTCCACCATGAAGGGTGGCAATGCAGTAATGCATCTAGCAGGAACCGAATGCAAGTAGAGAGAGAGTACTCCTCTTACGGAAAGGGCAAGGCATATGGAGAATCCCGTATCAATACCCCACCTACGTAAGGGGGTAAGACATACAAATAAACACTGAACCAGGGATAATGCCATAGCGCCCCCTATGGAAGAGGGTAATGCGTACAGTAATTACTGTCCCCAGTGGGAATGCAGTTCCGCCACCTACTAAAAAGGGGGAACGCCTACTGCCGGCACTGAAAAGTTTTAGTGCGGTTAGACCCCAATGGAGGGAGGTAATATCCAAGGGAGTACTGCATCCAGTAGTAGTGCAAATACTCCGCCTAAGGAAGGGGGTAATGCATACGACAAGTACTGCTGTCTACCTCGGACGCCATCTTGGAAGATCGCACCGGAATCACGGCAGAGATCGAACCACTGATTCTCCCCCCCCCTTTCGGACCAAACCTCTCCAGGGAGAGGAGGGTGCGACTGAGCGTGACCCTAGGGAGGAGGGGCGGGGGTGTGGAGGTGACCGAGGAGGAAAATATCCTGCTCTGGCCCGTTGTGTGCAATCTTAACTCTCAGAATCTGGCAGTCCATGGCAGTCGCAGGCTCGCCGGTGGGAGTTATCAACCAAACTACCCGGGGGTGGAATGGGAGCTTCTAGAGGTTCTCTCACCACATTGCGCAGGCGGTGCTTTATCAACCAAACAACCCCGGAGGGAGATTGGGAAGTCCGGAGATCCACCATTGGAGTGCGCAGGCGGTGCTTATCAACCAAACGACCCCGGAGGGTTATTGGGAAGATCGAGAGGTCCACCAATGGTTCGCGCAGGTGGAGGATTATCAACAAGACGACCCCAGAAGATGGAATGGGAACTTCCAGAGGGTCTGCGCTGGATGGCGCAGGTGGATTTTTATCAACCAGACGACCCCAGAGGGTGGAATGGGAATTTTAGAGGTTCTGCACCGGATCGCGCTGGTGGCGAATTATCAAACGGTCCCGGAGGACGGATTGGGGATCCAGACGTTCTGTACTGGAGTGCGCTGGAGAATTATCAACCAAACGGCCCCGGAGGATGGATTGGGAATCCAGAGGTCCTGCACTGGAGAACTATCAACCACATGGCCCAGAGGGTGGATTGGGAATACTTCAGCTGTGCTCCCTGGATCTGCGCAGGTGGAGGAATATCAACCAACGACCCAGGAGGGGGATTGGGAACTATTTGGTGTCCTCCTTTGTCCGCTATAGGACACGGGCCCAGCCTGGTACCACACGGACAGGGTGGTCTTGCGGTGATGAGGCTCAGGGGGGCCCGTATAAACGCGCATATTTTCTTTTATTTTTTATAAAACTTGGATGACCAACATCAAGTGGGCAGAGTGGCAGGAAAGGGTTAACTGTTATAACTTGGAGGCACCTGTACTGAGATAGAATCCTCAGTCTAGTGCTGGCCAGAAGGGGTTAAGGTGTCCTGGAGAGGGCGGGGCCCAGCAGCTTCTGGGGGAGGCGGGAAGGATTCGCGCCAGAGCGCACCCCCCACTCCTGTCAGGGAAGTTATTAACCCCCTAAGAGCCCTAACACCAGCGGATCACAGATAGGGGAGAGCCTCCTTCGCTCCCTTCCCTGTGTGTCCGCCGATGCATGTTCCCTGTCTGTAGCGGGGGCGGTCGGGTCTATGCACGAGCGCACGGCGGACCGAAGCGGTCGGTCAGCCGGGCGCAGAGGAACCTGAGTGAGAGTGCATGAGCTCTCCTGCCGCTGAAAATATAATCTGCGTCACAGATTCTCCTCCCAGCCCCACCCCCACGCCGGGGGAATTCACCCCGGACAGGGAGCGTGCGGACCGGAATGCTGCGGCGGCAGACATTGACCCTGGTGTTAACCCCTTCCGGAGCGGCGCTACAGGTGCCCGCTCCCAAAAGAGTGGAATCTGGTGGCTGCGGAGTTGGACCGGTCTGGGGCTGAGAGGACAGCACTCACACCTTACCCCAGCTCCCGGACCGCAAGAGAATCACTGGTTCCTGCGCATGCCCTCCCGCAGTGTAGCAGCGCCTGCCTGGACTTATTAACCCCTTAGTGCCCGCGATAGCAGCGCCTGCTCGGCCTAGGGGGAAGTGAGAGGGAATCCTGGTGCACCATAATAAGGCTGGTGCCTGTTTCCTGGTGCTCAAATCCTAGGACAATTGTCACCAAGAAAGAGGGAGGGATACTTACCTAGTCCCGTGTACTCACCTCTCTCATCCTCTTCTCTTCACCCTCCCTAAGTGGACCCTCAAGGTCACCTTCTCCAGCAGGGTCACCTCCTCAGCAGCTGGCACCGGAGTGGCAGGAGTCTGGTATGGCGGGAGGGTCTTCTCTTTGGCGGACCTAGGTGACCCCTTGGCTGGCGGGAGCAAGGCTGCCCTCGTCCACCTTGTCTTCTGTGGGGGAGGCAGCAGCGCGGATGACCGACAGTGGCGCAACTCGACCACTGTTGTCCCATCAGAAAAAGAAGGAAAAAAATTAACTAAAATAAAAAAATCTTCAGGATATCCCTGCAGAACAGGGAAGTCTTGCCTCCTATTGACACTGGAAAAAAAACTGAAGCTCTCTCTCCAGGCTGGAGGGGGTAAAGCTGACAGGGGAGGAGCTAACAGCTTTATCTAGTGTCAACGCCTCCTAGAGGACATAGCTATACCCATGGTCTCTGTGTCCCCCAATGAATATGGGCGAGAAAAATACTGTTATTAAAACAGCATATAAGTAGAATTGGGATAACAGTATGACAGCTCTATCGTTCTCTTCACAGGCCTAGATAAAGATGCCCAAAGAAGAGCACTGCTGTATCAGTGTAATGTGTGGTTCTCTAATGGAGTCACTCATCCCTTTCCCTCTCTGGTCAGAGTGAATGGGCTGACTTAAGCCTGTAATTACACAGGCCGATTGTCGGGAGGGACGCATTCCTTCCGAGCAATCGTCTGCTTGTTAGCGAAGGAGAACGCTGCTAATACATGCAGCCATCTCCTCCACAGCATGGGGAAGAGCTATTGTTATGCCATGTGTGTCCTGTGCCACTGCAGCCGTGAATATTTTCTACTGCGCAGAAGCCGATTGCAAGATGTGGAGTCTGCGCATTACAACACTGAAGACGAGTGCGCACAGCCGGCAGGATGGAGTTTGGGACTGGAGACATTTTGTTTGGTGTCTTTTAGAGGGACCTGCACTGCCAAAACAGTGCAGACACTGTATACAGGAGCAGCGGCCCTCTCCTACAAGTGATCAGAAACACTGCCGCAAAAACTTTGTAACAAGTAATAAGTAACTAACCTATAAATATGACAAAGTGGCCAACCCCTTTAATATGTGAGAAAAAAACAAAACACTTTTTCAAAGGCTTGTGCGATGAAGTTTAGAACTGCTCCATCTGTAAGATTTGGCCTTGTCCACACTGCATTTTGGGAGTGGATTTCCACAGTGAAAAACGCTCAGAATCAAGATGCATTGTTGTCAGTGGGAAATCAAACTACCATCCATACCACCGTGGGTTAAACCAAGAAAGGACATGGCCTTTTATAGCATGTTTTCTGTGTGGACATCAAGGTGGATGTCTGCTCGCAGATTAGGCCAGTCAATACGACTAAAGTCATGGGGGTACCCACCGCATACTACATGCAGAAACCAAAGTGTCAGCCTCGCGTTTTTGCTGTGGATTCCGTGGCAGTGTGAACTTAGCCTAAGGGTATGTTCACACTGTGGATATTGCAAAGACAAAATCAACAGGGTTTCCTGCTCCACTATGAATAAGAGACCTACTTGTGGTTTAGCCCCACTGAATGGCGTCGCAGCTTTAACAAATCAACCACTGGAATTTTGGTGTGGTGTCTCCACCAAAATCATCCATGTGAACATACCCTTAGGATGCTTTCACACAACAAAAAAAAGTTGCAGCCAGAGGTTTGCTGGAAGCGGTAGTGAAATAAAAAAAATAGAATAATTTTTAGTTTGTGGTATTTTTCTCCATTATCGGTCAAGGCTGTGAAGTCAGAGAGTCAAATGTCAGAAACGTACAAACGTCAGCTTCAAAATTAGGGTATGGAAAAAAATATATATATATATATATATCTATCTCTTAGGCCTCTTTCCCACGACTGTATGCCCGCCGAGATATACAGTCCGTGAGCGGGCCACATGTTCCGGAGCGGCACTGATCGTGCGCACGGGAGAGTACAGCATCATTGTAATCTATGATGCTGTGCGCCCCCGTGCACACGATCAACGCCGCTCCGGGACATATGGCCTGATCACAGATCGTATGTCTCAGAGGGCATATGGTCGTGGGCAAAAGGCCTTACTGACGACGTTCCACCCTGTCGCTTGATAAACAGGGCCAGACATCTTGCCCCGCCCTGACAATCTCGTGTCGGTGCTGCTGATCTGAGTAGTGGCAGAAGTGCAGGCGCTCTGCTTCCGATACCAGAGCAGGGACTGTTCATGTACCTCTACCTGAAGTGTGGTGGTGTATGCTGCTCTGGTATAGGCGGCAGGGCTTCGGTGCTTGTGTTGCTACTCTGAGAAGTGCAGATGTCCGGCCCTGTCAATCCAATGGCAAGGGGAGCTTCTTCAGAATGGGAAACAACCCCTCACAGCTGAAGAACTTCCCTATACAAAGTAAAAATCTTAAATATTATCAATGTCACAGAAATGTTCCATCAATCCAAGTCCCCAAATTATCAGTCATAACTAGTGTAGGAAAAAGGAAGCCAGAAGTTTGGCTTCCTGACTTCATGGCCCTGTTTTGTCGCAGTGTTTATTCCCCCCCCAATAGCATTTTACTGATTAGCTTATTATTCTAATGGAGATTCACTTTAATGACTTGTCTATTTTAGCATCCACAGCACGCTGCTGATCTCTGTGCATAGTACCTTGGATTAACCTCCAGATGATAATTGCTTGCGATCGTGCTAATCTCGATTTTCTTTTTTGACGGAGTCTAAAGACATAATAAGATAACAAATTAAAAGACAAAATTATATGTGAAACCTATTCTTTTTCCACAGCGTTCACTTCCGCCAACCCCCAATCGGTAAATGCAAGACTGGCCAAATACAAGAACGTGTTATGACGTAGGATCTGCAACCAGATTCTACATCGAGATGTTATTATCCTTCTCGTGAAGTATAACAAGCAAATTCTAGATCCCTTTCAAACACTCCGGGCACAGTACGAAGCAGTGGGAGGATGTCAGACTGCTGCTTTCTGAGCTCCACTCCCTGTAACCACTTAGATGCCGATATCAGCTGTGACTAGCATCTAAGCGGTTTAACTGCTGGGATAAATGCTCCTGATTGCAGCAGTGAGAGCAGTGTGCCAGATGTAACGTTTTCTCTGTGCTGAAAAAAAAAAATCTATTTCAAAATTCAGAAAATTTTTCAGCCTATGTCAATGGGAACTTTGGATGCTGAATCCACACAAAGAATGGACACAGTCATTCAGTGCTGCACTTTTTAAAACATGAGCGTAAAAAAAACCTGTGCCACAGGGTTCTGGTATTGAAATTTAGATGTACAACGCACGCTGAAAAATAAAGAAAAAACTAAGGGGCACATTTCTTAAGACCGACGTTTAGATGCCGGTCTTAATTAACCCTTAAGCAGCTTTCTAGCTGTCTTACATTTAGACAAATGGTAAATAAGATGTGCCAGCTGTCCAGTCCCCTTTGCCACCCAGCCCACTTTTTAGACCTGGCACGAGTCGCAGACAGCAGCACAACTAAATGCGTATTTCTTTAATAAATGACCCCCTAAGTGGGGGAGATTTATCAAAACTGCTGTAAAAGGAAAATTGGCTTCGTTGCCCATAGCAACCAATTGAGCCTTTCATTTTCCATAGGCACTCTGAAAAATGATAGGTGGAAGCTGATTGGTTGCTAGGGGTAACTGGATAAATCTCCCCCAGGATGAACTAACTAACTCTTGCAGCGCTAATCAGAAAGGGGTTCAAGGAGTTGATCAATGTTTACTTTAACCACTTCATTACATGGGGGATGTCATACTGTAACAGCTCAGCACTGAACGTGTAAGGTGTTAAAGGGGTTCTGCAGTTTGTTTAAACTGATGATCTATCCTCTGGATAGATCATCAGCATCTGATCTGCGGGGTCCGACACCCGGGACCCCCGCCAAACAGCTGTTTGAGAAGGCAGCAGCACTGCGGCCTTCTCGCTGTTTACCGCTGGCCCAGTGACGTCACGACTAGCATCACTGGCCTGGGCGCGGCTAAGCTCCATTCAAGTGAACAGACCTTAGCCGCGCCCAGGCCAGTTGATACTAGTCGTTACATCACTGGGCCTGCGGTAAACAGCGACAAGACCGGGGCACTACTGCCAGCACCGCTGTCTTCTCAAACAGCTGTTCGGCAGGGGTCCCGGGTGTCGGACCCCCGCCGATCAGATACTGATGATCTATCCAGAGGATAGATCATCAGCTTAAAAAAACTGCAGAATCCCTTTTAAGGGATACTGACCGGGACAATAAGCATATTGAGGTATATATATGGCAGTACAGGTCTTATAATGGGTATTACAATCATCTAAGTATCCCCCCTGTCCACATTATACATACAGTAAACTTTAGTTTTATAACCTGCTCCAACGGTCTTCAATCTGCCCAAGGGGCGGCGTTTCACCTCTCTTGCGCCCAGCCAGCCTCCCCCAACTGCCGCTTTGAAGCGCCGCCCAGCTCATGAATATTCAGTTTGCTGGGCGGCTTCTGCGGTCCCCGCTCTGAAGCGCTGCGCTTAACAGTGCCCTGCGCATGCGCCGGATCTTGTGAAGTCGGGGACAGTAAGCGCCGCCCAGCGAAGTGAATATTGATGAGCTGGGCGGCGCTTACTGTACCGGACTTCACAAGATCCGGCGCATGCGCCGGGCACTGTTAAGCGCAGCGCTTCAGAGCGGGGACCGCAGAAGCCGCCCAGCAAACTGAATATTCATGAGCTGGGCGGCGCTTCAAAGCGGCAGTTGGGGGCGGCTGGCTGGGCGCAAGAGAGGTGAAACGCCGCCCCTTGGGCAGATTGAAGACCGTTGGAGCAGGTTATAAAACTTAAGTTTACTGTATGTATAATGTGGACAGGGGGGATACTTAGATGATTGTAATACCCATTATAAGACCTGTACTGCCATATATATACCTCAATATGCTTATTGGCCCTGTCAGTGTCCCTTTAAGTTACATAGATTTCCATTTCAGACGACCCATACTGGAAGAGTACGTACCGTTATGGACTGGTGCTCAATCCGCAGTTTCTCCACCCCAGCACCGTACAGCTCTCTTAGCAAACACATTATTCTGGTCTTCTTCCCAGCTCCGGACGGCCCACACACCAGCAGATGAGGAAAGTCTCCACATTGTACCTACAAGCGGCAAAACAGTTCAATAGACATTAAAAAGATATGAAGGTGCAGTCATGGGCATTACAGATTCCAAGCCAAGATGGTATGTTCAGGGCAAACACTTCCAGCACGGACGCTGCTGAGGATCGCAGGATGGTTTCAGCCTTTGGGTGAATTCCAAGAAAAGAAAAAGTCCACAACAGACGTGTAACATACAGAACAAACTGCAGATCTGTTAAATGAAACTCTATGTGTGGGACCTGTAACAAATCCGCCATGTCTGAATACACACATAGAGGACCTGCCCGCTGCATCCCACATGTAATAGTAATTCTGGAGCATCTATTCTCATGGCTCGGTTGATGTTCATTCATTATTCCTTCTAGAAGTTATGAACATATTGCCAGCAGTCTACAATGAAAGTCCACATGGGTGTTACCAGTCTGACACTGGCAGCATAGATTGGATAGTGTCCCCCCCAACTGGTAACACCCTTCAGGACCTTCACTGCCAACAACTGAAGGCTTCCTTCACACATAAGGAGGGGGGAATTTATCAAAGCCGTTTTTATGACATAGAAAGGCCGCAAATGATAACACATTACATACTTACACTATGGTTTGGGAGTTTTCACACTTTTTAAAGATTGCGACAAGAGTGGAAGAGGATTAGACTCCCACAGACCAACAAGTTTACCTTTACTTGTACCATGTAAATATTTCAGCTCTTGCCAGGACAGCCATGGGGAGTGGGATCTGGCTGCAAAACACAGCCGGGATCGAAGGGTCTAGTGTGCCCGTCAGTGCAATACAAACAGCAGGCATAATACACAGCACTACGCAGTAGCTTTCTTGTGGGATAAAGAGTAAAATAATAAAATATTTCCAGGGGAAAAAAAAAGTAACAACCCCCCCCCCCCTCAAATCTGTAAACCGTTGTTGGAGAGGAACTGCTGCATACAACGTTTTTTTTCTGGCTGAAACCCAGCATTATTGCCGGAAATTATCCGGATCACATTGCAGTCAATGGGGATCTGGAGGTGGAGTTCAGGATCCGGCAGGCTGTTCTGATCCCGGAGGTCCTGCTGGATCCACAAAGGGAGATGTGGACGAGGCCTAACCACGTTTCTCACAGATTGTATGCCACTGCTCCAGTTCTCCCAGCCAACATCGGCTGCAGCTGATGTCATGTTGACACGTGACCACTGCAGCCAATCACTGGCCTCTGAGGGCCATCTCCTTTAATAAAAACAAAATGAATTGTATATCCCTCAAATGGTGCCATTGAAAAAAGAATAGAATACAAAAAAAATAAAAATGCCCTCATATTGCTGTCAACAGAAAAACAAAACAAAAACGTATTCCCATGTCGGACATTGGGGGCATATCGCCCCCATTGTGTGATAGGTGTGGGTCCCACCTCTGGGACCCGCACCTACACTGATAACAGAGCGGGGAAGGTGGTGACCGGAGGACCCAGGGTTTTCTGGGGTCCGGCCACCGTCAAGTGCTCTCCCCAAAGAAGGGAATAGGAGCGCACTGGGCTTGCGCGGCCACCGCTCCCCTTCATTTCTAAGGGGCAGAGAAGGAAATACCGGAGCCGGCGCTAGGCTATTTTCAGTGGTCCCATAGAAATGAATGGAGGGCGGCTGAGCCCCCAACAACTTTCAGGGATCAGCTCTCAATGTAGGTGCAGGTCCCAGAGGTGGGACCCGAACCTATCAGACAAGGGGGGCATATCCTAGCCCCCATTGTGTGAGATGGGAATTCCCCTTTAAAAAAAAGGTATGAAAAAAATGCTTTGTCCTATAGGTCAGAACAGGCGCATCCTGAGGGGATCTAATGGGCTCCAGCTTTGTTAGGGGCCGCTCTTATGGATTTATAAATTCCCAGGGTGCCATGCAGAAACCCCCTCCTATTGTTCTTAACAGGGCGCTGTCCACGACCACCATGTCCTGTCATGACACGACCACAGCAATAAATCGTAACCTCCCGCCGAAAACAACAGGAGGCGGTCTCTGGGCATATGCCCGGGGGTGTTATCTGGGCCAAATCCAGCTGTCAAAAAACTGGCCTGTAAGGGCTGGTGCACACAGCCAGTAGTTTTCATCAGCATGTGTAAAGCCAAAGCCAGGAGCGGGTCCAGAAGCCAGAAGAGGCACAGATCTCTCCATTTCACCTCTTCTCTGTAGAATCCACTCCTGGTTTTGGGTTACAAATACCGATCAAAAATACTGACCGTCTGAACAGGCCACACAGAAGTCCTGCGGATTTTTTGTCCCCAGGTTTTGGGGTCTGAGGGTGAGACATGTTCACACACAGGTAGCACCCATACTGCACACAAGGGATGAGCACATACACAGCGCTTTCAATAAACTTTATTTACAGTGCCTGCTACCTTACCAAATTCCGCAGCTGAGTCGCCTGCTCCTTATGATAGTCCAGTTTGGACAGGGAGGTAGGTCGGTACTTATCTACCCACAGACTCATCACTGCACGGAGAAGAAACAGCGGGGCTCAAATCAGACAGCTTCAGCGCGCGAAACCCAGATTCTCCCTGCGCATGCCTCTTGCCCACGACGCTGCTTTCCGTAGGATCACGTGACTGTCAGCGTCTGCATTTTTTACTGTCCTCTAGCGCGCAGACATTTTGGGGAGGCCGGATACGTGCTGCCTGGTATACTGGTGGTCTTCTAGAACATGGTTGTCATGTAAGTACTGTTACATGGGTCCATGCAGCTGCATTCGTGGTCAAATGTTAAACTTTTTTGTCTAAAGGATAGCTCAGCTATATTTTTCTGTGTTTTAGCCTTATATGGTGCTGTTTAATGCAAAAATGTCATCCTATTTAGGAAGCCATGGTTCTTTATGTACCAGCCCTCATATTGTGTTTACAAGCCCCAATACCCTGAAACGTTTCCACAGGGACACATTTCATTAAAGCAATTTATGAAAAAATAAATAAATAAAATGTAACGTATACTTTTTTTAATTTTTATATCCCAGTATGGAATAACAGAATGAACCTGCTGCGCTATTCCATACAGTAAAAAATAGTATCCCCAACTTATACTGAGTGTACCCAATGGAGGCTGTAGGCAGGGCTGCCATCAGAAATTTAGGGGCCCCTTACACAGCTCAAGGCCTGGCTGGCCCCCCCTCCCCCTCCAAGGCCTGCCAGCCTGTCCCCGCTACGCCTACTTTTTTTAGACCTGGCGTGAGCGGGGAAGAAAGTGGCGTATATCTGGTCATAAATGACCCCCTATGAGTTGGCTTACTTTGAGACAGAATTTGACTTCAGAATTGTGGAGCAATTTTGGCACTGAGTTTCATATATTAGGCAGTGCCTCTTTCCAACAAAGCCACACTCCTTTTTCATTACGCCATGACCCCTTGTCAGGCTGAAAATTTTTGTAACCCTAGATGTTACAAATTTCACCAATTTATGCCAGAATCTAGGTGCACTCCCATTAGTAAATGTGGGCTGATATCTACATTCAGAGAAGACATCACCAGATTTAGGATCTGTCGCCTCTCTTCACTCGTCTGTTATAGTAAATCCTTGTATTGCCCGCCTTGACCTAACGGAGCATCTTTACTCACAATTCTTAGAATTTTCTCCTGGAAATGTATGAGTAGGGTTGGGTTCACACATGGCAGATATGTCATGGACTTTGCATCCCATTTTCCTGCTGCAAATCTGCAACGTTGTACAGTACCAGCAAAGTGGATGAGATTTTAATAACTATCACCCACACATTGCGTAAAAAATTTCAGCACAAATTGAGCTGCAGTGCGGATTTGAAATCTGCACCGTGGTAGTTTCAGTGAGCTGCAAAAGATTATGGGGGAGATTTATCATCTCTCTGCACCAGAAAAGTGGCATTAAAAAGTCACAAACACGTGTCTGCAACCTTTTAAAAAAAATAGTCACAGGTGTCTTCTTACTCCGCCCTCACCACTTCCACAGAGCAGACTCCTTTAACCTATGGGGGTGCTGTGAATAAGGAATCATGCACACGACAGTATGTATTTTGCGGTCCGCAAAAAATACAGATGACATCCGTGTGCATTCCGTATTTTGTGGAACGGAACAGCTGGCCCTTCATAGAACAGTTCTATCCTTATCCGTAATGCAGACAATAATAGGACCCGTTCTATATTTTTTTTGCGGAACCTAAATGCGGAAACGGAATGCACACGGACCGTATGCGGAACCATTCACTTCAATAGGTCCACAAAAAAACGGAAGTTACTCCGTGTGCATTCCGTTTCCGTATGCCCATATTTCCGTTCCGCAAAAAAATAGAACATGTCCTATTATTGTCTGCATTACGGACAAGGATAGCACTGTTCTATGAAGGGCCAGCTGTTCCGTTCCGCAAAATACGGAATGCAAACGGATATCATCTGTATTTTTTGCGGACCGTATGTGGAACCGTTCACTTCAATGGGTCCATAGAAAAAACGGAACGGACACGGAAAGAAAAAAAGTTTGTGTGCATGAACCCTAAGTCTGTTATTTTAGGCCGCACCATTCCATTTGCAATACTTTAACAGATCTGTATAGAATATTGCACATTACCGTGGCTCGTTCCCATCCCTATAAATATATTTCTATTGCGTGCAATTCCCAAATCTTTTTTTTTTTTTTGTCAAGTTCATTTGTGGCCATTGCAGATTTTAATGCTGCCTCTAGGTGTCACTGTTGCACTTACACATTACTATCTGCATCATCAGAACTGTTCTCTGTTTTCTATTTTATAATAGACCATAAGGGTACGGCCACACAACGACCTTTTCAGTAATGTTGCGCACCATTTTTTGCAATGAGAGTCTATGGTGTCGCACTGTGCAAATGCAACTTGGTTGGATTTTTGTGCGACTGTCGTGTTGCAGTAACAGCATGTCACAGTGCGACACCATATATTATCATTACAAAAAATGTTGCGGGACAGATGTCATCGTGTAATCCTAGCCTATCACGGTCACTACCATAACATTAAAACCAGGTGATCTGAATAACATTGATTCTCTTGTGGCAATGGCACCTGTCAATGGGTCAGGAACAGTCAGTTCTTGAAGATGATGGGAAGCGTAAGGATATGAGCAACTTTAACAAGGGCCGAATTGTGATGGCTAAAAGGCTAGGTTAGAGCATCTCTAAGAGAGCAGGTCTTATGTGTTCCTGGTATGCAGGGGCTAGTGCCAACCAAAATTCTCCTAGTAAGGAAAACTGAACTGCAACCGGGTCATAGGCAGCCAAGGCTCAATGATGTGCATGGGGAGTCTGGTGTGATCCTACGGAAGAGCTACTGTAGCACAAATTACTGAAAAATCAAATGTTGACCATGATAGGAAGTTGTCAGAACACACAATGTATTGCTGTGTGTTACAGCGGTGCTCCATGCCTGTCGCTATCCTGTTATCCAGGGCAGGCATGGGTGCCGCATTACTCACTCTGCTGCCTTTGCTTCTGTTCTGGCGGTCTGGACCAGCTGACCCTTCTCTGCCCTCCACCAGTGGGCACAGTCGCCAGAGTCCCCATCTCATGTCTTCTGCTGCAGGATGCAGCCTGTACTCTCCTGCTAGGACTCCTTAGTCTGACCCTAGGGTGTGCATGCGCTCCCGGGTCTTAAAGAGCTAGTGTGCGCATGGCCTAATCTCCTTCAGCCTATGGCTGACTACCCAGGAGTACTTAAAGGGTTTCTACCACCAGAAATACTGTTATGTAGCTGACTGATATAGCGATGCGCTAATGTCCGCACTACATAACAGTATGTTTCTAACATTAGTCCCTGCAGCCGTTTTTGTAAAAAAAGCACTTTTATTATATGCTAATGAGCCTCTAGGTGCTATGTGGGCGTAGAATCAGCACCTATAGGCTCCGTCCACTCACGCTTTATCCTGCCCAGGTCCCCTGTTCTGTCCGCCCAGCTCCTCTTGATTGATGCCACGGTCCACCGCATCGTTGACGAAATCCTGCGCCGTTCACTTCTGTCTTCGGCGCAGGCGCAGTGAGTGAAGGCCGCTCTCCTGATGCCGGCTTCCTCACTGTGACGTAGTCGGCGCAGGCGCAGTGAGGAATCCGGCACCAGGAGCGCATCATTCACTCACTGCGCCGAAGACAGAAGTAAACGGCGCAGGCGCGAGATTTCGCCAACGATGCGGTGGACCGTGCCATCAATCAAGAGGAGCTGGGTGGGCAGAACAGGGGACCTGGGCGGGATAAAGGGTGAGTGGACGGAGCCTCTAGGTGCTGATTCTACGCCCACATAGCACCTAGAGGCTCATTAGCATATTATAAAAGTGCTTATTTTACAAAAACAGCTGCAGGGACTAATGTTAGAAACATACTGTTATGTAGTGCTGACATTAGCGCATCGCTATATCAGTCCGCTACATAACAGTATTTCTGGTGGTAGAAACCCTTTAAGGCAGCGGTTCTCAACCTAGGGGTCGCGACCCCTTTGGGGGTCGATCGGCCCTTTCCGGGGGGTCGCCTGAGGCTTCCTATTGTGGGTCGCCCGCACAACGGCAGCGGCCCCTTATCCTCGCGCACAGGAAGTGATGTCCTATCACTGCCTGTGCTTGAAGGAGCCTGACGTCTGGACGGGTAAGTCGGGCCGCCTGTCTGCTGAGGTCCGAGTTTTTTCGTCAATGACACCGCCGCTGAGCACCACTGCCACCAAAGATTTAATTGAGCCTGGCTAATTTTATTTTAATTATTTGGCTGAGCAAGGCTTAATTTATTTGAGGGGACATGAAGCACCGCTGATTTATTTATTTGGGGGACCCTGAGCACTTCTGATTTATTTATTTGGGGGACCCTGAGCACCATTGATTTATTTATTTGGGGGAGACCTGAAGCCCCGCTGATTTATTTATTTGGGGGACCCTGAGCACCATTGATTTATTTATTTGGGGGGGACTTGAAGCACCACTGATTTATACACCATGCTTCAATACAAAATTTTATTTATTTGTAATTAGAAATAAATATTTGACAATATATAACATTTTGTCTTTGTGATTAATTACTCTGCTTTAATTATGTTCAATTTGTAGCAATAAAAATACATCCTGCATATCAGATATTTACATTACAATTCATAACAGTAGCAAAATTAGTTATGACGTAGCAAGGAAAAAAATGTAATGGTTGGGGGTCACCACAACATGAGGAACTGTATTAAGGGGTCACGGCTTTAGAAAGGTTGAGAACCACTGCTTTAAGGCATCTTTCCCAGAGGGAAGGTGCTTGAGCAATAGGTGTTTCTAGCTTGCTAGTCCCTGCAAAGGTGTTCTGTTTCATTTGTCTGCTTGTGTGCCAGCCTATGCCTGATTACTGACTGATTCTTCGCTACCTGACCTGACCTCTGCCTGTCCTGACCTCAGACCTGTTTCACGGATTCACACGTACTCTGCCTTTCCTGACCTCTGTCTGTCCCTAACATGGGACAGAGTTTCCTAATTCTAGTGTTTTAGCGATAGATGGGGGGTTAAGCCACTGATCCAACATGAATAGGTTATGTATGTTTTCTGTAGTTTATTTTTTATTTACACTCATTCTCAAACAAAAATCACCCAAATAGAAATGTCAAATTGCTGTAAAACTTGTCATGCAGTTATGTCTCAGGCAGATATGTAAATTATCACAGGAGTGGTCTGATTAGACATTGGATCTGGTCATAAGAAGACATAAATGAGCTGCTTCCCCCACTGCCCCATAGGCTCTCAGAAGCTGCTTTTGGGTAGTGTACCTCTTGGTGAGAGATTGTTGACTGCTAGACATGCCTCTGACACAAAGACATTTTGCCCAGGTAACAGACTTTAAGAGGGGGCACATTATTGGACTGAGAGAAGCAGGATGGTCGTTTTGACAAATTGTCCACCATCTATGCCATTCTGACCTACCTGTTCGGAACTGTTGGGAGCAGTGGTTACATGAGGGCACAAACACATGGTGAGCAGGCTCTGGACACCCCACAGTTTGATCCGCCATTAAGCATGAGCAGCTCCCACAGTTCTGTTGTCCACTATCCAGACATAGGTGGCACCTTCATTACATACCCCTATCTCTACCCATACCATTTCTGGTCGCTTAGCAGGAGAAACTTTGGTACCATGGCAACCATTATGTGTCCTGTCATTGACTGACAGCCACCATTGCCATAGTTTGCAGTGAAACCTGGACTGCTATGGACTGGAACTGTATCGTCTATATTAGGGCTGCAGCTAACGATTATTTGAATAATTGATTAGTTGTTGATAGTTTCATCGATTAATCGGGAAAAACACCAAAATGACAAAAAAAAAGGGGTTTATATGATTTTACTTGAGAAATTATGTACAAAGGCCATATTAAAACAATTTTAGGAGTTACATAATTATAAAAATTTTGCATTAGAATGTGAGGGGGGGGTCAGCAACTGATTGGTGAGCGGAGGGTCAGAGGAGGGTGGGACTGAAAGTCAGGGGTCAGGGACTTAACTGCGGCGGTGCGGGATTTACGGTGTTCTAACAAAAATCCTTACTTCGTGAAAATACCTTACCCCTCGTGACTTCTGGGGGTGTGCGCCTCAACTTCCGGGGGTGTGCGCCTCAGCGCAAGTGCACCTCAGAATGTCTGCTCGACCTGCACTCTCATTGGTACGCTCCGCCTGCTTTCTGATTGGCTGTCCCCTGGATGTGTCATGGGCCCCTAGGGACGCGCAGGATGCTTGCACTTTGGACAGCGACTGACGTTGACTTGCGCTTAAGAAAGGGGCGCAGGTGCTTTGGGGCTACTGAATGACCGCCCCGCAGCCCCAACATGGAGGTGGTGGGAGACTTTGAGTACTGCAGGAAGGAGCGGATCAGGCATGGAGACACATCCAGGGGCAGCTCACATGATGAGCAGTTGGTAGACAACACTCTCTGAGGCACTTGCGTGCCTGTTGAGCATTGGAAACGGCAGCTACGTCCATCCCTCCGCAATGCCCACCACCAAGTCTTTGTGTCTCCGCGTAACGGGAGAGACTACAGCTAATGCCGGAAGCTGGGGGGATTTTACTCTGCCCAAACACTGCTGCTAATAGCCCCGCCCATCTCCACCGGGACAGCCAATCAGAAAGCAGGCAGAGCGTACCAATAAGAGTGCAGGTCGAGCAGACATGCTGAGGTGCGCTTGCGCTGAGGCGCACACCCCCAGAAGTCACGAGGGGTAAGGTTAGAACAACGGGACCCGCAGGCATAGCGCCTGACCGCCCGCATAGCAACGATTTAGCCGATTATTCAATAACTGGATTAGTTGACAACGAATCCTGTTATCGAATATTATCGATAACGTTGATTAATCGTTGCAGCCCCAGTCTATATAGTGACAAATCCAGGTTCTGTTTGGGATCAGATGAGGGTCGGGTTTGAGTATGGAGGCCTCGTGGTGAACGCTTCAGCCCTGCCTTTGCTATGGAGTGACACACTGCCCCAACTGCTGGTGTGATCATCTGGGGAGCCATCATATGCAACAGTGGGTCACCCCTGGTAGTGATACGAGGGACTCCAACAGCTCAGTGATGTGTGCAGGACATCCTGCCGCCACATACGTTGCCTTTCATGGCAGGGCTTCCAACTGGCATTTTCCAGCAGGATAATGATCACCCACACACAGCAAGGGTTTCACAGGAATGTCTCCGTCAGATTACAACACTTTTTTGGCCTGTCACGTGATTTATCCCCAATCGAGCATTTATAGGACCAACTGGGACCCCAGCTTTGGCAACCCAGGAATTTGTAGAATCTACAGGCCCAACTGTGACATCTGTGGGCAAATGTTCTGCAGGATATTATAAGGAACCTGTATGCCTCCATGCCCAACTATATCTCATCTTGTATCCAGACAAAAGGCGGCCCAACTGGGTCCTAGAGCCTTTCAGTTGACCAGTTTTCCCCAATAATCGTATCCTTTGCTCTAATATTGTAATGACTTACATATGTCATCATTAAACTCACATATAGAAAGTTTCATTCGATTCCAACAACTCTATTCTGGTGCGTTATTTATTTATTTTTTTAGTTAAGAACTGTAATCTTGTTTTTCCATACGCCTCCCCAACAGCACTGAGCAGGAGGATACCCCGCCTCCCAGGGACAGGAAACAACGTGGAGAACTAACCTTTAAAAGCCTCCTCCCCTTTACCTTCTCCAGTTGTTTCCTGTCGCTCGGGACGAAGTGGAGAACGGAGCGGGATCCTTCCTGCTCTTCACCAGAAAACTGCGCGCAGCCTGGGTTCCTTCCGGGACCTCTCTCCCTCATTTTTTCCCCTAGCTGCTAGGTTAGGAGGGCTGCTGCGGGACGCCGGTTCGCGGGGCAAAGATAGAGCCCCTTCCGGCATCCAAGTGTAAGTCCTGCGGCACCCGAGGATATTTCAGGCAAGCCCTTATGCTCTATTGAGAACACTGACTCCCTCCTCAAAACTATCAGGACAACAATGAGCATTGAACAAGCAAGATAACCACAGTCCATCCAGGACCAATTGTTCAGGGGATTGGCCGACAAAAAAAGAAGAGTGTTCCCAGTTCATGAGAATATAATTTTTTTAATTTCTGTTGAATGGAGGGACCCAGAAAAAAGATCTGGGGTGTCCAGGGTATTTAAAAGAAAATACCCCTTCAGTGAGATTGACTCTGCCCTCTGAGATAAGACCCCTCGGGTTGATGCGCCAGTGGCAAGAATATCAAAAAAATCTTCACTCCCATTCGAACATATTGGCCTGCTTAGAGACCCAATGGACAAAAGATGCGAGTCAATTCTTAAAAAGTCATGGGACATCTGTACTTCCATGTTAAGGCCCAGCATCGCAGCCATCCCAGTTCCCCTGGACCAACTAGAGGAAGGCTTCTATTCTCCAGTATTCCTGGTAAAGAAACCCAACGGGTCCCACAGGTCGATCATAAATCTAAGAGATCTGAACAAACACCTCTCATACAAAAAATTCTAAATGGGAACAATCAATTCCACCATCGGCCTGCTATTCCAAAATTGTTTCATGGTATCTCTAGACCTGGCAGACGCCTATTATCACATCCCCATCTACCCAAGCCATCAAAAATACCTAAGATTTGCAATATTCCTACAAGATCGTCTGACTCCTCTACAATTCAGAGTCCGCCCATTTGGTCTTTCATCCGCTCCGCGAGTATTCACGAAGGTGATGGCAGAAGTGTCCGGCTGTCTTCATCAACAAGAGATTGTTTTCATTCCATATCTAGACGACTTCTTGCTAGCAGCTCCATCACCGGGAACTCTCCCAAAAAATCTCCTTTTTGTCGCAAACATTCTCTAGGGTGGAAGCTGAACCTGGAAAAATCAGATGTGGTTCCTTCCCAGAGGAAGAAATTTCTAGGCATCCTCCTGGATTCAGAGTTAATGACATCCTTCCTTCCGAGCTCGAAGATCCAGGATCTGATTACCAAAATCCGTATGTTCAAACGCCGTCAGACGGTATCCTTCAGACAAATTATGGTCATGACTTCCACTATCCCAGCAGTAAAGTGGGCACAATTCCACAGCAGACCACTCAAAAATTTTCTCCTGGAACAAAAGTCCCCTCTCCCTGGACAAAAAAGTATCCCTTCCCCTTCAGGTCAAATTGACCCAGGATTGGTGGCTAAAAAGAGAACATCTCAGTCAGGGAGTCCAGTGGAGACCGTCAGATATAGTAGTGATCACAACCGATGCAAGCGGATTAGGATGGGGGGCTCACAGCGAGGGCCAGATTGTTCAAGGCATGTGGGGAACCAATTTTCTTCCTCTATCCTCAAATGCAAAAGAGCTACAAGCAGTGTTTCTAGCATTAAAAGCTTTTCAATCCTCTGTCCATCACAGGAACGTGAAAATCCTGACAGACAACAATACGACGGAGGCATATATAAACAAGCAGGGGGGCAGGAGAAGCAAAATTCTAGGTCAAACAGCGTACCGGCTGTTCTCTTGGGCACAGAATCACATCGTGTCTATATCAGCGGTACACTTAAAAGGGAAAGAAAACCTCCTGGCGGATGAAGTCAGGGGAGTGGTCCCTGAACAAAATAATTTTTCAGGAATTAACCAAGAGATGGGGAGTCCCAATCCTGGACCTATTCGCGACAAAGGCAAACAGTCAAACAAAGCAATTATTTTCCCTATCATACCAGGACAATCCGCTGAGGGTGGATGCCTTCTCGGGTCCCTGGCCAGAGGGCCTTTTGTACACGTTCCCGCCAGTATCCCTGATCCCCAGGATGCTAGCAAAAATTTTAGGGGACAGCTGCGATGTCATAATGATAGCGCCTTACTGGCCAAAAAGGACTTGGTTCCCTTTATTGTTGAAGACAGCAAAGGGGGACTTCTGGCAGCTTCCCCAAGTCTCGGATCTTCTGCTCCAAGGCCCGGTCCAGCACCCAAAGATCCATCAACTAAATCTGACAGCTTGGAGGCTGAACGCGGCATTCTAAAAGCCAAAGGCCTATCAGACGCGGTAATTCACACACTTCTAAGCAGTCGGAAACCGGTCACTTCATAAATTTATCATAGGGTCTGGAATACCTTTCTTTCTTTTTCACAGGGCTCCTGGGATCCCTCGAGGAAACCAGACTTAAAAATAGTTCTAGAATTCCTGCAAAAAGGCCTTGAAACCGGTCTACGGGTCAGTACCCTTAAAGTTCAGGTGGCGGCACTCAGCACCTTTTTAGATCTAAAACTCGCAGAATTTTCCTTAATTAAGCGTTTCTTTAAAGGCACAAATAGATTGAGACCTACAGTCAGATCTATTGTCCCTCCCTGGGACCTCAATTTAGTCCTTTCAGTTCTAGTAGACCATCCTTTCGAGCCCATTTCAGAAATCCCTCTTGGCCTGCTCTTTTGGTCCTTTCTGACAGATTGTCTATATTTTGTTTATCAGTTAAAGTGTCTTAATGGCCATACACTGTGCTCGCTTGATTTTTTTTCTCTTGTTGATCAGGGTGCTACAATAAAGTAGTTTTTTCTGCATCATCTTGAATTCTCGGATACTTACTGGAGAAGGTAAAGGGGAGGAGGCTTTTAAAGGTTAGTTCTCCATGTTGTTTCCTGTCCCTGGGAGGCGGGGTATCCTCCTGCTCAGTGCCGTTGTGGAGGCTAAATGGAAAATCTAATTACCAGTAAGTAATTATCATCTTTTGAAACATAGCTTTTCTGTTGTAGTTTTCCCTGTCGCAGCTGCAGCACGCCGACCCACAGGGGAGGTGTGGTGGACGTTGTTAGAGAAGATGGGAGTGGCAGCGGGGGGCAATGATGGTGGTTGTAGGTCTCACGTGGCTAATCCCTCTCCCTATCGCTTCTTGGGCCATATGCACAGTGGTTGGAGGGAGGCACACCCTGGACTTTCTGGGCTTCCTGCCCGTTGATGGCTGGGGTGTCCTTGATGTTAGCTAGACTGGTGTAAGGCAGGAGGGCAGATTGAGAGCCTGGCGGATGAATGACAATGATCAGGCCTGTTTGGTTACAGTAAATAAAGTCTTTACGGAATAGATGCTGGGTATAGACAGTAGCAAGGATGGTAGTAATCCTCTCCGAGTTTCTCTCTGTAAGAACACTTTGCAATTTTCTCAAATAACCACAGACGTGCAGTTCTGCTCTCATCAACACTTTCTGCAATGCCCAGTTTACGGGGTGAAGATCTGAGATCCAGATGCCCAATTCATCTCAAAAGTCTGGTGTGTGCCAGAGTAAATTAACCCCTTCCACAAGCAGTAAAGACTTTTGCCATAAACGAGCTATTACCTTACTGTCTGTCCAAGCACGGCCTTGATAGTAGTTCGACACCATCAAGAAATGTCTGTTCTCCTTCTTTCAGGAGTTGTTCTTTTAGTTCAGTTGCTTCTCTGGCAAATTCTGCCACAATAAGCTGTGACATCACCCTAAGGTCACATGCACACGGTGCATATTATCCGCAGATTTTCTGTGCAGATTGTGGTTCTAATACTCTGCAGGGGACCAGCTATGAAGATGAGAATTTCAAAATCTGGTCTACACTGCAGAATTTTTCTGCGAGTAGATTTTGAAATCTGCAGCCTGTCTGTTGTATGTAAAGATTTTCAGTGCAGATTTCACCCTTTACATTGAGATCTGGGGCAAATCTGCTTCAAAATCTATGATAAAATTCACAGGTAACACATGAGGATTTTGGTGTGAATTTGGTGCCGAAACGCAGGAAAAACCGCATGAAAATCCACAGGTAAAAACCACATAAACTACACTGCCATATGCATATAGCCTAAAAGAGATGGGAAAACAGTAGCATAAAAAAATCACAACCAGAGCATGCAGAGATTTAAAAAAATAATTATGCAGTGTTGGTTGGTCAATTTTATACAGTAAATTTCCTATTGGCCAGCATGTAGCTTCTGGCCGTGATGTTTTTTGCTTCTTAAAAGCAGGCAAAACTTAGTATGAAACCATTCTTACAGTGGTTGCTGTCTATCCTTAATAGGAGTCCATGTTTATTAAGGCTGCACTATACATACAGTATATTTGCATGTACACAGCAATACAGCACTACCTATAATCTAATACATTTGTGTATTTTCCTTTTTGCCTCCAACCTTGAGTTTTTTTATTTTTCCTCCGAGAGGTTTAAAGAGGACCTTTCACCGCTCCTGACATGTCTGTTTTATTAGCCTTATGCTTTCCCCATGTATTAACAATTCTGGAACATCTATTCTTATGGCTCTATGATGTGCCATTCCTTTACTATTTCTACTAGAAGATATGAATGAATTGCTAGCAGTCTGCAGTAAGGGTACAGAGGGGTTGTAACCAGTTTGGGGGAGTGTACCTGCACAGACGCACTCTATCCAATCAGTGCTGCCGTTTTCAGACTGTGCAGGTACACCCCCCTAACTGGTTACCTCCCCTCTGTACCCTTACTGAAGGCTAATGGCAATTCATTTATAACTTCTAGCAGGAATAATAAAGGAATAGCACAACATAAAGCCATAAGAATAGAGGCTCCAGAATTGTTATTACATGGGGAATGCATGTCAGGAGCGGTGAAAGGTCCTCTTTAAATATGAGAATTCTTGGAAGACGTGCTTTTACTTGCAGGTTGGAGCCTGTCAGTGTCAATTTGTGAATGCTGTCATTCTTTGATATGACAAATACCATGCATATTTTCCCTGGATGAGCTCATCGAGATTACACGTTGTCTGAAATTCTGTTTACTACAAGTTATTTCACACATTGTCTTTCCATAATATGGCACACGTACAAGTCTGTGGCCTTATAATTTTACCTTCATACCATATGCCTCTAATGTCATAACTAAGCAAGTTTTTGTCAAATCCATATGGAATTTGACAGGAAACAAAAGTTGCAAGCTCCATCTGATGAAATGTCATGGAGGCAATATCCTGCAGAATTGCTTCTACGGTAGTGTACTTCTGCAATACGGGGCAGGACGTAGGCACCATATAGTGGCACATAAAATGCCTGTGGTTCTATAGTAGTATGTTCTAGAAGGGATTATGCCGGCCCCTTCTTACCTGTGGCTTGCGTGATCTCTATAAAGCTTTGGTAGTTATTTTAACCAAATTTACTACACTGCTCAAAAAAATAAAGGGAACACAAAAATAACACATCCTAGATCTGAATTAATTAAATATTGTTCTGAAATACTTTGTTCTTTACATAGTTGAATGTGCTGACAACAAAATCACACAAAAAAAAAATGGATATCAAATTTTTTAACCCATGGAAGTCTGGATTTGGAGTCACCCTCAAAATTAAAGTGGAAAAACGCACTACAGGCTGATCCAACTTTGATGTAATGTCCTTAAAACAAGTCAAAATGAGGCTCAGTAGTGTGTGTGGCCTCCACGTGCCTGTATGACCTCCCTACAACGTCTGTGCATGCTCCTGATGAGGTGGCGGACGGTCTCCTGAGGGATCTCCTCCCAGACCTGGACTAAAGCATCTGCCAACTCCTGGACAGTCTGTGGTGCAACGTGACGTTGGTGGATAGAGCGACACATGATGTCCCAGATGTGCTCAATTGGATTCAGGTCTGGGGAACGGGCGGGCCAGTCCATAGCATCAATGCCTTCGTCTTGCAGGAACTGCTGACACACTCCAGCCACATGAGGTCTAGCATTGTCTTGCATTAGGAGGAGCCCAGGGCCAACCGCACCAGCATATGGTCTCACAAGGGGTCTGAGGATCTCATCTCGGTACCTAATGGCAGTCAGGCTACCTCTGGCGAGCACATGGAGGGCTGTGCGGCCCTCCAAAGAAATGCTACCTCACACCATTACTGACCCAATGCCAAACCGGTCATGGTGGAGGATGTTGCAGACGTTCTCCACGGCGTCTCAAGACTCTGTCACGTCTGTCACATGTGCTTAGTGTGAACCTGCTTTCATCTGTGAAGAGCACAGGGCGCCGGTGGCGAATTTGCCAATCTTGGTGTTTTCTGGCAAATGCCAAACGTCCTGCACGGTGTTGGGCTGTAAGCACAACCCCCACCTGTGGACGTCGGGCCCTCATATCACCCTCATGGAGTCTGTTTCTGACCGTTTGAGCAGACACATGCCCATTTGTGGCCTGCTGGAGGTCATTTTGCAGGGCTCCGGCAGTGCTCATCATGTTCCTCCTTGCACAAAGGCGGAGGTAGCGGTCCTGCCGCTGGGTTGTTGCCCTCCTACGGCCTCCTCCACGTCTCCTGATGTACTGGCCTGTCTCCTGGTAGCGCCTCCATGCTCTGGACACTCCTCCATGCGCTGACAGACACAGCAAACCTTCTTGCCACAGCTCGCATTGATGTGCCATCCTGGATAAGCTGCACTACCTGAGCCACTTGTGTGGGTTGTAGACTCAGTCTCATGCTACCACTAGAGTGAAAGCACCGCCAGCATTCAAAAGTGACCAAAACATCAGCCAGGAAGCATAGGAACTGAGAAGTGTCTGTGGTCACCACCTGCAGAACCACTCCTTTATTGGGGGTGTCTTGCTTATTGCCTATAATTTCCACCTGTTGTCTATCCCATTTGCACAACAGCATGTGAAATTGATTGTCACTCAGTGTTGCTTCCTAAGTAGACAGTTTGATTTCACAGAATTGTGATTGACTTGGAGTTACATTGTGTTGTTTAAGTGTTCCCTTTATTTTTTTGAGCAGTGTAGTATTACGGTATAAAGCATGCTCGGTACAGCCAGGGGTGCCCCACCAATGAGGCAAGGTGAGGCGATTGCCTCAGGCAGCACCAGCAGATTATCTGTTTCTTCTATATAGCATTCGGAAGCACAATGGGCACAGTATGTGGCGCTGTATGACCCTGTATGTTTTGTAGCGCTGTATGTAATGTTTTCCAAGTATGTCTTTAATAGTAGGGCTGGAGGGTGGGGGTTAGGTTAAGAAGTTGGCATTGGGGGTTGGGACGTCGTTTCAGTTTTCACCTCAGGCAGTAGAAAGGCTAGGTGCACCCCTGGGTACAGCTGACTTATCACTACTTGTATGGCACCAGTTAAAGGGGTTGTCCGGGTTCAGAGTTGAAGCCGGAGAAACCTCCAGGCAAAGGCTCTTTTGTTTACAATAACACACTGCCGGGCAGAGGCTTCCGCCGGGCAGTGTGTTCGGTGACGTCACCGGCTCTGATGGGCGGGCTTTAGCGCTGTCATAGCCGTTTTACTGGCTAGAGCATCAGTGCCGGTGACGTCACCGGGCTCCCTGAGCAGCAGTAGGAAGAGGCTTCAGCGCTCCTGTAAGAGACCCGATATGTCACCGAGTCTAAGAAAAGTTCACTTTCGCAGAAGAATTTCCTATATGAAAACGGGGCTTGAGAAACATGTGGAAAAGGTAGGACATGGATGTTTGTTATATGTTTGTCTGTCTTGTACTAATGTAACAACAAAATCCTCAATCCCGGACAACCCCTTTAAGGGTTCAGAAGCTGGTGGTAAATTTTTCAGCTTTTTTGCATTCAATAGCACATGTATACTGTGCCTGTAGGTGTGTGTTATCATATACTATGACTCTGAGCAATAGGGTTGTTTGTGTTCATACAGGGCATGCCTTTACTTTTGTACAGTGGGTGGCTATATCAGTGTTCATTTGTTTGCAATCCATTTATAATGATCACAGAAATTAATAAAGTAATAAATCATGTCGCAGCAGGGTTTTTGGTTGGTGGATGTGAATAATGACTTGTCATTCTTATAATTACCTATGTGTATTTGTTAATCAGGTTATTAATTGTTTCTGTTATATTTTGACACTTTTATTGTATTATTTTTTACTTTTTGCATGTACACACGAGCAGATATCTAAGGGTGGTAAGCCAAGTAGTTGGGTCAGTGATCTTGTGTAATAGCTAGTACTTCTGATTATCAGAAGTGTTAGATCTCTTCCATTTACATAAAGATTATTTTTATGACAAGACAGTTGGACTCTATACTGGGGTGGATATGGAGTTTCTGGGGCCACAAACAAAATTATGTCTTTGGGCCCCTATTGCACCACTAAGCTTCTCTCTGTTGCAACCTAATCTCCGCCATCATCCATCTAAGCTCCGCCCTATCGGCCTGCAATCTCCACCCTGGTCAGTCCGCTAGGTCTCGCTCTCATCTTAGCTGTGCAACCTGGGCACTTCTGCTACTGCTCTAAAGGTGTGACCAGACCCCAGGGCTTCTGAGCAGCTGACCCTGCTGCACGGGTGGTATGTCTGACCCTTTAGTCAGTATTTTTAAAGAGGACCTTTCATGGGTCCAGACTTTATAAACTAAGTATCAGGGTATGTAGGGCATACAGCGGGGAACTAACTGCACTTACTATTTTTTCTGGGCGCCGCTCCGTTCGCCCACTGTGGCCCCCGTTTAATTCTCCCGCCCTGTATGCTAATTTTTGCATCGGTACAGGGAGGAGGAGACTGCCCTGTTTCTCCATGGGCGTCTCCTTCTCCCTGGCTGTGAGCTGTCCAATCGCAGCGGAAAGCGTCACAGCCAGGGAGAAGGTGAGTTTTTTTTCCCTCCCTGTGACTCTCTCCGCTGCGATTGGTCAGCTCACAGCCAGGGAGAAGGAAAGCCCATTGAGAAAAAGGGCAGTCTCCTCCTCCCGGTACCGATGCAAAAATTGGCATACAGGGCGGGAGAATTTAACGGGGGCCACAGCGGGCGAAAGGGGCGGCGCCCAGAAAAAATAGTAAGCGCTATTAGATCCCCGCTACATGCCCTACATACCCTGATACAGATGTAGCAGGGTTAACACACAAACTGTTAACTCAAATTTCTTAACTCATCATGTTAGTCAGTTTTGCCCTAATGCATTCTGAATGGAAAAGGATCCGCTAAGAATGCATCAGTTTGCCTCCGATCAGTCTCCATTCCGATTTGGAGACGGACACCAAAACGCTGCCTGCAGCGTTTTGGTGTTGGTCTGATGAAACTGAGCCAAACGGATCCGTCCTGACACACAATGTAAGTCAACGGGGACGGATCCGTTTTCACTGACACAATCTGGCACAATAGAAAACGGATCCGTCCTCCATTTGACGTCTTGGCTATGTTACAGATAATACAAACGGATCCGTTCTGAACGGATGCAGACGGTTGTATTATCTGAACGGATCCGTACAAAACGCGAGTGTGAAAGTAGCCTTATCTTGAAACAAAAGCCATTGAAGGTGTTTGCTTAACGTATTTAGATTAGATAACGCGTCTCATAAAGCATGTGTGTGTTAACGCTACTACATCTGTACTTAAAACCTACAAAAAATGGAGCTTGCCATGTACTAGTACAAAAATATAAATAAATGACGAAGGCAAGCCGAAACGCGCGGCGGGGTAGCGCCATCCTGGTCGTGGACATGCGGGGATTGTTTTGGTAGGTCTCCTCTTATTTATACAGTATACCAGAGTCGCATGTTTCTGTGTCACGGTGAGACATATGAGACCAACCACCATGTTTATTTATTTATTTATTCATTTATTATATATTGATAAACAGCTGGTCACAGTACCATATGTATGTGCAACCTTTGTCCCGCCAGGGTGGTGGCTCTTTCTGTTAACTTGTTTTTAATAGCAACGTCGTTCATATATGTACTGTTATGAATTCAATAAAGTATTTATATTTTTGTACTAGTACATGGCGAGCTCCATTTTTTTTTGTAGGTTTTGCGTTTTCAATAGGAGCTGGTACTTTTGATTTTTGATAAGTTGACCCCTGCATCATTGCCGCAATATGTATTGCATGGACTAACTCTAGTTTGGGCATGAGGGTCACCCTTGGTTTTGTTCTTCTATGTATCTACATCTGTACTTAGTTTATAAAGTCTGGACCCATGAGAAGTCCTCTTTAATCTTTGGGGCCCCAAGCATTTGCTTCATTTTCATGGTGGTAAAGTCCTCCACTGACAATATGTGACCAGCTTGGCGTCAGAACTACTATGGGTAATGTAGATTGAGGCTCTGGTGGAGGCGTATTGTACCTTTATGGCTCTACTACTGTATGTGGATTCTCCTTTTGTGCACTAGAAGGTAGTTCTGCTTTTTTTTTTTTTTTTGGGCATTTCTACAGTTCAGTTGACTGTGTAAAATGGGGACCCATGCCTGGCCCCTGCACTGGGGCCCTATGAAATCTACTTATGCCCCACAGTTTGCTGGATGTTTAACCATTTCAGGTAGTATCTGTACACTGTACTCTGGGAGTTTTTGCAAGTTTTTGCCCAATAGAGTTTGCACAAACTTGGGCAGTTTTATTTATTTTACAATGCTCCTGCCATTTTGTAAATAAGAGGGCAGGGCATAGCAAGAGGGGGCGTGGCCTAACAGCACAACAGATTTACTATAATTTAAGCCAGAAACTGAAATTATTTTCCAAATTTACTCCACTGTATTGTTTTATATGAAACAGCCAGTCATAAAGGGGCTTCCCGGGAAAACAAGTGCCCGACCTCAAGCAAGGATTGGCCTTTCCTGCTTTTTTTGGCATGTCGAGGCAGGACCAGAAGATAAAGAGCAGCGGGGACTGGACCAGCATCGGAGCAGCAGCAACAGTGTTTTTTATTTTTAACTCTTGTGGCCTATTTTATGTATTCCCCCCCCCCCAGAAAACCCCTTTAATAAATTCCCCCTTCTATCTTGACAAGCTTGCTGACTATGAAAGGCTATGAACTCTTCTTGTATTTCAACTTTAACGGCAAGCAGCAAATTGTAGCAAAGATAAACTAACCAGACAACATACATGTAAACATTTCCCTGTAAATTCTCGGTTGATACAAGCATATCAAAAGCAAACAGACTAAGTAAAATATTATTTTAGGTAACAATAGAAACCATGATAATTGCTGGGATTCAGCATGGCCAAAGGGATTAACCAAATAAACTTGAACTCTCGTTTCTGTTCATCAATAATTCTTTTTTAAACACAATAAAGAAACTTTAATATTTTGAATTATATTAATTTGGTTTAACAGGAAAGGTCAGATGTCATAGTGCGGCCTTGGAAAAGCAGCGCACGCCTACTATGTCACTATAATATTGCCTAATGGAGTCTAGGAGATTTAGGCAAGGCCAGGGAAGTTCTTCCTCTAGGGCAATTGCAACAGCAGAATCTGGCAGAGTAAAACTTCATATCTACACTACTCCTGATGAGAACAGCTCCACAAAAAGTATGTTTGTCCTGTTCTCTCTAGGTCCTACCAAGTGCTGTTCAACATTTTCCCTTTAGAGGGAACCTGTCAACATGAAAATGCTGCCTAATTTACCAGCAGAATGGCACAGGTCAAGAGAAGCTGAGAAGATTGATATATACCGATAGTTTTGAGGGGAAAGGTTTAATATAACTTTGTACCTTATTGATTGAAAGCTTAGGAGTCCAGTGGGTGGTCTCAGTCATAATGTTTGACAGCCTGTGTTGCATGAGCATGCATACTGAACCAGCTCTCAGTCACTAATGGGACCATCCACTGAACTAAAAACTCAAAATGAGCAGATTTTTAAATGAATAAAATATAGTTTATACTGAATCTTTTTCCATAAAACTACACAGTCGAGTTATGACTACTTCCTACTTCCAACGTCGGTAGAATGTAGCTCATGAAGGAAGTTGTGCATGGTGATCTGGCTTGGTAGGTATTAGGCTGGGTTCACACTTGAGCGTTTTACAGCGCGTTCAAACGCGCTGTAAAACGCTCAACACATGAAAACCAATGCTTCCCTATGGCCCTGGTTCTCACTTGAGCGTTTTACAGCGCGTTTGAACGCGCTGAAAAACGCCCTACGCTCAAAAAAGTTCTTGAGCTTCTTTGGGGCGTTTTGTCGCGCGTTTGCAGCCATAGGACACTGCTGTAATACGCGCGTTGTCTATGGACAAAAACGTGCGACACAAACGCGCGTTAAACGCGCATATCAAATACGCTCAGGTCTGAACCCAGCCTTAAGAGGTGTGCAATGGGCTGTCTGAACACATGTCCCATGTTGTGGTCAAGGGTTAAAAGGGGCGATTTATCAGAGTTGAAAAAAAAGGATGAGTGTTGGCTTTCAGGCCAAGGTTGGCGGTATTTCTAAACCTGGGCAGTTTGTGAACTGTTCTCATGCTGCTGTGGTGAAGGTGTATCGTTAGTGGACAAATGACACCATAGTGAATAAGACGTGGAAACTGCGGAGCACCACGTGCCATTGATGTGAGACATGAACATTGGCTATGAAGGTGTGCTGGGGCTGACCGACAAGCTACGGTGGAGCAGATCACCGCCACAATGATCCAGAGGACGACCAGAAGTGTGTCCGAAGCAGTGACCCCTACTGTGTATGGGGCTCCGAAGCAGACGGATGGTCACTGCACCTCTGCTAGCTAAGCTGCATCAGCAAAAAAGGCTTTCATTTTTTCGGCAGTACTGGAATTGGACCTCCGCTGATTGCCTTCTCTGATCAGTCACGTTTTCTCTGGGCCCACTCATTCATGTGGAAGGCGCTCTCAACCAATTTGTGTATGAATCCACCCTTACAGGTCACTTACACCCATACATACTGATTGTCTTCCCTGGGGCAGACAGCATCTTCCAGCAAGACAAGGTGACATGTCGCACAGCTAGTAAGATCTGACATTGGTTGGGAGAGCATGACTAAGACTTTCAGGTACTACCCTGGCCCCCCAATTCTCCAGACTTGAACCCAATTGAGCATCTGTGTGACCATCTCAATCGTCTGTTCGCTCTATGGATCCATCCACATGCACTCTCCAGTCACTGCAGTCATCATGGCTCCAGATACGACAACCTACCAGGACCTAATTAAGTCACTTCCCGTCTGTCTAGTCGCTGTCCGTGCTGCACATGGCGGTCACTCTGGATATTAGCTAGTGGTCACAATAACGTGACTCGAATGTGTATGTATCAATCTGCTCAGCTCCTTCTGCTCTATAACATGCTGCTGGCAGATCAGATTGCATGTTCAATGTGACAGGTCTAAGTAGGTTCTCAGACCGTCAGTGAAAACTTTCAAATGATATTTCCAGTGCAAGGTACAGATCAATAAACTGAACCGTGGCCGTACAAATCCCAGGTCAGGGCTTGCAGAATTCATGTAACACAATAAAGAAGTACAGATCAGGGCAGGCAGAGATCCACACACAGAATCGGGAAAGTGTCTTGGTCAAATTCTTGAAAGCAAGCAGTAAACGCCTTCACATATGAACAGAAAGCAAGCAATGTTTCTGTGCTATGGGGAGCCTGGCAGGGGCATTAAGTATTGGAGAGGGACATCAGCTGTGCAGGTAGGTGAAGTGGATGAAATCGCGTTTATAGATGTTCTGTTCTCTGAATCCATGAATAGGCACAGGGTTGGATGCAGAGCTAAGCTTTTTAAAATGTATCCAAGCGAGATATTCACAGACACCTAAGGTCAAATAAACATTTTCCAGTTCTCAGATGTGTTCCATTTGTTCTGCTTAGGGTACTTTCACACTTGTGTTAAAGTTTTCCGGTATTGAGTTCCTTCACAGGGGCTCAATACCGGAAAAAACGCTTCAGTTTTATCCTAATGCATTCTGAATGGAGAGCAATCCGTTCAGAATGCATCAGGATGTCTTCAGTCCAGTCACTCTTACGGTATTTGTGTCGGCCAAAATTCTAGAACACATGCCGGATCCGGCATTAATTTCTATTGAAATGTATTAATGCCGGATCCGGTACCAAGTGTTCTGGAAAACCAGATCCGGTTTCCCGATCTGCTCATGCGCAGACCTTTAAAAATGTGAAAAAAATAAATACCGGATCAATTTTTCCAGATGACACCGGAGAGACAGTGCTTCAATGCATTTATCATTCGGATCCGTCTACAAATGCTATCCGTTTGCATACTGTGGTCGGAACTGCCTGCCGGATCCGTCAATCCGGATGCAAACGGATGGCATTTGTCAGACGGATCCGGATGCGGATCCGTCTGACAAATGCATTGAAATACAGGATCCGTCTCTCTGGTGTCATCCGGAAAAACGGATCCGGTATCATTTTTTTTTTTGCATTTTTAAAGGTTTGCGCATGTGCAGACCGGAAAGCCGGATCCGTTTTGCCGGAACACTTAATGCTGGATCCGGCACTAATACACTTCAATGTAAATTAATGCCGGATCCGGTATTCCAGCAATGGCCGGAGAGAAAACTGCAGCATGCTGAAAGTAGCCTACGGACAGGGATGACGGATGTGGATGGCAATCTTGTGTGCATCCGTGTTTTTTCACTGACCCATTAACTTGAATGGGTCCGTGAACCGTTGTCCGTCAAAAAAATAGGACAGGTCCTATTTTTTTGACGGACAGGAAACAGGACAGGATCACGGATGCGGCTGCAAAACGGTGCATTTTCCGATTTTTCCACGGACCCATTGAAAGTTAATGGGTCCACGAAAAAAAAACTGAAAACGGAATAACGGCCGCGGATGCACACAACGGTCGTGTGCATGAGGCCTTAGGCTAATATCACATCATCGTTAGCTTTGTGTTCTTCTGATCCCTCAGAATAACAGAAGAAAAACAGATCAGTTTTATTAAGCATCAGGTATGATCAGTTTGCCTCAATTTGTGTCACTTCCGTCAGAGATCAGTTTTTTTTGACTAGAGAAGAAGTCCTTTTTGCAGGACTTTTTCTCTCGTCAAAAATAACTGATCTCTGACGGAAGTGACACAGGTTGAGGCAAACTGATCATACCTGATGCTTAAAATAACAGATCAGTTATTTTTTCTTGTCCTTCTGACCGATTAGAAGAACAGAAAGCTAAACGGTGATGTGAATCTGGCCTTAACCTTGTTTAACATATCTGTGTACAGACTTGCAAATGTTAACAATGGAAACACTATTTTTGTGCATTTGATTCCTGTGTCTGTGAATCAAGGCTCATTGGAGACAGACAGAGCACATAGGGCCAGATTTATCATAAGCTCAAGTCAGAATAATGGGGTGAAAAAGTCCCAAAAAAAGTCCCAAACGCTAAAACTGCGCACAAATTTGTGACTTTCTTCTGCTCTGCACTATGCTCGCCAGTTTTCTGGAAGTGGGCGTGTTTTCTTATGTAAATGAATCTCTAGACAGATTTACTATTGGGACTATTTAAAAAGTCGCAAAAAAGTCGCAATTTCACTCCAGTGAGGACCATGCTTATCTTATGAGACTTTTTAATAGAACATGCGACTTTTTCATAAAAACGTGCGACTTTTTCGTAAAGATGTGCGACTTTTGTAAAGCTGCTTACTGACGGATAAACTGCTACCGTCAAACCACATTTATTACAGTCTTAAAGGGCCGATCATAAATCTGACTTGGCTAAAACTGACTTTAGCCATATGTGAAAGTGGAGTGAGCTGTCAGAGTCATGATAAATCTGGCCCACAGTGTGTATCATGTAATATATCTAGTAGGCAGCCCATGGTATTTGAATCATAGTAGCAGTTTGCTAAGACTTGACTTGTTGGTGTCATTTTCAACATTTTCATTAGGAACCATGTAAACAGGTCTGATTTCAGTATAATTAGCTGTGAGCCTCTTGCTCATTCATTGACTTATTAGTTCTAATGAACCATATCTATTCCTTAGTTTTTTCGTACGTTGCAGAGACATGAGTACTATGTCTATAGGGCAGTGCACCTTAGCACATAGCACTTGGCCTCTGCAGAGATTTTCCTCTAGTAACACTGACCACAATGTCTATAAACAGTCTGTTCTTACTTGTTACACCTGTCTTTTTACTGTACTGTTATATGTGGTGGTTACGGTATTGGGGTCCATATTTTGGTAGGGTTTCATTTAGTACATTGGTTGCTGTAAAGTGTTAATTCTAACATTAGTGGACATAAAGCCTAGGGGCACATTGGCATGTGTGGTATCAATTGGCTATATACACTGCCTGGCCAAAAAAAGGTCACACACTCAAATATTTAATTGAACCGTCTTTAGCTTTGATTGCGGCATCGTTTCCACGAGCTTCTGTCCAGAATTGCATCAAATTTTCCCCAAGATCTTTTAATGGTAGACTTTGACCACTGTGCAAAGTCTTCACCAGCACATTCCAAAGATTCTCAATGGGGTTAAGGTTTGGACTCTGTGGTGGCTAATCCATGTGTGAAAATGATGTCTCATGCTCCCTGAACCACTCTTTCATAATTTGAGCCCGATGAATCCTGGCATTGTCATCTTGGAATATGCCCGTGCCATCAGGGAAGAAAAAATCCTTTGATGGAATAGCCTGGTCATTCAGTATGTTCAGGTAGTCAGCTGACCTCATTCTTTGGGCATAACTTGCTGAACCTAGACCTGACCAACTGGGAGGCTCTTACCTATTTGTTTTTTTTAAATCCAGGTGGTGACAACCTGAGGACCAGGAACCATGCGGTAGGGGGTAGGTAAGTATGTTTCTCTTTACAGGTCCAGCTGGCTGGGGGTGGGATTACAAAAATACCAGGCAACCCCTTTACAGCATATTGAAGTCTGTTTGAGTCATTAGACCAACCTGGAACTTTCGCCTGGCCTGTGTTACACTTGTGTTACAGGTATCAGGGGCGTAGCTATAAGGGAAGCAGGTGCTTTGGGGCCGGAACTCAGAAGGGGCTCACCCATGAGAAGGACTAAAAGATATTATTGTCGGGGCCCCCTCAACAGTATTATACAATGACATTTATATACAGAGACACTGTAGGAAACGGACGGAGCAGCTGCCGGGCCTGGTCTGATAGAGCAATTTTGACTAGTTACAGGAGTGGGTGTTGCGTGGGAGAAGGTGGTTGCAAACAAGTTGCCGGGGGGGGGGGGGGGGGGCGCATTAAAAATTTTGCAGTGGGGCCCAGTCATTTCTAGGTATGCCACTGATGGGTATAATCACAAGTGCATTGCCTGGATCCATAAATTGTAATATAGTTTCATTTGTAATCATGTGAAAAGTAATTTGATCAGTTAGAAGTCCTCTATTTTGTGGTTTATCTTGTATCATCCATCACATAGAGACCAAATCTTAAGAAAAAATAAAAAAATTTATTAGCTTTTTTTCTTGCGTGTTTTTTTGGTGCATTTGTTTTTGTTTTTTTGTTATTTGCATTTTCAATTCTAAAATCTTTGTATCATGTTATTTTTCACAAAAACGTAATCATTCTATGAAAACTTCCATTAATCAAAAAAAATATGAGCTAACATAAGAAATAATAATGTTTAAAAAATACCGTATTTTTCGCCCTATAAGACTCACCGGCCCATAAGACGCACCTAGGTTTTAGAGGATGACAATAAGAAAAAAATATTTTTATTTAGACCTCAAGTCAGACCACCAATCAGACCCCAATGTGAATGACCTCCAATCAGACCTCAGATAAGAGGCCCTATTGCCTCATATCAGCCCCCATTGCCTTAGATTATCCCCCAGCAGCCCCCTATTGCCTCAGATCAGCCCCATATTGCCATGTTTTATAAAATTAAAAAAACACTTACCTCTCCTGCTCCTGGACGCTGCCGCTCCGCACCGCCCGCGATCTGCTTCCTCCTGCTGTCGGCTGTGCTGTGAACTGGCGCTCACAGCGTGAGGTCACAGAGTGCCCTCACGCTGTGCACAGCCACTGCACAGCCGACAGCCGAGGACCAGGAAGCGGTGAGTACAGAGCCTTCACCGCTTCCTGGTCCTCCGGTACTAATGAGTGCTTCCATAATGGGGGGGGGGGAATGAATGTTATGGGGTGAAAAATATGGTAAAAACTATTATTAATATGTAGAGGGTTCCACTTTCAAGACACACCTTTTGTTCTTTAATTTAATGCCTAATCCTTTTCCAAATAAATGTACCTTTATTGGACGTATATAGGGATGGGGGCCCATTGCAGAGGGGAGATCGGGGTGCTTGTAAAAAAAAAACTGCCTCAGGCCTCTTGCACACAACCGTATGGCTTTTTTTAGTATTTTGACATCCGTGTGCATTCCGTTTTTTGCAAAATGGAACAGCTGGCCCCTGATAGAACAGTACTATCCTTGTCCGTTATGCAGACAATATTAGGACATGTTCTATCTTTGAACGGAACGGAAAAATGGAAATAAGGAAACGAAAGTCATACGGAGTACCTTCCAGTTTTTTTTGCGGATCTATTGAAATGAATGGTTCTGTATACGGAACGGAAAAAACGGAACGGAAACGGGGGAAAAAAAAGTTTGTGTGCAAGAGGCCTGACCCTGATGTCCCATCGGCTCTGGACCTTCATCCCAAACTTCAAAGAAATCCAAATAGTTCCATATCTGCATTCAATCCCTGTGGTATTAAGGTATCAAATTCATCAATTTTCCTTGATTTAGCCCAGGACATATATGCAATATGATCACCCCCTCTCCAGTGTGGTCCAATCTTTTCTATCGCTACAAATGTAAGTGTTTTGGGAACTTTGTTGTAATAATCTTTCTAATGTTTGTTATGTGTTCTGATATCCTTTTTTTCATTGTATGTTTGGTTCTCCCTTTATATTGCTTTTTGCATGGGCACTGGATCATGTTAATAACACTTAATGTATTACATGTCAGAAATTCTTTAATTTCCCATAATACGTGTTATGTGTGGAACACACCAGGCTAGCATTTTTGGGGCCCATGGTAGTGTTACAATTTCTGCATTTCCCGCACCTAAAAAAAATCCTTTTTATATCCACCCACCTAGGTATTGTAGTATTTTTAGTTTTACATGTTGTTTGATAGTCGGAGCTACCTTTAATCCCAATGTAGGTACCTTTAGTATGTAATTCTTGGATTCATTGGTAACATTAGACCAATTATTTTGTCTCTAAGTAGGTGGTGTCAATGTTTTTTTTTTTATTATTCTCTCCACTGTTTTGTATTAAGAATTAAATGGAAGGATCATCCGTATTACTACTTTTCATCCATCATTTTTACTTTTTCCTAAGATGATTCTATAGCATTTTGTGGGTATTCTTTAATCCTAAAATCTTTGGCCATTTGTTCGGCCTCTTCTTCAAAATTTGCATTTCTAGTACAGTTGCGTTTTAAACGACAAAACTGGTTTACAGGAATATTTGTTAACCACCTGGGTAGGTGGCAACTTGAATAAAGATTGTAACTATTCTTTGCTACCGACTTTTGGTATGTGCTACAAATCAGTCTATTATTCCGCACTGAAATTAATAAATCTAGAAACTCTACCTGGTCCTTGCTTATATTTGGAGTACATTTCAAATTCATTGTATTATTTAATTCAATGAGAAAATGGTGTAATTCATCCTCTCCCTTACACCAAATCAATAAAATGTCATCTATATAGCGCCGCCATAGCACCAGACCCTCCCCCACTGCTCCATAAATAGATTGGCGTAGCTAGGGGCGAATCTGGTGCCCATGGCGGTGCCTTTCACTTGTAGAAAAAAATCGGATGTATACCAAATATAATTATGAGTTAAGATGTGATAAACTCCCTCTATTGTAAAATCAATTTGGTCTTTTTCCAAAATTCCATCTTGGCCTAGAATTGTATTTAGCACCTCTATCCCTTGTTTATGATCAATAATTGTGTAGAGTGAGCACTCATCTAGAGTTCCCAGATTCCAGTGTGTTTGGTATTCTAGGTTTTCAATAATAGTTATAATCTGGGTAGTATCTTTGATGTAAGATGGTATCTTTTTCGCAAACTGCTGCAGTATTTGAACAATATATTGTGACAAATTTGAAGTGAATGAACCTATACCTGATATAATCAGGCAACCGGGGGGATTATTTTCGTCTTTATGTTTTTTCGGAATACAATAAAACACAGGAATTCCCTGTTCTGTTTCTGTAATATATTTATATTCTTGTTCATATAACACTCCCTTCTCTAACCCTTTTCTACAAAAATCAACAAAAATTTTAAAAAATTCATCAGTTGGATCTCTTTTTAAAATATAATAATAAAATGTATTTATATAGCGCCACAATATTCTGCAGCGCTTTACAAGTTCATAGGATTCATATGCAAAACAAGGTAACTGGCTAATATGCAACTGAAACACTAGGAGTCAGGGCCCTGCTCGCAAGAGCTTACAATCTAAGAGGAATTGGGGGTGACACATAAGGTAGTTGATTGTGATAAGTAGGATTTGAGCCATTATTGAACTGACAAGAGTGGTGCCGGCCGATGTATGAATATATCAGGGGTCAGTACAGAGATCTATCCCATCATCTATTTATCCCCAGGACTGTGACTGTGACGAGGGGACATCCTCTGCGTCTGGAGGAAAGAAGGTTTGTACACAAACATAGAAGAGGATTCTTTACGGTAAGAGCAGTGAGACTATGGAGCTCTCTGCCTGAGGAGGTGGTGATGGTGAGTACAATAAAGGAATTCAAGAGGGGCCTGGATGTATTTCTGGAGTGTAATAATATTACAGGTTATAGCTACTAGAGAGGGGTCGTTGATCCAGGGAGTTAGTCTGATTGCCTGATTGGAGTAGGGGGTAGGTAAGTATGTTTCTCTTCACAGATCCAGTTGGCTGGGGGTGGGATTTCAAAAATTCCAGGCAACCCCTTTACAGCATATTGAAGTCTGTTTGAGTCATTAGACCAACCTGTTACTTTCGCCTGGCCTGGCCTGTGTTACACTTGTGTTACAGGTATCAGGGGCGTAGCTATAAGGGAAGCAGGTGCTTTGGGGCCGGAACTCAAAGGGGGCTCACCCATGAGAAGGACTAAAAGATTTTATTGTCTGGGCCCCCTCAACAGTATTATACAATGACATTACCGTATATACAGAGGCACTGTAGAAAAACGGACGGAGCAGCTGCCGGGCCTGGTCTGATAGAGCAATTTTGACTAGTTACAGAAGTGGGTGTTGCATGGGAGGAGGTGGTTGCAAACAAGTTGCCTAAGGGGGGGGGGCAATAAAAATTTAGCAGTGGGGCCCAGTCATTTCTAGGTGTACCGCTGACGGGTATAACCACAAGTTCTGGTAATGTTGGAAAAGCTTATAGTTCTCAAAGCTGAAATATGGTTTTGTATATTATATTGTCAGTTATGTTGAAAACATATTTGGGAACAAGTAAAACTGCATATCCACCTCATGGTTATGGCTCATGTGCATATATTAATAATTGAGCAGTAGGAAGAATATTCATAGGTCAACAGCAGCCATGATGACAGACCATCAATATCAGATGTGGTTTAAGGCATGTGCACCAAATTCTGACCCCAATGTGAGAGATTAATCAATACTAGCTTGAGGTACCGGTGGAGCAACACCCATGTTTCTTTCAGTGCAGCATCCTCCAGATTCATAGGCCTAAGGCCCCCTGCACACGAATGTGTCCTTCCCGTTGCCGTATTGCGGACCGCATTTGCGGATCCGCAATACACAGGTGCCGTTCCGTGAGCATTCCGCATCACGGATGCGGACCCATTCACTTGAATGGGTCCGCAAATCCGGAGATGCGGAATGGTACGGAACGGAAGCACGGAACGGAAACCTACGGAATCACTACGGAGTTCTTCCGTGGGGTTTCGTCCCGTACTTCCGTTCCGCAAAAAGATAGAACATGTCCTATCTTTTTGCGAAACGGCCGGATCGCGGACCCATTCAAGTGAATGGGTCAGCGATCCGCTGTGGCTGTCCCACGGACTGTGTTCGTGCAAAATGCGGGCCGCAGCACAACCACGGGGCGCACACGTTTGTGTGCAGGGGGCCTAAAACAAAGCTGTTTTCCAATATTTCTCCCAGGCCTCCTTCACACACACATTTTTGTAAAAACGTCATGAATTTAATTTAATTTTTTGGGTGGTCTTTTTTTATTGATAAATTTTAACATGCTATTTTTCATGTTTTTTTTTTATTATACATAATTACAAGTTACAATTAGAAACTTTTTCACTTTTTTTGGTTGTGGTTGCCTGGTTATCATGTTGAATTAGGAATTCATCATCATCTTACTTTATTACCGTATTTTGCCCAAGATTCATTTATTGGGCCAAACACATGATTCGTAAGTGATTCTTCGGTTCCTCAGGAACTGGTTAAGAAAGGTACTACAGGGGACTGAAACGTTGCTTGGTGTTGTGTCTTTATCCCAAAATGGCTGTGGTGAAACATTTCTGCCGTGGATATTGTCTCGGTCTGCAATCTGTAGCAAAATGACACGCTGATTTTGCTGCACATTGTAAAGTGTGAAATCATCCGCAAAACTCATGATAATGTGTCACAACATTAAGATGCATTCACGCGACCATGTCCGTTTTGCGGTCTGCACTTTTCGCAGGCCCCAATGAAAAAAAGCCTTTTCTCAGCAAAACAGAAGAATAGAATATATTCTATAAGTTGCGCCTCGGCCGGATGGTAGTGGACAAAACATGAATAACATCCGCCCATAGAAACGAATGAGTCAGCGAGCAAAAATAGTCACATGAATGCACCCTAATGGGGGTGTCCTGAAATTCATGCCCATCTTTTTTTTTTTTTTTTTTTTACCACATGTAGGTGAGGTTTACAAGATCTGCAGCAAATCTACTAGAAGTGAACGTGGCCCAGTAGACTCGTACATGGTGGCCTTCATGTGTTTTTAGAGTGTATGTAATATAATGCTAATTACTACTTTTGTGTATTTTCAATTGTCTACTATCGACTACTTTTTTGCATTTCCAATTTTCTTCTCTTCACTATAACTTGTACCATACGGTGTATAAAGACAAGCCATGTTTTTCTCATTTCTGGCATGTGTTCAAATTCTCTCTGCGGATTGATGCCCCTCTTGCTTGTATGCTTCTGGCTATTTTCAGGCTGCAGCTTGCATTGGTTCTGTGTGAGGTGCGTGCGTATAAGTGCAAACATGGAAGTCATCACACTTATTGTGTACCGTTTGAAATATTTAACGTGTGGACGTGTGGTTCGACATGATAGATATGTTGATCCAATGTCAGTTATGGTAACAATATGGCAGTTTGTTGCATCTAAGGTGCAGATCTGTGTTTTTAGTAAGGGAAAAAAACAAACAAAAAAGAATATAAAATATGCCACACATGGAAATGTTAGAACCTGTTGATGACACAGGATGAGTATGCTGTTGTCACATCAGTACGAGCATACTTGTCCTGCTGATCCCCTAGGCACAGCAAGTGCGCCTGTGTGGTCAGGAGTAGAACATTGGTAAACTGCTGTAAGGGCAAAGATCAGGAGAACCTCTGATCTTCACCATTTAAACCCTTTTGACCATCGTTTAACCACTCTTGAACACTTTTGACCACTGCATCTAAGGTGTTTGACAAAGGGAGGAGGCTCCATTTGTCAGCCCACCCACCCCTGAGTGGTCGAATAGGTTCCCCCCCAGTATTACAGGGATGCTATATTCCAAAGAATTCTAAAAATTGTCAAACAATCGCAGATCCAAGTCCCCCATTAAGTATAGTAAATTAATACATTTTTAGGGTAGGTTCACATATGCGCAAGTGAACTCTGGTAGTCTGTTCCGTCATGTCGACGCACACCAACGGATCCCCATTGACTATAATGGGATCCGCCGGCTTTCCAGCATAAATGCCAGCTGCATGGAATTGAAAGATAAGCCAGGACAAAAAGCCAAGGATCAGAACTACAGACCACACCACACAGATCAGACCACACTGCAAGATTTGTCACGCAAAGCTGAAGTGTGCCATCAGAAAGCCGATGAATTAGAGAACTAATCTCTGCGTCATAAGCCTGCCAGAAAAAAAGACCAAAGACCTGAAGATTTCCTTGAGAAGTGGCTGCGTGACCTTTTTCCTGATGCTCCTTTCTCCAGGAATTTTGAAAGAATGCTCCTGTAATGTAAAATTGCTGCCCGGGATAGGTTTACTTTATCAGTGTCACGGAACCATGAACCAGACGTACAACAAGAGATAAATGAAAATAAGAAGGCTTTATTGAAAACGGATGGTGAAACCGAGCAGAGTCTTTGCGAAGCCAGAGGTCAGGAACCAGAAGGGTAGTCAGACGAAGCCAGGATCAGGAACCAGCAGGGTAGTCAGACGAAGCCAGGATCAGGAACCAGCAGGGTAGTCAGACGAAGCCAGGATCAGGAACCAGCAGGGTAGTCAGACGAAGCCAGGATCAGGAACCAGCAGGGTAGTCAGACGAAGCCAGGATCAGGAACCAGAAGCAGCAGCAGTCTTAGAAGCATGTGAACACAAGAGGACCAAGCAAGGAACTGAAGCCACAGACCTCCTATATATATGAGCTAGGCATCCAGCTCCTCCCAGGGGAAGGAGGAGCCGCAGGGTGGAAGGCTACAAGAAACCCAGACCCCAAGATGGCCGCCAGCACATGTCAAACGAAGGAGAGCAGCAAGCAGGTAAGACCATGACAGTACCTCCCCCTCAAGGGCCCCTCCTCCGCGGAGCACAAAACGGTTTCTGAGGGAAGCGTGCGTGGAAGGCTCGGAGCAAGGCAGGAGCATGGACATCTGCGGAGGGAACCCAGGAACGCTCCTCTGGACCATAACCACGCCAATGGACCAAAAACTGCAACCGACCGCGGACCAGGCGTGAGTCCAGGATATTGCTCACCTCATATTCCTCACGATTGCCCACTTGGACCGGACGAGGCCGAGGAACCGAGGAAGTGAAACGATTACACACCAGTGGCTTCAACAGGGAGACATGAAACACGTTGGAGATCCGCATGCCAGGAGGAAGCGCAAGGGCATAGGCTACCGGGTTTACCCTGCGAAGCACTCGGAAGGGACCAACAAAGCGAGGCGCCAGCTTGGGAGTGGGCACTCAAAGGTTGAGGTTGCGGGTGGACAACCATACACGGTCTCCGACCTGGTAGGAAGGAGCAGGCGCTCGTCTGCGATCAGCCTGGAGTCTCTGGCGCTGCGCAGAGACCTCAAGGGACTTCTGGATCTGTACCCAAGAAGCACGTAGGACGGAAAGGTGATCCTCCACAGCCGGAATATCCTGGGGAGAGAATACCTCCGGTAACACGGCAGGTTGGAACCCATAATTGGCCATGAAGGGAGACGTCCCAGAGGAAGAGTTCACCGCCGTGTTCCTGGCAAACTCAGCCCAAGGCAGGAGGTCAACCCAATTGTCTTGGTGATCGGAGACATAGCAACGAAGGAATTGCTCCAAGGCCTGATTGGATCGTTCTGCGGCCCCATTGGACTGAGGGTGGTAGGCCGAGGAGAAGGAGAGATGAATCCCCAACTGGGAGCAAAAGGCGCGCCAGAACCTGGACACAAACTGACTCCCCCGATCCGACACAATCTCCTTAGGCAAACCGTGCAACCGGAAGACCTCCCTGGCAAAAATCGTGGCCAACTCTTGTGCAGAGGGTAACTTCTTGAGAGGAACACAGTGGCACATTTTGGAAAACCGATCCACAATCATGAGAATGACCGTATGGCCTCGGGATGCAGGGAGGTCCACAATGAAATCCATCCCCAGGTGTGACCATGGGCGCTCCCCGGTGGCTATGGGTTGCAGAAGGCCCAACGGAAGGTGCCGAGGGGACTTACTCTGGGCACAAATGGAGCATGCCGCTACATATGCGGCGATGTCGGAACGTAGGGAAGGCCACCAGAACAGACGTGAAACAGCCCAGGACAGCTGATTCTTTCCAGGATGCCCCGCGGTCTTGGAGTTATGGTAGGTTCGCAACAACCGAGTGCGCAACTCCTCAGGCACAAAACATCTGCCGTTGGGTCTCCCAGAGGGAGCACCAGATTGAGCCGCCAAAATCTGCTCACCCAGGGGAGAGGTCAGGCTGGTGCGAATGGCGGCCAGGATCTGATTCGGAGGTATGACCGAAGTCGGAATCGACTCCTCCCTGGACAGCTCGGAGTACTGCCGTGATAAGGCATCCGCCCTGATGTTCTTGGAACCGGGTAGGTAGGAGACCACGTAATTAAAACGTGACAAGAACAGAGCCCATCTGGCCTGACGTGGTGTCAATCTCTTGGCCTCAGAAAGGTAGGTCAGATTCTTGTGGTCCGTCAGGATGAGAACCGGAACCACCGAACCCTCGAGCAAGTGCCTCCATTCTTTGAGGGCCTGCACGATGGCCAATAACTCCCTGTCACCAATCTGATAGTTGCACTCCGCGGAAGACAGTTTCCGGGAGTAAAACCCACAAGGAAGCAGAGGACCCTCTGGTGTTCTACGCTGAGACAGAAGGGCGCCTACTCCCGTCTCAGACGCGTCCACCTCGAGGACAAAGGGCAACCCAGGGTTGGGATGAGACAGAATCGGAGCCGACACAAAGGCGGACTTTAGGGCCTCAAAAGCTCGGATGGCCTCGAGCGGCCAGACCTGGGAATTACTGCCCTTCCTGGTCAGATCCGTGAGAGGCTTGGCCAGCATGGAAAAGTCCCTGATGAACTTCCGATAATAATTGGCGAAGCCCAAAAAGCGCTGCAGGGAACGAAGACCACTGGGCTGGGGCCACTGTAAGACAGCCGAAACCTTCTCAGGATCCATGGAGAACCCCTCAGCGGAAATGATGTAACCTAAGAAGGTTACATGGGATCGGTGAAATTCGCATTTCTCAAGCTTACCGAACAGCTTGTTCTCTCGTAACCGTTGCAACACTCGTCTGACATCCAGAATGTGGGCCTCCATGGATTCAGAATATACCAAGATGTCATCCAAATAGACTACCACACACTGCTGCAACAGGTCACGGAAAACATCGTTGATGAATTCCTGAAAGACTGCGGGCGCATTGCACAATCCAAAGGGCATAACCAAGGATTCGTAATGACCGGTCCTGGTGTTAAACGCGGTATTCCACTCATCGCCCGCCTTGATCCTTACCAGGTTATACGCCGCCCTCAGGTCGAGTTTGGTAAAGACCGTGGCCCCTTTAAGGCGATCGAACAGCTCGGAAATCAAGGGTATCGGGTAAGCGTTCTTGATCGTGATGCGATTGAGACCCCTGTAATCGATGCAAGGCCTCAACTCACCGCCCTTCTTTTTCACAAAGAAAAATCCAGCCCCTGCCGGGGACGAAGATTTGCGAATGTGTCCGCGTGAAAGCGCCTCCCTCACGTACTCCTCCATGGCCTCATTCTCCGCTACCGACAGTGGATAGACTTTGCCACGAGGAGGAACGGCACCAGATTGTAACTCTATGGCACAATCGTATGGGCGGTGCGGAGGTAGGGCAACCGCGCGCACCTTATCGAATACATCCCGGTACTCCTCGTATTCAGGAGGCAACAGAGAGTCCGAGGAAGTACACAGCAACTTGACAGACCCATGGATGCAACTAGCCCCACACTGCGGTGACCACGAGAGGATCTCGACCGATCTCCAATCGAAAGTCGGATTATGCTTCTGGAGCCAGGGGTACCCCAAGACCACCGAGTAGTGTGGAGACGAAATAACCTGGAGGCAGACCGACTCTCTGTGCACGGCACCAATGGCTATCCCCACTGGAAGGGTCTCATGAGTCACGTGTGGCGGCAGAAGGGGTCTGCCGTCTATCGCCTCAAGAGCCAGTGGGGAACCTCGAGCCTGCAGAGGAATGGAATTGGCGGCAGCGAACACACTATCAATGAACAAACCACCAGCACCAGAGTCCACCAACGCCTGGGTCGTCACCGAGCCCCCGACCCAGGAGAGGACAACAGTGATCAGTGGTTTGTCAACACGGGAAACCGGGGACGAGGAGACTCCACCCAAGATCTGCCCCCGACAGGATCTCAGGGTACGATTGTTTCCCGGACGGTTCGGACATGCCAACCGAAAATGCCCACCGAGACCACAGTACATGCATCGGCCCTCGCGTCTCCGGAGTGCCCTCTCCCCCTCGGGCAGGCGAGCAAACCCCAGCTGCATGGGTTCACCCCCAGACAAGTCATCCCCAGGAGGCGTGGGAGGAGAGGGAGGCACGGGTGGGACAGCAAACGTAGGCACCAATCTGTTAGAAGACCTCCGCAGGTTCTCCTTAAAGGAAGGTCTCTCCCTGAGTCTGGTGTCAATCAAAATCAGGAAAGAAATAAGAGACTCGAGCTCAACTGGTAGGTCCTTAGCTGCAACCTCATCCTTCAAGGCATCCGAGAGACCATGAGAGAAAGCAGCGACCAGAGCCTCATTATTCCAGCCCACCTCTGCTGCCAGGGTACGAAACTCAATGGCGTATTCAGCTACGGATCGTGAACCCTGTCTGATGGACATAAGGAGCTTCGCAGCAGAGGCAGCACGAGCCGGCACATCGAATACCTTCCGAAGAGAAGCAACAAAACCGGAAAACTCGGCAACCACCGGATTGTTGTTCTCCCATAAAGGGCTGGCCCAGGCCAAGGCCTTGTCCGAGAGCAGCGAGATCAAGAAGCCCACCTTTGATCTCTCAGTAGGAAAGGCATGTGGCAGCAACTCGAAATAAATGCCCACCTGGTTAAGGAAACCTCGGCACTGAGTTGGCTCTCCCCCAAAGCGCTGTGGAAGAGGGGCAGAACCGGTCATACCCCGACACACCGCAGGCGCAACAACAGGTGTCGGGGTAGACTCTGGCGCAACAACCGGAGCGGCAGTAGGAGCGAGCCCAGGAGCGACAACCGACCCATCGGCAACGGGAGCGAAATGAGCCGTGCGTTCAAGCAGGGTTTGCAACGCCACAGCGAACCGACCCAACAGGTGATCCTGCTGATCAAGTCTGGCAACCAGCGTGGGTAGCGAGGATGGCCCTGTACCGTCAGAATTCATGGCTTGGTCCTAATGTCACGGAACCATGAACCAGACGTACAACAAGAGATAAATGAAAATAAGAAGGCTTTATTGAAAACGGATGGTGAAACCGAGCAGAGTCTTTGCGAAGCCAGAGGTCAGGAACCAGAAGGGTAGTCAGACGAAGCCAGGATCAGGAACCAGCAGGGTAGTCAGACGAAGCCAGGATCAGGAACCAGCAGGGTAGTCAGACGAAGCCAGGATCAGGAACCAGCAGGGTAGTCAGACGAAGCCAGGATCAGGAACCAGCAGGGTAGTCAGACGAAGCCAGGATCAGGAACCAGAAGCAGCAGCAGTCTTAGAAGCATGTGAACACAAGAGGACCAAGCAAGGAACTGAAGCCACAGACCTCCTATATATATGAGCTAGGCATCCAGCTCCTCCCAGGGGAAGGAGGAGCCGCAGGGTGGAAGGCTACAAGAAACCCAGACCCCAAGATGGCCGCCAGCACATGTCAAACGAAGGAGAGCAGCAAGCAGGTAAGACCATGACAATCAGCTGTCGCACTGTCTGTCTGCTCTGGCCACCTTTTGTCTTGTTGTTTTAAAAGTTTATGCCACCTTTTATGATTGTGACCAGGGCCGATAGCCACTATTTAACGGCTTAGATGTCCACTCTGTATCCACCTGGTCTCCTGTGCACCTACTCATACTCTGGAATGATGGGTACAATACTAGTGTTAGCTATTAGGGATGAGCGAATCGACTTCGGATGAAACATGAGGTACCACTTGGAGCCGAACCCGAGTTTGGGAAATGTTTTTTTACATTGAGACTTCGCGAGGCAATAGCTTCGGCTCATTGTAGCCAATACATTCTAATACTGTATGGAGCTCCTGCTCCTTACAGTATTTGACCAAAGTTTTTTATGCGAATCGATTTTGGATGTTTCATCCGAAGTCGATTCGTTCATCCCTATTAGCTATGTAGTACTGTTGCCTTGTGAGGCTTCAGTAAAATCTGTGTGACTCCAGAAGCATCCTAGTCACACGGACTCCCCCTATATTGTCAGCCACTTTCTCTTAGGTGGTTTCTAGCTACTTAATCTGTTTTAGAAGTTTTACTTTTACTTTTTGAGATTTTCTTCAGCTGTTGTGTAATGTTTATTCATAGAGACCTTATGTTTACCAATGGTCCTTTCTTGTACACATGCGGCTTCCCTTTGTCAGATGTTAGAGTATTTATGGAGACATCTGGGACATATCCGATCCATACTGACCTCCCCTGTTCCATATGGCTAATATTGCATACTTGTCATGGAATGTCATAGGACTGGGCTCTCCAGTTAAGAGGTCAATGCTCTTTTCCCTGCTTCATACCCATATACCACACATTATGGGGTCATTTATCAAACTGGTGTAAAGTAGGACTGTCTTAGTTGCCCAAAGCAACCAATCAGATTTCACCTTTTCATTTTTCACAGCTCCTTTGGAAAATGAAAGGTGGAAGCCAGTTCTACTTTACACCAGTTTGATAAATCTCTCCCTATATGTTTACAGGAAATGCATCTAACCCCCTCTACAGCTGATTGACTTAATAAACTGTGGGGAAAGGACCGGCTCGCACAATGGTTGCTTATGATGAAGCAACCATTGTGAGTGCCGGTCCTTTCTTCATATTGCTTACCTGGAACGCCAGCCCCTGGACACGTGCACCACTACGTCAGTCCCTGCCGCAGTGCCGATCGGTGACACTGATTATTACATACTTAATAAACTGTGGTTCCAAAGCTCGTATCATTCCTTTCACTATTTCCCTTATTCAGCTAGGGGAGTATCTCTTCTTATTACCAATGCTGTGGGATGAGAGCCAGAATGTGTTAATATAGACAGAGTGGCGGTATATTTTTGTTAAATCTAAAATACAGGGACGCTCATGTGTCCTTTTGTGTATTTATAACACTCCTCCAGCCACTTTGAAGGTCATTCAGGATAGGTCATCAGATTGGCGGTGGGCCGACACCGTACGAGCACATATAAGTGCTGCTTTCTCTTTAAACAGCTGATCGGAGGGTGTGCTAGGAGTCAGACCCCTGCAGATCTGATATTGATGACCTGAGGATAGCTTATCAATATTAAAAAAAGAGGACAACCCCTTTAAGGCTGCCAGTACTCCATGAGGTTTTGATCAGGGTTTCAGATGGAGCTTTGAAGCTAAATCTCCCCCTATGTATCCTAATTTTTTAATCCACACCTAGTTTTATCAAACTGGTGTAAAGTAGAACTGGCTTAGTTGCCCATAGCAACCAATCAGATTCCACCTTTTATTTTTCACAGCTCTTTTGGAAAATGAAAGGTGGAATCCGATTAGTTGCTATGGGCAACTAAGCCAGTTCTACTAAGCCAGTTTAATAAATCTCCCCCATAGAATCTGGCTTATACTTTCCTCTCTCTTTATGATCCCCACTTTAGTTTCAAAACTGTGTGTATGGGCAACCTAAGGGTATGGCCACAAATTCAGTGTTTTGATGGAATGTTTGAAGCCAAAATCAGATGTGGATCGTAAAAGGAAAGTAAGTATTAAGGACAGATACTGTTTCTCTTTTTTTTAATCCAATCCACGCCGGTCTTAATAAATACGCCCCTTAGTCCTTGCACCAAGACCAGGTTTACAAAACAATGGGTACATTCTACCAGAGTTTAGAAGCTGTTGAGGCCTTCTATGAGCCCCAGTAGATGTCATTTAAATGAAATTTTAATATATGTAAATGAGCCTCTAGAAGCAATGGGGGCATGCTGTTACACCTAGAGGCTCTGCTCTCTCTGCCACTGCCGAACTTTCTGCACTTTGATTGACAGGGTCAGGCAGTGTAAACGTCATCATGCCTGGCCCTGACTTCTCCAGTCAAAGTGGAGAGGGTGCAGCAGTTGCAGAGAGAGCAGAGCCTCTAGGTGTAATGGTAACGGCCCCATTGCTCCAAGAGGATCATTTTCATATATTAAAACATAATTTTTTTCAGCAATGCGGGCACATATGAACATGGGACCAACACAGATGCCTTCAGCTGCCAAGTGCACATGTAACAGGTCAGCCAGTGTCATAGGTACAAATCTGCTGACAGATGCCCTATACAGTGGGGCAAAAAAGTTCTCCCACGGTAAAACATGAGAGAGGCCTGTAATTTTCATCATAGGTACACTTCAACTATGAGAGACAGAATGGGGGGAAAGAATACAGGAAATCACATTGTAGGATTTCTAATGAATTAATTGGTAAATTCCTCGGTAAAATAAGTATTTGGTCACTTACAAACAAGCAAGATTTCGGGCTCTCACAGACCTGTAACTTCTTCTTTAAGAGGCTCCTCTGTCCTCCACTCTTTACCTGTATTAATGGCACCTGTTTGAACTTGTTATCAGTATAAAAGACACCTGTCCACAACCTCAAACAGTCATACTCCAAACTCCACTATGGCCAAGACCAAAGAGCTGTCGAAGGACACCAGAAACAAAATTGTAGACCTGCACCAGGCTGGGAAGACTGAATCTGCAATAGGCAAGCAGCTTGGTGTGAAGAAATCAACTGTGGGAGCAATTATTAGAAAATAGAAGACATACAAGACCACTGATAAGCTCCCTCGATCTGGGGATCCACGCAAGATCTAACCCCGTGGGGTCAAAATGATCACAAGAACGGTGAGCAAAAATCCCAGAACCACACGGGGGGACCTAGTAAATGACCTGCAGAGAGCTGGGACCAAAGTAACAAAGGCTACCATCAGTAACACACTACGCCGCCAGAGACTCAAATCCTGCAGTGCCAGACGTGTCCCCCTGCTTAAGCCAGTACATGTCTGGCCCGTCTTAAGTTTGCTAGAGAGCATTTGGATGATCCAAAAGAGGATTGGGAGAATGTCATATGGTCAGATAAAACCAAAGTAGAACTTTTTAGTAGAAACTCAACTCGTCGTGTTTGGAGGAGAAAGAATGCTGAGTTGCATCCAACACCATACCTACTGTGAAGCATGGGGGTGGAAACATCATGCTTTGGGGCTGTTTTTCTGCAAAGGGACTAGGACGACTGATCCGTGTAAAGGAAAGAGTGAATGGGGCCATGTATCGTGAGATTTTGAGTGAAAACCTCCTTCCATCAGCAAGGGCATTGGAGATGAAACGTGGCTGGGTCTTTCAGCATGACAATGATCCCAAACACACTGCCCGGGCAACGAAGGAGTGGCTTCATAAGAAGAATTTCAAGGTCCTGGAGTGGTCTAGCCAGTCTCCAGATCTCAACCCCATAGAAAACCTTTGGAGGGAGTTGAAAGTCTGTGTTGCCCAGCGACAGCCCCAAAACATCACTGCTCTAGAGGAGATCTGCATGGAGGAATGGGCCACAATACCAGCAACAGTGTGTGAAAACCTTGTGAAGACTCACAGAAAATGTTTGACCTCTGTCATTGCCAACAAAGGGTATATAACAAATTATTGAGATGAACTTTTGTTATTGACCAAATAATTATTTTCCACCATAATTTGCAAATAAATTCTTTAGAAATCAGTGATTTTCTTTTTTTTTTCTCATTACGTCTCTCATAGTTGAGGTATACCTATGATGGAAATTACGTCTTTTTAAATGGGAGAACTTGCACAATTGGTGACTGACTAAATACTTTTTTTGCCCCACTGTAAATACATTTGGTGCAGTTTACTTCATTCCAATAGAATCTTCAATTTTTGTTGATGTGGTATATATTTTATCAGCTTGGTGTCTAACTGTGTAATTCTAGGTGTATAAATTGACTCTAAGACCACAGATGGGGGGTGGTTTACATAGGCTGAGTTCACATCAGCATTCAGCCTTTCCGTTCTACTGGTCCGTTATAGGAGCAGGAGAACAGAAAGGATGGGTTTGGCGCATAACTGAGCCGAACAGAGCCTACGGGCTCGATGGACTATAATGGGGTTTGTTAGGTTTCCGCTCAGTGGAAGATTTTTGAAGCATGCACGACTTTTGTCTCTGCTTCAAAAATCTTCCTCTGAGTGGGAGCCTAACGGACCCTATTATAGTCTATGGCACCCGTAGGCTCTGTATGGCTCTGTTATCTGACGAATCCGTCCTTTCCGTTCTCCTGCTCCAATAACTGAGCAGGAGAACGGAAAGTCTTGAACGCTGATATGAACTCAGCCTTACATCTTAGGGCTGATTCACATGACCCTGCTCGGTCCAGGAAACACATCCGTAGGTCAGCCACATCTCTAGGACGGACTGCGGCTCCCCTGACCCGAACTGGATCACGGTCTATTGTACTGCACTGAGATCATAATTACACAGTACAAAAGACCCGCAATGCGATAGGAAGTGACTGTACCATAAAACACTATAATGCAGTCCGTTCTGGAGCTGACACACGGACTGTGTTTCTTGGACCAAGCATGGTCACGTAAATCAGCCCTTAGCCTGACCATAGGCTCATTTTATGGAGTAGACAAGTGCAAACAAACTTGTGCGACGATCCAGGATTCTATTTTGGAGATTTTCTGGGACCAAGAAAAGGACAGAAGACTGCCCAGCATACAAAGAGTTAAGAATCCTCCTCCCTATATATGACATGAAGGAAGTTACAAAACACCCCAGGTGCTGTAGGTTCCAGCACACATGTGGAATGTGTCTTCGTTAAACTTTATGAAGTCTGTAAAATGAACACGATTAATATTTTCAGGTAACGCGCCTAACACAGACCTACACTCAGTTAAATCCCTCCACATGGTTCACATGTCTAACACAGTAATGCAGTCCGGCTGTGATTCCTGTATGTACTAAATTGTAGTAAATGTTAACAAGTCAGTAAACTACTATTAGTCTGTAATTTGATCGCAACGAAAAGTTGAATCCAGGTGCTTCAGGTTATATTAGGTTATTGTATGAATACGAGGGGGTTGCGGTGTTTGGCATCTGATACCGATGATCTCATTCTGAATACTATGAATACTATCATAATCTTTATTAGCCATCTTCTGCTTTCCTCCATTTCTTCCTACAGAAAAGAAGCAAGGAATTTTTACTACCAGCGGTCAAATAAATGTTATGTACTGTGTTCTGGGACCATGGGGAGATATTATCAGCAATCTTACTACATCTAGTTAACCTAAAACCAAATATTCAACATGTACATTATCTGTCTGTTTGGTATTTCTATAGGTTGGGGGAAACCATAACTCCCAGCATAACTGTCAGGGGCACAACTAGTGAGACACGGGTTGCAGACTACCAGTTCAAGGGGTTAGAGCACCAGTTTTATATATGTAAACATTTGGAGTAGCTAAGCTGGTGGTGGAATATATAAAAGGCAGCCATTTTGAATGTATCTGTCAATTACAACGCTTAAAGGGGTTTTCTGAGACTTTTATACAGATAGGTCATCAGTATCTGATCGTGGGGGTCTGACAGAGGCGATCAGCTGTTTGAGAAGGCACCGGCGTTCCTGTAAGCACAGCCTTCTCATATCCTATCCTGAGGATAGGTCATCAGTTATAAAATCTTGGAAAACCCTTTTAAGGTGGATATAACCTATAAATAGCTGTCTAAACACTTATTCTTCTGGCAGAAGAATTGACACGTCAAACAGTTGGGCATTCTTGATGAAATCTGTATATTTGGGCAACTTTAGTCAAATGGGTATGGACACTTTATTGTAAGTGGATAACTCTTATTTGACCCAAGCCCATAGACAACCAATTCACATTTGTCTTGTTAGAGTATATATGTGTAATATCTATTAATATGACATCAACATATTCACAGTGTGGTATAGAGATGTGCCTCAAATTGGGCTCTCCAGCTCTATTGAACCCAGGACTCCAGCACTGAGCCACTGTGCTGGCCCTATAAAAAGTTAGTGAACATTACCATGCCCGGAAGCCCAAAGTTTGGCCACAACGCATACCACATGGCCAAAGATTACAGAATAGTGCTGCAACGTTGTAACGTTAAAGTGAATGGGATCTGCTGGATTTCGTACGACTGTGGGATCACGGTCATAACAAATTGCGAATCGCAACTCTGCCTCATTCACTTTTATTATTTTGTGATGGTGCACTGCTACACTCAGATCTTTAGATGTACGATGTATCTTGCTGCAAAGACATCTGGTAGCCCCAGCCTAATAAACCAGATTAGAGCACTGCTGCACAGAGCTGTTCCATCTGGAGAATCCACCATTGTCCATGTGTAGCATGGATGATCCGTTGATTGCAATGGGTGGTGTTTCATTTTGGAGTGAATGATCATGTGCTGGAGTTTATTTTTTAGAAATAACAGCTTGATGTTTGGAGGATCCTGGCAATGGCTCTTACAAGCAGAAAATCTTCAGGAAACCATGTATAAAAATAGAATTTCTCCAGCCTGGACAACACCTTTTAAAGGGCATCTGTCAGCAGGTTTGTACCTATGAAACTGTCTGAACTGTTACATGTGCACTTGGCAGCTGATGACATGTGTGTTGGTCCCATGTTCACTTAAAAGTGGCACTATTGAAGGCAACAGAAAAGCAAAAAAAAGGAAGAGACCACTGTGGTTCTCAGCAGTGGCCAAAATCATTAAAAACAAAAAGATAGCATTTAGGAATTATAAAAATGAAAAAAAAACGAGGATGACAGGCAAATTTATAAGATTAGGCAGAGAGAGGCCAAACAAGTTATAAGAGCTTCTAAAGCACAGGCAGAAGAGAAATTAGCTCAGTCAGGGAAAAAAGGCGATAAGACACTCTTCAGATACATAAATGAAAAAAGGAAACTAAAACAAGGAATTACCAAATTAAAAACAAAAGAAGGAAGGTATATGGAAGAAGATAAAGAACTAGCTGACTGCCTCAATGAATACTTCTGTTCAGTTTTTACAAAGGAAAATGAAGGAAAAGGACCTCAGTTAGGAAAGAAGATTAATGAATCTGTTGATGCATGTATCTTTACAGAGGAAGAGGTTCTAAGTCAGCTGTCTAAAATTAATACAAATAAGTCACAGGGGCCTGATGGGATACACCCAAAGCTATTAAAAGAGCTCAGCGGTGAACTAGCAAAACCATTAACAGATTTATTTAACCAATCACTAGCAACAGGAGTCGTCCCAGAAGATTGGAAATTAGCAAATGTTGTGCCCATTCACAAGAAAGGTAGTATGGAGGAATCGGGCAACTATAGGCCAGTAAGCTTGACCTCAATAGTGGGGAAATTAATGGAAACGATACTTAAGGAGAGGATTGTGGAACATCTAAAATCCCATGGATTGAAAGATGAAAAACAGCATGGGTTTACTTCAGAGAGAGCATGTCAAACTAATCTTATTGATTATTTTTTTTGATTGGGTGACTAAAATAATAGATGGAGGAGGTGCAGTAGACATAGCTTATCTAGACTTTAGTAAGGCTTTTGATACTGTCCCACATAGAAGGCTTATCAATAAATTGCAGTCTATGGGCTTGGACTCCCATATTGTTGAATGGATTAGGCAGTGGCTGAGGGACAGGCAACAGAGGGTTGTAGTCAATGGAGTATATTCAGACCAAGGTCTTGTTACCAGTGGGGTACCTCAGGGATCTGTTCTGAGACGCATATTGTTTAATATCTTTATCAGCGAAATTGCAGAAGGCCTCGATGGTAAGGTGTGTCTTTTTGCTGATGACACAAAGATTTGTAATAGAGTTGATGTTCCTGGAGGGATACACCAAATGGAAAAGGATTTAGGAAAACTAGAGGAATGGTCAAAAATCTGGCAACTAAAATTTAAGTGCAAGATAATGCACCTGGGGCGTAAAAACCCAAGAGCAGAATATAAAATCAGTGATACAGTCCTAACCTCAGTATCTGAGGAAAGGGATTCGGGGGTCATTATTTCAGAAGACTTAAAGGTAGGCAGACAATGTCATAGAGCAGCAGGAAATGCTTGGGTGTATAGGGAGAGGAATTACCAGTAGAAAGAGGGAGGTGCTCATGCCGCTCTACAGAGCACTAGTGAGACCTCATTTGGAGTATTGTGCTCAGTACTGGAGACCATATCTCCAGAAGGATATTGATACTTTGGAGAGAGTTCAGAGAAGAGCTACTAAACTGGTACATGGATTCCAGAATAAAACTTACCAGGAAAGGTTAAAGGACCTTAACATGTATAGCTTGGAAGAAAGACGAGACAGAGGGCATATGATAGAAACTTTTAAATACATAAAGGGAATCAACAAGGTAAAAGAGGAGAGAATATTTAAAAGAAGAAAAACTGCTACAAGAGGACATAGTTTTAAATTAGAGGAGCAAAGGTTTAAAAGTAATATCAGGAAGTATTACTTTACTGAGAGAGTAATGGATGCATGGAATAGCCTTCCTGCAGAAGTGGTAGCTGCAAATACAGTGAAGGAGTTTAATATAAGATAGGGCCTGGGGCTATCCATAGTACTCAGTATATTGGGCAGACTAGATGGGCCAAATGGTTCTTATCTGCCGACACATTCTATGTTTCTATATGTGCCCGCATTGCTGAAAAAAATTATGTTTAAATATATGCAAATGAGCCTCTAGGAGCAACGGGGGTGTTGCCTTTACTCCTAGAGGCTCTGCTCTGTCTGCAACTGCTGCGCCCTCTGCACTTTGACAGGGCCAAGCTGTGAAAAAGACATCACACCTGGGCCTGACTTGTCCTAAAGTCACTCAAAGCGCAGAGGGCGCGGCAGTTGCAGAGAGAGCAGAGCCTCTAGGTGTAACGGCAACTCCTCTGTTGCTCCTAGAGGCTCATTTGCATATATTAAAACATCACCTTTCTCAGCAGTGCGGACACATATGAACATGGGACCAACACAGATGTCTTCAGCTGCCAAGTGCACATGTAACAGGTCAGCCAGTGTCATAGGTACAAAACTGCTGACAGATGCCCTTTAAGGTTGCTTTCATATGCATTTAATTTGGGCACATTTAGGTATCCATATTACTTCTGCAATGTCCAGACTTTACACAGTTCTACTGATCTGGACTTAGACCAATACTTTTGCCAAAAATAAGGCAATGCAGGCTGACTTTAAAAATTCCCCTCATGATATAACTCCCCCATGTGTACACGAAGGAAGTGTAAGACGTCCCACTGACAAATAGAAGGCTAACACAAAGCGTGTGTGGTCTTGAAATAACTGGTTGTTCTATCGAATGTACAATATGAGAGCAGCAATTTATATTAAATGGCAAATATTCAGTCTTGTATAGAAATAAGGGAAGGGAGTTATTTCCCTATATTCTAATGAGACAGAGACTAGCCTTCCCTCCTTCTGCCGTCTTGCTGGAATCATTTCACGGCTGCTGGTAGGGGGGTAGTCTTAGCCTTAGGGATTCTGATTCATAGTTTTGTTGACAGAGGTGTTGTGCGGCATGTCAGCTGAAAGGCCATATAATAAGAATCTAATATTCCCACATTAGCATTATCTCGCATCGTCGCTCTAAGTGTTCCTGCTGGATTATACTCTCTGGACCCTGTGTGCTGTGACCCCCAAGAATGTGCCTCCAGTACAGGTAATGCTGCATGTTGTCATTGCCATAGGAGAAAATGGGACTTTTTCTTTTACATACTGTGGACTGTATATTGGGAGTTGTAGTTTCTTAACAGCTGTAGATTCACAACTTGCATTTTTCAGCTTCTAGTGTTAGCTGGGAGTTGTGGTTGCACAACAACTGAGCTAAAGTCTTGCTAAAACTCATTAGAACATCCTAATGATTAGAACCTTTCAGTCGGTTGTCATTTCAGTGATGTTAGGGTACGTTCACACTAGCGTTATTCTTTTCTGGCATTGAGTTCCGTCCTAGGGGCTCAATACAGGAAAATAACTCATCAGTTTTATCCTAATGCATTCGGAATGGAGAGCAATCCGTTCAGGATGTCTTCAGTTCAGTCTTTTTGCCTTTTCAGGACGGAGATAATACCGCGGCATGCTGCGGTTTCATCTCCGTCCAAAATTCCGGAACCCCGGCAAAATTGATCCGTTTTTGCAGTCTGCGCATGCTCAGACTGCAAAAAATGTGACAAAAACTAATTGCTGGATCTGTTTTTCTGGATGACACTGGAGAGACAGATCCGGCATTTTAATGCATTTGTCAGACGGATCAGGATCCTGATCCGTTTGACAAATACCATCAGTTTGCATACGTTTTGACGGATCCGGTGCCGCAAGTGTGAAAGTACTCTTAGACACTGTTACATTTTATATCGCACTGTTTTATGTCACGGGAATTGCATTCAGATTTGTGCATTTCTCATACTGCAGCTCAAGGTTGTATTAATGTTCTTGTTACCTGGGGACCCCTGGGGAAAGTCCTCAAAGAATGCAACTCTATTTCTACATTTATGCCATTTGACGCGTTCCTATGCGGTGTTTTCAAGGAATTGTAGTATTCAGGTTCAAATAATTAATTTCTATATTGACAGTTTGCGTAATTAGATTTCCAGCCATAAAATGACATTTTGTAGAATTGAGCCCACTTTTTAAATATTGTATATCGCAGCATGGTGGCTCAGTGGTTAGCATGCTTGTTTTGCAGCCTTAGGCCGAATGCACACGGCCGTGTTCCACGGCCGAGAGCGGTCCGTGGTATGCCGGGCTGGATTCCTGTTCAGAGCAGGAGCGCACGGCGTCATTGGTTGCTATGACTCCGTGCGCTTGATGCCACCGCTGCACTACAGTAATACACTCGTATAGTGTATTACTGTAGTGCAGCGGCGACATGAAGCGCACGGCGTCATAGCAACCAATGACGCCGTGCGCTCCTGCTCTGAACAGGAATCCAGCCCGGCATACCACGGACCGCTCTCGGCCGCGGAACACGGCCGTGTGCATTCGGCCTTAGAGTTTTGGGTTTGAATGCGACTAAGGACAAGTTCTACCTGGAGTTTGTATGTTTTTCCCATGTTTGCATGGGTTTCCTCATAGGATAGGTTCACACAGAGTTTTGAGGCAGGTTTTTCATCCATATGCAGAAGTGGATTTGAAAGGAATTGGAAATATAAAGGAAGAATAATATCTCCTTCCTACTGGATCCACTTCTGGCTTTGGCTGAAAAATCTGCCTCTAACTTCCTCCAAAAAACTCTGTGTGAACCTACTCTTAGGCCTCATGCACACGACCATTGTTTTTGTCCGCATCCGAGCCGCAGTTTTCACTTCACTCAGTGTGCTGTCCGCATCCGTTGCTCCGTTCCGTAGCCACGCAAAAAAAATATAACATGTCCTATTCTTGTCCGTTTTGTGGACAAGAATAGGCATTTCTACAATGGGCCGCCCGTTCCGCAAATTGCGGAACGCACACGGTCGACTTCCGTGTTTTGCGGATCTGCGATTTGCGGACCGCAAAACACACCACGGTCGTGTGCATGAGGCCTTAGGCCTGTATTAGACCAGCAGATGTCTTGCAGATAACGATTATAGATTGAAGATTTTGCTTATTATTCGTACTTTTGCTCGTTAGACGTTCAAAGAATTCACTGTATATTACGTATAAAGATGCTTGCTCATGAAGGTGGGCTTCAGGTGGAGTGGTGTGATCTGTAAGAGAGTAGACCACTCCATGTTATACGAACAGATCTGTGACCAGGGAACGATAACTTTTTAGCAGAATGAAAGATCACGATTGGCGTGAAACAAGCAATTCCTCGCTCAAGGTTTAATCTCTCTTACTTATTCCATCTTGCGAGGCTCGTTTAATTTTGTTCACGTTGACAACATTCGGTAGGATATTCGCTCCATCTTAGGCTACTTTTACACCTGCGTTAGGTGCGGATCCGTCTGGTATCTGCACAGACGGATCCGCACCTATAATGCAAACGCTTAGATCCGTTCAGAACGGATCCGTTTGCATTACCATGAACAAAAAAATATATATATATATTTAAATTTTTTTACATTTTTTTTTGTTCATGATAATGCAAACGGATCCGTTTTGACTTTACATTGAAAGTCAATGGGGGACGGATCCGTTTTGACTTTACATTGAAAGTCAATGGGGGACAGATCCGTTTGAAAATTGAGCCATATTGTGTCAACTTCAAACGGATCCGTCCCCATTGACTTACATTGTAAGTCTGGACGGATCCGTTTGCCTCCGCACGGCCAGGCGGACACCCGAACGCTGCAAGCTGCGTTTAGGGGTCCGCCTGCGGAGCGGAGGACAAACGGTGCCAGACTGATGCATTCTGAGCGGATCCGCGTCCACTCAGAATGCATTAGGGCTGGACGGATCCGTTCGGGGCCGCTTGTGAGAGCCTTCAAACGGAACTCACAAGCGGAGCCTTGAACGCTAGTGTGAAAGTAGCCTAATATAGGCTTTACACTCCAGCAACATTCAGTACTGATAGGTAAATTGGCCCCAGTGTCTGCATGTTTGAGATAAGGAATTAGATTACGAGCTCCACTGGAGACAGGGACTCATGCAAGTAATGACAATTCCTGTACAACACTGTGGAATGTGCTGGCACTATAGAAGAAACATAAATACATAATCAATTTCATATTCATAATGAACTACAATTTATGCACCCCCCCTCGAAATGAACGGAATGGCAGCTTGGAAATGTGTGTCCCTACTTCATTCACTTCTGTGGGAACACTGTACTCGGCTATCTCTGGCGCTCCCATAGAAATGAATAGAGCGGCAGCGCACCTTTCCAACCAGCTGCTCTATCCATTTCAGGGGTGCTCCACAGGGTATGGGGCCCCCATTGTCGTGATTGGTGGGGGTCTCACCCATCTGATAATTATAATTTGTTATAACCGGAATACCCCTTTAATCTACAGTGTTCCAAATGTCAGAGATGTACATTGCTTAATACATTTGGTCCATCTTTTGGCTATCTATGTGCAAAAAAACTTTAGCCCAAATGTGGTGTGCAACAAAACTTGCAGCTTTTTGACACCAGAAAACTAGCATAAATTGGTTAGTAAATGCCCTCCCCCCCACCCCCAAGATTTATTCTGAATAAAACGTTCCCTCCAATTAAGGAAAATGTCCGAGTTCAAACAAAAGAAGTTATACTTGCCATTTTTTCCAACTGCCACTTCTGGCATTGAGCTCCAGTCCTGCAGCGATGACGTCCTCTTTCCGGGTCCGGGGGTGATGTTCTGAACACACCAGATCACCTTGCAGCTTATCAATGGCCTAACCAGTATACAGCACATGACTGCTTAACCACCTCCGGACCGCCTAACGCAGGATCGCGTTCCGGAGGTGGCAGCGCTGCGCACAGTCACGCATATACGCGTCATCTCGCGAGACGCGAGATTTCCTGTGAACGCGCGCACACAGGCGCGCGCGCTCACAGGAACGGAAGGTAAGAGAGTTGATCTCCAGCCTGCCAGCGGCGATCGTTCGCTGGCAGGCTGGAGATGTGTTTTTTTTAACCCCTAACAGGTATATTAGACGCTGTTTTGATAACAGCGTCTAATATACCTGCTACCTGGTCCTCTGGTGGTCCCCTTTGTTTGGATCGACCACCAGAGGACACAGGTAGCTCAGTAAAGTAGCACCAAGCACCACTACACTACACTACCCCCCCCCCCCATCACTTATTAACCCCTTATTAGCCCTAATCACCCCTAATCACCCCTGATCACCCCATATAGACTCCCTGATCACCCCCCTGTCATTGATTACCCCCCTGTCATTGATCAACCCCCTGTAAAGCTCCATTCAGACGTCCGCATGATTTTTACGGATCCACTGATAGATGGATCGGATCCGCAAAACGCATCCGGACGTCTGAATGAAGCCTTACAGGGGCATGATCAATGACTGTGGTGATCACCCCATATAGACTCCCTGATCACCCCCCTGTCATTGATTACCCCCCTGTCATTGATTACCCCCCTGTAAAGCTCCATTCAGATGTCCGCATGATTTTTACGGATGCACTGATACATGGATCGGATCCGCAAAACGCATCCGGTCGTCTGAATGAAGCCTTACAGGGGCATGATCAATGACTGTGGTGATCACCCCCCTGTCATTGATTACCCCCCTGTAAAGCTCCATTCAGATGTCCGCATGATTTTTACGGATGCACTGATAGATGGATCGGATCCGCAAAACGCATCCGGACGTCTGAATGAAGCCTTACAGGGGCATGATCAATGACTGTGGTGATCACCCCATATAGACTCCCTGATCACCCCCCTGTCATTGATTACCCCCCTGTCATTGATTACCCCCCTGTAAAGCTCCATTCAGATGTCCGCATGATTTTTACGGATGCACTGATAGATGGATCGGATCCGCAAAACGCATCCGGACGTCTGAATGAAGCCTTACAGGGGCATGATCAATGACTGTGGTGATCACCCCATATAGACTCCCTGATCACCCCCCTGTAAAGCTCCATTCAGATGTCCGCATGATTTTTACGGATGCACTGATACATGGATCGGATCCGCAAAACGCATCCGGTCGTCTGAATGAAGCCTTACAGGGGCATGATCAATGACTGTGGTGATCACCCCCCTGTCATTGATTACCCCCCTGTAAAGCTCCATTCAGATGTCCGCATGATTTTTACGGATGCACTGATAGATGGATCCGATCCGCAAAACGCATCCGGACGTCTGAATGAAGCCTTACAGGGGCATGATCAATGACTGTGGTGATCACCCCATATAGACTCCCTGATCACCCCCCTGTCATTGATCACCCCCCTGTCATTGATTACCCCCCTGTAAAGCTCCATTCAGATGTCCGCATGATTTTTACGGATGCACTGATAGATGGATCCGATCCGCAAAACGCATCCGGACGTCTGAATGAAGCCTTACAGGGGCATGATCAATGACTGTGGTGATCACCCCATATAGACTCCCTGATCACCCCCCTGTCATTGATCACCCCCCTGTCATTGATTACCCCCCTGTAAAGCTCCATTCAGATGTCCGCATGATTTTTACGGATGCACTGATAGATGGATCGGATCCGCAAAACGCATCCGGACGTCTGAATGAAGCCTTACACGGGCGTGATCAATGACTGTGGTTATCACCCCATATAGACTCCCTGATCACCCCCCTGTCATTGATCACCCCCCTGTCATTGATCACCCCCCTGTCATTGATCACCCCCCTGTCATTGATCACCCCCCTGTCATTTAGCACCCCTCTGTAAGGCTCCATTCAGATATTTTTTTGGCCCAAGTTAGCAGAATTTTTTTTTTTTTTCTTACAAAGTCTCATATTCCACTAACTTGTGTCAAAAAATAAAATCTCACATGAACTCACCATACCCCTCACGGAATCCAAATGCGTAAAATTTTTTAGACATTTATATTCCAGACTTCTTCTCACGCTTTAGGGCCCCTAGAATGCCAGGGCAGTATAAATACCCCACATGTGACCCCATTTCGGAAAGAAGACACCCCCAGGTATTCCGTGAGGGGCATATTGAGTCCATGAAAGATTGAAATTTTTGTCCCAAGTTAGCGGAACGGGAGACTTTGTGAGAAAAAAATTAAAAATATCAATTTCCGCTAACTTGTGCCAAAAAAAAAAAATTTCTATGAACTCGCCATGCCCCTCATTGAATACCTTGGGGTGTCTTCTTTCCAAAATGGGGTCACATGTGGGGTATTTATACTGCCCTGGCATTCTAGGGGCCCCAAAGCGTGAGAAGAAGTCTGGTATCCAAATGTCTAAAAATGCCCTCCTAAAAGGAATTTGGGCACCTTTGCGCATCTAGGCTGCAAAAAAGTGTCACACATCTGGTATCGCCGTACTCAGGAGAAGTTGGGGAATGTGTTTTGGGGTGTCATTTTACATATACCCATGCTGGGTGAGAGAAATATCTTGGTCAAATGCCAACTTTGTATAAAAAAATGGGAAAAGTTGTCTTTTGCCAAGATATTTCTCTCACCCAGCATGGGTATATGTAAAATGACACCCCAAAACACATTCCCCAACTTCTCCTGAATACGGCGATACCACATGTGTGACACTTTTTTGCAGCCTAGGTGGGCAAAGGGGCCCATATTCCAAAGAGCACCTTTAGGATTTCACAGGTCATTTACCTACTTACCACACATTAGGGCCCCTGGAAAATGCCAGGGCAGTATAACTACCCCACAAGTGACCCCATTTTGGAAAGAAGACACCCCAAGGTATTCTGTGAGGGGCATGGCGAGTTCCTAGAATTTTTTATTTTTTGTCACAAGTTAGTGGAAAATGCTTATTTTTTTTTTTTATTTTTTTTTCATACAAAGTCTCATATTCCACTAACTTGTGACAAAAAATAAAAACTTCCATGAACTCACATTGCCCATCAGCGAATACCTTGGGGTCTCTTCTTTCCAAAATGGGGTCACTTGTGGGGTAGTTATACTGCCCTGGCATTCTAGGGGCCCAAATGTGTGGTAAGGAGTTTGAAATCAAATTCTGTAAAAAATGACCTGTGAAATCCGAAAGGTGCTCTTTTGAATATGGGCCCCTTTGCCCACCTCGGCTGCAAAAAAGTGTCACACATCTGGTATCTCCGTAATCGGGAGAAGTTGGGGAATGTGTTTTGGGGTGTCATTTTACATATACCCATGCTGGGTGAGAGAAATATCTTGGCAAAAGACAACTTTTCCCATTTTTTTATACAAAGTTGGCATTTGACCAAGATATTTATCTCACCCAGCATGGGTATATGTAAAAAGACACCCCAAAACACATTCCTCAACTTCTCCTGAATACAGAGATACCAGATGTGTGACACTTTTTTGCAGCCTAGGTGGGCAAAGGGGCCCACATTCCAAAGAGCACCTTTCGGATTTCACAGGTCATTTACCTACTTACCACACATTTGGGCCCCTAGAATGCCAGGGCAGTATAACTACCACACAAGTGACCCCATTTTGGAAAGAAGAGACCCCAAGGTATTCGCTGATGGGCATAGTGAGTTCATGGAAGTTTTTATTTTTTGTCACAAGTTTGTGGAATATGAGACTTTGTATGAAAAAAAAAAAAAAAAAAAAAAAATCATCATTTTCCACTAACTTGTGACAAAAAATAAAAAATTCTAGGAACTCGCCATGCCCCTCACGGAATACCTTGGGGTGTCTTCTTTCCAAAATGGGGTCACTTGTGGGGTAGTTATACTGCCCTGGTATTCTAGGGGCCCAAATGTGTGGTAAGGAGTTTGAAATCAAATTCAGGAAAAAATGAGGAGTGAAATCCGAAAGGTGCTCTTTGGAATATGGGCCCCTTTGCCCACCTAGGCTGCAAAAAAGTGTCACACATCTGGTATCCCCGTACTCAGGAGAAGTTGAGGAATGTGTTTTGGGGTGTCTTTTTACATATACCCATGCTGGGTGAGATAAATATCTTGGTCAAATGACAACTTTGTATAAAAAAATGGGAAAAGTTGTCTTTTGCCAAGATATTTCTCTCACCCAGCATGGGTATATATAAAATGACACCCCAAAACACATTCCCCACCTTCTCCTGAGTACGGAGATACCAGATGTGTGACACTTTTTTGCAGCCTAGGTGGGCAAAGGGGCCCATATTCCAAAGAGCACCTTTCGGATTTCACAGGTCATTTTTTACAGAATTTGATTTCAAACTCCTTACCACACATTTGGGCCCCTAGAATGCCAGGGCAGTATAACTACCCCACAAGTGACCCCATTTTGGAAAGAAGAGACCCCAAGGTATTCGCTGATGGGCATAGTGAGTTCATAGAAGTTTTTATTTTTTGTCACAAGTTAGTGGAATATGAGACTTTGTAAGGAAAAAAAAAAAAAAAAAAAAAATCATCATTTTCCGCTAACTTGTGACAAAAAATAAAAAGTTCTATGAACTCACTATGCCCATCAGCGAATACCTTAGGGTGTGTACTTTCAGAAATGGGGTCATTTGTGGGGTGTTTGTACTGTCTGGGCATTGTAGAACCTCAGGAAACATGACAGGTGCTCAGAAAGTCAGAGCTGCTTCAAAAAGCGGAAATTCACATTTTTGTACCATAGTTTGTAAACGCTATAACTTTTACCCAAACCATTTTTTTTTTACCCAAACATTTTTTTTTTATCAAAGACATGTAGAACTATAAATTTAGAGCAAAATTTCTATATGGATGTCGTTTTTTTTTGCAAAATTTTACAACTGAAAGTGAAAAATGTCATTTTTTTGCAAAAAAATCGTTAAATTTCGATTAATAACAAAAAAAGTAAAAATGTCAGCAGCAATGAAATACCACCAAATGAAAGCTCTATTAGTGAGAAGAAAAGGAGGTAAAATTCATTTGGGTGGTAAGTTGCATGACCGAGCAATAAACGGTGAAAGTAGTGTAGGTCAGAAGTGTAAAAAGTGGCCTGGTCTTTCAGGGTGTTTAAGCACTGGGGGCTGAGGTGGTTAAAGAGGTTCTCCGGGAATTCAGAAAATGAAAATACGTATATATTACTTTATTATAAATATATTCCCAAATACCTTTCATTAGTTATAATGGCTCGTTTTGTCTGGGAAGCAATGATTAGGAGAAACAAAATGGCCGCCGTCCTATTAGTGCACACAAAACCTGTCCTAATCACACAGGAGAACAAGTTACTTCACAACACTGAGGTAAAGAGCTGCCTCATCCTCCTCTCCTACTTGTCAGAGATTATGATCCAGAAAACAATTTAATATGATATTTAGCTGAATCTTTGTGGGAATGGAGTTCATGAAGAGACATGAAGTACAGAGAGGACGGACAGGACAGACTGTGGTAATGGAGACTACATACAAGTGCTGCTGCTCATCAGCCACATCTCCTCATGAACTCCCTTCCTACATAGATTCAGCTAAAGATCTTATCATCTGTATTCAGGATCATAATCCCTGACAAGCAGAGAGGAGGATGAGGCAGCTGTTTACCTCAGTGCTATGAAGTAACTTGTCCTGCTGTATGATTAGGACAGGTTTTGTGCTAATAGGACGACGGCCTATCTTTTTTCTCCTAATGATTGCTCTCTAGACAAAATGAGCCATTAATTCCCGGAGAACCCCTTTAAGCCAGTGGTTTACTGTATTGTGAATGTGATATACAAGGAAAATCCCACTGCACTCACAAAAACAAACACCAGCGGGGAGGACTGGAGCACAGCGCAGAAAGTGGCAGGGAGAAAATGGTGGGTATCACTTCTTTTTTTTTGGACGTTCAATGTTGCTCGGAAAGTTTTATAAATATTTGGACAACCCTTCCACATTTATTGGCATCTGTGGCAGGTGCTTACCATGGCTTTGGTTGTCACCCTGTAAACCTATTTTTAACCCCTTTCCAGCACCTCCACTACATGTATGATGGAAGTCGGGACTTTAACAATAGTGCCCACTGAGGAACTGAGCAGGTGCCATAGCCATTCAGACACCTGGAGGCAGAGACTGTGATTGGCAATAATGCCGATAATGGAGTTTAATCCCTCAGATGCAGTGGTAATTTGTGACCAAGGCTTCTGAGCCGTCAAATACTGGGAGCGCTGCTTTCCTGGTGCCAAATAGCTCTCCTACAGCAATATCGCAGGAGCGTTTGGTTGCTATGGCCTGTCAGGACCTGCCTTTGACAGATATTGATAGAAAAGTAGTGATTCTCCCATAGACTGCAATGGTAAGGACTGTCTTAGACATGCAGATGAGGCTGACCAATATCGGGAAGGAACTGTTCCTTCCCGAAAATAGCCTGCTCATCACTGAAGGAGAGCGCTGAAAGTACATGCAACGATCTCCTCCACAGTATTGGGAGGAGCGATCTCTAATGCCCCCATTTGATGCCCCATGTAATTCCCCATACAGAATCATTATTTGCTAGCAGGAGAGCGTGTTTAGACAATCTGCCACCATCAAACAATGATTTTTGTGACTGCATAAAAGATGCAATTACTCGATGAATGAGGGACTAAAATAAGTGGTAGGCGTTTTGTGCGGATCCGTCTTGAACACCATTGAAAGTCAATGAAGGACGGATCCGTTTTCTATTGTGCCAGATTGTGTCCCCATTGACTTACATTGTGTGCCAGGACGGATCCGTTTGGCTCAGTTTTGGTGTCCGTCTCCAAAGCGGAATGGGGACTGAACTGATGTATTCTGAGCGGATCCTTTTCCATTCAGAATGCATTAGAATGCAAACTGATCCTTTTTGGACCGCTTGTGAGAGCCCTAAACGGATCTCACAAACGGAAAGCCAAAACGCGAGTGTGAAAGTAGACTCAAGTGTAAAAAAAATAATATTTCAAAATATTTTTTAAGGTATTAAAACACAAGAAAAACTATATAAATGTGGTATTGCTGTGATCGTACTGACCTGCAGAATTTTTACTGCATAGGGAACATCGTAGAACAAAACTCATAAAACAATTCCACCCCATTTAGATATTTTTCCAGCATCCGTCTACATCGTATGCAATAGTGAGTTGTGCCATTAGAAAATACAACTTGTCCCACAAAACAAGCCCTCATACAACCATGTGAACAGAAAAATTTAAGTTATAACTCTGGGAAAGCAGGTATTAAAAAACAAAAATGAAAAAAATCTGAAAATCACTGCATCAGGAAAGGGTTAAATACATATAGTTAAAATTGTATACATGTATAGAAACCATGGTGCCTACTAGAGTTGAGCGAAGTGAGCTTCGGATGCTTCATCCGAAGTCGCTTTGTTCAAAACTTTGGTATAATACTGTACGGAGATTCGTCTCCGTACGGTATTAGAATATATGGCCTCCGATGAGCCGAAGTTGGTTATTAATGAAGTCGCACGTGACTTCGTTGAATAACTTTGGTAGTTGATTTTTAATGTAAAAAACCACTTTAAAACTTGAAACTGAACTCTTCTTTGGTTCTGAGCTACTAGTCGGACCCGAAGCTGAGTTCAGTTTCAAGTTTTAAAGTGGTTTTCCACTTTAAAAATTAACTACCAAAGTTATTCAACAAAGTCACGCGCGACTTCATTAATAACTAACTTCGGCTCATCAGAGCCCATACATTCTAATACTGTACGGAGACGAGTCTCCATACAGTATTATTCCAAAGTTTTGAACGAAGCTCGCTTTGCTCAACACTAGTGTCTACTGTTCATTCATTTTTGAAAATGCCCTGGTTGTACGTAACCTCTATTGGACTTTATTCATTCTAAGAAGCTTTTCCTTTCTACGAATTTAGAAGGTTAGTTGTAAAAGTTTGTTACTGGACTAGGAATGGACTGAGTTACCAAATGTTTGAGATTATGACATGTAAATGAGTACACATTTGTGTAATTTAAATTATTTGGCAATGCAAATATATTGTTTATCACGCTGACATGTGTTATCCAGAAAAAAATCCAAACTGTTATAAGCGCTTTCCAGCATTTTGATTACATTATTTAGGCCTCCTGTACACAACTGTATCCTTTTTTCAGTCTGAAAAGCACAGATCCGTAAAATACAGATACTGGCCATGTGCATTCAACACTTTTCTCAACCCCCATTGTAGAAATATCTATTCTTGTCCACAAAACAGACAAAAATAGGACATGTTCTATAGTTGACAGCATGGCCACACCGATGCAGATAGCACACAATTACCGTGGCCGCATAGAAACGAATGGGTCAGTGTGCGATCCACAAAAAATGTGATCAGATGCAGTCCAAACCTGCGGAGGCCTTAGGTTCCTTCCTTCTCTAGGTGTTGCCCCTTATCAATCTTTGTACTCTTATGTACTTGATATGAGGGTAACAATGTTTTGAACTTTTGACTTTGAGGCTCCATATCTCACCATCCACTACAGCTTCCAACGTGGGACTACCATCATTTTATAGACCATCTTCTTGGCTATCTCATACATAAACTGGACTTGCAACTATTTAGCATATGATTAGGTATGCAGATTCTTGTCATCTAACTGCTGTTACTGTTTTGCTCCTAAAATTCTAAATTTTAATTATTATTTTGTAAATCCACTATTGGCTTTTAACACGGCCTGAATCCTTCTGGTCATGCTCTCAATCAGATTCAAGCATGTCTCGACTGAAATCGATTCCCAGGTCTCTTCTACACCTTCCCAACGTTGGTGCATACTGGTTGACTCACTTGGGTACCAATGCATCTTTTTTTCAACTCTACCCACAATTGTTCAATTGGTTTGAGGTCTGGTGACTGGGGGACAATCCAGCACCTCTATTTCATTGTCATTAAACAATTTATTCACCATTCTCAACGTATGCTTTGGGTCGTTGTCGTGCTGGAACACTATGCTTTTCATACCCATAGTACTGGAGTGTACGAAGTAACTTGTCTTGTAGGATACTCACATATGGCTCAGCATTGAGACCACCATCGATCCTGGTCAAGTATCCAACGCCTTTGGCTGTGAAACAATCCTATATCACCAAGCTTCCTTCACCGAACTTGACAGTTCCTTCAATTTCTCAATCCGTTAGTCCTCTTTTCCCTTGTTTCTTCTAGACCCACTTTCACCCATCAGAGCCCAGTCTATTGACTTTCGTCTCATCAAATCACCCGTTTCCAATCCTCTACTGTCCACTGGTCGTTTTTACAAACTCGAGCTGACGCTTCTTATGACGATATTAAAGTCGAGGCTTCTTCACCATTCCAGACATGAATAATGCATGTTGCACGGTGCTTGCAGGGACGTCTGTGATCTCGCTATTACGAAGTATAGGAGCCACCTCCACTGCAGTGTTTGTCGCGCCAGAACTTATAGACCTTGTGATGAGCTGACTTGTTGACTCTGATATTTTGCCTGGACATCCACCTTTTGACTTTGGAATGGATGGACGGACTTTATTTCGTATTCTTCCAACTGTCATGGCGCTCACATGATGCAGTTTGGCAATTTTCTTGGCCGAGATACCGCTATCGATGAGCTGGATGATGCAGTTCCTCTTTTCCTGGGAAATCTTCTTCATGGCTGCTCCTGGATTCAAACCAGTGACCTTTCACTTGGGAATCAACCTAATAACACACTGATCTATTAAGGAATGTGAGAACAGGTTGTAATTTGTAGTATAGAAGAAGAAAAAGATTGTTCCACCACCAGGGGCAAAACAGTAAGAATGCAGTTACATGACAAGAATCTGCATACCTAATCATATGCTAAATAGTTGCAAGTCCAGTTTATGTATGAGATAGCCAAGACGATTGTCTATAAAATTATGGTAGTCTCACGTTTGAAGCTGTAGTGGATGGTGAGATATGGAGCCTGAAAGTCAAAAGTTCTAAACATTGTTACCCTTTTGCTCGTCAGTGTGTGTGTGTGTGTGTATATGTGTGTATATATATATATATATATATATATATATATATATATATATATATATTCAACGAATGAAGAGGCAGCACTTCCAGTTTTTGGTGATAGGGTGACGACCCCAAACTTTATTCCCAGCAACGTTTCAGCCTTTTCAATGAGGCCTTTGTCAAGCTTTATACCGATATTGTGGTGGTCGCCACTCATGGGTACATTAACACATCTGGATACAGGTTGGTTGGACTGTTGTGCGTTGTGTGACTGCCTCGATGTTCCCTCTTTTGTATTTGATTCACATTGTGTTACCATGGCCACTGACACGCCCCCCTTGACGCCATGGCTGTGTGGTCCGGTCATGTGTCTTCTCTTTCCCTCCCCCCGCCGCCGCTGTGCTCGCGATGCGCTCCACTGGGCGATGTTGCGTTCCAGGGTGCGTGCGTGATGACGCGGCGGCGTGGGGAGGTGGACGAGTGACGCATAACGCGGCGCATGCGCTTGGCCGACGGGGAGACGCTGATGCGGGCGCACTTGGCTGATCCATGACGGTTAGTTCCAACAGTTTTTAAAGTCTAATATGATGCAGCTGCATCATGAACTGATGATTTTAACCCTAAATGTATGGAACACTTTTATGTCTACATTTGTTTAATTGGATGTTGGATACGAGGGATAATGACACGGCACATTGAATCACTTTGTATAATTTTAATAATGTATAGGATGTATGATTTACACTATTGATTGATGTCATAACTTTTATATGAAGGTTTTACCTGTTTGATACGCATATTGTATGTACACAGAAAGTCATATGATAATGTGACGTTTGATGATCATGTGACTTTATTGTTAACATGTGGTTTCACTGATTGCACTGAACTTGTAATGGATTGTGGGTATATAAACCCCACAGTATAGCACTGTTGTAGCTTGACAAAGGCCTCATTGAGAAGGCTGAAACGTTGCTGGGAATAAAGTTTGGGGTCGTCACCCTATCACCAAAAACTGGAAGTGCTGCCTCTTCATTCGTTGAATATATATCTTGGAGGAGAAGCCTGCCTCTGTGAGGATTTTTTGCACCCAGTGCACAACTTCTGACTGTGCTGCTGCAATATTTGTGGTATTATATATATATATATATATATGAACTTTATGATTGGGTAGAAGATGTTGTTAAACCCTACTCTGTAACTTTTCTATAGCTTCTACCCACGTATGATTTTATGAAATGTAATAGCTGTGCACTGGTTCCTGCTTCTAGAGTTACCACAAATTCCAGTCCAAGATGTCAGTGGTAGTTTCATAAAAAGACATTTTCACAATTGGGGACCGTTCTCAGAGTGTCCAGTTTCTGGCAGTGGCTTTCCTTGAATATCCAAATCTTATACCTTTAATTGCCATTTTACATGACTAGACCCTACATTGTTATTTGATCCTCCTTGCAGGGTTACTACCTTGTATTCACCATGCATTTGGCATGTCAGCTGATGTATTGTTCTAGGCTGACTTATCTGACAATCGCAGGATACTCTGCCTCTGTAATTTAGAGTCTTCCTTACCTTTGACACTGTCACTTGAGCTTGATGACCCCTAAGGTGAAGTCTTGACTGTGAGTTTTTTTTTCACTTCTAGACTTTTATAGGCTTCATAGTAGTCTAGACGGTTTTGTTGTCCACCTCGATACAAAAGCTGTTCCTATTTTTATTTCCCTGTGACTACATTGACATTGTCAACGGGCTCCCTGCACAAACAATTCTATACAACCGAGTGCTATAATTGGCCATTTCGGGGCAGCTTTTTGGGGAATGCTACCGCTGTAATATTTATAACCTAGCCAATGAATTTGTGATAAATATTTGTAGTTGGAATACTCCTTAACCACTTCCCATCTGGGCCCTTTGCCCCCTTCCTGACCAGGCCAAATTTTGCAAAACGGACATATCTCACTTTATGTGGTAATAACTTTGGAACGCCTTTATTTATCCAAGTCATTCAGAGATTGTTTTCTCGTGACACATTGTACTTCATGATAGTCATAAATTTGAGTCAAAATATTTCACCTTTATTTATGAAAAAATCCCAAATTTACCCAAAAATTTTAAAAAATCGCAATTTTCTAAATTTCAATTTCTCTGCTTTTAAAACAGAAAGTGATACCTCATAAAATATTTATTATTTAACATTCCCCATATGTCTACTTTATGTTGGCATCATTTTGGAAATGTCATTTTATTTTTTTAGGACGTTAGAAGGCTTAGAAGTTTAGAAGCAATTCTTCAAATTTTTAAGAAAATTGCCAAAACCCACTTTATAAGGACCAGTTCAGGTCTGAAGTCACTTTGTGGGGCCTACATAGTGGATACCCCCATAAATGACCCCATTGTAGAAACTACACCCCTCAAGGTATTCAAAACCGATTTTACAAACTTTGTTAACCCTTTAGGCGTTCCACAAGAATTAAAGGAAAATGGAGATCAAATTTTTAAATTTCACTTTTTTGGCAGATTTTCCATTTTAATCAATTTTTTTCTCTAACACATCGATGGTTAACAGCCAAACAAAACTCAATATTTATTACCCAGATTCTGCGGTTTACAGAAACACCCCACATGTGGTCGTAAACTGCTGTATGGGCACACGGCAGGGCGCAGAAGGAAAGGAACTCCACATGGTTTTTAGATGCCATGTCCCATTTGAAGCCCCCTGATGCACCCTTACAGTAGAAACTCCCAAGAAGTGACCCCATTTTGGAAACTAGGGGATAAGGTGCCAGTTTTATTAGTACTATTTTTGGGTACATATGATTTTTTGATCATTCAATATAACACTTTATGGGGCAAGGTGACCAAAAAATTGGTTGTTTTAGCACAGTTTCTATTTATTTATTTTTACAGCGTTCACCTTAGGGGTTCAGTCAAGTGACATTTTTATAGAGCAGATTGTTACGGACGTGGCGATACCTAATATGTATACTTTTTCTCATTTATTAAAGTTTTACACAATAATAGCATTTTTGAAACCAAAAAATTATGTTTTAATGTGTCCATGTTCTGAGAGCTATAGTTTTTTTATTTTTTGAGAGATTTTCTTATGTAGGGGCTCATTTTTTGCGGGATGAGGTGACGGTTTTATTGGTACCATTTTGTGGGACATACGCGTTTTTGATCACTTGGTGTTGCACCTTTTGTGATGCAAGGTGACAAAAATTGCTTGTTTTGACACCGTTTTTTTTGTTTTGTTTTTACGGTGTTCACCCGAGGGGTTAGGTCATGTGATATTTTTATAGAGCTGGTTTTTACGGACGCGGCAATACCTAATATGTATACTTTTTTTTATTTGTTTCACTTTAACACAATAATAGCATTTTTGAAACCAAAAAAATTATGTTTTAGTGTCTCCATGTTCTAAGAGCTATAGTTTTTTTATTTTTTGAGAGATTTTCTTATGTAGGGGCTCATTTTTTGCGGGATGAGGTGACGGTTTTATTGGTACCATTTTGTGGGACATACGCGTTTTTGATCACTTGGTGTTGCACCTTTTGTGATGCAAGGTGACAAAAATTGCTTGTTTTGACACAGTTTTTTTTATTTATTTTTTACAGTGTTCATCTGAGGGGTTAGGTCATGTGATATTTTTATAGAGCTGGTTTTTACGGACGCGGCAATACTAAATATGTCTATTTTACTTTATTTTTTCTATTTTAATTTTTTTTTTTTTATTCCTAACTTGGGAACTTTTTTTTTTTTTTACATGTGAAACTTTATTTTATTTTATTTTTTCAACCCTTTATTTTTTTATTTTTTTTTTACACTTTTCGTCCCCCATAAGGTCATACAAGACCTCTGGGGGACATTTGCTTCACTTTTTCTTTTTTTTTTCACAGTTGATTTCTCCTGTAACTGGGGCTGACATAGTAGGCCCAGTTACAGGACAAATGCACCCCTATAGAGGCTGTACAGCAGCAATCCTGCGCTGTACAGCCTCACAGCAGGGCTGATCGAGGTCTCTGAGAGACCTCACACAGCCCCTGCACACTCCGGTCACGGCGGTCACATGACCGCCGGGCCGGAACAGGAAGCGCACAGCGCTTCCTGCTCTGCAGACACAGCGCTCGGTGAGCGCGGTGTCTGCAGCGATCGTGAAGGCAGGGACACCTGGGCACTGTCCCTGCCTTGTCTTAGGGTTGCCCTGCTGTCACTGACAGCGGGCAACCCGATCAGCAGCTGCACGATTAGCGTGCAGCTGCTATTTCTGACAGGACGTTTTAAAACGTGCTGTCAGAAATAGACGTCCACCCATAGGACGTTTATATCCTATGGGCGGACGTGAGGCAGTTAAAGAGATGGGTATTGGATAACATTGCTCATTAAAGGGGTTGTCTCACTTCAGCAAATGGCATTTATCATGTAGAGAAGGTTAATACAAGGCATTTACTAATGTATTGTGATTGGCCATATTGCATCCCCTGCTGGCTTGTTTTATTTTTCCATTGCATTATACACTGCTTGTTTCCAGAGGTTATGACCACCGCTGAATCGCAGGTGCGTGGTGGTCGGGATTCATGCTTATGCGCACTCTATCACATTATACACTGCTAGTTTCCACGGTTATGGCCTCTCTGCCATCCAGCAGTGGTGGCCATGCTTGCACATTATAGAAAAAGCGCCACCCTGTCTTGTCACCTTGTATCTGTGCTGCAGCCGTGTTCGTAACCCCTGGATACCAGCAGTGTATAATGTGATGGAAAAATGAATCAAGACAGCAAAGGAGGCAATTAGAAAGTTGCTTATTAACTTTCTCTACATGATAAATGTGTTCTAAAGTGAGACAGCCCTTTAATGGGACACTTTTTTGTCAGAATGGGGTATTTTTTTTAAAACTGTGTATTCATACATAGAAATTTTAGAATGTGTATCACCTATTCATTGGCTAGGTTATAAATATTTTTATTTTGGCGGTACTATGCCATTGAAAATTAAATATAAAATATTGTCCTCCTGTAGCACAGGGAGATAATACTCCTATACAGATAGGGAACCCACCGATTTTTGAATGGAGCAGCAGCTTGAATGCTCAACCACTACTCCCATTCAAATTGGATACACAAGTCCCTTGTTCTTGTGATCATTGGGAGTCCCAACTATGGGATCCCCCTGCAATCAGACACCTATCAGCTATTCCGGCAAAAAAAAGTTTAAAGCGTAACTGATTTTGTTTTTTTTATTTGCATAATGGCTGTGCTTTTTTGTACAATCATAACTGTGAAGGAACAGGTCTTTTTTGGGCTTCCCTAATGTCTTCCTTTGCCATATTATTTCCTGTTTCAGCTGCACAGCTGATGAACTTCTCTCACAAACAGGGGGCGTCTCCCTCCTGGAATCTGACGGTAGATAGTGCAGTTATGCCTTTCCCTTACTTCCCACTTTGTTTATTTTCAGCTCCAGAGCTCACAGAACAGATAAGGAGGGATGCATCACATTTACAGACACACAGGATGCTCCTATAATTTTCAAAATCGGTGTAGAAGCAGTTATTTTATCAAGCTTGGGATCTCAGCTAGTTCAGACATACCCTCATTTCCTATGAGCCATCTTCTGGGTCTCTGTTACTACAGACGGATCTTACCTGACAACAGGCAGTGGACTGCAAATTAGGTGGAAGTGAGACCCCTAGTGGCCACGACAGCTTTTTTTTCAGTTGATGGCAGGCATATTTTTTAAATGAGTGATTTACAAATTTTGCTAGTTACACCATTCTCTATTAAATGAAATGAAATTGTGTGAAAGTATGTCATCACTATCATCACTTTCTAAGCCTATTTATCCACCTGCTTTTCTATAAATACTTTTGAATACATTAATAATGATATTAAAATCAATTCTGAACGAACTATCAGTTTAGAGAAAAACCTAAAATAAATGTTCCCGCCATATATGTAAATGCACCTTAGATGAGTCCTGTCTCCTCCAAGTTTCAGAGAGGAGTCCAGCGTTCTCTGACTCTTGGAGTGCAGCCACGCCCACAAACAAATAAGACACACCCTCTACGATTGCTCATCTCCACCCCTTCTCTTCCAAGTCTCGCAGTATACATTATATGATCCGTGTGAGATGAGGAGTGAGGTGACTGGTTCTGCACATGCGCGGGATTTGGGACGTGAGTTCCAGAGGAGGGTAGGATCTTTAGATTCTGTCACTCATGTAACGGTGGGTGGGGTTAGGAATGGGAAGTGATGAGGTAAGCATTTAATTTCCATAACTTGAAAAAAGCGAAAGTTGACTGTAAAAGAAGTACTTGGAGGTGTTTAAAAAAATTATAAAATGAATAAACCCTAGGATGATTAGGGTGGGGGAGAACTATCTCAGGATGCCGATGATTCTTATGGTTAAAAACCGGTGAAAGGTTCCCTTTAAAGAGGTTTTCTGGCAATAAATATTGATGCCCTACTTTTCAAAGTATTCCCCTGTATGTTCCTGGCTATAAATGTGGACATCTGATCAGGGTGAAATATTTATCGGTATACAGTACGCCTTTCATATTTATGGCATGACACTTTCTTCTAGACTTTGACTTTATCATATTCTGTCTTACTTATTTATTACAGGAGAAAAAGTTGGACATTAAGATTATAAACGTTTGATGAATGTCTGGAGTGAACAGTGACTACCGATTTCAATCCATTCGACAAAAGAGTGACTAGTCCTATTGAAGTATGGATGCCATTTTGGATCTTGAGGGTGCAGCCATTCTTTCTACAGCTTGCACATTTTCTTTAACATCAATAAATGTGAGCAATGGCTTCTTCCCATCTGGAAGAAATACAAACAACATGCATCTAGAAGGCTTTGACACTTCGTTAGGATCAGAACCTGATATCACAGGTCATTTACCAACAAGTAACACCACCACCCCTGAGATAGGCGGGTGGACAACAGACGAGAGCCATCCAACATCCCTGAAGCTAACCAACTGGAGAACAATCAAAGCCAACTCGACATCCAGTTTTGATAACTGGTCACCATTATCTACTGATATTCACCTTTCCCCAGGCAATATATCCACCTCTGACAATGCAGACACTGAAGAAAGGTACCAAGAATTTTTTCCAACCTCATTACAGCAGGAAACCTCTTACAGCAAGACTCACAATGTTCGAGTTATAAAGCATAAGCGGAGTGCAATCACGTTCACTGATATACCCCTTGATGGTATTTCTGAAAGTGCCAGTTATGATAATGACGCACAAGAGGATAAAGAAAGTGGGGATGACACAGAGGAAGATGATGAGAGTGATGATGTTTTTACAGATCTGCCACGTTATAAATATACTTTTACTGGTATAAAAAGAAGGAGTTCCCACCCTAGAAGCCCAAATCATAAAATAGTCATTGACTCTAAGGAAATTTTCCATCCGTTCAACGAGAAGTATCAGAACAATGGCACTGATTTGGGTGAAGAAGAAAGCAAGACATCCTTGGTAAGAGCTTTCATCTCACTTTCCCTCACATTTATGATTGATTTAATATTATAACAGTCAGCTCTGCATAAGTGACAGCCATACATTAAGTAAAGCTTTTATGATTCAGACAAGTTTTGACACAATTTACTGTACATTCAGGTGATGACAGTTATTCTGTGGTATATGCAGAGAAGGAGGTAATAATGTATAAATGGCAATGAGAGTTCATCAGTGGAGAAGAAGAAATTACATTAACAAGTACTACACAAGGCTACTTTCACACTAGCGTTTCTATTTTCCGGTATTGAGATCCGTCATAGGGTCTCAATACCGGGGGAAAAAAAGCTTCCGTTTTGCCCCCATTCATTGTCAATGGGGACAAAACGTAACTGAACAGAACGGAATGCATTAAAATGCATTTCGTTCCTTTTGGTTGCGTTCTCATACCGAAGAGAAAACCGCAGCATGCTGCAGTTTTCTTTCTGTCATGGGATGTGGAACAAGATGGTTCCGTCATGACCCACAATGCAAGTCAATGGGGACAGATCTGTTTTCTTTGACTCTATCTGACACGATAGAAAACTGATCCGTCCCTCGTTGACTTTTAGTGGAGTTCATGACGGACCCGTCTTGGTTATGTTAAAGATAATACAACCGGATCCGTTCATAACGGATGCAGATGGTTGTATTATCAGTAACAAAAGCGTTTTTGCTGGATCTGGCAAAAGTGTGAAGGTAGCCTAACACAGTAAAATTTCTGACATGTGCGATATGGTCTCAAGGTTGGTGGTAAGAGGGTAAAGGTGCCCATATACATTAGTTTAAAGTTGATAAAAACTGATGTTTTCAACCAAAATTTCTATTTGGTGGAATGTAGAAACAAGTACACTGCTCAAAAAAATTAAGGGAGCACAAAAATAACACATCCTAGATCTGAGTTAATTAAATATTCTCCTGAAATACTTTGTTCTTTACATAGTTGAATGTGCTGACAACAAAATCACACAAAAATAAAAAAATGGAAATCAAATTTTTCAACCCATGGAGGTCTGGATTTGGAGTCACCCTCAAAATTAAAGTGGAAAAACACACTACAGGCTGATCCAACTTTGATGTAATGTCCTTAAAACAAGTCAAAATGAGGCTCAGTAGTGTGTGTGGCCTCCACGTGCCTGTATGACCTCCCTACAACGCCTGTGCATGCTCCTGATGAGGTGGCGGACGGTCTCCTGAGGGATCTCCTCCCAGACCTGGACTAAAGCATCTGCCAACTCCTGGACAGTCTGTGGTGCAACGTGACGTTGGTGGATAGAGCGAGACATGATGTCCCAGATGTGCTCAATTAGATTCAGGTCTGGGGAACGGGCGGGCCAGTCCATAGCATCAATGCCTTCATCTTGGAGGAACTGCTGACACACTCCAGCCACATGAGGTCTAGCATTGTCTTGCATTAGGAGGAACCCAGGGCCAACCGCACCAGCATATGGTCTCACAAGGGGTCTGAGGATCTCATCTCGGTACCTAATGGCAGTCAGGCTACCTCTGGCGAGCACGTGGAGGGCTGTGCGGCCCTCTAAAGAAATGCTACACCACACCATTACTGACCCAATGCCAAACCGGTCATGCTGGAGGATGTTGCAGGCAGCAGAACGTTCTCCACGGCGCCTCCAGACTCTGTCACGTCTGTCACATGTGCTCAGTGTGAACCTGCTTTCATCTGTGAAGAGCACAGGGCGCCAGTGGCGAATTTGCCAATCTTGGTGTTCTCTGGCAAATGCCAAACGTTCTGCACGGTGTTGGGCTGTAAGCACAACCCCCACCTGTGGATGTCGGGCCCTCATATCACCCTCATGGAGTCTGTTTTTGACCGTTTGAGCAGACACATGCACATTTGTGGCCTGCTGGAGGTCATTTTGCAGGGCTCTGGCAGTGCTCCTCCTGTTCCTCCTTGCACAAAGGCGGAGGTAGCGGTCCTGCTGCTGGGTTGTTGCCCTCCTACGGCCTCCTCCACATCTCCTGATGTACTGGCCTGTCTCATGGTAGCGCCTCCATGCTCTGGACACTACGCTGATAGACACAGCAAACCTTCTTGCCACAGCTCGCATTGATGTGCCATCCTGGATAAGCTGCACTACCTGAGCCACTTGTGTGGGTTGTAGACTCCGTCTCATGCTACCACTAGAGTGAAAGCACCGCCAGCATTCAAAAGTGACCAAAACATCAGCCAGGAAGCATAGGAACTGAGAAGTGGTCTGTGGTCACCACCTGCAGAACCCCTCCTTTATTGGGGGTGTCTTGCTAATTGCCTATAATTTCCACCTGTTGTCTATCCCATTTGCACAACGGCATGTGAAATTGATTGTCACTCAGTGTTGCTTCCTAAGTGGACAGTTTGATTTCACAGAAGTGTGATTGACTTGGAGTTACATTGTGTTGTTTAAGTGTTCCCTTTATTTTTTTGAGCAGTGTATTTTAGCTGACCGATGACAGACCACCACCAACTGAAAAGAGGTGAGCTGTGTTTTCGAAAAGTCGGTCGAAAGATCTTCAGTTTAAAGGACAATGGTTTGTGGACAGGGTGGATAAAAATCAATGATTTAAAAAAAAAAATAATCAAAAAAATCTTTTTTTTTTTTATTTAAATCAGATTTTTTTTATATAAAATGCTTTTTGAGGAAATTATATTACCATCCAAAGGTTATTTCATCATGAAATAAAGATTTGTTTTTTAATTATGTAGAATAAGGCTGTATATGTTAAATTTTTTTGGTAAATAAATTCCATTAATCCATTCACAATGGGAGTGAAGAAATGCAAATGAGCTCTTAACAAGCTTTGCCTCTAATGCCACCAGATGTAAGGCAGCTATCCTATAAGTCAATATTCATCTCTTAAAATAAGCCTTGAGACATGACTTGGATATTAAATAAGCCAGCACCTCATCTGCAGACAGCTGTTTCGGGGTGATTGCCCCTCATGAGTGCAGAGCAGAGAGTACTGGCTTAACTGGGTAGGAGGCCTGTGTCCGAAACAGCTGTCTGCAGATGAGGTGCTGGCTCATTTAATATCCAAGTCATGTCTCAACGCTTATTTTAAGAGCTGAATATTGACTTATAGAATAGCTGCCTTATATCTGGTGGCATCAGAGGCAGAGCTTGTTAAGAGCTCATTTGCATTTCTTCCCTCCCAGAATTCCAGAGGAGCATGTATGGCCTAAAAGTCTCCTCACACTGATTAAGGTGCTCTCTCCCTAAGGAGAGTTAGTTTCCCCCTTTGTCCATTCACAATGTCATGCTCTTCCAGAGGTTTTTGTATGATTATTGGGCAGTTTCTCTGCCTACAAGATATTATCACAGATGCTTGGTTTACTTTTGCAGTTCTCAAAACTGAATTTGACTCAGCAGAGATCACATGCCTCTTCTTCACAGCAAAAATGTTATAACATGAACAGAGTTGAGAAAAAGATCTTAATCCTAACTTCTACAAACCTATGAATACAAAATCAACCTAATCAAACTAATATGAAAAGTTGTTATTCTAAAAATCTTCATCTACTTGCATATTAAAAGTTATACCAGCAAGAATTAGTCTTTATGTAGAAAACTATGATTTAAATCAAGCCTTACTGACTAGTGATTTAAATCGTGATTTAAATCGTGATTTAAATCATTTTGAATTAAATCAAATCCACCCTGTTTGTGGATGAGAAAACTTTCTTTGAAGGGACATTCCCAGAAAGATTGTTTGTCCTTCAGCTCCTATCATTACTGTAAATATGTATGGCCAGTCTGAACAACAGCCTATATGGACTAAAATGGGCATACAGTAGCTGTGTCTGCAAAGCGATCGTTCACCAGATGGTAGTTAGTTCAACGGTTGTTGATTCATCAACCTTCTTCTATCTAATGTGAATATCTAAAGGTCCCTTTAGACGGGATGATACAGCAGGCGATTGTCCGGAAGGAAGCGTTCCTTCATGGCAATCGCCTTCTCTTCAGCGGAGGAGAACGCTGTATTTACTTGCAGAAATTTTATCCACAGTATTGGGAGGAGCAATCGCTAATGTCATCACTCATCCTCATACAGACTCGTCGTTTGCCGGCAGCAGAGCCTAATTACACAGCACGATCTGCTGCCGGCAAACGATTTTTGTGTCCGCATGAATGACCTACTCACTCATTCATCGGGTAATTGGCAGCACTTTTACACTGCCAAATAATCTCTAATGAGCTTTCCTATGAACATTCGTTAGCTTTTTATTTGGCGGATTCTCAGTCTGTGTAAAGGGCCCATAATGTTTATGACACTTGGTCACCCCTAGTAGTAATACGAGGGACACTAACAGCTCAACGATATGTATAGAACATCCTTCGGCCATTTGTGTAGCCTCTCATGGCAGGGCTTTCAACTGGTATTTGCTCACCCACACACAGCAAGGGTTTCCCAGGAATATCTCTGCCAGATTGCACCACTTCCATGGCCTGCCCGGTCACCAGATTTATCGCTAATCAAGCATTTATGGGACCAGCTGGGAGGACAGCTTCGGCAACCTACGAGTGTGTATGATCTACAGGTCCAGCTGCAACATCTGTGGGCAAATGTGCTGCAGAATAGCATACAGAACCTGTATGCCTTCATGACCAACTGTATCTCATCTTGTATCCAGGCCAGAGATGGTATCTCATCTTGTATCCAGGATAGAGGCTGCCCAAAAGGGTACAAGCTCTTTTCCATTGTACAGTTTTCCCCCAATAAACTCATCCTTTTGCTCTAATATTGTAATCACTACATCATCATTACAGTCTGACATATACAGTCCTGATCAAAAGTTTAAGACCACTTGAAAAATGGCAAAATGCAACAAGAAGAAATGAGAGTGAGACAAAACATTTTTTGATCATTCAATTAATTAAAAATAACGATTAAACTGAAACAGGCTGTTTTTCAGCTGATCCAAATTTTAAGACCACATGCCTTTAAAAGACCAAATCTGTGCAAAGATGTGGATTCATTGTCATTTTCTGTCAGGTAGTCACACATTGTGATGGCAAAGGCAAAAAAAACTCTCCTTTTTTGAACGTGGTCGGGTTGTTGAACTGCATAAGCAGGGTCTCTCACAGCGCGCCATCGCTGCTGAGGTGGGACACAGTAAGACAGTCATTTGGAATTTCTTAAATGATCCTGAGGCTTATGGAACAAAAAAGTAAAGTGGAAGACCCAAAAAAATGTCATCAGCACTGAGCCGGAGGATCCAATTGGCTGTCTGTCAAGACACTGGACGATCCTCGACCCAAATTAAGGCCCTTACTGGTGCTGACTGCAGCCCCATAACCATACGACTGCATCTGAGACGGAAGGGCTTCAAAAACAAAAAACATCTTCAAAGACCTCATCTCCTTGAACGCCACAGAACTGCTCGTTTGGACTTTGCAAGAGAGCACCAAACATGGGACATTCAAAGGTGGAAAAAAGTTTTATTCTCTGATGAGAAAAAATTTAACCTTGATGGTCCTGATGTTTTCCAATGTTACTGGCATGACAAGCAGATCCCACCTAAGATGTTTTCTACACGCCACAGTGGAGGGGGCGCCATAATGGTCTGGGGTGCTTTTTCCTTCAGTGGAACAATGGAGCTTCAGGAAGTGCAGAGGCGTCAAACGGCTGCTGGCTATGTCCAGATATTGCAGAGAGCATTCCTCATGACTGAGGGCCCTCGTCTGTGTGGTAACGACTGGGTTTTTCAACAGGACAACGCTACAGTACACAATGCCCGCAGGACAAGGGACTTCTTCCAGGAGAATAACATCACTCTTTTGGCCCATCCTGCGTGTTCCCCTGATCTAAATCCAATTGAGAACCTTTGGGGATGGATGGCAAGGGAAGTTTACAAAAATGGACAACAGTTCCAGACAGTAGATGGCCTTCGTGCGACCGTCTTCACCACTTGGAGAAATGTTCCCACTCACCTCATGGAAACGCTTGCATCAAGCATGCCGAAACTAATTTTGGAAGTGATGAACAATAATGGCGGAGCTACTCATTACTGAGTTCATGTTTGGAAGTTGGATTTCTGTTTTGGGGGGGTTTAGTTTTTTTTTGGAGGTGTGGTCCTAAACTTTTGATCAGCTGAAAAACAGCCTGTTTCAGTTTATTCGTTGTTTTCATTAAATTGAATGCTCAAAAAATGTTTTGTCTCACTCCCATTTCTTCTTGTTGCATGTTGAAGCTCTACTTGAAACTTTGTTAAGATCCAGCCATGCTAAATATGATTTTTTGTCATTTTTCAAGTGGTCTTAAACTTTTGATCAGGACTGTATGTGAAACTCGAAAAATTTGAATATCGTGTAAAGTTCATTTATTTCAGTAATGCAACTTAGAAGGTGAAACTAATATATGAAATAGACTCATTACATGCAAAGCGAGATATTTCAAGCCTTTATTTGTGATAATTTGGATGATTATGGCTTACAGCTTATGAAACCCCAAAGTCACAATTTTGAGGTACCCTTTGCTCATGGGGTATGGTTTAATTAGCTGACTAGAGTGTGACACTTTGAGCCTAGAATATTCAACCTTTTCACAATATTCTAATTTTAAGCTGCATTAATTCAATTCCTTTTAATTTGCATTACTGAAATAAATGGACTTTTGCACAATATTCAAATTTTTCAAGTTTTACCTGTATAAATGAAAACTTCAGATCAGAACATAGCCCAATTTGTAAAAAAAAAAAAAAAAGAAAATACAAAAGAAAACTAAATGGAGAGATATTCCAAATTGTTAAAAACATATTATATACGAGTACACATCTTTCCTATAATTCATAATGTATTACAGTGAAATACTTAAGAAATAGCCCGAAGTCTTATATTACTTCCAGTGAAAGCTCAGAGAACTGGTCTCTGTCATGGTGATTATTTTCATTCACTCCTAAGTTGAATTTGTCCCACAGGGAAAAATGCTATAGGTCAGAAAAGTGGTTCTTTACTGAAATGTGAGTGTACATTGTCAAAAAACATGAGCTATATCAACTAGAAGTGATAACTTATGAAAAACACCAGAGAACTGCAACGTCAGCAGATTCACCACAGTAATTCCCTTAGATAGAGAAGATGGATACTGGATCGGAAGACCTCAAATTATAGTTGGCTGCAGATTCACAAACATATCACAAATAATAATGATTCTTTTTTTTTTCTTCCCCCATTCTTGAATAAGAACTTATTTTCTCATACATTCTTCTAAAAATGTTTTGTTTGGTTTAAGGGGTGACTGCATACGGTGCGACTTGACTTACCACATAGATTTGTGAATTATTCAATGTTTGTAAACATTTATATTTTTAATAACTTAAACAATGGTAAGATAACATTCTGAGACTAGAATGTTGATGGTCTACTCTGAGGTCATGACCACACGGCATATTTGTGCCACGGTCGCAACGCATCCATGCTGCAGTCAATTACCACATGGCCAACAAGCCACAGCAGGCTCCAATTAACTAATTAGGACCGCACTGTTTAGTTGGTCTGCATTGTTAATGGCCGTGTGGTACAATGCGGACAAACTAATCAGCTTAAACAGCCACGCGGTACTCAACTGCATTACACTGTGCCTGAGGGTCCTTTTACATGGCCTGATTCAGAGCCAAGTGCAGATGGACCTTATAACAAGTCCACTTTCAAAGAGTCATAACTCATTTGTTGATTCATATAACCACATGAGGGCTTGTTTTGTGCTTGTTTTTTGTGGGACACGTGGTACTTGCTAATGGTAGCATTCAACACCTTATGCCCTTCGCCGTACATGTGCGTATATAAAAAAACACACGGTGACCACTTCCCTGTGTCCATTTTCGCCAAATGCCAAGTTGTGTGAACCCTTTTTTGTCAAGGGGGATTGTCTTTTTTTTTTTCCTAGGCCTGCACTTCAGTCACTTCATAACTGAATTGGTCCTTAAAAAAGTTGGGTTTTTGGTAATTTTCATGAAATTAAAAAAAAATGCTAAACTTTCAAACGTCCTAAAAAAGATAAAATGACTCACAAAATTATGCCAGCAGAGACATTTGGTGAATGTTAACTAATAACTAATTTATGCTCTATCTCTGTCTGAGAAATTCAAGTTGAGAAATTCAAATTTAGAAAATACAGAAATTTTCCAAATTTTCTGTCAATTTTGGATTTTTTCTTTTAATAAATAAAACATATCGACTCAGTCCCAGAATCACTTGGATAAGTAAAAGCATTCCAAAGTTATGACCACAAAAAGTTAAATCTGTCAGATTTGCAAAAAAACAATAGGCATATGATTTTTGGCAAATAGTTAAAAAAATTATTAACATTAACATAGCCTATTAATTATTTCAGCTAAAACAGGTATACACAAGGCGTACCCAAGAGTCTCTACAACAGACTATGCTGCACACTATAGGTATAAAATTGCTTCTTTCAGCACTGGGGTATCATCAGTAGTGACCTAGGGCAGTAAAGTCCAGATTTACTAAAGGGGGTTAACGTGTCACTGTTATTTATTCTTATTTACTTAAGTTCAATATTGTATCTTAATTACTTTCAATTATATATTTATACGGAACAGAGCTCTATTTATTTTTTATTTTTTTTGTTACAGAGCTCCAAATCCCATGTATGAGATTGCACTGCATATACATTTGGACAGCTTCTGTTGAAGTCAATGTGCATTGTAGTAATTCATCCAGTATATTGTAAGCTCCCCCTAGTGGCAGTTGTAGAGGATATAACTGCTGATAATATGTTGTTTACAAAATTACCGTATTTTCCGGCGTATAAGATGACTTTTTAACACATGAAAATCTTCTCAAAAGTCGGGGGTCGTCTTATAAGCCGGTATACGGCGTGCTGAAACTTACGGTACTTACTTCCGAGCCGGACTGGAGATTATGACAACACTATTCGCTGTTGTGAGATCGTGGAAACTCAGATCCGATGGTATATTCTAACCCGAGGCTTCCCCTATTGACTTACATTGTGTGCCAGGACGGATCAGTTTTGCCTTCCATACCAGGAAAGAAAGCAAACCGCAGGATGCTGTGGTTCGCTCTCCGGTATGAGAATGGAACGGAATGCATTTTGGAGCACTCCGTTCTGTTCAGTTATGTTTTGTCCCCATTGACAATGAATGGGGACAAAACGTAATGTTTTTTTCCGATATTGAGACCCTATGACAGATCTCAATACCAGAAAATATTAACGCTAGTGTGAAAGTACCCTTAGAGTGTCGCTGAGCTTTCAAAAAAAAATTGTCATAGTAACGTTGTAACTAATATCACAGGTTTTGATTGGTGGGCGTCTGAGGGCTGAGATCCCCACTGATCGCTAGAATGAGGAGAGAGAAGTGCTCGCTTAGCACACTCTCTTCTCTTCTCTGCAGGAGACTGTCTCAATGTAAAGTCTATTGCCCGTCTCTTGCAGCGAGGAGAGAGAGTGCTCTATACAAAAGCTTCTCTCTTCTTGTTTTAATCTTTTGATATGTGATTATAACATATCAAAAGTTTAGTGAACCCTTAGGCTACTCTCACACCTGCGTTAGGTGCGGATCCGTCTGGTATCTGCACAGACGGATCCGCACCTATAATGCAAACACTTGTATCCGTTCAGAACTGATCCGTTTGCATTACCATTTTTTTTTATTCATGATAATGCAAACGGATCCGTTTTGACTTACATTGAAAGTCAATGGGAGGCGGATCCGCTTTCAATTGCACCATATTGTGTCAGTGAAAACGGATCCGTCCCCATTAACTTACATTGTAAGTCAGGACGGATCCGTTTGGCTCTGCATCGTCAGGCGGACATCAAAACGCTGCAAGCAGCGTTTTGGTGTCCGCCTCCAGAGCGGAATGGAGGCTGAACGGAGGCAAACTGATGCATTCTGAGCGGATCCTTATCCATTCAGAATGCATTGGGGCTAAACTGATCCGTTTTGGGCCGCTTGTGAGAGCCTTGAAACGGATCTCACAAGCGGACCCAGAAACGCCAGTGTGAAAGTAGCCTTAGTGACCCTTTAAAGAGAACTATCTCTGGGATTCATTCTCTTTAATACATAGTTTGGCCTCATACACACAGTAACCGTTTTTGCGGTCCACAAATTGCGAATCCACAAAACATGGATACTGGCAAAAATGTGGAACGGAACGTACATCTCTCTGTAGAACTGTCTTATCCTTGTCCGCATCCGATCCGCAAAAAATGAAGAGCAGATGAGAACAAAAATCACATGAGCCCTTAGCACATTTTTATTGTTACTTTTGGTTCAGGTTATGTAAGCCGTATGTTATCCTTCTGTTCTCCCTCATCGTTATCCTATATTTGGCAAAAGATGTAAAAGTATTTGTAGAGCGTGAAGCTTTGTTCTGTCTCTAACAGAGCGCATTGACCTCAGAGTTTTTATGCATGCAATAAGAATGCTATCATAAACCCTATTAGTCGTGCGCTACGGCTCATGATCCAGTGGCTCTTTTGAGGGTTTTCCTTGCCCACAGCTTCTTCACAACTTCCGATCAAGGCCATACAAAAATCCCACCAGTCTGCAAAGGGAAGAGGGGTTCAGACACCGGAGACAATGAGCTTTTTGTTGCAATAAGGGTGGAACCATTGCCCTTGTTGCACCACAGATCTGCCCCCTCCGCTAGCGCCAAGCCCTGCCCTCCCAGGTTTGATTGAGGGCCAGGCAGTAGTGATGTAATCCCACTTGGGATTGACCCACTGAGGATCAGGCTAGCATTGAAAATTACCAGTTGGGACCTGATCCACAACTACTGCTGTGCAGGTACATTGGTTCGTGGCTTAGGCTCTGTTCACATCTTGTGTCAGCAGTCCATCATATATTTATGTCTGGACCACTTATTAAATATTAGAGATGAGCGAAGTTTTAGAAAATTCAATTCGGCTGCTTCACCAATTTTTACCAAAAAATTAGCTTTGTGACGAATTACTTGGTCACAGAGCGCATTTTTTTGTAAGTAGCGGGTGTAATGACAGGGAGCGGCGATAGCACCGCTCCCCATCATTGTACCCGTCAGATGGTGTGTTCATACATGATTACGGCATCTGAGTGTAAAAACTGTGTAAAATTCACATAAAAAAAATTAAATCAAATTTACCACCTCCATTTGCTCGTGACAGGCTGGCCACCTCTATCTTGCTTGAAGATCTGGCGCGAAATCTTGCGCGGCCCGAGATACCACGAAGCACGAGGAAATTCGGCTTCGCGGCAAATCGAATTTATCCTGAAATTCGGATCAAATTCCACTTCGGTGGATTCGATTCGCTCATCTCTATCAAAAATAGAAACCACAAAAAAAAAAATTTTTTTTATTAGAGCTGTATAACCCCTTAGGGACGCATGACGTACCGGTACGTCATGGCTTTAAAATGCGATTGCGGCTCCGCGGGGGTTAATCGGAACAGGATGCCGGCTGAAATCATTCAGACGGCATCCTGTCACAACGCCAGGGGGGGTCATGTGACCCCCCCGTATCGGCGATCGCAGAAAACCGCAGGTCAATTCAGACCTGCGGTTTGCTGCGTTTCCGGTCCATTCGGGTCTCCGGTGACCCGATGAACCGCCGGAAAAAGACTGCGATCGGTGAAAAAAAGACTGCGATTTTTTGCTTTGAGACCCTAGACCCCCCTGCTACTCCCCCCCCCCCCCCCAGCCGCACCACCACCAGCCCCCCCCCCCCACCCCCACCACCAGCTGGCAGCACAGGGACATTCCTCCAATTCTATGAGGCAGTCCTCAAAGACCTGATTTTTTCAGACCAGGAAAGAGCAGGCCGGAGTACCTCGGGAATTGGAGGCGCCCAGATCGTCCCTGGCCAACATTTTCCAGGTGTGGTCCCCCATACTGGAAAGAAGGGACGAACCCAAAAAAGATGCAGAGTGTGTCACAAGAGGGGGATACGGAAGGACACCACCACTCAATGTGACACTTGCCCCGATCATCCGGGCCTCTGCGTTATCGATTGCTTCAGGGAGTATCACACTTCCATGGAGTAATACATTTTTATAATCCCCAACAGTCCCCTAGAGAACATAAAAAACTATGGCTCTCAGACTTTGGAGACACGGAAACAAATTTTTTCCCCCCAAAATTTATTAGTTTTAGTGCAGGCATCCTCAATCTGCGGCCCTCCAGATGTTGTAAAACTATAACTCCCAGCATGCTCAGACAACCTACAGCCATCAGCAGGGCATGGTGGGAATTGTAGTTTTACAACATCTGGAGGGCCACAGTTTGAGGATGTCTGCTTAGTGTCTCCAAAGTCTGAGAGCCATACATATTGGGCATCCCCGCGTCCGTAAAAATCTTCTCTATAAAAATAACATTTAACCCAACTCCCCCCCCTGGATGAACAGCGTTAAAAATAAAATAAAAAAACCTGTAAAAAAGTGCCATTTTTTGTCACCTAACATCACAAAAAGTGTAATAGCGAGCAATCAAAATGTCATATGCACCCCCAATTAGTGCCAATAAAACCGCCATCTCATCCCGCAAAAAATGAGCCCCTACATTAAATAGTCGCCCAACTAAAAAAAAAAAACTGTAGCTCCCAGACTATGGAGATACTAAAATAGTGTAAAATCTCAATAACTTTTAAAATGTAGACATATTGGGTATCGCCGCGTCCATAAGAATCTGCCCTATAAAAATAACATTTGACCAAACCCCTCGGATGAACAGCGTTAAAAATATAAAATAAAAACGGTGGCAAAATTTCCATTTGAATCCTTTTTTTCCGGTAATAAAGCAAGGGTTAACAGCCAAACAAAACTAAATATTTATTGCCCTGATTCAGAAACACCCCATATGTGGTCGTAAATGGCTATATAGCCGCACGGCAGGGCATAGAACGAAGGGAACTCCATACTGTTTCTGGAAGGCAGATTTTGATGGACAGTTTTTTTTTTTACACCGTGTCCCATTAGAAGCCCCCCCTGATGTAGCCTAGACTAGAAACTCCAAAAAAGTGACCCCATCTAAGAAACTACACCCCTCAAGGTATTCAAAAGTTACTTTAGAAACTTTTTTAACCCTTTAGGTGTTCCATAAAACTAAATAGCGAATGTAGAAATAATTTTAGAATTTAAATTTTTTGTTACCTTGCCTCAAAAAAGTGTAATATAGAGCAACCAAAAATCATATTTACCCCTAAAATAGTCCCAAAACAACAACCACCTTATCCCGTAGTTTCCTAGATGGGGTCACTTTTATGGAGTTTCTACTCTAGGGGTGCATCAGGGGGCTTGAAAGGGTACATGGTGTAAATAAATCAGTCCAGCAAAATCTGCCTTCCAAAAACTATATGGCGTTCCCTTCTTCTATGTCCTGCCGTTTAGCCAAATAGTAGTTTATGACAACATATGGGGTGTTTTGTTTGGCCGTTAACCCATTTTTTCCAGTAATAAAGTAAGGGTTAAAATGGAAAATTTTCCAAAAAATAGAAATTCCAAAATTGTTTCTCCATCTGCCATTAACTCTTGTGGAACACATAAAGGGTTAACAAAGTTTATAAACCCAGTTTTGAATACCTTGAGGGGTGTACTTTCTTAGATGGAGTCACTTTTTTTGGAATTTCTATTCTAGGGGGGCTTGAAATTGGACATGGTATACACAAAACCAGTCCTGCAAAATCTGCCTTCCAAAACCCATATGGCAATCCCCTCTTTCTATGTCCTCCCGTTTGGCCAAACAGTAGTTTAGGACCACATATGGGGTGTTTTTGCAAACTACAGAATCAGGGCAACCCATATTGAGTTTTGTTTGGCAGTTAACCCTTGCTTTTTTCCTGGAAAAAATTAATTATATTGGAAAATTTTCAAAAAAATTGAAATTCTTACATTTTATGTCCATTTGCCATAAAGTCTTATGGAAGACCTAAAGGGTTAACAAAGTTTGTAAAATCAGTTTTGAATACCTTGAGGGGTGTAGTTTCTAGAATGGGTTCATTTTTGGATGGTTTTTTTTTATTACGTAAGCCTCACAAAGTGACTTCAGACCTGAACTGGTCCATAAAAAGTGGGATTTGGAAAATTTCTGAGATATTTTGAAATTTGCTTTTAAACTTCTAAGCTATGTAACGTCCCCAAAAAATAAAATATAATTCCCAAAATGATACAAACATGTAGTAGACATATGGGAAATGTAAAGTCATCACAATTTTTGGGGGTATTACTATGTATTACAGAAGTAGACAAACTGAAACTTAGAAATTTGCTAATTTTTCAAAATTTTTGGTAAATTTGGTATTTTTTTATGCAAAAAAATTTAACTTTTTTGACCCAATTTTAGCAGTGTCATGAAGTACAATATGTGACGAAAAAGCAATCTCAGAACGGCCTGGGTAAATCAAAGCGTTTTAAAGTTATCAGCACTTAAAGAGGACCTTTCACTTGTAAAAACTATGTGAACTAAGTATGCTGCCATGTAGAGCGCGCCCGGGGATCTCACTGCACTTACTATTATCCCCGGGCACCGCTCCGTTCTCCCGTTATGCCCTCCGGTACCTTTGCTCCTTAAGTTATAGTAGGCGGGTCTTCCCTTGTCCTGTGGGAGGTTTTTTTCTCCCAGGCTGTGAGCTGTGCGCTGCGATTGGCCAGCGCTACAGCCTAGGAGAAGGAGACGCCCACAGGACAAGGGAAGACACCGCCCTCCATAACTTAAGGAGCAAAGGTTCCGGAGGGCATAAAGGGAGAACTGAGCGGCGCCCGGGGATAATAGTAAGTGCAGTGAGATCCCCGGGCGCCGCTCTACATGGCAGCATACTTAGTTCACATAGTTTTTACAAGTGAAAGGTCCTCTTTAAAGTGACACTGGTCAGATTTGCAAAAAATGGCCAAGTCCTTAAGGTGAAATAGGGCTGAGTCCTTAAGGGGTTAAAATCAAAACAATAAATAATAAAAGGTGGCAGTCACTTACAAGAAAGGAGTAGCACAGACAGTCTGCTGGTTACATATGCAGAGTGTACTGTCCAAGCAGTATAGATGAAGAAATAAACATGAACACAAATAGATAAACTACACTGCTCAAAAAAATAAAGGGAACACTTAAACAACACAATGTAACTCCAAGTCAATCACACTTCTGTGAAATCAAACTGTCCACTTAGGAAGCAACACTGAGTGACAATCAATTTCACATGCTGTTGTGCAAATGGGATAGACAACAGGTGGAAATTATAGGCAATTAGCAAGACACCCCCAATAAAGGAGTGGTTCTGCAGGTGGCTACCCCAGACCACTTCTCAGTTCCTATTCTTCCTGGCTGATGTTTTGGTCACTTTTGAATGCTGCCGGTGCTTTCACTCTAGTGGTAGCATGAGACGGAGTCTACAACCGACACAAGTGGCTCAGGTAGTGCAGCTTATCCAGGATGGCACATCAATGCGAGCTGTGGTAAGAAGGTTTGCTGTGTCTGTCAGCGTAGTGTCCAGAGCATGGAGGCGCTACCAGGAGACAGGCCAGTACATCAGGAGACGTGGAGGATGCCGTAGGAGGGCAACAACCCAGCAGCAGGACCTCTACCTCCGCCTTTGTGCAAGGAGGAACAGGAGGAGCACTGCCAGAGCCCTGCAAAATGACTTCCAGCAGGCCACAAATGTGCATGTGTCTGCTCAAACGGTCAGAAACAGACTCCATAAGGGTGATATGAGGGCCCGACGTCCACAGGTGGGGGTTGTGCTTACAGCCCAACACCGTGCAGGACGTTTGGCATTTGCCAGAGAACACCAAGATTGGCAAATTCGCCACTGGCGCCCTGTGCTCTTCACAGATGAAAGCAGGTTCACACTGAGCACATGTGACAGACGTGACAGAGTCTGGAGGCGCCGTGGAGAACGTTCTGCTGCCTGAAACATCCTCCAGCATGACCGGTTTGGCATTGGGTCAGTAATGGTGTGGGGTGGCATTTCTTTGGTGGGCCGCACAGCCCTCCATGTGCTCGCCAGAGGTAGCCTGACTGCCATTAGGTACCGAGATAAGATCCTCAGACCCCTTGTGAGACCATATGCTGGTTCGGTTGGCCCTGGGTTCCTCCTAATGCAAGACAATGCTAGACCTCATGTGGCTGGAGTATGTCAGCTGTTCCTGCAAGACGAAGGCATTGATGCTATGGACTGGCCCGCCCGTTCCCCAGACCTGAATCCAATTGAGCACATCTGGGACATCATGTCTCGCTCTATCCACCAACGTTACGTTGCACCACAGACTGTCCAGTTGTTGGCAGATGCTTTAGTCCAGGTTTGGGAGGAGATCCCTCAGGAGACCGTCCGCCACCTCATCAGGAGCATGCACAGGCGTTGTAGGGAGGTCATACAGGCACGTGGAGGCCACACACATTACTGAGCCTCATTTTGACTTGTTTTAAGGACATTACATCAAAGTTGGATCAGCCTGTAGTGTGTTTTTCCACTTTAATTTTAAGTGTGACTCCAAATCCAGACCTCCATGGGTTGAAAAATTTGATTTCCATTTTTTTATTTTTGTGTGATTTTGTTGTCAGCACATTCAACTATGTAAAGAACAAAGTATTTCAGAAGAATATTTAATTAACTCAGATCTAGGATGTGTTATTTTTGTGTTCCCTTTATTTTTTTGAGCAGTGTACATAACCTGCAAAGAATATGGATACATAAATACAGACCATAGGACACTCCAGCCCCAACACGTATTTCGCCTATAGCTTCTTCCAGGGGATATATATTAGTACTATTTTATACACTTGTGCATAATTTGTGGTTCGGTAGTTTATCAATTTTTGTTTATGTTTATTTCTTTATGTACTGTATACTGCTTGGACAGCACACTCTTCATATGTAGTATCACTATGTTAGGCTACTTTCACACTCACGTTTTGGCTTTCCGTTTGTGAGATCCGTCATGGGCTCTCACAAGCGGTCCAAAACGGTTCAGTTTTGCCCTAATGCATTCTGAATGGCTAAGGATCCGCTCAGAATGCATCAGTTTGCATCATTTTAGTCTCCATTCAGCTTTGGAGACGGACACCAAAATGCTGCCTGCAGCGTTTTGCTGTCCGCTTGCCGAAACTGAACCAAACGGATCCGTCCTGGCACACAATGTAAGTCAATGGGGACGGATTTGTTTTCTCTGGCACAATAGAAAACAGATCCGTTTTGGCTAGGTTACAGATAATACAAACAGATCCGTTCATGACAGATGCAGACGGTTGTATTATTGTAACGGATCAGTTTTTGCAGATCCATGACGGATCCGCCCAAAACGGGAGTGTGAAAGTAGCCTTAACTAGACGGTTTGTGCTGATCCTTTCTTGTTAGTGACTGCCACCTTTTATTATTTATTGACTAGCTGATGACCCGGCGTTGTTTATTTATTGCAATTTTATATTAAATAACAGTGACTTTCGCAATGGCCGCCCCTTTAACGGTGACTGCCCCTTTAACAATGACTTTTACAGTGGCCGCCCCTTTAACGGTGACTGCCTAACAGTGACTTTCACGGTGGCCGCCCCTTTAACAGTGACTTTTACAGTGGCCGCCCCTTTAACAGTGACTTTCACAGTGGCCGCCTCGTTAACGGGGACCGCATCTTTTACAGTGACTTTCACAGTGGTCGCCCCTTCAACGGTGACCGCCCCTTTAACATTGACTTTCACAGTGGCCGCCCCTTAAATGGTGACCGCCCCTTTAACCGTGACTTTCGCAGTGACCGCCCCTTTTAACAGTGACTTTCACAGTGGCCACCCCTTTAACGATGACTGCCCCTTTAACAGTGACTTTCACAGTGGCCGCCCCTTTAATGGTGACCGTCCTTTTAACAGTGACTTCGGTGACCACCCCTTTAACAGTGACTTTCACAGTGACCGCCCCTTTAACAGTGACTTTCACAGTGGCCACCCCTTTAACGGTGACTGCCCCTTTAACAGTGACTTTCATAGTGGTCGCCCCTTTAACAGTGACTTTAACAGTTTCCGCCCCTTTAATGGTGACCGCCCCTTTAACCCCTTAAGGATCAGCCCTATTTCACCTTAAGTACTTAGGCCATTTTTTGCAAATCTGACCAGTGTTGCTTTAAGTGCTGATAACTTTAAAACGCTTTTACTTACCCAGGCCGTTCTGAGATCGTATTTTCGTCACATATTGTACTTCATGACACTGCTAAAATTGGGTCAAAAAAGTTAATTTTTTTCCATAAAAAAATACCAAATTTACCAAAAATTTTGAAAAATTTGCTAATTTCCAAGTTTCAATTTCTCTACTTCTATAATACATAGTAATACCTCCAAAAATAGTTATTACTTTACATTCCCCATATGTCTACTTCATGTTTGGATCATTTTGGGAATGATATTTTATTTTTTGGGGATGTTACAAGGCTTAGAAGTTTAGAAGCAAATCTTGAAATTTTTCTGAAATTTTCAAAAACCCAATTTTTAGGGACCAGTTCAGGTCTGAAGTCACTTTGCGAGGCTTACATAATAGAAACCACCCAAAAATGACCCCATTCTATAAACTACACCCCTCAAGGTATTCAAAACTGGTTTTACAAACTTTGTTAACCCTTTAGGTGTTCCACAAGAATTAATGGAAAATAGAGATACAATTTCAAAATTTCACTTTTTTGGCAGATTTTCCATTTTAATAATTTTTTTTCCAGTTACAAAGCAAGGGTTAACAGCCAAACCAAACTCAATATTTATGGCCCTGATTCTGTAGTTTACAGAAACACCCCATATGTGGTCGTAAACTACTGTACGGGCACACGGCAGTGCGCAGAAGTAAAGGAATGCCATACGGTTTTTGGAAGGCAGATTTTGCTGGACTGGTTTTTTTTGACACCGTGTCCCATTTGAAGCCCCCCTGATGCACCCCTAGAGTAGAAACTCCATAAAAGTGACCCCATCTAAGAAATATTTTTACAAAAATCACAGCCGATAAATGTAATGTTCTTTGTGTTTTTCTTTTTATTTTGTTTCAAAATTGAAGCATAGTAACATACGGCAATACGTGTAAACGTTTTCGTACTATGCTTAAATTTTGAAACAAAATAAAAGAAAAACACAAAGAACATTACATTTATCTGCTGTGATTTTTGTAAAAATATTACCTGGGGTGGGAACCCTATGCACAGCAGCAACCGACTGTTTGCGAAACAAATTTTTGTATAAAATTACCCATCTAAGAAACTACACCCCTCAAGGTATTCAAAACAGATTTTACAAACGTCGTTAACCCTTTAGGTATTCCACAAGAGTTATTGGCAAATGGAGATGAAATTTCAGAATTTAAATTTTTTGGCAAATTTTCCATTTTAATCAATTTTTCCCAGTAACAAAGCAAGGGTTAAGAGCCAAACAAAACAAAAATGCCATACGGTTTTTGGAAGGCAGATTTTTCTGGACTGTTTTTTTTTTACACCATGTCCCATTTGAAGCCCCCCTGATAGACCCCTAGAGGAGAAACTCCAAAAAAATGGCCCCATTTAAGAAACTACGGCATAGGGTGGCAGTATTGTTGGTACTAGTTTAGGGTGCATATGATATTTGGTTGCTCTATATTACACTTTTTGTGAGGCAAGATAACAAGAAATAGCTGTTTTGGTACCGTTTTTATTTTTTGTTATTTACAACATTCATCTGACAGGTTAGATCAAGTGATATTTTTATAGACCAGGTTGTCACGGATGCGGTGATACCTAATATGTATTCTTTTTATTTTATTTATGTAAGTTTTACACAATGATTTCTTTTTTGAAGCAAAAAAAATAATGTTTTAGTATTTCCATAGTCTGAGAGCCATATTTTTTTCAGTTTTTGGGCGATTACCTTGGGTAGGGTATGATTTTTGCGGGATGAGATGACGGTTTTATTGGCACTATTTTGGGGTGCGTGTGACTTTTTGATCGCTTGCTATTACACTTTTTGTGATGTAAGGTGACAAAAAAATGGTTTATTTAGCACAGTTTTTATTTTTTACGGTGTTCATCTGAGGGGTTAGGTCATGTGATATTTTTATAGAGCCGGTCCATACGAACGCAGCGATACCAAATATGTATACTTTTTTTTATTTATGTAAGTTTTACACAATAACAGCTTTTTTAAAACAAAAAAATGATGTTTTAGTGTCTCCATATTCTGAGCCATAGTTTTTTTATTTTTTGGGCGATTGTCTCAGGTAGGGGCTCATTTTTTGCGGGATGAGGTGACGGTTAGATTGGTACTATTTTGGTGGGCAAACGCCTTTTTGATCGCTTGCTGTTGTAGTTTTTGTGATGTAAGGTGACAAAAAAATTGTTTATTTAGCACAGTTTTTATTTTTTATTTTTTACGGTGTTCATCTGAGGGGTTAGGTCATGTGACATGTTTATAGAGCCGATACGGACGCGGCGATACCTAATATGTATACTTTTATTCCCCCTATATTTTACCAATTTTTTTAAACTTTATTTGGGGAAAATTACGTTTTTGTTTATTTTTACTTGAAACTTTAAATTTTTTGGGGTGAAAACTTTATTTTTTCAACTTTTTTTTCACTTTATTTTTTGTCCCACTTTGGGACTTGAACTTTTGGGGGTCTAATCCTTTACAATGCATTCCAATACTTCTGTATTGGAATGCATTGGCTGTATGAGTAATACTGTGCGTATTACTCATACAGCTTCCGGCCTGTGAGATCCAGGGGGCTGGATCTCACAGGCTCTTCACCGGAAGGCAGCGTGATGCCTTCCTTAGGCATCGCGCTGCCTTCCATGCCATCGGGTCCCCCCCAAAGCCCCATAGGGACCCGATGGCACCGCCGCCCGCACAATTAAAAGCTGCAAACCGCAGATCTGAATTGACCTGCGGTTTGCGCCGATCGCCGACACGAGGGGGGGGGGGGGGCGCATTTAGCCGTGGTGCCTGCTCAATGATTTGAGCAGACACCGTGTTCCTATCACGGCCCGCCGGGCGACGGTGATCGGAACAACACATGACGTACCGGTACGTCATGGGTCCTTAAGGACTCGGGAAACATGCCGTACCGGTACGTCATGCGTCCCTAAGGGGTTAACAGTGACTTTCACAGTGACCGCCCCTTTAACAGTGACCTCCATGGTGCCCGCCCCTTTAACAGTGAACTCCACGGGGCCCGCCCCTTTAACAGTGAACTCCACGGTGCCCGCCCCTTTAACAGTGAACTCCACGGCGCCCGCCCCTTTAACAGTGATCTCCACGGCGCCCGCCCCTTTAACAGTGAACTCCACAGCGCCCGTCTGTTTAATAATGACCCCTGACCCCCATGCATGTAGCAGTGTAGTTGTGCCGTCATACGTCTTATGACTGAATATTTCAGGACCTGCGAACTGATAAAACTTGTAATCAGCTGTTATGGCAACCTGGAGTAGGACCTGCGAGCTTCTATTGGCTAATAAGGGACATGTGACCGTGTGTATGGCAGTTAGGATTTAAGTGAAAGGCTGGCAGGCTTGTATTGGCTAATGCAGGTCATTTTTGAAGAATATCTCGTCCTAGAGAGCTGAGACCCCCGCAAGATTTCTTTCCAAGTAGCAAGGGATGTGTATACCAAGTTTCGTTGAAATGGATGGTTGCGTTTTTGAGTTTTCGCGGAACATACACACATACATACATGCTCACAGTGCCTTGCAAAAGTATTCACCCCCTTGACTTTTTTCGTATTTTGGTACATTACAGCCTTAAGTTCAATGTTTTGTTAATCTGAATTTTATGTGATGGATCAGAACACAATAGTCTAAGTTGGTGAAGTGAAATGAAAAAAATATATAAATAAAACTATTGTTTAGAAATAGAAAACAGAAAATTGGCATGTGCGTATGTATTCACCCCCTTTGTTAGGAAGCCCATAAAAAGCTCTGGTACAACCAATTACCTTCAGAAGTCACATAATTAGTGAAATGATGTCCACCTGTGTGCAATCTAAGTGTCACATGATCTGTCATTACATATACACACCTTTTTTGAAAGGCCCCAGAGGCTGCAACACCTAAGCAAGAGGCATCACTAACCAAACACTGCCATGAAGACCAAGGAACTCTCCTAACAAGTAAGGGACAATGTTGTTGAGAAGTACAAGTCAGTGTTAGGTTATAAAAAAATATCCAAATCTTTGATGATCCTCAGGAGCACCATCAAATCTATCATAACCAAATGGAAAGAACATGGCCCAACAGCAAACCTGCCAAGAGACGGCCGCCCACCAAAACTCATGGACCGGGCAAGGAGGGCATTAATCAGAGAGGCAGCACAGAGACCTAAGGTAACCCTGGAGGAGCTGCAGGGTTCCACAGCAGAGACTGGAGTATCTGTACATAGGACAACAATAAGCTGTACGCTCCATAGAGTTGGGCTTTATGGCAGAGTGACCAGAAGAAAGCCATTACTTTCAGCTAAAAACAAAAAGGCACGTTGTGAGTTTGCGAAAAGGCATGTGGGAGACAAAATGTATGGAGGAAGGTGCTCCGGTCTGATGAGACTAAAATTGAACTTTTCAGGCATTCAAAGAAAACGCTATGTCTGGTGCAAACCCAACACATCACATCACGCAAAGAACACCATCCCCACAGTGAAACATGGTGGTGGCAGCATCATGCTGTGGGGGTGTTTTTCAGCAGCCCGGGACTGGGAAACTGGTCAGAGTTGAGGGAAAGATGGATGGTCCTAAATACAGGGATATTCTTGAGCAAAACCTGTACCACTCTGTGCGTGATTTGAGGCTAGGACGGAGGTTCACCTTCCAGCAGGACAATGACCCCAAACACACTGCCAAAACAACACTTGAGTGGTTTAAGGGGAAACATGTAAATGTGTTGGAATGGTCTAGTCAAAGCCCAGATCTCAATCCAATAAAAAATCTGTGGTCAGACTTAACCCTTTAAGGAGCCATGACGTAGCTGTACGTCATGGGTCTGGTCCCTAAACATGGCGCCTGCTAGCTCGTGCAGGGGCGCTTAAGCCGCGGGGTTTCTGCTATTTTAAATAGCTGAGACCCGCGGCACATGTATGCGATCAGCCATAAAGCTGATCGCATACATCTTACCTTTCAGATGCCGTGGTCAAGTGTGACCACGGCATCTGCGCAGTCCGGAACCGGAAGTTGCGTGCTTCCGGTCCGGTAACAGCGCTCCCCGGCAGAGATCTGGGAGCCTGTTACCCTGCGCTAATTGACCGAAGCCTCAAGCAGGCTTCCGTGTCTATTAGATGTATATACCAATACAGGCCACCAGGTGGCAGGCTTGTATTGGTATAGTGCAGGGGTCTCCAACCTTTAAGACATAAAGAGCCACATGGACCCGTTTCCGAAGGAAAAAAAAAACTGGGAGCCGCAAAACCATTGCGACATTTAAAACAAATATAACACTGCATATATTGTTTCTTACCTTAATGCTATATACAGGATCGTGCAGTCAGCTGTCAATCTGAAGAAAAAAATGACTTTTTCACTTAACAATGTAAAAGATATTTTTGCAAATTAATAGCTAATTAAAATATTTAATTTACCTTTACCAGACCACCCCCAATCATATGCCAGTAATACCAGACCCCCCCAATCATGTGCCAGTAATACCAGACCCCCCTCCAATCATGTGCCAGTAATACCAGACCCCCCAATCATGTGCCAGTAATACCAAACCCCCCTCCAATCATGTGCCAGTAATACCAAACCCCCCTCCAATCATGTGCTAGTAATACCAGACCCCCCTCCAATCATGTGCCAGTAATACCAGACCCCCCTCCAATCATGTGCCAGTAATACCAGACCCCCCTCCAATCATGTGCCAGTAATACCAAACCCCCCCCAATCATGTGCCAGTAATACCAAACCCCCCTCCAATCATGTGCCAGTAATACCAGACCCCCCTCCAATCATGTGCCAGTAATACCAGACCCCCCTCCAATCATGTGCCAGTAATACCAGACCCCCCTCCAATCATGTGCCAGTAATACCAGACCTCCCCAATCATGTGCCAGTAGTAATACCAGACCCCCCCAATCATGTGCCAGTAGTAATACCAGACCCCCCCCAATCATGTGCCAGTAGTAATACCAGACCCCCCCCCCCCAATCATGTGCCAGTAGTAATACCAGACCCCCCCCCCAATCATGTGCCAGTAGTAATACCAGACCCCCCCCCCCCCAATCATGTTCCAGTAATTCCAGGGGCCCCCCCAAATTCCCCAATCATGTGCCAGTATAATACCATTATGTGCCAGACTGCCAGTTAAAAAAATAAATAATTAACACTTATACTTACCTCTTTGGAGCGATGCAGGCCTCTTCCGGCCTGTGTCCCGACTCCAGCGCTGTACGGCTCAGGTGGCGCGATGAAGTCATCGCGCCGCCTACGCCGGCCTCTGATAGGCTGCCGGCCTAGTAGAGCCAGCAGCCTATCAGAGGAACAGGAAAGGGACACACCTCCCTGCCCTGCTCATCCGCACAGCCTTCTGTTTGTATCGCTGTCCTGAGGACGGCGATGCAAACAGATCACTATGGAGATGAGCGCTTCGCTTCCACAATGGAAGCGCTCATCTCAGTGCCTGCCCAGCCGCTGCCGCACAGTGCCTGCCCCGCCACCGCCGCCGCACACACACTGCTCATGCCGCACACACACTGCTCATGCCCATGCCAGAGCCGCGGCAAAGGTTCAAAAGAGCCGCATGCGGCTCCAGAGCCGCGGGTTGCTGACCACTGGTATAGTTCAAAAGAAGTCTTTACTGATAAATATTTACCCATCAATAAATACTATGGGCAATCAAATGATTGCTAGTTATTGTCACTCAAGGTGACTTAAAAAAAAGTTTAAAAAAAGTTTTTACAAATATAAAAAAAAATTAAAGTTCAAATCACCCCCCTTTCCTTAAAATAAAAATACTTAACCAATAAAAAATCATGGGCATTGCCGCGTACGAAAAGGCCCATACTATTAAAATATAACTATATTAATGGCATACGGCAAATGGGGAAAAAAATTCAAATAGCCAATTTTCTAGTTTTTGTCACTTCAGCTACCCAATAATTTTTTTTATAAAAACTGATCAAAAAGTCGGACACACTTAAAATTGGTATCACTGAAAAGAACAGATTGTGCCACAAAAAATGAGCCCACACACAGCCCCGTACACATAACTACAAAAAAAGTAATAGGGGTCAGAATATGGTTATGAAAGAAAACTATTATTTTTTTCCTCAAAGGTTTAATTTTTTTTTTTCAGTATTAAAACGCAAGAAAAATTATACAAGTGTGGTATCGTTGGAACTGTACTGACCTTGAGAATGAAGATAACAGGTCATTTTTACCGCATAGTGTAGAGTGTAAAAAATAAAAACCTTTATCAGAATTGCGTTTTTTCCCAATTCTACCCCGTTTGGATTTTTTTCCCCCGCTTAGTACTACATGGTATGCAACCGTAAATGGTGCCATTAGAAAGTACTACTTGTCCCACAAAAAAATAAGCCCTCATAAGGCTATGTAAATGGAAAAATAAAAAAGTTAGGACTATGGGAAGGCGGGGAAGGAAAAACTAAAACGCAAAAATAGAAACTCCCAGGGTCCTTAAGGGGTTAAAAATTGCTGTTCACAAGCGCAAACCGTCCAACTTGAAGGAGCTGGAGCAGTTTTGCAAGGAGGAATGGGCAAAAATCCCAGTGGTAAGATGTGACAAGCTCATAGAGACTTTACCTAAGCGACTTGGAGCTGTGATTGCCGCAAAAGGTGGCTCTACATAGTATTGACTTTAGGGGGGTGAATAGTTATGCACATTGACTTTTTCTGTTATTTTGTCCTATTTTTTGTTTGCTTCACAATAATAAAAAAAAAATCTTCAAAGTTGTGGACATGTTCTGTAAATTAAATGATTCACATCCTCAAACAATCCATGTTAATTCCAGGTTGTGAGGCACCAAAACACGAAAAAAGTCAAGGGGCGTGAATACTTTTGCAAGGCACTGTACATACACACATACATACAGTCAGGTCCATAAATATTGGGACATCGACGCAATTCTAACATTTTTGGCTCTATACACCACCACAATGGATTTGAAATGAAAAGAACAAGATGTGCTTTAACTGCAGACCGTCAGCTTTAATTTGAGGGTATTTACATCCAAATCAGGTGAACTGTGTAGGAATTACAACAGTTTGCATACAGTACAGACCAAAAGTAATGGGACAATTGGCTTCTCAGCTGTTCCATGGCCAGGTGTGTGTTATTCCCGGATCCGTCCTTCCTTCGCAGACCGAAAAAAAGGTGAAAAAAATAAATGCCGGATGACATCGGAAAGACGGATCCGGCATTTCAATAAATTTTTTGGACTGATCAGGCATTTTTAAATTTTTACTAATGCCATCAGTTGGCATACGTTTTGCCGGATCCAGCAGGCAGTTCCAGCGACGGAGCTGCTTGCTGGATCACTCTGCCGCAAGTGTGAAAGTAACCTCAGCCATTATTAACCCTCTATTGAAAATAAATGTATTGTTTTACTTAGCAATATGCCTAGTTTTATAGGGTTAATCATGCTGACAGGATAAGTTGTCACTGTCTAATTGGTGGGTCAAACTACCCACTCCCTCTCCGATCCGCTCTTCTGTAGTAGCTCCGGTGCCAGAACTACACAGCTGTGTCTGTTTTACAGAGGATGGAGTTGCTTCCATTGCAGTGAATGAGCGCAGCGCTGCAGTAAGCAGCTCCTTCCACTTCGCAATGGACAGAGCTCTGTAGTTCTGCACCAACTTCAGGCACAAAAACTACTGGAGATCAGCTGGTGTTGGACCTTCACTTGTGAAGGGTTAAACAACCCCCTTAGCCACATAACGTATAGCATTCATACGTCCAGCTGTGACAGTACTGTTGTTATATTGCATGTTGGAGGCACTAGTTATGAGTACTGCCCATGCATCATAGATAGGTGTTGGCTGACAGATGTCCCACCAAACTCCACCATATGCATACATGGTCAGGTAGGCTATTTTCAGAGGTGAGAGGGAAATAAGCTATTGCCAGGCACCTGGCAATGGCTTATCTCCTGTGGGAATATCCAACATGCCAGATCCTTCTTTCCTCTGACATCTACTGTGGCCCCCAAAAACATTATTCTCTGACATGGCCATCTATCATCTTAGGTACAGTATATAGACATCCTTATCCCGCTAAGGAAAGTCCAGTATGATCTTCTCAACTCTTTCTAAACTGTCTGCCTCTCTTCAGTATCTGCTGTTTGGTAAAACGTGCACTAGGACGGTGAGGTGGTGTTCTGATGCAAATAGGAGGGTATTACTTGTATTTTCATGGTATATCCTCATTATTTTCTCTTGTTCATGGGGGTATTTTTTAGCTTTACCATGCTTTTTAGGATAATATTTTATTTTTGTGTATAATTTGGTTTCAACCACGGTTGGTCTTTGTCAAAGCTTGACAAAGAACATTCATGGTCAAAATGTTGTTGACCCCTGTTAGTTTGATTAAAGCCATACATGATTTCAAAATATAGAGTGCTGCGATTCCCTGTACTGTGCTATACTGAGGTCTGGCGAACCCTGACAACCTATCTCTTAGCAGCCATTTATTCTGGACACTCTTTATTGGTTTTTGCTGCTGACTCTTGTATCTGTTCATGGGTGTGCCTGAAACAACATACCCTCCATCATTAAAGGGCTTGTTCCATGAAAAATATTCTACATTTTTCAATCCAGCACCTGGGTCTGAAATACTTGTAATTGCATGTATTTAAAAATGTATTATAGCTACTGAGTTATTCAATGAAATCTCTCTGTAGAGTGCCACCTGCTGTTTGCTCTTTTCTAACTTGTCTGTCCTGCTCTCTGAGACGGAAGCACACGCTCAGTTCCCTCCTTCAACGGCCACCAGCTGCAGCAGAAAGGACACACCCCTTAAAAAGGACAAGCCTCCTGAGCTGACACCTTGAGATAAATCTAGCAGAACTATTGAAACAATGAATGGGGAGATCTCTGGATCCATGTGATGTACAGGGCTAGTTCTAGCTTATTATGTAGATTATGTATGATTTTTGATTTTTTACATTTCATGGGATAACCATTTTTCATAAATGAAAAGGAGTTACAATACGTCCCATTACACTTTCAAATCCCCTTCAGGAGAAACCAATGCATCAACGCCACTTATACTGAAGGAACTAGGGAATATCCAACCACAATCAAAAAATTGTGAATACTTCCTTAGACTTCCTTCAATTCATGCTGCATTATTGTGGAAAATCAATAAAAGTGGCACCAACATTTTTAGGCTACTTTCACACTAGCGTTCGGAGCGGATCCGTCTGATGTTTCATCAGACGGATCCGCTCCGATAATGCAGACGTTCGCATCCGTTCAGAACGGATGCGTCTGCATTAAAACTTAGAAAATTTTCTAAGTGTGAAAGTTGTCTGAGCGGATCCGTTTAGACTTTACATTGAAAGTCAATGGGGAACGGATCCGCTTGAAGATTGAGCCATATTGTGTCATCTTCAAGCGGATCCGTCCCCATTGACTTACATTGTAAGTCTGGACGGATCCGCTCGCCTCCGCACGGCCAGGCGGACACCCGAACGCTGCAAGCAGCGTTCAGGTGTCCGCTCACTGAGCGGAGCGGAGGCTGAACGCTGGCAGGCGGATGCATTCTCAGTGGATCCGCCTCCACTGAGAATGCATTGGGGCCAGACGGATGCGTTCGGGGCCGCTCGTGAGCCCCTTCAAACGGAGCGCACGAGCGGACACCCGAACGCTAGTGTGAAAGTAGCCTTACAGAACAGATCAAATAAACTTTGCATTGTGTCAGGATCATTTGGGCACATTACGTCATTCCCTGTGAATGAGTTATTGGATGTAGCAGATTGCAGGATGTGGGTCATTACTACGGGGTGATATAAGGTTTGTTATAGTAACTTTAGTGTTATTCTCCTATTAGTCACGCCCTTTGGAGTAAACAGAAGCATTTCATTGGCAAGCAAATATTTATGTTCCAGAAGACGTTCTTCTTAAGCTTCTCGGTGCCGTCACTTATTACTGAACCCTAATTAGGCAAATAGTGTAAGGAAGCATGCAACCACCGAATAAATATCTACATAGACAGTTGAAGGGCATCATGACTCACTGGCCGGTCATGGGATATGGGAAATGGGAGTAGAGGGGAGGGTGTAGATTGTGCAAACACTTTACAATCATGGCAGCTCTAATCTGTCTACATTATTATAGGCTGTATTTATTATAGCCTCACAGCAGTGATTGTAAGTCCTCATGCACACACGAGCCCACATATGTGGGCACTCCGTGTGCCGATATTCAGTGCTTCGTACTTCTGTATTATACATTTATTCTCCCCTACATGTCTTTGAATCCAGAGGGAAAAAAGAAAGCTGGTTGGAGAGCTGCATTTATACAAGCAGGCAAATAACGCAAGTTTGTGAGCGTTCACGTGTTTGAGTTCAAGTGTGTGAATTTAGATTACATGAGGGAGTATCTGTGAGAGCTAAATTATTTGTGTGCATTGCTGAGTGGCTGTGCCTGACTTTATTGTACACTGTGACTTGCTTTTGCTGCCAGGTTTATTGCATAGCAGCTGAGAGTATACTGTGATTACATTTTCTTTTTCTAATCCTTCTCCGGGTTGTTGACCAGTTGAGTAATTAGGAGAAGTTAAATAGCCAGTCTTGAGGGCAGCTCAGTCCTTTGAATCCAGAGGAAAAAAGCAGTCGGGTTTGAGAGCTGCACTTATATAAGCAGTCAAACAACACGAGTTTGTGAGCGTTCGCGTGTTTGAGTTCAAGTGTGTGTTTGCATTAAGTGTGTGACTTTAGATTACATGACTTGAGATTCAGGGACTTTAGGAGGGGACTACAGTAAGTTGGATTCTTATCACTGCACTATATTGTATTTTTCTCTTTTCTTGCGTAATCTCCACTTAGTATGTGTTCCATTATTGACAGCTGCATCTAATGTATGCAGTCCTGGAACAGCCGTTTGAGGGTGCATATCTTTGTTCAAAATGTGAGCAAATTGCCCATTTGGAATTGCACATTGAGTATCTAAACGAGCAACTTTCAACACTGAGAAGCGTTGACAATTTGGAAAAGAGTTTGCTGCTCATTGAGCAAGCACTCTATGGGGTAGATGTGGGGAAGGGTGGTAGCAAGGAGGCTCAGGAAAGTGAGGTAGCTACTGTAGCTGGGTAACAGTTAGAAAGCGGGGTAGAGGGAAGAGTGCCAGGGAGGCTAGCCCTGATCTGACACACCCCAACAAGTTTGCACAGTTGGCAGATGAGGAGAATGTCAGTTCAGGGAGAGCACTGCTGCAGCCAGACACTTCCTCTGCCAGTCATGGGAATGTCAGCTCCAGTAAGCAGGGGACCAGGAGAGTAGGGCAGGCCAGATAGGTGCTGGTAGTGGGAGACTCAATTATTAGGGGTACAGATAGGGCAATCTGTCGCAAAGACCGGGATCGTCGAACAGTGTGGTGTCTGTCTCCCTGGTGCTCGAGTTCGACACATCGCGGATCGGGTTGACAGATTACTGGGAGGGGCTGGAGAAGATCCAGCAATCATGGTCCATATCAGAACCAATGACAAAGTTAGAGGTAGGTGGAGCATCCTTAAAAATTATTTTAGGGACTTAGGTCAAAAGCTTAGGGCATGGACCTCAAAGGTAGTATTTTCCAAAATACTACCGGTACCACGAGCCACACAAGAAAGGTAGTGGGAGATTAGGAAGGTTAACAAGTGGCTCATGAACTGGTGTAGGAAGGAGGGGTTTTGGTTCCTGGAGAACTGGGATGACTTCTCTGTTAGTTACAGGCTCTATCGTAGGAATGGGCTGCACCTCAATGGGGAAGGGGCAGCTGTGTTCGGGAAGAAGATGGCTAGAAGGTTGGAGGAGTGTTTTAAACTAGGGACTAGGGGGGAGGGTAATTACGTTATAGGATGGGAAGATAGTGCAGATAGAGACGGGGCAAGGTAATGGGACTGGGGGAGAAATGGAAGGAGGGACTAGAACAGCTCAGAAGAAAAAGTGTAAGGTACAAAATATACATAAACCTCTTAATTGTATGTATACTAATGCCAGAAGCCTGACTAATAAAACGGGTGAACTGGAATTAGTGATGTGTGAGAAGGACTATGACATAGAGGGAATAACTGAGACATGGCTGGATGATAGCTATGACTGGGCAGTTAATGTACAAGGTTACAGTCTGTTTAGAAAGGATTGCCAAAACCAGAGAGGGGGAGGGGTCTGCCTTTATGTAAAGTCCTGTCTAAAGTGCACACTCCGGGAAGATATAAGTGAGGGACATGAATATGTGGAGTCACTGTGGGTAGAAATACATGGAGGCAAAAACAATAATAAATTACTAATGGGAGTTTATTTTAAACCACCTTAATATACCAGAGTCCACAGAAAATCTGCTACTTAACGAGATAGACGAGTCGGCCAATCATAATGAGGTGGTTATTATGGGGGACTTCAACTACCCAGATATAGACTGGGAAACTGAAACCTGTACATCTCATAAAGGAAACCATCTCATAAAGGAAACAGGTTCTTGGCAATAACCGAAGACAATTACCTCTCCCAACTGGTTCAGGACCCAACTAGAGGGACGGCCATACTGGACTTAGTATTAACCAAAAGAGCTGACAGAACAACAGATGTGCAGGTCGGGGGACACCTGGGAAATAGTGACCATAAAGTAATAACCTTCCAATTATCATTCAAAAGAGTGTTTCTTCAGGGAGGAACAAAAATGCCAAACTTCAAAAAAGCTACATTTAGCCAACTAAGAGAGGCCATAGGCCTAACTAACTGGGACAAAGTCCTCAAAAAATAAAAATACAGCCACAAAATTGGATATTTTTAAAAGCATCCTAAAATCTAATTGTGAGAGGTACATACCGTATGGGAATAAAGAGTTAAGGAACAAGAAGAAACCAATGTGGATAAATAGAACTGTAAAGAAAGCAATATATTACAAAAAGAAAGCATTTAAATCACTAAAACAGGAGGGTAGCGAGGAAGAACTGAAAAACTATAAGAAAAAAATAGAATATGTAAAAAAACAAATAAAAGCAGCCAAACTAGAGATGGAGAGATTAATTGCCAAAGAGAGCAAAACTAACCCTAAAATGTTTTTCAATTATATAAATGGTAAAAAGTTATAAATCTGAAGGTGTCCGCCCTCTACAGAGTAATGAGGGGGGAGTTGCAGAGAGCGATGAGGAGAAAGTAAAGCTATTAAATATTTTTTTCTCCACTGTATTCACTGAAGAAAATAAACTGTCAGATGAAATGCAGAATGTAAAAGTTAATTCCCCAAGAAGAAGTACAGCGACGTCTTAAAAAGATTAAATTAGACAAATCGCCAGGACCAGATGGCATACACCCCCCGTATCCTAAAAGAATATCATAGCCAGACCCTTATTTCTCATATTTACAGACTCTATACTGACAGGAAGTGTTCCACAGGATTGGCGCATTGCAAATGTAGTGCCAATATTCAAAAAGGGTCCAAAAACAGAGCCCGGAAACTATAGGCTGGTAAGTTTAACAACTGTTGTGGGTAAATTGTTTGAAGGTTTTCTAAGAATGTTTGTACACAAACATAGAAGAGGATTCTTTACGGTAAGAGCACTGAGACTATGAAACTCTCTGCCTGAGGAGGTGGTGATGGTGAGTTTAAGAGGGGCCTGGATGTATTTCTGGAATGTAATAATATTACAGGCTATAGCTACTAGAGATGGGTCGTTGATCCAGGGAGTTATTCTGATTGCCTGATTGGAGTCGGGAAGGAATTTTTTTCCCCTTAAGTGGGGAAAATTGTCTTTTACCTGACCGGGTTTTTTATTGCCTTCCTCTGAATCAACTTGCAGGATAACAGGCTGAACTGGATGGACAAATGTCTTTTTTTGGACTTGTATACTATGTTACTATGTTACATGTAATGGTATCAGGGTAAAACAGCCCTGTAGTATGTTATCCAATACAGAAGAGCCCCTCAGAGGTTTACAGAGCTCTAATGCAGCCAGTGGCAGATTAAGTAGACCACAGGCCGTGAGCTGTTCTCCAAAGTTGGGTACCCCCTCTTCTCCCACAGTGCTGCCCTGCCACGCCATGTTCAAAGACATCGCCACATTTCTGTGCCAGCACTGAGAACTGGATGTTACTATGACCCTTGTTCAAGGACTGTGTCCTTACACGTTGACAGTCTCAGACCACCTCCTATTGACAAGGAAAATGGTAACACCCAGTTGTCAAATAAGTTTGGGCTGCACCTAGACGTTTGTGAATTCTAAAAATTTTCTATAACAGACATGTCAGGAAAGAGCTCCACTATAAATTCAGTGACTCACAGATGACATTTTCTCTGATCGTAGTCACTCTCTTTCCACATCTTCTCCATCTGGCCCAAACCACCATGACAAATCCTCCTGACAGCTGCAGCATTAACTGCAGAGACATCTTTAGCCATTCCTACCCTCTTCAGCAGCCCAAATAAATTCAATCCACAGACCAGACCCCTAAATAAATTAAGGCGAGTACAGGCGAGATACCTAAATAAATTCAGACAACACATCAGACTATAAAATAAATTGAGTCCTCACCCTGTATCACAACATAAATTAATTCATACCCCAAAGGGAGTTTCTGAGATAACAAAAGGGATGACCTATCGTTAGTTTGCAGCTTTTGTCCCATTCTAGTGAACGGGACAAAGCGGGACAGTGTAAACAATGAAGAGGCCGCAGAGCTCACAGTGCTGCAGCCTTTTCAAACAGGTGATCAGCAGGGGTTGACGGGAGCCAGACCCCCACCAATCTGATATTCATTGCCAATCCTAAGAACAGACCATTGATATTGTTATCTTGAAGGATTTCTAATGAATTTTGTTTTAGTGCAGACGCCTCCATATGTGAGGTACTGAGGTATTATAACATTGTTATTTATTTTATGGAATATCGGGAAACTGTATGGCATTATAACTTGCAATTACATAAATCTATCATCTTTAGGTTAGTTTTCCTAGTTTCCCTTTCCAAATGTTTTGGTCCAGCTTCATAAATTCTTTTTACTACCAGTTGACAATGATAAGAAATAATATTCACGCTACCAATCCTATCTGCTCCAGTGCTGAACGAAGCTTCCCAGGTCCTCAGAAGGCCTTTTCTTTAATTGGCACCAGCAATGATATCATATGGCATCTTGACATGTGACTGCTGCAGGCAATCACTGGCTGTAGGGGTGACGCATGGACATCACTGTAGGGCTGAAACGATTACTCAAATTAATCTATTAACTCGAAAAAAAATAATCGAATCGATGATTTGTTTGTGCCATGTGACTACAAAGTGTGAGTGAAGAGCTTGCTATTACTCACGCTCCCTGGTCAACCACCTGCTCACACAATGCTGCACTGGATCCTGACGTACACACATCGCCGGGACATTTTAGTTCACTGGCGCTGCGGCTGGGCACTGGTGGCTAGGAGGGGGTGTGGGGGCAGCTGGTGGAATTGGGGGAGGAGCTGCTGGCATTGGAGGGGGAGCTGATGGCTCTGGGGGAGTGGAGCTGATGGCACTGGTGTGGGGGAGAGCTGATGGCACTGGGGTGGGGGAGAGCTGATGGCACTGGGGTGGGGGAGAGCTGATGGCACTGCTGTGGGGGAGAGCTGAAGGCACTGGGGGAATGGAGCTGATGGCACTTGGGTGGGGAAGAGCTGATGGCACTGGGCTGGGGGAGAGTTGATGGCACTGGGGGAGTAGAGCTAAAGGCACTGGGGGAATGGAGCTGATGGCACTGGGGAGAATGGAGCTGATGGCACTGGGGGGAACGAAAGGTGTTGGGGACTGATGGCAGAGGTCTGATGAATTTTTATAAAGAAAAACAGTCTATTAATTGATTTTTTCTTATTAGAGTACTCGATTAATTGTAAAAATAATTGGTAGAATACTCGATTTCTAAAATATTAGTTTACTGCAGCCCTACATCACTGAGATCACCACTGTGGCCAGTGATTGGCTACGGCAGTCACATGCGAAGGTGACATGACGCTGCAGGAGCGGAATAAACAGAGTAAAAAAAAGAGTAGCGTTGGCATGAAAATAGGACGAGATTGGTAAATACTACTTTATACCATTTGTAAGCTGTTTGCAAAAAAATGTATCCAAGCTCAGGCTTTGCCAGAGGTGTATGAGGCCTCTACTTTACCTCTGTAGGTCTCTGATTTTATATGGAAGCTTTTTCTGTTATATTGTATATCTGTAAAAGTCTAAGGCCTCTTTCACACATCAGTAAGCAACAGACATGTGTTGTTGGTGGTCTCCATGGACAACACATGTATCTATTGACTTTAATCTGTGTGTTCACACACCGTGGGTACGTGATGACAGCACGGAAGTTGATTTTTGTTATTTAAATGTCATTTTATGTTCTGAAGGCCTTGTCTTACCCATATAGTGTTGTATGGATATGTCATGGTTAACAGTCCTAACTACAACTCCCAGAACCCTACTTTCACTTCTATGGTATTCACAAGAACAGCCAAGTAAGTGTGCATGCTGGCAGTTTTAGTTTCACAGCAGCTGTGGTACCGAAGGTTGCTAATCCGTGGACTATGGCTTCCATCCAAAGAAGACCTTTCAGCTCTCCTGATGTTTTGTTTTTTTTTAGTACATTTTTTTATTCCCCATGAAAAATAGTTTTATTAAATTCTGCACGTTGTTATTCCTCCTGGAAATGTAAGAATGACTTATCAACTGGGTGTTACTATTCTCCTTGTCATAGGTGGCGTTTCCCCATACAATGTGATACGGTCAGTACTGACTGGACAGTGTCAGACCAAATAGGCTGACAAGTGATAACACCCAATGGTTAATTTATTTTGAAGCTTAAAGGAGGAATAACAGAGGAAGGCCTCATGCACACGACCGTTCCGTTTTTTGCGGTCCGCAAACCGCGGATCCGCAAAAAATGGAATCCACCCGTGTGCCTTCCGCAATTTACGGAACGGGCGGCCCATTGTAGAAATGCCTATTCTTGTTCGTGTAATGGACAAGAATAGGACATGCTATATTTTTTGCGGGGCCACGGAACGGAGCAACGGATGCAGACAGCACACTGAGTGCTGTCCGCATCTTTTGCGGCCCTATTGAAGTGAATGGGTTCGCACCCAAGCCGAAAAAAACTGCAGCTCGGATGCGGACCAGAACAACGGTCGTGTGCATGAGGCCGAAGAGTATGACCTGCTCCAGAATAAATATTTCATGGGAAATACAAATATTGACTAAAACAGACCTGACGGCAGAAGTCCTCTTTAAATGTATTGAAGGGAAGGTCCTTATTACTGCAAACCATTCTTCAAGAGGTAAAATGAACCTTATTGACATAATTTGCTGTAAATCTTCTCACTTGAAGTTAAGGTGGCTATAAGCTATATGACTTACAATTTTCTATTCACAATTTTCATGTCTGAAATAATATCACTGGAAATTGATCAGTCTGACTAATGTGCATCTTAGCAGTGACCTAATACGTTTCTTAGAAAGCATCATTTATCTCAGCTGTCAGACTGCTATCTCCTCTGACAAGTGCAGGCTGGAATCGAGATAAAAACCAAAAAAAATACATCAAGTTGCAACTAATCTGTCTCACATCGACACCTTGACTAGGATTAGCACATCTAGCCTCAGCCCTTGGAATTTGTAACTTGAAACATGCATTATAAATCTCCCGAGATGACTTCCACCAAGGTTGTCTCCCTCGTGACTGACAGGTGCATGCACAGAGGCAAGCCATGGAGATGGGAGAATGATAAGGAGTGATGAAGTAGCTGAGGTGAACTAGTGCCTCCAGCAAGTCATGTATACACCCTCACAGTCAGCGCTACCTCTGATGTCTGGAACCCATACCAAATACCTAATATAATTTGAAGATATGAAGGAATGCTTGCATTGGAGCCTGAATGTACTTCAAAACAGCCAAAGATAAAAACTGGCGCAGCAGAAGTAAATGTCCTAAAATAAAAAATAGTCACCCCCCCCCCTTTTCCCTGCCCGTTGCAGCGTTGCGCCCAGCCTTGCAGTACAGATGTCATCTCGCTGGATGCAGCGGTGCACACCAGGTCACAGTGCAGCCGATCGCTGGCCTTAGCAGTATGTGGAACGCATATTATCTGTTTTTATTCTTCCCCGGAGGCATCTGCCTAAAAGTTGTCCGATTTTCTTGTGTAAATTATCACTTGATGTACGAGTATATACTGAACTGGACACAGGGGGGCACCATCTATGAGGCCAGGTGGGGCAGTGGAAGGGCCAGGGGCAATGAGTGCTTTCATTGTGGCAAAGGGGTTAGGTTAAGAAATTAAGCAATTGGGGGGGGGGCGCAGTTTCAGTTTTCGCCTCAGGCAGCAGAAAGGCTAGGTGCACCCCTGATTGTACAGTGCTGAGGAATTTAAAGCTTTTTGCAGCAAGCTGCAGGGCAGAGAGGATGAAACTGATGGGAGTGATGGGAGTGATGTCCCTTAGACAGTTCACGGTGGCAGTCCTCACTTTGGCGCTCCCTAGGTTGTGCACATGAATGGAGGGCGCACCCTCTCTGCCCTCAGGTTACTCCCTGGTATTGAGGTTTCTGCTCGGTGTTAGGTGGGGTGCTCTTGATGGTGGTGTTTGTCTGTATGCAGGGCAGGATAGAAGATTACGTGGCCAGCAAATAGTAGAGTCAATAACCAGGCCTGTTAATTGCGATAAATAAGGTCTCTTTACTGAAGTTGATGATAGGGATTGTAGTACAAATAGCTGCAAGGCACAGTTCCAATGGATTTCACGGTGCAATATTCTCTCAATAGAACCGTATAGACAGCAACAATGATGGTTGTAGTACTCCCTCTCTTTAAAGACACTTTGCAGCCTCTCAGCAGAACCACATCCTTGCAATAAGGTTTCTGTTAAGTCCTTCTGCAGTTCCCAAACTGAGGGCTGCAGAACTTAAATAGCGGTGGCTAATCTGTCTCATAGTATGGGGAACGCTTTAGCAATATTCCCTTCCACAGCAGCAAAGCCTTCTGCCATAAACTAGCACAATTCCTTACATGGCCTTGTGAGTTCTAGACCTTCTAATTTCCTTTTCTTTGGAGTACTATGGTAGTATGGCTGCTTTTAGGGCAGTTGTAGGTTTAGACACGAGGGTTCTTTAAAGTTGGGCCTAGTTGTATAGGAAGTCTCTCACATATGATTTTCCTCCCAAGTTGCTTCAGACTAGACTCACTAGGCCAGATTTATCATTAGCTCATATCAGAATAATGGAGTGAAAAAGTCGCAAATTTTTGCGCAATCACTTAAACTGCGCATAAATTTGCGGCTTTTTACTGCTCTGCACTATGCTCACCAGTTTTCAGAAAGTGGGCATGTTTTCTTATGTAAATAAATCTCTAGACAGATTTACTATTGCGCAATTTCACTCCAGTGAGGGCCATGCTTATCTTATGAGACTTTTTAATAGAACATGCGACTTTTTCATAAAGATGTGCGACTTTTGTAAAGCTGCTTACTGACAGATAAACTGCTACCGTCAAACCACATTTATTACAGTCTTAAAGGGCCGATCATAAATCTGACTTGGCTAAAACTGACTTTAGCCATATGTGAAAGTGGAGTGAGCTGTCAGAGTAATGATAAATCTGGCCCACTGTCTCTAGCCACAAGACAGACCTGGTCCATCACCCTGACAACCTAACACAATCTGCCAAGTTTGTAAAGATATGTTGTCCATACTGTGCTATTAAGTGCATATGCATAACAAAATCACAAGATTTAACTTCCTGCAGTAGTCCTTCTGCGGTACTGCACCAGTAAGAATTGACCGTTATAGGACTTCCATAAACACATAGGGCACAAGTGACCATTTCCCCAATTAAATAAAATATTGTAATTAATTAATCAATTAAATACATTGGTTCATTAAATGAAATAAGGAGAAAAATTGGGGATAATCGGTATGGTGTCAGAATAATAATTTAAAAAAAAACTCACCTGGTCAGTTCATCCTGGTTCTTGCAGCTCCCGTCCATGTTGCTTCTGTTCCCCTCTGGGACAGAAGTGGAACATGTCATGTACATGCATGTCACTGCTCCAGGCCAATGAGTGGCCTCAGCATTGACGTGTGCAGGCACAGTCACCATGTCACCACTGAGGCTGTTGATTGGCAAGCAGTGGTGAGATGCATGTAGAGGGCATATCGCACCATGCCCAGCCATCTCAGATTTTTTTTTGCAGGTCTTGGATGACTATTCCTTGAATTACCCCTAGTACATGCCAGTTCCGAAAATACGAAATATACCAACCACCACTGTAGGTATAATGCTGGATTCTGCATAAAGGCAAAAGGGTTTCAGAAAAGATGGCGGAAGTACAGGAAAGCCCTGTTAGCTTTGCAGAGGGGAAAAACTAAGACTTGTTGATCCAGGGGAGAGCATTACTTCTCCAAAACCTGATTGTTAGGGCTCATGCATGCGAACGTGTGTGCCCCATGCCAGTTCTGTGCACTGCAAATATCGGTCCACAACGCATGGGACACCGGCCGCGTGGCCTCCATTTGCGGATGCGGACCCATTAGCTTGCAAGATTAAGTCCGCACCGCAAAAAAATATAACATGTTCTATTTTTTGCAGTGCGGATGCACAGACCGAAATCCCACGGAAGCGCTCCGTAGTGCTTCTGTGGGCTTCCATTCTGTGCCTCCGCTCTGCACTGCTCCATATCTTGCGGATTGTGTACCCGTTCAAGTGAATAGGTCCACATCCGTGATACGGAGCGCGCACAGCGGGTGCCCGTATATTCCGGACCCGCTATATGAGGGCCGCAATATGGGCACGGGCCGCACTTGTTCGTGAGCCCTTAAAGGAAAGTCTTAAAGAAATCCCATCCCACCACTTCAAATGCTTTTCTAACAATAATGAAGTGCTTAATCAAGGAAACTTATCTTCATTTATTCATTGCATTCATTTCATAATTGGGGAAAAGCCATTATTTTAGGACTCAAGATTTGTATAATAAAACTGACTTGAACCACTAGGGGGCATTGACGCACAGTAATACAAAGATGGGAGTAATTCAGGTTTTATTGGGTGTATTATAGAAAAATGATTTAGTCAATCAAATAACAAGGACTAAACAAGCTGTATGATATCCTACACTGAGGCGTGAGCAGAAGGAGAGAGTGCACACAGGGTGAGTTTAAAAAAGGGGGATTTAGTGTCAAGATCAGACGAATAGGATATGAAATGGCATCTGTCACTTTGCATTGTGACATGTTCTGGGTGCTGTATGTATGATTTATAGCTCAAGCACATAACCCATTTAGTACTGAACTTACTTGATGTATAACTTTTACAATGTAAATTCTAGTTTAAGAAACAATCTTTGGGAATCACGTAGATAAACTATTCTCTAAAACAGCTTTATTGTGGGAATTGCTCCCTTGCTGCTCAGGGATACACATGCAAAGCCGAGGGGCATTTCAGTTTTCTCACGGTTGCATCTCCATTGTCTCAGGGTTCAGCAGACATACAGTAGGCATTTTACAACAGCCTGTAGTCCGGAGCATACTGACAATAGGGGTAACCATCTGCTGGGTGTTAAAGGGGTTGTCTTACTCCGGCAACTGGTAACACACACTTGTACATTTATTCATAAACTTCTAGTAGCCATAATAGAAGAACGGCACAACATAGAGTCATAAGATAAGATGCTTGAGAATTGTCATTTTCAGTGGAATGCAATTCTTTCCTACAGACACGTCAGGAGAGGTGACTGCTCCTCTTTAAATGAGGCTGTTAATTTGTACAAGAGTGTGCGTGATTACAGCAGAGATACTGATTACAACTGTGACTGCTCATCACTGTATCACCACCTAGACGGTGTTATAACTTCTTTTTTATTCTGCGTACTAAAACTAATGACTTCAACAGGGACATGTTTCTAAAGGTATTTTCAAGCCTTACAGTGACATATGCCACTGATTTAATAACCATCACTCTGCTGACAGTTTCCCTTTAGCATACAAGTCTTTGAATAGTTTCCCTTTGCTATTTGACTTTGCTTTAAAGGGGTTGTCTCACTTGTGCAAATGGCATTTATCATGTAGAGAAAGTTAATACAAGGCACTTACTAATGTATTGTGATTGTCCATATTGCTTCCTTTGCTGGCTTGATTAATTTTTCCATCGTATTGTACACTGCTCATTTCCATGGGTTAACGACCACCCTGAAATCCAGTGCAATCTGCAGGCAGGAGGTTATCGAGCAGGAGGAGCTGAGCAGATTGATATATAGTTTTATGGGAAAAGATTCAGTGTGACTTGTATATTATTCATTTAAACCTTCTAAGCTTAGGAGTCCAGTGGGTGGTTCTGCTTAGTGACGGACAGTCCTCCCTGTAGGCGTGTGCATACAGAGATAACTGTCAATCACTGAGCAGTACCGCCCACCGGACTCCTAAGCTTAGAAAAAGCAGAGGTTTAAATTAATAAATTACTAGAATGAGTAGCCTGTTAAATGTGACGGCTTCCCTTTAAAACTCTCCAAAGGTAAATAGTTTAAATGTTGCTTATTATAGATTTGTATGGTATGTACACAGCCTGAGTGGAGACCCAGGCATCAGAGGGGCTTGGTGGTCAAGGCAGAAGGGCTTGGTGGTCAATACTTTGCCTTGACCACCAAGACCCAGGCATCAGAGGGGCTTGGTGGTCAAGGCAGAAGGGCTTGGTGGTCAATACTTTGCCTTGACCACCAAGACCCAGGCATCAGAGGGGCTTGGTGGTCAAGGCAGAAGGGCTTGGTGGTCGATACTTTGCCTTGACCACCAAGACTCAGGCATCAGAGAGGCCTAGTTCTACCCCAGGTTATACCCCAGAACAGGGTAGTTATAAGCAATTCTTGCTATCTAATGTTATTTTATATGTAAATGTCATGTAATCTACCAGCATATCTCTGTATGGATCAGTCTGGGTTAACTATGCTGACTCAGCCCATGCAGGAACTTAGGTGTGGACTTGGGTCTCGCTCAGTCTAGTGTGTAGTAGTCTGTTTCCAGCAGAGGAAGTGATAGCTTGGACGTGTGCTCCACTCCTCTCAGGACTAGGTCAAAGTTCCAAAGAATCACCATCTCTGAGGATTATCTTTTGCAAGAAAGACCTCACTACTTAAGAAAGAACTATAAGATCAAGAATCTGCATGGCCGAGCGTTGGAGTCAGTCAGTAAGGTATTCGCTGTTTAAGGCTTGTAGAAACTTTACTGCACTGAGAGGGACATTGCTAAAACACCCTTCACACTTGGACATGACCTGGCCAGTCATATCCTCATCCTGTACCCCTCAGTTAGGAATTACAGCCAACATTGCAAGAATTGTATTGCCAGCCTTCGATTCCGTAGAAAGAGACTTTGGAAAGATAGAAGGAAGGAGTGCTACAATGCCCATCCTGGCCTATAGCCATACATTGCTATCTGGGAAGATTTGCAGTGAGAATTCTTTGGAACTGTGTTTTTGATACCATTGCATGTACTACAAATACCATGTTGCACCTTAGTAAAGAGAGGGGTTTGTGCCAGCCACAGCTCCTGCCTTTCACCCATACAACACTCATAACCCCAGAGCACCGCAACTACTATTAAGGCAGGAGCCTCAAAATCAGGGTGTTTCCTGAGGGAAGAAAGGGTGCACCCTCCTATCACTGCCTGACTTTAGGGAGCATTGGTGTGAGGATTGCCACTGCGAATTATTATTGCAGCCAAAGCCGCTCCCATCTTGCGCTCCGCTCCTCCCGGGCTGTGGCAGTTGCAGCACCCCAACAAATTTATCAGTGTGGTGCGACAGGAGATTTTTTTTTTTCCAATACTGGCTGCATAAACCTCTAGGACAGTCAAGGAATGGATTATGGTATTATCTAGAGGTGTGCAAATGTGCCACACAAAACCCTGGTTAAGAGAATAATAATATGCAGATTAGGCAATATTTCATTTTTTTTTTTTTTATAGAAACAGCAGCATGGCCTGCAGCATTATTGTTGCTGTAAGAACCACAGAAACCCTAAGACCGCAGATCCCATGATGAGTAAATGAGGGTTTATGAGACCAGGGCTCCCGTAGAAGGACTCCCATAACAAGAGGAGGTATAACAGACTGAGAAGCGAGTAGGAAATGGCCAGCATATAACAATGCCCTCTTCTTCTACAAATGATGGAATTATTGGTAGCGTACTGCCCTCATCTCCTACAAATGATGGAATTAAGAGAAGGAATCTCTTTTTAATGGGACCCTCTATGCTTTATGGGCACCATAAAAAAGTGCTACATAAAATACTTTTTTGTAACATGTTTGACTGTATGAAAAACATAGCCCTGTATGTAGTTATATATGTGCAGTAAGCCCTTGAGGAGCTGGAGTGGAGAATGGGAGTTATGGCCCTCTTACCTCTCTATCAGTCTCAAGTCTCTTCCAGTAGAATTGATGGTAGGCAACAGTACTGTAATGATGGCTGTAATGTTCACTGAGGGATAGTGGGTTTTAGAGATACGATTGGCCAGGTCTAAACAAGTCTTAACAACTTTTGGTAGCAGGTTACTTTAATGACTCCAATGCTTTGCCATGTAGATTCTAAGGGGGTAATTTCCTATACTGGCGTATAAAACACTGGTCTTAATACACTGCTCAAAAAAATAAAGGGAACACAAAAATATCACATCCTAGATCTGAGTTAATTAAATATTCTTCTGAAATACTTTGTTCTTTACATAGTTGAATGTGCTAACAACAAAATCACACAAAAATAAAAAAAATGGAAATCAAATTTTTCAACCCATGGAGGTCTGGATTTGGAGTCACACTCAAAATTAAAGTGGAAAAACACACTACAGGCTGATCCAACTTTGATGTAATGTCCTTAAAACAAGTCAAAATGAGACTCAGTAGTGTGTGTGGCCTCCACGTGCCTGTATGACCTCCCTACAACGCCTGTGCATGCTCCTGATGAGGTGGCGGACGGTCTCCTGAGGGATCTCCTCCCAGACCTGGACTAAAGCATCTGCCAACTCCTGGACAGTCTGTGGTGCAACGTGACGTTGGTGGATAGAGCGAGACATGATGTCCCAGATGTGCTCAATTGGATTCAGGTCTGGGGAACGGGCGGGCCAGTCCATAGCATCAATGCCTTCGTCTTGCAGGAACTGCTGACACACTCCAGCCACATGAGGTCTAGCATAGTCTTGCATTAGGAGGAACACAGGGCCAACCGCACCAGCATATGGTCTCACAAGAGGTCTGAGGATCTCATCTCAGTACCTAATGGCAGTCAGGCTACCTCTGACGATGACATGGAGGGCTGTGCGGCCCTCCAAAGAAATGCCACCCTACACCATTACTGACCCAATGCCAAACCGGTCATGCTGGAGGATGTTGCAGGCAGCAGAACGTTCTCCACGGCGTCTCCAGACTCTGTCACGTCTGTCACATGTGCTCAGTGTGAACCTGCTTTCATCTGTGAAGAGCACAGGGCGCCAGTGGCAAATTTGCCAGTCTTGGTGTTCTCTGGCAAATGCCAAACGTCCTGCACGGTGTTGGGCTGTAAGCACAACCCCCACCTGTGGACGTCGGGCCCTCATATCACCCTCATGGAGTCTGTTTCTGACCGTTTGAGCAGACACATGCACATTTGTGGCCTGCTGGAGGTCATTTTGCAGGGCTCTGGCAGTGCTCCTCCTGTTCCTCCTTGCACAACGGCGGAGGTATCGGTCCTGCTGCTGGGTTGTTGCCCTCCTACGACCTCCTCCACGTCTCCTGATGTACTGGCCTGTCTCCTGGTAGCGCCTCCATGCTTTAGACACTACGCTGACAGACACAGCAAACCTTCTTGCCACAGCTCGCATTGATGTGCCATCCTGGATAAGCTGCACTACCTGAGCCACTTGTGTGGGTTGTAGACTCGGTCTCATGCTACCACTAGAGTGAAAGCACCGCCAGCATTCAAAAGTGACCAAAACATCAGCCAGGAAGCATAGGAACTGAGAAGTGGTCTGTGGTCACCACCTGCAGAACCACTCCTTTATTGGGGGTGTCTTGCTAATTGCCTATAATTTCCACCTGTTTTCTATCCCATTTGCACAACAGCATGTGAAATTGATTGTCACTCAGTGTTGCTTCCTAAGTGGACAGTTTGATTTCACAGAAGTGTGATTGACTTGGAGTTACATTGTCTTGTTTAAGTGTTATTTTTTTGAGCAGTGTATATGTGCCCCTAAGTTTTCTAGTTCTCTCCTTTTGTCTTTCTCCTCTCCTTCTGTAGATCATGCAGAGATCTGTGAGTCTCCATAGCTTTTTGGGCCTAAGGAAAAGGGAGCACAAGTTACAGCTTCCTCTCCATTCCAAACTCTCTCTATCACTGAGTAGAACTAGGGGTGAAAACAGTCCACAAGTAACCTCTTACAAGGGCTGAGCCAGGTTTGTTAACCACGACTGTGCCATCCATAAACGACTTTGCTGAGTGCAATACATAACATGAAATAACTTTACATAAAAAATAGTATAGATTTATTTTGAGAAGATACATAAATCCTTAGCTATAAAATCTGTCTTAACCCTCTGTTTACTGTCTTATAGTTATATATGAATGCATATGAATCAATTTATAATAAGATTGTTTAATGAGACGAGAGCTAATTCTCTACCTACTGAGCCGAAGCTAATGTACCACATAAAGAGATTAGACTACTGCACTGTCCTATCCATTATCCCAGGATACATACAGATTCTACAGCGATATAAATAAATAAAATATATATAAAAACCTTTGCGTGGTTTACACATGAATGGAGCTGGATGAAAACGGCGTTCTTTTCATGCTTGGGGTGGTTTTAGCTGACAGAAGTGATCTCTTCGACCGTTTCTCATAACCCTTGTGTGTGTGTGACTTGCTCCTACCAGCCTAATTACATTTCTTCATGGCTTCAGTGAACCACTCACTTTCTGACCTCGGTATTCAACAAGAACTTCTCTCTAAGATTGCTTTTCAATTTTCTTTCACTTCAGAATTTCGGGTCGGGATGTTTTGGCACCCACAGGACTTATCACATTTAGGCTTAAGGACATTCATATCAGAGACTTACAACTATTGTAGTGTTTTCTGCTGAATAGTGCTACTATTCTGACAGTTGGGTCACTTCCAAATATTCTTGCCTTCAGGCACCTGAACGCTGATAAATGTATTTAATATTATTCTGAGAAATGAATATTCTTTTGTAGGTGGCCGATGTTTGAAGCCTTATTCCAATCAAAACCTGAAAAATCTGGCGTGACTGTAGTTAGAGGGAATTTATCACCAGTTTTAAGCCTCATTCACACGTTAGTGTTTTTGGGCTTGTTCACACAAAGTTTTTTGCTTTCCGTATACGAAACCATTCATTTAAATGGTTCTGCAAAAAAAAACAATGTACTCTGTATGCATTCTGTTTCCGTATTTCTGGATAGAACATGTCCTTTTATTGCTCGCAAATCACGTTCCGTGGCTCCATTCAAGTCAATGGGTTCTCAAAAAAAACGGAACACATACGGAATGTACTCCGTATGTCTTCCGTATCCGTTCCGATTTTGCGGAACCATCTATTGAAAATGTTATGCCCAGCCCAATGTTTTCGATGTAATTACTGTATACTGTATATGCCATACGGAAAAACGGAACAGAACCAGAAACACTACTGGAAAAAAAAGAAACAACTGAAAAACGGATCCGGGAAAAATGGCCCGCAAAACACTGAAAAAGACATACGGTCGTGCCCTTTGTCAGTGATTTCCATCAGTTATTGTGAGCCAAAACCAGGTTTGGAGCCTCCACAGAGATAAGGTATAAAGGAAAGATCTGCTCCTGTTCTGTGTTTTAGGCCTCATGCACACGACCGTTGTTTTGGTCCGCATCCAAGCCGCAGTTTTTGCAGCTCGGATGCGGACCCATTCACTTCAATGGGGCCGCAAAGGATGCGGACAGCACTCCGTGTGCTGTCCGCGTGTGTTGCTCCGTTCCGTGGCCCGGCAAAAAAATATAACCTGTCCTATTCTTGTCCGTTTTGTGGACAAGAATAGGCAGTTATATCAATGGCTGTCCGTGCCATTCTGCAAATTGGGGAACGCACACGGACACCATGCGTGTTTTGCGGATCGCAAAACATACAACGGTCGTGTGCATGAGGCCTTAGAGTGGGTTTAAAGCCACACCTGGTTTTGGCTCAAAATCACTGATGGAAATCACTGACCAAACACTGACGTGTGAATGAGGCATTATGCTGCCCTTTCTGAGGACGCCTTCTTGAATTGATTGACAGCTTTTTTCCTATAGAAATCAGTGGTGGGGAAAGCCTGGTGCTCATGAACAGGAGGACTCCTGCTCTTGTGAACTGTATTGAGCAGATTGATTTTAGCGAAAGAACTGGGTTAATTCAAGTAAGTGACTCAGTGTTTTTCGCTTTTGTCTTAGGGCTCATGCACATGGCCATAGTTTCGGTCCGCATCCAATCCGTGTTTTTTGCGGATCGGATGCGGACCCATTCATCTCCGTAAGTCCGTTCTGCGGCCCTTCAAAAAAATAAATAAAAAAGTAGAACATGTCCTATACTTGTCTGTTTTGCGGACAAGGATAGGACAGTTCTACAAGAGTCAAAAAAATGGCGGCATGAACTGTGCTTTGTGGATCCGCTATTTGCGAACCGCAAAACTCCTAGGGCTGTGGGAATGAGCCCTTCGTCATGGGTTTACTCTGGCCTCAGATTGGGCATAAAACTGGCGACAGATTCCCTTTAGGGAGATTTCACAAGGTTAGCATTTTCTAACCCACAACATATATGGGCTTGTTTTTTTTTTTTTTTGCAGGACATCAACGTTTTTAATGGTGCCAATCTGAGTACACATAACTTACTGATTAAGGACTCATGCACACGACCGTATGTATTTTGCGGTCCGCAAAAAGCAGATCCACAAAAAATACAGATGACATCCATGTGCATTCCGTATTTTGCGGAACGGAACAGCTTACTCCTAATAGAGCACTCCTATCCTTGTCCGTAATGCGGACAATAATAGGACATGTTCTATTGTTTTGCGGAATGGAAATACGGACATACGGAAACGAAATGTACACAGAGTAACTTCTGTTTTTTTTTGCGGACCCATTGAAATAAATGGTTCCGCATACGGTCCGCAAAAAAACGGAACGGACACGGAAAGAAAAGAAAATACGTTCGTGTGCATGATCCCTAACTTTTATTAACTCTTCTCGGAGGGGTGTGGGAAAAAATAGCAATACTGCCACCGAGTTTTTATATTATAAACTTTTGCAGCGTTCATTTTTCTGCATAAATAAAATTATAACTTTATTCTCTGGGTCAGTATGATAGCGGTCATACCAAATACATATAGCTTTTTTATGTTTTACTACTATTGCACAATAAAACTCTTTTATTAAAAAAATTTAAACAAGAAATTGTTTTTGTATCGCTGCATCCCAAGACCCAAAACTTTTTTCTTTTTTTGGGAGCTGTGTGAGGGCTTGATTTCTGTGGGATGACTTGTAGTTTTCTTGTAGACCTCATAAAGGAAACAGGTTCTTGGCAATTGCCTTTCCCAACCGGTTCAGGATCCAACTAGAGGTACGACCATACTGGACTTAGTACTAACCAATAGGCCTGACAGAACTACAGATGTACAGGTCGGGGGACACCTGGGAAATAGTGACCATAAAGTAATAACCTTCCAATTGTCATTCAAAAGAGCGTTTCTACAGGGAGGAACAAAAATACCAAACTTCCAAAAAGCAGTTTGACCAGCTAAGACAGGCCATTAGCCTCACTAACCAGGACAATGTCCTCAAAAATAAAAATGCAGCCACAAAATGGGATATTTTTAAAGGCATCCTAAACTATAATTGTGAGAGGTACACACCATATGGGAATAAAAAGATAAAAACAATGTGGATAAATAAAAATGTAAAGGGAGCAATGAATGACAAACGAAAGCATTTAATTTGCTAAAACAGGAGGGTAGTGAGGAAGCACTGAAAAACTATAAGGAAAAAAATAGAATATGTAAAAGACAGATAAAAGCAGCCAAGCTGAAGACAGAGAGGTTCATTGCCAAAGAGAGTAAAACCAACTCTAAAATGTTCTTCAGTTATATAAATTATAAAAAGTTTAAACCAGAGATTGTTGGCCCATTGCAGAGTGATGAAGGAGGAGTTGTAGAGAGTGATGAGGAGAAAGCAAAGCTATGACATTTTTTTTTTTTTCTGCACTGTATTGAGGAAAATTAACTTAAATGAGAAAATCGCATTGCTGAGAAAAATTATGTTTTAATATATGCAAATGAGCCTCTAGGAGCAATGGGCTCAGCTCTCTCTGCAATGGTAATGCCCCCATTGTTCCTAGAGTCTCATTTCCATATATAAAACATAATGCGGGCACATATGAACATAGGACCAGCAAAGATGCCTTCAGCTGCCAAGTGCACATGTAACAGGTCAGCCAGTGTCATAGGGACAAATCTGCTGACAGATGCCCTTTAACCGTAGAAATCAGTGTCAGACAGCTGCTGCCAATGCCAATAAGATTATGGGGAGCATCAAAAAGGGCATAGAAAAAGGAAAAAGTGCTCTCATTAAGGCCCCTTTCACAGGGGACGAGATTTCCGCGCGGGTGCAATGCGTGAGGTGAACGCATTGCACCCGCACTGAATCCGGACCCATTAATTTTTATGGGGCTGTGCACATGAGCGATTATGTGCACATAACATGGTTATAAGGGAAAATAATAGCATTCTGAATACAGAATGCATAGTAAAATAGGGCTGGAGGGGTTAAAAAAAAAATATATATATTTTAACTCACCTTAATCCACTTGTTCACGCAGCTGGCATCTCTTCTGTCTTCTTCTGTGAGGAAAAGGACCTTTGATGACGTCACTACGCTCATCACATGATCCATCACCATGGAGATGGATCACGTGAATGACCATGTGATGAGCGTAGTGACGTCATCAAAGGTAATTTTCCTCACAGATGAAGACAGAAGAGATGCCGGCTCCGCGAACAAGTGGATTAAAGAGGACCTTTCACCAGAATAAAACATCTAAACTAACTATACAGACGTGTAGAGCGGCGCCCAGGGATCCCCCTGCACTTACTGTTATACCTGGGCGCCGCTCCGTTCTCCTGGTATAGCCTCCGGTATCTTCATAGTTAGGCTTCACCCAGGGGAACCTGCCGGCGTCTCTTTCTCCTATGCTGAAGCGCTGGCCAATCGCAGCGCTCAGCTCATAGCCTGAGAGAAAAAAAAAACCTCTCAGGCTATGAGCTGAGCGCTGTGATTGGCCAGCGATACAGCATAGGAGAAAGAGACGCTGTCAGGTTCCCCTGGGTGGAGCCTAACTATGAAGATACCAGAGGCTATAACGGGAGAACGGAGCGGCGCCCAGGTATAACAGTAAGTGCAGGGGGATCCCTGGGTGCCGCTCTACGCGTCTGTATAGTTAGTTTAGAGGTTTTATTCTGTGAAAGGTCCTCTTTAAGGTGAGTTAAAATATTATTTATTCATTTTTTTACCCCTCCAGCCCTATTGTACTATGCATTCTGTATTCAGAATACTATTATTTTCCCTTATAACCATGTTATAAGGGAAAATAATACAATCTACACAACCTTGAACCCAAACCTGAACTTCTGTGAAGAAGTTCGGGTTTAGGTACCACAGTCGGTTTTTTATCACGCGCTTGCAAAACACATTGCACCCGCGCGATAAAAACTGAACAACGGAACGCAATTGCGTACCTACTCGTGCGGGTTTGCCGCAATGCACCGGGACGCATCCGGACCGAATGCGGACACGCTCGTGTGAAAGAAGCCTAAGAGAAACAAAATAAGAATATTGCAGGTTTGCTACCTTTTAGTCACTAACAAAAATAAAAGTAATGATGTTACATAGCGAGCTTTCGAGACATCACCAGTCCCTTCACCAGGCATACTGCAGCACGCCAGACCTGCAGGGTATTGCGATTGTAAGGTCACGGTTAACGGCAAGCGAGGGTTACTCCCAGTTCTGTAGGGAAACCCTGGGCAGGCGTACAGCAGTGAAGGAGAGGTTGGCACAGGAGTCCTCTGGGGAACACTCTGTATTTAGGGACCAGGCCTGGTGGTGGATGAGGTGCCCTGGATGTTGCAGGTGTTTTATGTGCCTGGGGCAAGGTCCCTTTAAGGTTCGTGACGCCAGTGCCTGTAACGGTGGCACACCGATGGGTAGTATTAAGAAGTGAGGTACACAGATGGTATGGTGAACCAAACTTTGCTTTACTGTAATCAATTCAACTTTATACAGTTGGATGTCTATTCAGTTCCACGTATCAGATACACTTCACAAGCAGGTTTTCACAATTATGGCAGGTATACTGTTTCCTTGCAAGATACTCAGAGGGTAAACAACAACACACTCAGAATCAGGCTGTACCGTCTCCTCAGAGATAGTGTACACTGTTCCTTTGAACTCCTGTCTGGTTTTTATCCCAAGGCCCGGATACCTCAATGTGGGCTTTTATCCTTGGTAACAATCTTCCTCAGGTATTCATCCTTGCTTTACATTACTACTCCTTCTGCCCTTCAGCTTACTTGTACTAGCTGGACATGCTGGCTCTGCTTGACTTGGTGGGAACTGCAGGTTCTGTCCCAGGAGGCAAACTCTTCCTTTGGGGTGTCTTCTGAGCTAACCATGGCTCTCTTGATCCGCAGGTAGGCTAGGATCCCTCTACTAGCCTCCTGGTAACAACTAGAAGCCTGGGCTGTCTAGTTGCATGTCAGGAGAAGGCTCTGGCTTGTCCTTCTAACTTGTCTCTGCAGACTCCTGACCCTGCACACCCTCTCCCTGTCTGGGCCTGGACCTTTATATTAGGGGTTCTCTAACTCCCTCTAACGTCTGGGATGACTAACTGCATCCAACTAGGCATACATAAGATGCACAATTAAATATAACATTCCTGTCCCTTGTGAGGAAGAGTAACGCACACACCAATTGACCCTTGTGTAGTGCCCACGCCTATCTAGTGGGACACTACTATACTACCGGGCATAGATGCATGTGATGAGAACATACTCCTGCTACTTTACAAATCACTATGTGGAGTACTGTGTACGGTCCTGTGAACAAGGCAGACATAGCAGAGCTGGAGAGGATTCAGATTCCCCTTTACTGCCCTCAAACAGTAGAATGTAACCTCAAAGCCGTCTTGTGACCACTGGTCCCCTGCCAAAATCCAGGACTTTTCCGCTGCATCTGGCATGGTTAGGAGATATCTGGGTGGATACTGTGTTGGTAGTGAACACATGGAGAGGGGGCAGCAGAGTAGAGGTATGTACATTAGGGGTCAGCCGCTGATTGGCTCAATAATCGTCTGACATCTAATGCAGAAGCCTGACTGTTGAACTCATGTCCATCTTGGACTGGTGCCCCTATTCTTCTGTTACACCCAATATTCTGCCCTCTGTGCTCCCCATGCCCCAAATACTATATTGCAGAAATAATAGTGCTATGCAGATGATCCCCCTGTAGTGACAGCAAACACAAAAGCCCTACCAATAGTTATAATTCTCTCCCAGAATTCCCTCATTATTAACAGTGACCTCCTACAGTGTCCCTAATAGTGACAGTTCTGCCCTAGAGTGCCACCATTAGTAGTAGTGCACTCTATATTGTGCCCAATATTAATACACCCCATAGTACCCATAGTAGTAATAGTGACCCCATAGTAGAAATTATTTCCTCCAAAGTGCCACCAGTAGTTAATACGCTCTATAGTGCCACAGGGAATTATCATGCTTTCCTATAGTGGCCTAGTACTTGTAATCAACCCCATAGTACCCTCAGTACTTATAATGTTCCCTATAGTGGGCCAGAGCTTATAATCCTCGCTTTTATAGTACTCCTAATAGTTATAATGCCACCATTGTGCCCCCAGTTCTTATAATGTCCCCTATAATGGCCCAGTACTTATAATCCCCCCTCACAGTGCTTCTCATAGTTATTAATGCCCTCATAGTACCCCAAGTACTTGTATAATGTCTCCTATATAGCCAAGTACTTATAATCCCCATCACAGTGTTCCTAATCGTTATTAGTGCACCCAGTACTTATTATGACACTTAGGCTCCATTCACACGTCCGCAAATGGGTCCGCATTCGTTCCGCAATTGTGCGGACCCATTCATTTTCTATGGGGACGGAATGGATGCGGACAGCACACAGTGTGCTGTCAGCATCCGCATTTGCGGAGCGCGGCCCCGATCTTCAGGTCCGCAGCTCCGCAAAATATAGAACATGTCCTATTCTTGTCCGCAGCTTGCGGACAAGAATAGGCATTTCTATAGGGGTGCCGGGCGGGTGTGTTCCGCAATTTGCGGGTCCGCAACACACCACGGACGTGTGAATGGAGCCTTATAGTGGCCAAGTACTTATTAATGCCTCGCTGATTAAAAACAAAAAAAGTCAAATACTTATCTGACACCAGAAAACCAAGATATCGCCAACAGGAGCATAACCCTATCACTCATGTGTGGACACATAAGAGCCTCTCTACCAAATCACATAGACCACACATGTAATATAACAAAACATCACTTTATTGAAACACAATGTAAGGCTACTTTCACACTAGTGGCAGGACGGATCCGACAGGCTGTTCACCCTGTCGGATCCGTCCTGCCGCTATTTTGCCGTGCCGTCGGACTGCCACTTCATCCCCATTGACTATAATGGGGACGGGGGGCGGAGCTCCTGCGCAGCACGGCGAGAGGCCGCCGGACTAAAAGTACTGCATGTTCAACTTTTTAGTCCGGCGGTCTCTCACCGCGCACTGCCCCCGTCCCCATTATAGTCAATGGGGATGGCGCGGCGGCACGGCGAAATAGTGGCAGGACGGATCCGACAGGGTGAACAGCCTGACTGATCCGTCCTGCCGCTAGTGTGAAAGTACCCTAACAATGACAATAAACACACATATAAAATCATGTGGATGAGTACTGTGATAGAGACCCATCCCCCCCCCCCCCCCCCCCCCTGGCCAGTAAAGTGCATCCAATATTAGAAAAAGTGACCAGTGCAAAATGACAAGAAGCATGGAATTACTGTAGGGAAAACAACTCAGACTACCAACTAAGTAAAAGGTTGAAACCACATTAGTTGGCCCATACGGGAATCAGAATTCAAGTAGTGATCAATACAGCCTACTAGTGCAGCCATAATCAATGCATAAATACAAAAATACATAAATTGATGCTCCATACTAACCCGGGGAGGGGGTAAAATAGGGCTTAATGCTAAAATAGTCTTGCCACAGGCATCCATCATGAGTGGCGGCTAGCTAAATCCGCATTGTATCATCAACTAGGTCCATAGGTGAAAAACATGACCAGTGCACACATCGGGAAGATGAAAGTACCACATCGGGAAGATGAAAGAACATGGACAGGTCCAATGATGGAGTTGTGAAAGGGCTGGGTTACTCTCCTAGCACTACGCTTGCAACTTGCTCTTATGCTTCCTTGTGTATGTAGCAGGTCTGGTACTACCAGGGGCAGACTGGGAACTTAAAGTGGCCCTGGAAAAAATTCTAAAATAGCCCCATTTTGTAGTTGGGTCCAAATTGATGGAAGGTGGGACCAGCAATACCATATTCTGGCATATTTTACCACCCAAACGGAGCCAAATACCACAGTCCATCACAAAATACTGCCAGCAGCACAAAATACATCCCCAAAAACTTCCACTGGCCGACCATGAAGAGGGCTCAGGTGGCCTCCTGGGCATCGGCCCACTGGGAAATTTCCATGGCCAATCCGCCCTTTGGTACCACCATCTAGGACTGTATCTAGGGCATTTTAGAGTTTAGGGAGAGTCCACAGGGGTTGTCCATTTCATGGTGGGTGCTTTGCCTACCTGGACATAAAGGATAGGTCAGGCCATATAGAGACACACTAGGGAGAGTAACCCATCCCTGTCACAACCCGCTCCATCATTGGACCTGTCTCTTCTGTTGCTTCATCTTCATGATATAGTAACATTGTTCTTTTTGGTTATGCACCTATGGACCTAGTTAATGATACAGTGCTGATTTAGCTGGCCACAAGTCATGGTGGCCCATCTGATTTACCGTACTGCCTGTGGCGTTTAGCAAGCCTATTTTAGCATTGAGCCCTATTTTATTTGGACCTATTAAACGTTATGCTTTGGCCTCATGCACACGACCGTATGTGTTTTGCGGTCCGCAAATTGAGGATCCGCAAAAAAAACGAATGACCGTATGGCATCCGTTTTTTTGCGGATCCGTTATTTTTGCGGATCTATTGTAATAATGCCTATCCTTGTCCTCAAACTAGAAAACAATAGGACATGCACTATTTTTTTTTTGCGGGGCTATGGAACGGACATACTGATGCGAACAGCACATGGTGTGCTGTCCGCTTTTTTTTGTGGACCCATTGAAATGAATGGGTCCGCATCCTATCAGCAAAAAAAAACGGAACGGACAAGGAAACAAAATACAGTTGTGTGCATGAGGCCTTTTTCTGATCAAATTCACTTTGTTTGAGTTTGTTGCTCAGGTTGTGTTACCTTCGGTGCTTTAGATTTGCTCCTGGTTTCAGCTTACAAATACTGACTGAATACGGACCATGTGAATATGGCCTTAAAGAGTACTTAATAACTTAGTACTTAATAATGATGGTTGGAAACGTTGCCGGTAGAGTGGGCAAGTATGGTTACAACACTGGAAGGAGCTTTACAGGAGAGGGTTTCAGACTTCCATATGATTGCCTAAGTAACTGGAAGGCCCATTCTGCGGGTTGTATTTTCATCACCATTGGAGGTATTCTTTAAGACCAGTGAAGCAGATTTACTAATCTTATAGGTGGCGTAAACTTAGGGGAGATTAATCAAAACTAATCTAAACGGTCTTTGTTGCCCATAGCAAGCAATCACAGTGCAGCTTTCATTTTTCAAGGGCAGGATAACAAATGGAAGCTGTGCTGTGATTTGTTGCTATGGACAACAAACAGTTTTTTATTTATACCGTTTTGATAAATGGGGCTCTTAGGGTCCATTAACGTGGGAATTCCACCAGTGGCCACGTGGCATTTGCTGCCCAATGTTGGGAGGTAGCACTGCAGTTTGTGGGCCAGTGGTTTAAAGCGTGACCACGCCAAGTAGGGACATGTCCTTTCTTGATGCATTATCCAGATAGATGCTGCTTGAAGTTGCGGCGGGTTGGAGATAAGCTTCGAGTGAGTGAACAACTCGGACAGAAACCGTGGCAGCATCAAAATCTGCAGTGTAAACATACCCTAATTGTCTAGATCTGCACCTGTTTTATCACAGGGGCTTAGGCTGGATGATAGACCCTTTTCTCTGACTCTATACCAACTATTGGTTGGCTTAAAGGGGTTGTCACTTCAGCAAATGGCATTTCTCATGTATATAAAGTTAAGGCACTTACTAATGTATTGTGATTGTCCATATTGCCTCCTTTGCTGGCATGATTCATATGTCCATTGCATTATACACTGCTCGTTTACGAGTTATGGCCACAGGTGTATGGCAGATATGAGGTGGACGGAACCTGCTTCGCATGCGTGCCCATGTGAGCTTCCACAATCCCGGCCATAAGAGCGGCCGATGCTTTTTTCTATGGTGTGCAAGCACGCCCACCTCTGCCACAAGAAGTTATTTGGGCAGATCCATTCACAGTAAAGCCAACATGGTAAGTATGGATCCAAAAAAGGATGCAACTCTGCAGATCTCCCAACAGGAAAAGATGTTCAGAGAAGCCTTTATTGGTTTTAGATACGAACACCACATTTTAGAGACAAAACACTCCCTTCATTGTCATGTTCACTAACAACGTGAGAGACATCACATGTCACGGCGCGGTGTGGCTGGTAAACTCCACACCGAACACAGGAGGGATGGGAAAAGGTACTAGGCCTGTAAACTAGGGAAAGGTCACCACCTAGTGAATCCCTGACCTCGATGGTAGGAATGTTCATACGCACATACGCAGGAACCTAGAGCCCTATCTGACCCTAAAGTACCCTGGAAATAGTGTCAGGACAAAAGATGACCTGTTCCTTCCCAGCTGAAGGAACAGGAGACTCCCTCAAGCCTAATACCAAAAGATAGGGGAATGCAACAAACAAGAAATAGGGAAAAGACACTTAACTCCGAAGTACGCGGAGGAGCAGGAACTCTGAGGAGAACCAAACACCAGCACTTTCACAACCAGAAAGGATCTATCAACCGCATAGCATGATGGGTGAGACCAGACTAAATAGAGGAGTTGGAATGACCACTTAAGCTACACCTGAGACAAGAGGTGTGGTCATAACCAGCAATAACACTGAAACAAGTGAAACCAAAGAGGCTTTCAGATCACATCACGTGCAGCCAGTATCTTAGATCTTCTGACCCCTGTCACGGGAGAGACCGTGACATCATAGCAGAGCAGGTTTAAAGCATATTGGCGGTAAAAATGAGGGACGAGGCTTTCACGCTCTGCTCCCACTCATGTAGCATATCTACAAGAAACTCTTCTGTTACTTCTGTTCTCTGAGCCTCATTGCAAATGAATTATGTTAGTAAGAGCTTAATTTTACCTCCACTATGTTTTGAACCTGCTCTGTTACGATGTCTGTCATGTTGTTAGTGAACTTGATGAAGGGAATGTTTCATTCCTGAAATGCGTTCGTATCCTTGTACAAACAATAAAGCCTTCTCTGAAAATCTTTTCCTGTTCGGTGATCTGCAGCGCTGCATCCTTTTTTTGATCCATACTTACCTTGTTGAACCCAGGCCGTACCCGAACCTGACTAATCGGAGTGCAGCCTCAGACCCCTACAGTTGGAAGCTGCTACGCCATTGCATATTGATTCATGCCCCTTTCCCACTAAGCTGCATCTCATGTTGATTGGCAAGTCATGAGAATAAACTTTTAGCCTAATGACGTTTAACTGAGCGCTATCTAATGGGGATGGTCGAGTTAGGAGGCCAAAAGCAGAAAGAATCCAGTCTGCAGTATGGTTATAAATATACATTCAGAAGGAAAAGTAACCATGTGGGACCATCTGACCGCACAAACGTCTAAAATACACAGACACTAATTGGAAATTAGCGTAATATTGATTACCTGAAGCTCCGTCACGGAGCGGAAACTGGATGCCGGGTGATCAATATTACACTACAGATTTATTTTTTTTTGTTTGGCCGACAGTTCGACTCTAGGCTTAAGTCCTTTTTATATATAGAAGTTCTGATTGATCTGTATAATTATCGATTTATTGTGTACTAATTGTGTATAAACAAAAGCAATATTACTTCGAGCAGTTTCTGTAATTTCAAACGTAAAAGGTAGGTAAAGAGGATTCAGCAAGAAATGTATTATTCACTTTTTTTTTTATTACAGATATGCACTGCATTGTATAAATTAACTAGTGCTTTATCTGATCATGTGATTTTGTGCTGTGGTATATATTAGCCTTTTTTTTCTCTATATAATAGGGGCATTTGTTAAAAGAGTTTTCCACTACTTAGATATTGATGACCTATCAGTTGGGGTACAATCCCCCCCCCCCCCCCCCCCTCCCCCATCAGCTGTTCCCTGCAGCTTCAGGCACCAAACCTAACACTTAGGGCTCATGCACACAACCGTATGTATTTTGCTGTCCGCAAAAAATCCGGATGATGTCCGTGTGCATTCTGTAACGTGGACAATAATAGGACATGTTCTATTTTTTTCGCGGAACGGACATTCGGAAATGGAATGCACACGGAGTAACTTCTGTTTTTTTTTTTTGCGGAACCGTTGAAATTAATAGTTCCGCATATGGTCTGCAAGAAAAAACGGAACGGACACAGAAAGAAAAAACATTCATGTGCATGAGCCGTAAGGGGGCGATTTATCGTTCTCTGTGCACCTAAAAAGTGGTGTTAAAAAGTCGCAGTTGTGACCTCTTTTTCACCGTCCTTGGCACTTTTCTAAAAAGGGTTGTGGTAAGGGCGGGAAAGAGCCGCCACAACAAATTTATCTTAATTTAGAAAAGTTTTCTGGCGTAAATGAAGGCAGAAATCTACAGCAGCTCTGAGCTGTCGTAGATTTCTGGTTAGGCGCACAGACAGCTGGAGGATGCTCATAATTTATGATGAGGCTTGTGCCTTGTTCTTAACTAGGACTCATTCAGACGGCCGTTTGAATGGGTCCGCATCTGTTTCTCAATTTTAGAGAACTGGTGTGGACCTATTCATCTGTCTGTATCCGTAATTCCGTTCCACGGCCCAGCAAGAAAGGTAGAGCAAGTCCTATTCTTGTCCGCAATTGCGGACACGAATAGTCATTTATATCAGTGCCGACCATGTGCGATCCGCAAAATGAGCCCTTAGGCGCATCCTCTGGCAGCGCAGGAGATATCAAGACAGAAAGCACAAGTCTTGATAAATCTTCCCCCTTAGAGCGTAGCCAGAATCACAGCTAAGTTTAAAGTCTAGTGTTCATGCCCGTTTACCATTCAAGTGAATGGGAGCTGAGCTGCAGTAACCTGCCATGGCCACTAAACTTTGAACGGAGCTGTGCTTCCTGCTCCAATTAAGGTGTTATTTCAGGCATCAGAGGCTGCAGAGAGCAGCTGATTGGTGGTGTTGTTGGGCGTCGGACCCCACTGATTTAATATTGATGACCTATCCTGAGGATTGGTCATCATTACCTAAGTACTGGAAAATCCCCTAATTTTTCTTAAACAATACATTAAATAGGATAACAACCCCCTCAACACAGTGTAACCTCAACCATCACTTTCAATTGACAGGCAAGATAATAGGATTACATATAGATGATGTATCTTCAAGTATAGAGGACGTTAATACAATTCACATCAATCATAAAACAGAGTTGTTGTCATAGAGCAGAATTATTTCATTAGAACCTGTCCCCATTCACACACACATTCATAGCGGCAGTGAGCCAGACCTCTCTTAACTCCTCCAGCCCAATTACACTGTAACCGAGTTTTCACTCAGCCAAATATCCCAGATCTTCTCAAATTTTTCCGGTATACCCCTAGCTTCATAAGTTAACTTATATACTGATAGCGTAGCGTTAATAAGCTGGTGTCATGATGGACGTGCACTCAGAATAAACGATAACACACCAACCAGGCTCTGGACGAGAGACAGGGGAAGGGTCACCTCCTAGTTCATCCCTGACCTCTTTCCATGCGCTGCTCAGCCCACAGGCAGACCTAGAAGGTAGGTGTGCTGTGTCCTCCAGCCTGGACTGACAAAACCCTGAACTCCCTGAGATGGTGAAGTGGGAGGATAGGAGCAGCCTGCTCGCACAGAACCTGGATGGGCTAGATGACACAAACAACCAAGCTAGAAATGCCACTTATCTCTGAGAGCAGGAACTGACAGCCAACCTTCCCTCCAAACTTCCCAGACCAGAATGATCAGTATAATCCGCTCAGAGCACTTAGCTGGAGGCCATTTAAACTAATGACTCCACCCAGTGCACCTGATGAGAGGCGGATCCAGCACGACACCAAAACAAATACTAAACTCGTGCTGCTATCCTGGCCGACCTCCGCACATCGTCAGAGTGGGGCATGACAGTACCCCCCCCCTTCTACGGGTGACCTCCGGACACCCTGGACCAACCTTATCCGGATGGGACCTATGAAATGCCCTCACCAGTCGGCTGGCGTTGACATCTGACATCTGACGCCGGAACCCACATCCTCTCCTCAGGACCGTATCCCCTCCAGTGCACCAGGTACTGGAGGGAACCCCGAAGAGCTCTCGAGTCGAGAATCCTGGAGATCTCGAACTCCAAGTTTCCCTCGACTAAAACAGGAGGAGGAGGCAATGGCGATGGTACCACCGGTTTAACATATTTTTTTTGTAAAGACCTGTGGAAGACATCATGGATCCTCCAAGTCTGCGGAAGATCCAGCCGAAACGCCACAGGATTGATCACCGCAGAAATTTTATACGGACCAACAAATCTTGGACCCAGTTTCCAAGATGGCACTCTCAACTTGATATTCTTAGTGGACAACCACATCAGATCACCCACACACAGGTCCGGACCAGTCACACATCTCCTGTCAGCCATTCGTTTATACCTCTCACCCATCCTCTCCAAATTCCCTTGAATCCTCCGCCAGATAGAGGACAAGGCAGAAGAGAATCTCTCCTCCTCTGGCATCCCGGAGGAACCAGACCCAGAAAAGGTACCAAACTGAGGATGGAAACCGTATGTGCCAAAAAATGGCGACTTACCCGTGGACTCCTGCCTACGGTTATTCAATGCAAATTCTGCTAAGGACAAGAATGAGGACCAGTCCTCCTGATTCTCAGCCACAAAGCACCTCAAGTAGGTCTCCAGGTTTTGATTGGTACGCTCCGTCTGACCATTCGACTGTGGATGAAAAGCCGACGAGAAAGAAAGTTGAATACCAAGCCGAGAGCAAAACGCCCTCCAAAACCTGGAGACAAACTGCGTGCCCCTATCAGAGACCACATCCGAAGGAATACCGTGCAATTTCACAATATTATCCACACAAATCTGCGCAAGAGTCTTAGCGTTAGGCAGACTCGTTAGTGGTATAAAGTGAGCCATCTTACTGAAACGGTCGACTACCACCAAAATCACTGTTCTCCCAGAGGAACTCGGCAGGTCCGTAATAAATGCGTCCAAGGACGAGATGGAATAGACAATGGAAGAAGTGAACCAGGCGGTCGAGTATGAGCAACCTTTGACCGAGCGCAGGTTTCACAAGCTGTCACGTAATTCTCAATACTCTTACGTAACCCTGGCCACTAGAACCTCCGGGACACCAGATCACAGGTGGACTTACCACCAGGATGTCCAGCGAGAACAGTATCGTGATGTTCCTTGAACACCTTGTATCGTAGGCCCTCAGGAACAACCAACCTCCCTGGGAAACACGAATCAGGAGCCCCTTCCTGAGCTCCCAATACCTCCATCTCCAATTCAGGGTACAGAGCGGAGACCACCACCCCATCCGCCAAAATCGGCGCTGGATCTTCAGAATGACCTCCCCCAGGGAAGCTGCGAGACAAGGCATCTGCCTTGACGTTCTTGACCCCTGGGCGAAAGGTAACCACGAAATTGAACCTGGTAAAAAACAATGACCTTCTGGCCTGTCTAGGGTTCAGACGCTTGGCAGATTGCAGGTAAGCCAAATTCTTATGGTCTGTATACACAGTAACGGGGTGAGACGCCCCCTCTAACCAGTGACGCCATTCCTCAAAGGCCAACTTGATAGCCAACAACTCTCTATCTCCAACATCATAATTCCTCTCGGCGACCGAGAGCTTCCTGGAGAAGAAGGCACACGGGACCCACTTGCCAGGAGAGGGACCCTGCGAAAGTACCGCCCCAACCCCCACCTCTGATGCATCAACCTCCACCACGAATGGCTGAGATACATCCGGCTGCACCAGAATAGGAGCAGACGCAAAACGCTCCTTAATAGCCGAAAAGGCCTGCAATGCCTCATCCGACCAGACAGAGACATCAGCGCCCTTCTTGGTCATATCAGTAACAGGTTTGACTAGAGTGGAATAATTCGAAATAAATTTTCTATAATAATTAGTAAACCCCAAGAATTGCATCAAAGCTTTCTGATTCTCCGGTCGGTCCCACTCCAGAACCGCCTGGACCTTTTCGGGGTCCATACGAAAACCGGAATCAGAAAGCATGTATCCCAAGAATGGAAGCTCTTGCACCGCAAACAAACATTTCTCCAATTTGGCATACAACTTATTCTCCCGAAGGATCGTCAAAACCTGTCTCACATGATCCTAATGGGTCTTCAGATCAGGAGAATAAATTAAAATGTCATCCAGGTAAACAACTACGAACCTCCCCACCAAGTGATGAAAAATATCATTGACGAACCGCTGAAATACCGCTGGCGCATTCGTCAACCCAAAAGGCATTACCAGGTTCTCAAAATGACCCTCGTGCGTATTGAAGGCCGTTTTCCACTCATCCCCCTCCTTGATCCTGATCAGATTGTATGCTCCTCTCAAATCCAACTTGGAGAACACCTTGGCTCCAACAATCTGATCAAAAAGATCAGAGATCAAAGGCAGGGGATATGGATCCCGGACTGTAATACGGTTCAACTCCCGAAAATCCAAACACGATCTCAGTGATCCATCTTTCTTCTTCATGAAGAACAAACCTACAGCCACTGGAGACTTAGATGGTCTAATATGACCCTTTGCCAAACTCTCGGCGACATACTTTCGCATGACCTCTCTCTCAGGTTGAGAGAGGTTGTAAAGCTGAGACTTAGGCAACTTAGCCCCCGGAATGAGATTCACTGGGCAATCATAGTCTCGATGAGTGGGCAATTCCTGAGCCCCACCCTCCGAAAAGACATCCGAAAAATCTGAGAGATACTGAGGCAAGGCCGAAATGGACACTTCAGAAACCGATGTAACAAGACAATTATCCGACCAAAACTTACTCCAACCAATGATTTGTCTCGCTTGCCAGTCTATAATTGGGTTATGTCTAGACAACCATGGCAACCCCAAAACTATTGGAGCTGGCAAATCCTTCATGACAAAACAAGAAATAATCTCAGCATGTGTATCACCCACCCTTAAATGAATACCATGAACAATGTGAGTAAGGCTCCTTTGAGAAAGAGGGGAAGAATCAATTGCAAAAACACGAATCTCGTTCTCTAATGTGCAAGTACTTAGTCCCAGGCCCTGAAGAAACAGAAAGTCAATTAAATTTACCCCAGCACCACAATCAAGAAAAACATCAACAAACACATTTCTAGACTCTAGCGCCACCATAGCTGAAAGGAGAAAACGAGAACTGCAGGGAACTTGCATACCAGTCTGCTCCACCACACCATTCATACTACCAAGTGTGAGGGGAGTTTTTTTTCTTCTCTTTTTTCTTTATCTCTTCCCCCTGTGGTTTAACATAAGGACAAGAAAAAATAAAATGACCCCTCTTCCCACAATAGAAACATAGATTGTGCACTTTTCGAAAGTCTCTACTATCCGAATGGCACGATATCTGACCTAACTCCCCTACCCCAGAGTAACAAGCAATATCACCCTGGTCAGCTGGTGAAACAAAACCACACGCGGGAGGAATCCCCTGCACGGAGGGACCCTTACACCTCTCTCTGATACGTCTATCCAAACGTATAGCCAAAGACATTGCGTTCTCCAAAGTATCTGGGTATTCATGAAAAGCCAGGGCATCTTTCAACCTTTCAGATAACCCCTGACAAAACGGACTACGTAACGCGGGGTCGTTCCACCCCGACTCAGTAGCCCATCTCCTAAACTCTGTGCAGTAAACCTCAGCAGTATGTTTACCCTGTAGTAAGTTACGTAATTTTGATTCTGCCATCGAAACTCGATCTGGGTCATCATAAATCAATCCAAGGGCTTTAAAAAATTCCTCCACCGACTGGAGGGCCAGAGAACCGGGCGGCAGAGAAAAAGCCCAGGATTGCGCGTCTCCTTTAAGCAAAGACATGATGATACCCACCCTCTGATCCTCATTACCTGATGAAAATGGGCACAATCGAAAATACAAATTACATGACTCTTTGAAACTGAAAAAATCATCAGTACCCCCTGTAAATTTCTCAGGAAGAGCGACTTTAGGCTCCCCAACAATTTGGCCTGTACCTGATGCCAGCACTCTCTGACACTGTGTGACCGTACTACGCAGATCCGCAACCTCTAGGGATAAACCCTGCATGTGATCAACCAGTGTATCAATTGACGCCATCACAAAAACGCAGAGCAATGGCAGTCACAGTATGGCGGATTATAATGTCACGATGGACGTGCACTCAGAATAAACGATAACACACCAACCAGGCTGTGGACGAGAGACAGGGGAAGGGTCACCTCCTAGTTCATCCCTGACCTCTTTCCCTGCGCTGCTGAGCCCACAGGCAGACCTAGAAGGTAGGTGTGCTGTGTCCTCCAGCCTGGACTGACAAAACCCTGAACTCCCTGAGATGGTGAAGTGGGAGGATAGGAGCAGCCTGCTCGCACAGAACCTGGATGGGCTAGATGACACAAACAACCAAGCTTGAAATGCCACTTATCTCTGAGAGCAGGAACTGACAGCCAACCTTCCCTCCAAACTTCCCAGACCAGAATGATCAGTATAATCCGCTCAGAGCACTTAGCTGGAGGCCATTTAAACTAATGACTCCACCCAGTGCACCTGATGAGAGGCGGATCCAGCACGACACCAAAACAAATACTAAACTCGTGCTGCTATCCTGGCCGACCTCCGCACATCGTCAGAGTGGGGCATGATAGCTGGACCCAATGAGACAGTGTTGGTTTTTTGGGGGGCTTCCAATTCAGCAGAATTGACTTTCTCGCATAAAACATCAGCAACCTATAAAGGATTTTAGTATGCTTAGTTGGAATAATATCGTTGACAAGACCCAACAGGCTGACTTTAGGTGCTACAACTGCTGGGAGCCCCAGAGGAGCATTAAGATACCTATGCATCTCTATCCAGAAATCAGCAATGACCGGACACTCCCATACCATGTGCAAAAAAGTCCCCTTGTTATTATTACATCTTGTACATGTATCTGAAGTAAGTTTATGCATGCGTACCAATCTCACTGGGGTATAGTACCCCACCTGACATGTTTCGCCGCAATGCGGCTTCATAAGGGGAGTTGGGGTAATAGCAATAGGCTTCCCTGACGAAGCCGCATTGCGACGGCGCCCCAGGAAGGACATAAAGTAACTGACTTAGCCCGAAACTGCAACCTGGTATTTTTAAATTACCTTGTAGTAATGGTTTCTCTAAGTAAATAATAAAGGTTAAAGTTTTAACAGATAGATAGGACCCCTAAAAGGAGTTTTTGGTCAGGTGACCGTGGTTGGCTTTTTGTTACAATCTCCTGAGGGCCCTATAGGGACAAAAATCAGTTTTTTTGATAAATTTGGCACAACTTGCATGCATTTTATAAGATTATTCATAAGTGTACCCTAGTGAGCTATCCTTTGCTGAGTTCTGTCTCACACTGCAGCCACATAATACTGACTTAGATTATGTTCACACAGGGTAGATTTTTTACAAAGTTTTCTGCAACCGTCCCATTCATCTGAATGAAGTCTGCAGAAAACCATGCACATTCTATTTAGATGTATGGGCGGGATTTTCAGTTGCATAAAGTTTTGTGACCTTAAAAGGAATCTGTCGGCTCCAAAACACCCCCCCCTTCCCCAAACTAGATTAAGCTGTGTATAATGTAAGTGACACCAAGTCCAGTTATGTCATTTCTATCTTCATGCTCACTTGCATTCTGATGCTGTGCTTCCATAAACAAGCAGTAAGATGCATTGAGAGGACTCCTGTGCTCACACACATACTGGTGAGGACTCAAAGAGGAGTCCTCTCCATTTTACTTTGCAAGGGGTCTGTGCATTCATGCCATGGTCTTGAAAACTGTGAGGCAAAAACCCTCAGCCACATGAACTATGGCATAGCCTCCCATTGAAAATAATGGGAGGCGGGTTCAGCACAGATTTGGCCCGACTTATGGCACCGTGTTTGCACTGAAACCCATGCCCAAAATCGTCCTTCTGAACATACTCTAAACGTGCCAAAATCCACCTGGAAAATCCAGTATGAACATAGACTTTCTCTAAGACCACACAACAGATTCGCGCTAGAACATTTCCACAGAGATTTTGGTGTAGATCCTTTGCAGGTTCTGCTGCAGATTTAAAGATCATGGAAATGTATTACAAAAAGTGCAGAAAGCAGGCTAGCCTTGTAATGTAAGGTTGTGGAAATGTACTAATCCAGGTCATATTTTCTTTAAAAGAAAGAAAAACCACGGTGGTCACAGTCCATGGCATGTCTTATGATGAAGCTAGAGCAGTTGAATGTAGACATTGAAGGAGCCATCAGTGCCCGTTCTCATCCCCTGTGCATCCCACAAGAAAATTCAGAAGAGCAGGTAAAATAGAGCATTATTATTATTGGTTTTGTAGCTTTATAAGGCCCTGTAAATAGTAATTAACTTTGTTTCTTCATTCTAAGTTAAAAGCTAATTACCTAAAGATCCGAAAAAGCAAAACAAAAAACAAAAAAAAAAAGAAAACTTGTAGAAATGTGACTTATTGTTTGGATGCATCCAACGATGTCTTAATTTTATATAATGTAAGTAATATCTGGCACAATCCTTAAAGCAAATGTAGACAAAGTTAAAGGGGTTGTCCGGGTTTAGCTCTGATATCCCCATCTTCACCCCTCTGGCCACTCTGTGTATTTCATGCTCCAATGCTCTCCTTTGCCCTGCGCTGAATCGAGCAGGGCAAAGACATTTTTTGGAGATTCGGTGATGTACCGGGCTATTCATGGGAACTGCTAGGCGAAGGCTTCCGGTAACGTCACCGCCACTAATGGGAGGGCTTTAGCGCTGCCCTAGCCTGTAAGGGCAGCACTAAAGGTCGCCCATCAGCACCAGTGACATCACTGGGAACACTGCTGGGCGGAAGCCTCTGCCTAGCAGTGTGCCAAGGTAAACAAAAAAGCCCTTGCCCTGTGAACCTGGAGAACCGCTTTAATACAAGGCACTTTCTAATGGATTGTGATTGTTTGCTAGCTTGATTCATTTTTCCATCACATTATACACTTCTCGTGTCCATGGTTATGACCACCCCGCAATCCAGAAAAAGCAACCACCAGAGAAGCCATTGCCTTTTCCTATAGTGCCCAAGCACGGCCGTGTGTCATGAGGACTATCTGGATTTATGGTTCTGTCTCTGTGTTGTATGAAAATACAAAAAAAGGGATTTTTTTTTTTTTTACAGATATTGCTGGACCTTACATTATGGTATTTGCTACTAGCACTACTGAGGCCAAGCATGGGACTGTGCTCTCTGAGGTTACTATATGGTTTATTAAGTACCTAAAGGATATAAAATGTTCATTTTTATTCCTGACAATGGAATATAACATTTAATAATATAAGCGCTTAACAATGTAACAATGTAGAATAGATCAATGAATAGAATTTTAACAAAATAAATGTTTTCAAATATTTTTTTTTTAGCTTGAGAAAATGTATATATATTTAAAAGTCACCCTTCAATTAAACTCTTTCTTTTACTTGTATCACTTAATTTGGTAATAACTTAAAAACGCTTTTACTTATCGAGGCCATTCTGAGATTGTTTTCTTGTCACATATTGTACTTCATGACAGTGGTAAAATTGAGTAAAAAATTTCATTTTTATTTATAAAACAATAACAAATTTACCAAATATCAATTTCTCAACTTTTATAATAGATAGTATCAACTCCAAAAATAGTTATTCATTTACATTCCCCATATGTTTTCTTCATGTTTGGATAATTTTGTGAATGCCATTTTATTTTTTGGGGACGTTAGAAGGCTTAGAAGTTTAGAAGCAAATCCAAAACCCACTTTTTATGGACCAGTTCAAGTCTGAAGTCACTTTGTGAAGCTTACATAATAGAAACCACCGAGAAATTACCCCATTTTAGAAACTACACCCCTCAGGGTATTCAAAACTGATTTTACAAACTTTGTCTAAGGTGAAGACAGATAAGTCACAGGGGCCTGATGAGATACACCCAAAATTATTAAAAGAGCTTAGTGGTGAGCTGGCAAAACCGTTAACAGATTTATTTAACCAATCATTAGTAACAGGAGTCGTCCCGGAAGATTGGAAATTGGCAAATGTCGTGCCCATTCACAAGAAAGGTAGTAGGGAGGAATCGAGCAACTATAGACCAGTGAGTCTGACATCAATAGTAGGCAAATTAATGGAAACCCTATTAAAGGATAGGATTGTGGAACATCTAAAATCCCATGGATTGCAAGATGAAAAACAACATGGGTTTACTTCAGGGAGATCATGTCAAACAAATCTTATAGATTTTTTTGACTGGGTGAATAAAATAATAGACGGTGGAGGTGCAGTAGACATCGCATATCTAGATTTTAGTAAGGCTTTTGACACTGTCCCACATAGAAGACTTATCAATAAACTGCAGTCATTGAGCATGGACTCCCATATTGTTGAGTGGATTAGGCAGTGGCTGAGTGACAGACAACAGAGGGTTGTAGTCAATGGAGAACATTCAAAACAAGGTAATGTTACCAGTGGGGTTCCACAGGGATCTGTACTGGGACCGATTTTGTTTAATATCTTCATAAGTGATATTGCAAAAGGCCTCGCTGGTAAGGTTTGTCTTTTTGCTGATGACACAAAGATATGTAACAGGGTTGATGTTCCTGGAGGGAAACGCCAAATGGAAAAGGATTTAGGAAAACTAGAAGAATGGTCAGAACTCTGGAAACTGAAATTTAATGTGGATAAGTGCAAGATAATGCACCTGGGGCGTAAAAACCCAAGGGCAGAATATAGAATATTTGACACAGTCCTGACCTCAGTATCTGAGGAAAGGGATTTAGGAGTAATTATTTCAGAAGACTTAAAGGTGGGAAGACAATGTAATAGAGCAGCACGAAATGCCAGCAGAATGCTTGGATGTATAGGGAGAGGTATAAGCAGTAGAAAGAGTGAAGTGCTTATGCCGCTGTACAGAACACTGGTGAGACCTCACTTGGAGTATTGTGCGCAGTACTGGAGGCCATATCTCCAGAAGGATATAGATACTCTAGAGAGAGTTCAGAGAAGAGCTACTAAACTAGTACATGGATTGCAGGATAAAACTTACCAGGAAAGGTTAAAGGACCTTAATATGTATAGCTTGGAAGAAAGAAGAGACAGAGGGGATATGATAGAAACTTTTAAATACATAAAGGGAATCAACTCGGTAAAGGAAGAGAGCATATTTAAAAAAAGAAAAACTACCACAAGAGGACACAGTTTTAAATTAGAGGGGCAAAGGTTTAAAAGTAATATAAGGAAGTATTACTTTACTGAGAGAGTAGTGGATGCATGGAATAGTCTTCCTGCAGAAGTGGTAGCTGCAAATACAGTGAAGAGGTTTAAGCATGCATGGGATAGGCATAAGGCCATCCTTCATATAAGATAGGGCCGGGGGCTATCCATAGTATTCAGTATATTGGGCAGACTAGATGGGCCAAATGGTTCTTATCTGCCGACACATTCTATGTTTCTATGTTAACCCTTAATGGAAAATGGAGATGAAGTCTCAGAATTTCACTTTCTGGCAGATTTTCCATTTTTTTCAGTAATACAGCAAGGGTTAACAGCCAAACAAAACTCAATATTTATGGCCCTGATTCTGTAGTTTACAGAATCACCCCATATGTGGTCGTAAACTGCTGTACGGGCACACGCAGAAGGAAAGGAACGCCATATGGTTTTTGGAAGGCAGTTTTCACTGGGATAATTTTAAGTTGCCATGTCACATTTGAAGACCCCCTGATGCACCCATAGAGTAGAAACTCCAAAAAAATGACCCCATTTTGGAAACTACAGGATAAGATGGCAGTTTTGTTGGTACTATTTTAGGGTGCATATGATTTTTAGTCGCTCTATATTACACTTTTTGTGAGGCAAGGTAACAAAAAATAGCTATTTTGGCAAAGTTTTTATTTTTTGTTATTTACAGTGTTCATCTGACAGGTTAGATCATGTGGTATTTTTATAGAGAAGGTTGTTACGGATGCGACAATACCAAATATGACACTTTTTTTGGTTGTTTGTTTCAGTTTTACATAATAAAGCATAAAAAAAATAATAATAATTTTTGTGTCTCCATATTCTGAAAGCCAGTTTTTTTTTATTTTGGGCGACTGTCTTATATGGGGCTCATATTTTTTAGTATGAGATTACGGTTTGATTGGTATTATTTTAGGGTGGATATGACTTTTTGATCGCTTGGTATTACACTTTTTGTGATGTAAGGTGACAAAAAATGGCTTTTGTGACACTTTTTTTTTTTTTTTTACGGTGTTCACCTGAGTGGTTAGGTAATGTGATATTTTTTATAGAGCACGTTGTTACGGCACGGCAATACCTAATATGTTTATTTCACTTTAGCACAATAATAGCAGTTTGAAGCAAAAAATAAAAATCATGTTTTAGTGTCTCTATAGTCTGAGAGCCATAGTTTTTTTTTATTTTTTAGGCGATTGTCTTAGGTAGGAGCTCATTTTTTGCGGGATGAGGTGACTGTTAGATTGGTACTATTTTCGGGGGGCATACGCATTTTTGATCGCTTGGTGTTGCACTTTAAGTGATGAAAGGTGACAAAAGATAGTTTTTTTTTTTAGCACAGTTTTTAGGTAATGGGGTTAGGTAATGTGATATTTTTATAGAGCCGGTCGATACAGACGCGGCGATACCTAATATGTTTACTTTTCTTTTCTTTTTTTTTTACCTTTTACAGTTTGTTTTTTTTACTTGAAACTTTTTTAATTTTATTTTTTTTTTACTTTATTTTTTGTCCCACTCTGGGACTTTAACATTACAGGGTCTGATCCCTGTTTCAATGCAGCACAATACATCTGTAATACACTGATAGTTTGCCTATGAGACCCAACCTGCGGGCTGGGCCTCATAGGCATCCATACATGTCAGGCCCCAAGGCCTTGGAATGGCTTGGGGCTACCATGGCAACCATCGGGTCCCCGCCACAGCAGCAGGGGGACCCGAAAGCTAAGGTGAAGGAGCGCAAACCTCCCATATGCCACGGTCAGCGCTGACCACGGCATATGAGGGGTTAATGCATCAGCGTTATCACCGATGCTGGTGGATGCAGCAGGGATACGGCTGTCAGTTACATGTGGGGGAAGAGAAGGAACGCAGGATGAGAATGCTCTTCCTGGGGCGCAAAGTACCATTCTCGTCCTGGGTCCTTAAGGAGTTAATTTCTTAGCCATTAGAGGCCAAAGTAGGGACCTCCCTTTGCAGATTCTGTTAAAAACTTAGTGTACCATTTTGTCTGGTAAAATGCTGGACTCCCCACCTGACGGACCCTGTTATAGTCATTTGGGTCCGTCCCATGCCACCAGTTTCAGTTATATGGTGCTTCCATCACTTTGGTTATTTTCGATGTTCTGCTCCTCTAAGAACAACGGAAACGACAACGTCGATGTGATCTCAGCCTTTCTGTGTTTACTTGGAATCCCTCATTTTTTTGTCCCTTCTTTTTTCTCTTTTCTTTTGGTCTGATGTATTGTGTGGGGATTACACTAGATTAGGAGCAGTCTGTTGTGTGTGTACACTGGAATTCACTGGCGTGTAGACTGAGAATAATATGTGTTAACCATTTGGTAGCTAATTGTCTACTATTGACTGCATGCAAATCTGTCCTCCCAAACAAAATTTTTTTTTTTTTACTTTTTGGAAGATTACCCTTCTGCTGTGTCCTAGAATCAGAATTAGTTCTAATTTTTGGAAAATCATAATTATGAGTGTGAAGTAGACAGCAAGAGGGGGAAGGAGAGAGTCAGAGAGGTGAGGGATGGAGGTGGGAGTGGACCAAAAGTAGGGTAGGTAGCAAACCTTGCATTGAGAACTTGACAGGCCATGAAGAGACATGAGGAATGTATTTTATAGATAAGAAGATTGGGGATTGGTTGTGAAGAGGAATTAGGTGACATGGGGGTCAGTAAATGAACATCGTACTTTAGAAAGGTATCACGCTGACCTTCAAAACAGAGGGTGGGGGTGCATTCTGAAACCCCTATCTTGGGCACCAAGATAACATGTCCTGCCCATATGGACAGGAGAACATATCTTGCAAACACCCGTGTGCATGTAACTTAATACATAAGCAGGATATGCTAGAGATGACACTCTAGCAGATTTACTACCCTGGTTTTGCCTTATTTATTTCCCAGGAATAAAAAAAAAATGTCCCAATCATCGCAGGTCATTAAAGGTACAGCACAGTTATCAAAGCTCTCTCTTGTAATGAGCCATGTGTCTATGTGATTACATAACCAGGACACATTTTTATCCTGGGAAATAAACTATTAGGCCCCTTGCAGACGAGCGTGTCCGGATTAGGTCCGGATGCGTCCCGGTGCATTGCGGCAAACCCGCGCGAGTAGGTACGCAATTGCAGTCAGTTTTGACTGCGATTGCGTTCCGATGTTCAGTTTTTATCGCGCGGATTTCAGGTTTGGGTTAGTTGTTGTGTAGATTGTATTATTTCCCCTTATAACATGGTTATAAGGGAAAATAATAGCATTCTGAATACAGAATGCATAGTACAATAGGGCTGGAAGGGTTAAAAAATATAAAAAAATTATTTAACTCACCTTAATCCACTTGTTCGCGCAGCCGGCATCTCTTCTGTTTTCATCTGTGAGCAATAGGACCTTTGATGACGTCACTGCGTTCATCACATGGTCCATCACATGATCCATTACCAGAGGCCACACTGAGTGCTGTACAGGTAAGAGCTCCATAGCACATCGCTGCTCCTGTCCGTACCAGCGCTGCTCTGCTAAAACCTGGCATAGATGGCTATGTCTAGCTTTGGCAGAGCGGGCACAGGCAATGGAAGCCATATGTTATAGAGCTCCTGCCCTGCACTCGCTCCACTCTGCTAATAGCATGTACCAATGAAGAGGCTACAGTGCTCGGGCATCGCAACTAATCAGATATTGATGACCTATGTTGAAGATAGGTCAGCAATACTTAAATCACGGAAAAACCTTTCAAATTATATTCATGACCTATCCTCTGGATAAGTCATCAATATCAGATCGGCAGTGGTCCAACACCCGGGAGTATCAGCTGCTGGAAGAGGCCAGTGCTTCTTGAGCGCAACGGCCTCTTTCTAAGCCATGTGACGTCACCATACATCGGTCACATGACCTGGTTGCAGCTTCTCCTCATTTAAGTGAATGGGGCTGAGCTGCAATCCCAAGCTATACAATGTACGGCGCTGTGCTTGGAATGCTGCCAGCTCCCTGAAACAGCTGATCAATGGGGGTTCTGGGATTCGGGCCACCACCGATGTGATAATAGTGACCTATCCTAAAGATAGGTCATCTTTATCCATTCCTGGATAACTCCCTAAAGGGGTTGTATATCGTCATGATGGGTGATCCATATATGATTGGTGGGGGTCCTACACCTGGCACCCCTACTGATCGGCTGTTTGAAGAGGAGGTGGTGCTTCCGGGTCATTGTACTATGCGTCTTTTCCTGTGAAGTGGCGGCATAGTGTAATTACAAGTACTCGCTCCATTAAAGTGAATAGAGTGAGTACTTGTCATTACACTGCACCACTGTAACTTCCGAGGCAACGGAATGGGGCGCCTCCTCCTCCTCTTCAAACAGCTGATTGGCAGGGGTGCCGGGTGTCAGACCTCCGCCAATCAGATTTTGATGACCTATCCTGACAATAGGTCATCAATATAAATGGCAGGACAGCCCCTTTAAGAATCCTTTCAAAATCCTATATCTTTCACTTCTCCGAGAGACGTACCATCCAGTACTATTTTAATCCTGGATGCAGCTGAGAAAACTCTAATGTCCTCTGTTTCCCATAGTGGCCTCTGGAAATGTGTTCTACATTATTTACTTTCCATGTAATCACATACATCTAGGCCTTGGTTGTGAACCCAACAGAGAAGACAGCTGAGATTTCCCCAAATATTAGAAATGTAATGAAAGTGTAAAGAAGGAAGACGTCATCCTGCCGCTGTTTATAGTTTTCTTCTTCCTTTCAGTAATGTATCCACATAAGTTGTTATACAAATATAATTCATCACGAGAAATACGCTGTCCAGGCAAGGTCCATGTTACAGCAGCATATGGGAACAATTACGGTACTCTGCTGCTGTAAATATTTTATGCAAACCTGACCTAAAACACAGTGGGGGAATATGCTTAATTTACCAGACAATCACCGCATCGGCATCACTAGAGGTCTAATAAAAGAAGGATAGAGAGCCAGCGGAAGTGCAGACAGGAAATGGAGAAGCGGTGAGTCATGTCCCTTGGATGCGTGGTCTACAATGTGTTACAACACATATATTAACCACTGTGCTGATGCCGAAATATCTGGCGTGGGAATTTAGGTGCATTTTTGACCTCGGTGACTAGTCTCTAGTTTTTGCGAGTTTGAAACTTCTTATGGCTTATATTCTAGAATTGTTCTATACAAGGCCATACGATTTAATGGGTCAGGAAAGTAGTCGACAAGCTAATTACCATAAGATCCTGATATCTGATATCAAAACCTATTTCAAGGGGTTTACAAATTGCTGAGGTGTTGAAAACTCTTCTCCAAGCAGTGATTCAGACTCATTGCCAAATACTACTTAGGTTTGCATACATACCATTGAGGAAGCCCAGGCAGCTGAGGGGGCCCAGTTTTGGTTGGTTGTTTCCCTTTGCTATTGGGTGTTGAGAACTTTTACAAGACTTGGAGATGGTTAGAGAATTGACTCATTGGTCATGGTGGGTATGGAAGGGTAAACAAAAAAACAGGTCCTTCTATTGTGAATGGCAAAGCCGAGCATTAAAATAAGGATCCTACTTTCATCCATAGTATGGGGGCTCTTCTTTTCTCTTCTGAGAATGCCACTATTGATTTATGCAAAGTTGTGTGAAAAGTTAGTGACCATTTAAGTACCCCTGGATGGCTGGGGAATATTTGGGTGTGCACATGCTGACCCCCTTAAGAACCAGAGCTTGCCTACACCTTATGGGCAAAGCGAGAGAGGTCTAGCTGGTAAGCAGCAGGCTGTGGCCTGTGGGGAGGAACAGAGCTACCCTGGAGGCCCTTTAAAATGTCACCATATTCTACCATTGATTGTTATATTTAGTTTTATACAATATGTGGGCCAGGAAGTGCTTACTTCTCAAGTGGAGGAGATGCATCTGTCTATTTCGCTTACTCACACATCATCGGTGGAATCCCACTGGTGACCATTTCTGAACATCTTGCTTGATGATGTGTGAAGAGCACACATGTCTGTCTAGAGAGAAGTAGATGACAGCAATGTAAAAAAGACATTACTTTTACTATTGTAACCTCTCTAAGCATAAATAATAAACCATCAAAATAAAATATGAAATATATATATTATGCTTTTTATACGGAAGCTTTGATCAATCAATGAAAGGGAGATATAATAATAGTCTGCAGAACTTTATGGGGAAGGGGGGGGGGTCATCACCTCTGTTTAATTTAGTTCTTCCGTAAAAGATGATCTTACGAAGAGTTCAGTATAAACTTAAGGTAAAATATATTAAATTGTGAAACATTAAATCGTAAATCGCTAGTCACTTTTAAGGCAATGGCAGTACATAGTCAATGGAAATTCTGTGAAATGTCATAGGTTTTTTGTATTTGATGGATACAAATAAAATGAGCATTATTTGAGTCTTTATGAAGCTTATAAATCTATAGATCTTCATCTGGATTGTATCAGAAATAGCTTATCCCTGTCACTCTTGGCAGAGGTTCGGCTCTTCATTCTTCTGTATTGTCGGATGTATTAGTGATACAAAGTTTCCTGTGCAAATCTAATGAAGAAGCCCTGAGAGCTTAAGCAAAGTGGTCCAGATTTTGACTGTGACCTAAGGGTCTCTCTATTCCCATTGCAAGTTGCACTGGATTTGAACTGACCCCAGGGAGGGAAATGCTTAGCTTCTCCCATCTGTTTTCTAAACTTTAAATGCCTTCAGTCTAATCCTCTGGTCCTTCTGGTTTCTGTATGACTGTATTCTTCAGAATGCTATCATTAACATTTTTAGTATGTGGCAGATATGTTTTTCGTACTGATTAGTATTTTTGTTTCTTATATTTTTATAACCTGATTTAACCCAGTAATGGTTGAATTGTTTTTGCTGCAGGATGTAGCAATGTTTTTAATTTTGCATTTGGATTCTTATTTATTTATTTTTTCCTGTCGACATTCAGTAGTTGTATGTGAGCTTGTTTTTTGTTGTTTTTAATAGGACAGTTTTGGGGGTATGTACAGTGTAATACTTTTTATTTTAGACTTTTTTTGTTGCATGACTGCATTCTCATTATTGTTTTGGGGATTTCTTTCTACGCCATTCACGGTGCACAATAAATGACATGCCATAACATAAAAAGAGGGGACTATACCTTTAATTATATTAGCTCTCATAATACTGTTTTCGTTACCAGCTCCACCCCACTCTTACCTCCCCCTGGCAGCCCCACCCCACTCTTACCTCCCCCTGGCAGCCCCACCCCACTCTTACCTCCCCCTGGCAGCCCCACCCCACTCTTACCTCCCCCTGGCAGCCCCACCCCACTCTTACCTCCCCCTGGCAGCCACTCACAATAAGAGAACCCTTCTTTTCCCAGCCCTCTCACTGTGCAGGAGAATCCTTGATTGAACTAATGTGTATGTGTGTTTGCACTGATTTAAAGTGTCAAAAACTATTTTGATATGTTATGGTGACATAACAAAAATTTTGGTAGGTGGGACATTAAGTGCTGAGAACCCCACCCATCAAAACATTTGATGTATCACTATGAAATATCTAGTTTTTTCACAGTACAGCTACATGTTAAAGCCTATAATATAACAGTGAGTCAAATATATTAAAGTATAGTTCATCGGGACTATCAGACACTCTTTTTACTTGGATTTCAAGAGACATAAGTATAACTTGCAGCCTGGGACACAACTTTTTGACAAGATAGTAGGGATCGACCGATATTGATTTTTTAGGGCCGATACCGATATCGATAATTTGTCAACTTTCAGGCCGATAGCCGATAATTTATACCGATATTCTGGGTATTTTTATTTTTGAGGAAAAAAAAATTTTCCTACACAAATCTGCTGAAAATTTATGTTTATTGTTAACGTGTATTATTATTTTATTTTTTTTGTAAATCTTTTTCATTTATACTTAATATTTTTGTGTTTTTTTTTTTTACTAACTTTTAGCCCCCTTAGGGACTAGAACCCTTGTCCTATTCACCCTGATAGAGATCTATCAGGGTGAATAGGATCTCACACTGTCCCTGCTGCTCTGTGCTTTGTGCACACAGCAGCAAGGAGCTGACTATGGCAGTCAGGGCTTCAATAGCGTCCTGGCTGCCATGGTAACCGATCGGAGCCCCAGGCTTACACAGCTGGGGCTCCGATCGGAGGAGCAGGGGAGAGGGGATCCTGTGGCCACTGCCACCAATGATCAATACTGGGGGGGGGGCGCACTGCGCCACCAATGTTTTTACTATTGGGATGGGGGTGGGGGGCGCACTGCGCCACCAATGATTAATACTAGGGGGCTTGAGGGGGGGCGCACTGTGCCACCAATGAAGATACCTCTCTTTCACATACAGGAGGCGGGAGCTGGCTGCAGAATCACATAGCCGGCTCCCGACCTCTATGAGCGGTAGCTGCGATCCGCGGCACCTAAGGGGTTAACTACCGCAGATCGCAGCTACCGTTCATAGAGGTCGGGAGCCGGCTATGTGATTCTGCAGCCAGCTCCCGCCTCCTGTATATGAATTAATGAAAGACTCATCTTCATTGGTGGCGCAGCGGCCACAGCCCCTCCCCTCCTCTTGTCTCCTCTCCTGCTATTGGCGGCAGCGGCAGCAGCAGCACAGGGGGAGGAGACGCTGCTTCCTTCTCCCCTGTGCTGCGGAGGGAACACAGAACGCGCTGTCAGCAGCGCGTTCTGTGTTCCCAATACGTTATCGGAATATCGGCAAAATAGATGCCGATACCGATAACGTTCAAAATCCTCAATATCAGCCGATAATATCGGTAAAACCGATAATCGGTCGATCCCTACAAGATAGGTAGGAAAACCTCCATCCAGTGCAAGTACACAAGAATGGTTTTCTGCATTTGAACAATACTTAACCTATTAAGCCATGAAATCACATTAAAATGGTTAAAAAAAAAAAAATGTCAAAATAAGCAAATAAACAAAATTATCCAATGAAATAATTCCGGACCTGAAGCAAAGAAAGGAAATGCATAAAACATAATGGCTAATTAGAGTGCTAATGTTGTCATTGTGAGGTAATTACGGAAACATTGGCTTTCATTGTAGATAGAGTTTTTGTGTGGCATGACTTAATTTCCGTATCATAGCAATTATGTAATAAAGATAGAAAAGGACAAAAACATTGGTTTCCAAAACTAAACTGAAATGACTGCTCTTAAACAAAAATACACAAAATGTCCAAATGCCATTGGAAGGATCCAAGTACAGTTACATTGAAAAAGTTATGATGTATTTCATGACTTTACACTTTGGGCTTTTAATATCTATTAAGTATTGTCTTTTTTTTAGAGTAATTTCGAAAAATAAATTTAGCTATTGCCAATTTTCTGCTGTTATTTCTCCTGGAGTGGACATATCAGTAGGTATGTTCATCCCTGGTGGACACCTCTTACAAGTATGTAGCATTGGGTATGAATTGGTAAGGTGGCCCAAGGCCACCCTAAAAACTCCTTACCCATGGTGGTATTAGCCCCCCTTATCGGTAGGTAAGGCTTCCTGCTGTCTGTTTTATTATATAAGGGACTTAGACAGTGAATTTCATGGCTCTGATGAATTGTTAGATATGGCGGGGGTTGATCAGTTTTCAAGGGGCCCATATACTGTTCTTGCACTGTATCTATGTCCAGCTTGTTCTTCACCTATATTTATTTAAAAAATTCAGAAAACAACACAGACTGAGGCAGGGAATGTCATGGTGTGACTGTTGCCAAGCTGCTCTCCTTCTCTGCTGTCAGTACAGTGCTAATACAGCTTAAAGTGGAAGTTATTTAGGATAGACTAGTTGCTAAGGATAATCAATGACTAACAACCGTTTGTTATATGTGAGTTATCAGTCAACACATCCTTATTAACTGGCATGTCTTGACGTGTTCCTGTCATTTAAACAAAAATCTCTGACATGGCATAGCGAAATTATAGTTCGATCAATGATGAGTTGGGTACTGATTGTAACAGGCAGAGGGCGTGGACTCACTGGGTCAAGTAATCGGTTTGGCTTTGGGTTAAACCTAAGGATATGGTCCTGGCGGTCCTCTTGTATTCACCCTTTAATCCCTATACAGAGATATGGATTTAGCTGCAGGAAAGCAACCATGCCACTACCTCCTAGAATTGTCTCGGTGTAGGTGGCAGCTGACCCATGGGTGTCAGAGACACCAGTGCGAACCACCTAAGGAGCAGACATGCGTATCCGTAAAGCCAATCTGATGTCAGGGTGGGCAGCGGAGGATCAGAGTCAGTAAACAGGCAGAATTTGTACATGGGTAGACAGACAAAATAAAACACACCTTCACTAGTAGAAATAAACACTAGAATACCTAAAACTCAGGCAAAGGGGTGGAACCAACAGCCCATTATAAATAGGAGACCTGATAAGCACTTTAGTCAGCAGACTGGACCAAGAGCAAGAGGGAAAGATTAAAAGGAAGCTGTCACGATTGTGAAATAATCTGCAGACATTGTTATAGAGCAGGAGATGCTGAGCAGATTGTTATATAATTTTATGGGAAAATATTCAGTACAATTTAGAATTTATTCATTTATCTGTGCTCATTCTGAGCTTTGAAGTCAAGGAGGTGGTACTATAATTGATTGAGGTTTTACTGAATATTTTCCAATTGAACATGTTAATTTGCATAGAAATGCTAATGTGCATATATTTTTCCCAGAAACCAAGAGGAGTGTTGCCTAGCTTACAGTAGTCGTCACATATATAAACTGGTCTCCATAATAGAAATAGTACCCAGCCAGAGGTCACCTCAGTGCCTCTCAACTAGAAAAACGGATTCTATCTGGTTTGCTCTGATAAAGGGATTTTGTCCTGAAAATGCTATTTACAGATGTGAGCCCAGCTTAGCTATCATCCTAGTTTTGCTATTAAGACTGTATAAAAGGCTGAGCAATGATTGTTAGGCTATGTCGTAGTTGTGAGACACTCAGCTTTTTTAATTCTTTTGGAAAGAAAGCTGAATTGCACATGTTTTTTTTTACTTTCTCTTGATTTGCCTAAAAATAATTGCAAAATATTTTGGTTTATTAGAATTTTGAAAATTGAGGATGAATTCCAAATTGAAAGAATTGATTTGCTCATCCCTAGTATGTGTATTTATACATATCTCCTTGTGCTTCATAGATAAATTTTAGTCCTTTTTTCTTTAGTCCTTTAAGTGTTTATGGTACTTTCAAACTGTTCAATCAGTGCTTTTAATAATAAGATCTTGTATACATTGCTGTACATGTGTCCCCACATACTGCTTCTCTGGAAAACAGACATGTAGGCTATTCTCCTTTCCGAAAGGAAAGGAAAACTGTCTCACATCAGGAATCCACCTCTTTCTGGGTAACTACCCTTTAAAAGAACTGAGCAAAGAAACTTTGCTCGGCTACCTGAAAGGCCTTGGTTACAGTACTATTTCTGATTATGCAGGGTGCCAAGTACGTATGAGGAGTATCGTAAGCCAGTCAACAATCCCCTGGGTTTCTGGGAAAAATTTATGAAAATTAGCACATCTTATGTATTCTGGCATCAAATAGGCTTAGAAAAGCTAATTTAAATATCTTTCCCAGAAACCCAGAGGGGAGTTGCCTGCCCTACAATACACGTAGTATAGGTGCTCTCTCTCTCTCTCTCTCTCTCTCTCTTTCCCTATATATATATATATATATATATATATATACTGAACAAAAATATAAATGCAACACTTTCGGTTTTGCTCCCATTTTGCATGAGCTGAACTCAAGGATCTGAAACATTTTCTACTTACACAAAAAACCCATTACTCTCAAATATTGTTCACAAATCTGTCTAAATCTGTGTTAGTGAGCAGAGCCGAGATAATCCATCCCACCTCACAGGTGTGGCATATCAAGGTGCTGATTAGACAGCATGAATCTTGCACAGGTGTGCCTTAGACTTCCCAAAATAAAAGGCCACTCTGAAATGTGTGTGTGTGTGTGTGGGGGGGGGGGGGGGTACGGTATCGCTATCTGGGTTACGGTGTCTCTGTGCATTCAATATGCCATCAATAAAATGCACCTGTGTTTGTTGTCCATAACATATGCCTGCCCATACCATAACCCCACCGCCACCATGGGCCACTCGATCCACAACGTAGACGTCCGCAAACCACTCACCCACACAATGCCACACACGCTGTCTGTCATCTGCCATGACTCCCACCTCAGGCAGCTATGCACTAAAACCGCTACCCCTCTAGAATACGAGTTCCCATATGCATTGGCGCTCCACTGTACCCAGGGCTTCTTAATTCTGTTGCCCGTCTCTGATGTTAAGTGGGTCTCCTGTATCCAAGGATATGACGAGCAATCCGACGCACATGCGAAAACACAGCGATCCTTTTCCTAGGTCCTCCCAAACCTCTCACATTCCACGGCATGACCGTTAGCCCCGCCATATTATCATAAACACCATAAATTGCAAAAGTGTCATACCTTTAAAGGGACACTGACAGGGCCAATAAGCATATTGAGGTATATATATGGCAGTACAGGTCTTATAATGGGTATTACAATCATCTAAGTATCCCCCCTGTCCACATTATACATACAGTAAACTTAAGTTTTATAACCTGCTCCAACAGTCTTCAATCTGCCCAAGGGGCGGCGTTTCACCTCTCTTGCGCCCAGTCAGCCTCCCCCAACTGCCGCTTTGAAGCGCCGCCCAGCTCATGAATATTCAGTTTGCTGGGCGGCTTCTGCGGTCCCCGCTCTGAAGCGCTGCGCTTAACAGTGCCCGGCGCATGCGCCGGATCTTGGGAAGTCCGGTACAGTAAGCGCCGCCCAGCTCATCAATATTCACTTCGCTGGGCGGCGCTTACTGTCCCCGACTTCACAAGATCCGGCGCATGCGCAGGGCACTGTTAAGCGCAGCGCTTCAGAGCGGGGACCGCAGAAGCCGCCCAGCAAACTGAATATTCATGAGCTGGGCGGCGCTTCAAAGCGGCAGTTGGGGGAGGCTGGCTGGGCGCAAGAGAGGTGAAACGCCGCCCCTTGGGCAGATTGAAGACCGTTGGAGCAGGTTATAAAACTTAAGTTTACTGTATGTATAATGTGGACAGGGGGGATACTTAGATGATTGTAATACCCATTATAAGACCTGTACTGCCATATATATACCTCAATATGCTTATTGGCCCTGTCAGTGTCCCTTATAGATTCTCAGATCCCCCATCTTTGCCACACATACTATATAACTGCGTCATCCATTTCCAGGAAATGTTAAAGTACCACCATATCAAACATACATAAGTAGGAAAACTTAACGTTAGGAACATCACATAAACATACTGAACAGACTCATAGCCTGCTTCAATCATGGCCATATACTCGGGGACCTGCACGGTATATGTAGATGTTGTCCCAGTGCAGGTAATCGCCGGGTGAGTCCCGGAGCCATGTGCTATCAAACAGCCTTATATCAACTAGTACGAATGCAACATATAAACATTACAGATAACTGATTACTCCGCAAGTCCCTGATAAAGGACCATGGTATTCATACAATACCCAGGATACGCTTCTGTAAGCGGAGTCCATCTTTGAACAGGTAAGCGACCTTCTCAAGTCGGCTTGGAGCAGGTAGTTGAGATAGAGTCCAGATGACTCCTCGGATCAGTGTCCCGGTCTGCTGGCTACCCACTCATCAGCTTCCCTCGGATCACTGAAAAATAAGTATTTCCCGCCATCCATAATCCGAAGCCGGGCAGGATACGACATGGAGTACTGGATATTCAACTCTCTGAGCTTCCTCTTGACGGCAACAAAGGTGGATCTCTTTTTCTGTAACTCCGCCGAAAAATCAGGGAACAGTGAAATCCTGGAGTAATTATAAGATATGTCCTGCGCGGATCTGGCCAGGTTGAGTAGCAGATCCCTATCCTTCCAGTTCAGGAGTCTGGCTAGCAGGGGTCTGGAGGGAGCACCTGGGGGAGGAGGTCTTGCCGGGACTCTGTGAGCCCTCTTAACGGCGTATGTCGCCGGATCCGCTCCTTATGCCCTTTCCGGGAAGCCTAGGATTCGGACATTGTTGCGTCTGGATCTATTTTCCAGATCGTCGCATTTCTGCTGCCACAAATGTACCTTCTTCTCCAGATCCGACAGTTTAGCTTGCATTGGTCGGGTGATATCTTCCAGCTCAGATACCCTGTGCTCCGTCTGTCTCGCCCTTTCTCTCAGCTGCTGCACATCGTGTCTGAGGAGCCCAACATCCACCTTCACCTCCTCAATTTTACTTGTGAGAGAGGTCTGGCGCAAAGAAATCGCAGTCATCAGCTGCTCATGAGCTACCTTAGGCGAGAGTTCGGGTTCTTCCTCGCTGGTGGGGTCTTGCTGTAGGATCGGGTTGCCACGAGTTGCCGGAGCGCGCGAGTTAGATAGAGTCGCGGCGTCATGATGGCTTTCGGCTCTAGCGTATTCTTTGAGCCGCTCCGCCGCCGCTTGCGCCTTGCTTGGGCTCATCTTACTCCTGCGGGTGGCTCCCCTCCTCTTCTGTACCTGCCACTCTATTATTCGGCTGTTTTTAACTCTGGATGGAGCAGGATTTTGAACGGGACTCGGAGCTACACTCAGAAGCGTGCGCTCATGCCGGAAGTTGGCCACGCCCCCCAGCTTTCGTAGTTTAGTTATCAGATATCATATATTTGAAGTAAGGATGAGCAAATTGATTCTAAACTAATCATTTTTCTTACAAATTTCACAAAAACTTGTCCACTAAATAAACCTGAAGCTGGTTCATTGTTGAACTAGTGACATTAAACGCATATGGGGGTATTTATCAAACTAGTATAAAGTAGAACTAGCTTAGTTGTCCATAGCAACCAATCAGATTCCACCTTTCATTTTTGACAACTCATTTGAAAATGAAAGGTGGAATCTGATTGGTTGCTATGAGCAACTAAGCCAACTCTGCTTTACACTAGTTTGATAAATGACCCCAATAGTTTATCACAAATACTGCTTTGTCATATCTGTGTTAGCTGATGCATTTGTGTTTCATTGAAATTGTATTAACAATTAATTAACAATTGTGTGTGTGTTTAAATATAGACAGGCATTCTTCCCCTGTTAATGACTATCATTTTTGGATGCTTGTGCAGAACAAGCCACAGTTTTTTTTAATAACATTAACCTGTGTGTTCAAACAGGGGTAAAGACCTGTCCCTGGTAAATCATAATTTTTAGACAAGCCACTGTTTTTTCCCCATAACATTGCCTGTGTTTAAATACCATCTACCCCCGATAAGCACATTTATTTAAATATTTCAGACACAAAATTAATCTCAACAAGTTTGCTCATCTGTAATTTGAAGACTTTCTGATGGGAACCAACCAATATCGCTACATTTTCAGTAATAGTGTAGTTGTCAACTAATGACGTAAGTCAGACCCTGTGGTTTCTATTAGATACATGGAGAGGGGCCTCAGCTCAGGTTGCCCCATCACCCTTCCTGGTGTGAACTTGAATAGATCTTTCCCTCTTCACAGGCATGGGGGATATAGGGGGTGTAGTGGCATGAATCAGCACCAAGAATGGAGGCTTATTGGAAGCCCTATGTTTATGACCTTGCTAATAATGTCTAATATATTTTTTTTTACTCATTTTTGAATGCTCTGTTTGTTGGGCTGAGCATTTCATGTGTGTGTTATACAGTAATGGCAAGGCCAATTCTTCTTTCTTTGATTTCACCAAGAATAGCATGCAATTGGTGTCCTGGGAATTAAAGAGATCAAGAAGCACTATGGAGCTAAAAGAAGGAAATGTCACAGCATGTGGCTTGAACTTTCTTTAAGATTAACAGAAGAATAGGGAAAAGATCTCTACAAGGAGATGAAAGACTGTTTAGAAAATGGTAAAGGTTGAGCGTTAAAAGGGAGTCTGATAAAAATTGGCAAATTAAGTAGAATCTCATAATATTTATAGGAAATATTATAAGTAATGTGTCAGGCTATGGCAGTCATACACATTCCTAACCAGTGTGTTTTACATGCTATATTAATTAATACAGGAGTAGATTAGCAGAACCTGCATCTGTGTTGCCTTAGGCCATGTACACATTCACAGTGCAAGGTAGAAAGCTGCATTCACTAGTAAAGTAAGTGGATGGTTCCCAGGGAGGGACATTAGATGTAATGCAGTGTGAACCTCAATCCACGCACACATGAAAAATGAAATCTTGTCCAGAAGAGATGTTTGCAGGAGTTTTAATTTGACAGGTGGTTTTAAGTCGGCTTTGGTAAAGAATTCCGCCTAAGGCAGTGACTTAGCTGTAGAATGCAGGCAGAAATAGATTTCCAGCTGATACAATTCCTCCTTTATCTTGGAAATAGTCATAAAACCAATTGCTACCAAGTTCAACAGAGCTGATGGAGAACATCGGGAGTTTGTTTAAACTGTGAATAACTTCTTCATATACAGTAGGAGCTGGAGCTGCCGGGATTTTCGTTGGGTGGATGTTTAATTTCTTACACTTTACAGTGAAAATATTTTCCAATGGGAATATGTCAAGCAGAAAAGTGCAGGATAATGTTCTGCAGTGTTATAACAATACAGCTTTATGCACTGAAACAGATGGAACTGCTATCGGATACAATTAGGTTAGGGTTAGGGAGGGCTGAAGATATCGAAGAGCATTGTGACTTACAGCAAAGGCATTTACATGCTCATCTGCATCACATATCCACACTAGGAAATTAGTGCCAGTTTTGTGTTTATATTAAACCGATTGTGCAGCGATTTTTATATTAATGACCTATCCTCAACATAGGTCATCAATATCAGATCGGTGGGGGTCTGATACCCCCCTCCCCCCGATCAGCGGTTTAACCACCTCAGCTCCCCTAGCTTAAACCCCCTTAATGACCAGACCACTTTTTACAATTCTGCACTACACTACTTTCACGGTTTATTGCTCGGTCATACAACTTACCACCCAAATGAATTTTACCTCCTTTTCTTCTTACTAATAGAGCTTTCATTTGGTGGTATTTCATTGCTGCTGACATTTTTACTTTTTTTGATATTAATCAAAATTGACCGAAATTTTGGCAAAAAAATGAAATCTTTCACTTTCTGTTGTAAAATTTTTCAAATAAAACTACATTTCTATATAAATTTTTCTCAAAATTTATTGTTCTACATGTCTTTGATTAAAAAAAAATGCAATAAGTGTATATTTATTGGTTTGGGTAAAAGTTATAGCGTTTACAAACTATGGTGCAAAAAAATTAATTTACGCACTTTGACTTTCTGAGCACCTGTCATGTTTCCTGAGGTTCTACAATGCCCAGACAGTAGAAACACCCCACAAATGACCCCATTTCGGAAAGTAGACACCCTAAGGTATTCGCTGATGGGCATAGTGAGTTCATGGCAGTTTTTATTTTTTGTCACAAGTTAGCGGAAATTGTTTTTATTCTTTTTTTTTCTTACAAAGTCTCATATTCCACTAACTTGTGACAAAAAATAAAATTTTACATGAACTCGCCATGCCCCTCACGAAATACCTTGGGGTGTCTTCTTTCCAAAATGGGGTCACTTGTGGGGTATTTATACTGCCCTGGCATTTTAGGGGACCTAAAGCGTGAGAAGTTTGGAATCCCTGTGAAATCGTAAAGGTACTCATTGGAATTTGGGCCCCTTTGCGCACCTAGGCTGCAAAAAAGTGTCACACATGTGGTATCGCCGTACTCAGGAGAAGTAGGGCAATGTGTTTTGGGGTGTATTTTTACATATACCCATGCTGGGTGAGAGAAATATCTCTGTAAAAGACAACTTTTCCCATTTTTTTTATACAAAGTTGTCATTTTACAAAGATATTTCTCTCATCCAGCATGGGTATATGTAAAAAGACACCCCAAAACACATTGCCCTACTTCTCCTGAGTACGTCGATACCACATGAGTGACACTTTTTTGCAGCCAAGATGGCCAAAGAGGCCGAAAGTCCAACAAGTACCTTTTAGGAGGGCATTTTTAGGCATTTGGATTCCAGACTTCTTCTCACGCTTTAGAACTCCTAAAATTCCAGGGCAGTATAAATACCCCACATGTGACCCCATTTTGGAAAGAAGACACCCCAAGATATTCCGTGAGGGGCATGGCGAGTTCATAGAAGATTTTTTATTTTTGGCACAAGTTAGCGGAAATTTTTTATTTGTTTTTTTCTCATAAAGTCTCCCTTTCCGCTAACTTGTGACAAAAGTTCAATCTTTCATGGACTCAATATGCCCCTCAGCGAATACCTTCGGGTGTCTTCTTTCCAAAATGGGGTCATTTGTGGGGTGTTTGTACTGCCCTGGCATTTTGAGGGTCTCCGCAATCATTACATGTATGGCCAGCATTAGGAGTTTCTGCTATTCTCCTTAGGCCTCATGCACACGACCGTTGTTTGCGGACAAGAATAGGCATTTATATTGCCGGCGCCCGTTCCGTAAATAGCGGAAGTCAACGCGCCTTCTGTTTTTTGCGCATCCGCGGTTTGTGGACCGCAAAAAACGGCACGGTCGTGTGCATGAGGCCTTATATTGAGCATACGGGTAATGAGATATTTTTTTTTCGTTCAGCCTCTGTGCTGAAAGAAAAAATGAACGGCACAGATTTCTTCATTAGCATCGATCAATGTGGATGAAAAAATCTCTGCCAAAAAATGTGCAAAAATAAAAAAAAAGCTGCGATCGCTAATAAAGATCCAAAAAGCTCAAAAGTGATCTTTATAGCGCCGCAGCGATTTTACGGTGTTTTTGCAGTGATCAGAAAAAAAACACATTTCTGTCACTGCGGTGGGGCGGACTGAACGCAAGTGTGCGCACAAGATCAGGCCTGATCGGGCGAACACTGCGTTTTTTGTAGAGCCTAAGGTGACCCTAATGTACTGATATAGATCTGATTGCGATCAGTCTTGATCACTTAGGCTGCGTTCACACGGGCGAGATTTCCGCGCGGGTGCAATGCGGTAGGTGAACGCATTGCACCCGCACTGAATCTGGACCCATTTATTTCAATGGGGCTGTTCAGATGAGCGATGATTTTCACGCATCACTTATGCGTTGCGTGAAAATCGCAGCATGCTCTATATTCTGCGTTTTTCACGCAACGCAGGCCCCATAGAAGTGAATGGGGTTGCGTGAAAATCGCAAGCATCCACAAGCAAGTGCGGATGCTGTGCGATTTTCACGCATTGTTGCTAGGTGACAGTCTATTCACTGTATTATTTTCCCTTATAACATGGTTATAAGGGAAAATAATAGCATTCTGAAAACAGAATGCATAGTAAGTGATCAGTTGAGGGTTAAAAAAAAAAAAAAAAAATTAACTCACCTTCTCCGTTTGTTCGCGTAAGTCCCGGTCTCTTCTTTACTTCTCAAAAGATGAACTATGGGCTAAAGGACCTTTGGTGACGTAAGATCACATGCTCCAATCACATGGTCCATCACCAGAAGACCGGGAGAACTACGCGAACAACAGGAGAAGGTGAGTTAATTTTTTTTATTTTTTTTAACCCTCAACTGATCACTTACTATGCATTCTGTTTTCAGAATGCTATTATTTTCCCTTATAACCATGTTATAAGGGAAAATAATAACATCTACACAACACCGAACCCAAACCTGAACTTCTGTGAAGAAGTTCGGGTCTGGGTACCACAGTCGGTTTTTTATCACGCGCGTGCAAAACACATTGCACACGCACGATAAAAACTGAACATCGGAACGCAATCGCAGTCAAAACTGACTGCAATTGCATTCCTACTCGCGCAGGTTTGCCGCAACACACCGGGACGCATCCGGAACTAATCCGGACACGCTCGTGTGAACGCAGCCTTACAGATACTATATAGTACTAGTGCTGATTAGCGACAGCGATGACGCTAATCAGCGACTAATCATTGACTGCGGTGCGGTGGGCGCTAACTACCTAACAAGTGGCTAACTAACTGGCTTATCTGTGCCTCGCCGGACTTGTGAAAAAAGATGGCAGCCCGCATGTGTTCGCGGGCGAACAATGCGAACTGGCCATCACTGCTTGTTATTACACTCCACTTCTGAGACGACAGGCAGTGTAATGAACAGGAAATGATGCTCGCATGGAGCACCGCCTCCTCTTCAAACCACTGATTGCGGGGGTATCAGTTAATAAATATAAATCTATGCACAACCCCTTTAAGTTACTTCCACATGCAGATTTTTGTGCGGAATATCTACAGCGTAATATAGTACCGGCTAAGTAGATGATATTTTCAGAATCACTTGTAGATGGTTTGGAAATTTTCCCCACCTATGGAGCAGATTTTAAAATCTGCAGCATGTCAGTTTATATTGCCGCTCTGGAGCAGGTTTTATGCTAAATATCCCCATTGACTTCAATGGGGGGTTATTTTCTGCCTGAGATTTTAAATGAAATAAAAAAAATTAATACTTTCCTCCGTGGTAATTCCTTTGCTCCCTTGTCTGTCTCATGACAGTCTCTGTACAACCTGCCTCCTGTAATGATGTATTTTCCAATCACCTGCTGCACTGGTCCCATGGGATAAGATATCATCGAAAGAGGCCTGCATGATGGAATTGACGGCGTGCAGGTAACCTATCCAACATACTCAGCATCCACTTCCAGTCTTGCCACTAGCTAATCAGTTCAGCATGAACTGGTGAACTTGCCCTGCAACAACCCTATAACTACTGGGGTCCTGCATCCAGCGGAATAACCACACTGATAAGGGAAATCTCACTCAGGAACCTCACTGGTTAACCCTGGGCGGTCTCTGCGGGTGGTATGGCATCTTAGCTTGCATTCACTAGGTGGAGCGGACATGTTGAGCAGTCGTATGAGCCAGAGTCAGAATCGGAGCAGCCAAAACAGTATTTATATATTACTCGCTTATATGGCGCTTTACAGACATTGTCATCATTTGCTGTCCCCAGTGAAGCTCACAATCTGAGTACCCAGAGGAAACCCACATATCCAATAACAGAAGCAAGCAGAGGTACAGAGACACAAAAGCAAGACAACAGTCACTAAACAGTCCGAGGTCAAATATAGTAGAAAGCAAAGAGTAACCAGGTAAACAACCTGGGTCAAAAATGCAAGAATACTCAGTTTATGCACAGAGTAGACATTGTTATGGCCAGATTATACAGAACACAGCACAGGACCAAGGGATTCACCAAGAGAGGGGAATATTAGCTCACATTTTGTCCACAGGTGAAATCCACAGGCAGACAGTCGGCAAAATACAGCACGTAAAGTACAGTGTACAGTCACAATCCGACACTGTGCAGACATTGCAACTCTGCACAGGACCTGGTCTGTTTGTTTTAGGGCTGTGAGTGTCTAAACATTCAGCCCCCCAATTAAAATTAAAGGGTTTCTGTCACCAGATTAAACCCTATTAAGCTAGCTGACATTAGCGATGTGCTAATGTCAGCTAAACCTAACCAGCCTATTCCTACTTTTATCTATGCCCCCGTTACGCCAGAAATCTAAGTTTTATAATATGCTAATTAGCCTCTAGGAGCGGGAGGGGGGCGGGGGGGCATTGTTCCTGCTCCTAGAGGGAAAGACGCTCGCAGGCTGCCAGCTTCCTCACCGCGCCTGTGGCGAATACTGAACGGCGCGAGATTTCACCAGAGCACAGGGCTGGCAGACAAATGCGAGCGTGGCCTGACCCCGTCAATCAGGACTTGGAGGGAGGCGACAAAGGTGGGAGAACTGAGCCTCTAGGAGCAGGAACAACGCTCCCCGCTCCTAGAGGCTATTTAGCATATTATAAAAGTTAGATTTCTGGCGTAACGGGGGCATAGATAAAAGTAGAAATAGGCTAGTTAGGTTTAGCTGACATTAGAACATCGCTAATGTCAGCTAGCTTAATAGGGTTTAATCTGGTGACAGAATCCCTTTAAGTTATGGCTCATGTCTGTGATGTATAAAGCGTAGCTTGCTCACTATGAAGGCAGACCACACAACTTCTATGAAGCAAGATTTTACAGCTGTCATTCAGTTCAGTGGTAATTGTATACATTCCTGTGCAGTGAACTCCCCCTAGTGGTGGCTGCAGACACGCAGTTTTATCTTGTTCTGTATTTAGTGAACTGAGAGACTTAGAGCTCTGTGGGGGAGATTTAGCAAAGTATGCCAATTGTGTGGCATAAATACATTGAGAAATATGTGTTTAGAATTAGTGCCATATTTATGAAGTGCCTGTTCCAGTTGTTCAGGTATAAAAGTCAGGTAAAGTGGTTGAGTAATTAAAGAATATCTCTACCTAATTTACAAAAAAAGGGAAATTCATCAGAAATGTCATGGGGGCGGGAACTGTTTGGGGTTTGAGTGTTACCATCGTAAACTCTATGATGTCTATGTAAACCCCTGTATTGATGTCAAGTTTGCTTACCCAAACGGTAAAATGCCTTTTATCCAACATTAACAAGACCTGACCAACCTGGGAATTATGAAATATTCAGGATTATCAGACAGTCACAGAAAATATTTTAAAATTTAACTTTTTAGGAATAGAACCATGGGGTTCCACAGTAAAAACAGAATATGGCCGCATCCTTTCCTTCTGTCCATGGTCTCACAGTGATCCACATTTATTTTCCCACTCTTGTCTCCCATCATTCATAATTATCCCTAGCCGCACCTAATTTCTGAGTTGAGATATGCCCCTTAGTATTAGGACCCTACAACACCTGTAAGTACGCCCATAACAGAGCCACATGGTCAGGTTTCTGGATGTGGCTTTGGAGGCCAAAACAGAAGTGGATCCTAAAAGTAGAGAAAGTATAAAGGACAGATACAGCCTCCATTTCTTTTTTTTTTCTTTTAATTCACTTCAATGGGGCCACAAAAGATGTGGACAACACACTGTCCGCTGTCTGCATGCGTATGTCCAATGTTCCATTGCACCCGCTAAAAAATATAGTAGTCCTATCCTTGTCCGTAAAAGGGCAGGGCGCTCCGATCCGCAAAATGCGGAACGCACATGGCCGGTATCCATGTTTTGCAGATCCACAGTTTGTGTACCACAAAACAGACTACGGTCATGTGCATGAGCCCTTACATGCAGTTCCATATATAAATGTAAGTAAATGAAAGATGAACCTGCAGTGTGAGATTTGTAAAATTTAGGTAGTGTGCTGCCTTGTAAACTCAAGAGTCACCTACCCATATTTGCTTGTTTTTACTTTTTTTTTTAACAACTTTATACAAAGCTTGTCATTAATATTATTAGTAATAGTATTGTTATTATTATTATTATTAGTAGTAGTATTGTTATGATTATTATTATTATGAGTAGTAGTATTAGTAGTAGTTAGGGATGAACGAATCGACTTTGGATGAAACATCTGAAGTCGATTCGCATAAAACTTTGTTCGAACTCTGGTTCGGTTCTAAGTGGTACCCTGTAACCGAACCCGAGTTCGGGAAATGTTTTTTTACAGTACAAATTAATTTATGAACTTATTGTGCGAAGTCTTGTAAGACTTCGCGAAGCAATAACTTCGGCTCATCGGAGCCAATACATTCTAATACTGTATAAAGCTCCTGCTTCGTACAGTATTAGAACAAAGTTTTATGCAAATCGACTTTGGATGTTTCATCCGAAGTCGATTTGCTCATCCCTAGTAGTAGTATTAGATATAAGCTATACTGAAATGGACTTGCAGCACCATAGATATCAGTGGTGCTGTAGGATTGGTTCAGTAAATCTATGCTTATCTGGGTGTTTCACCCAGTATATGGACGGTTAGACACCCGTCTGAATGTGGCCTTGTATTTGTGCAATGAGCAGGACCGTGGTACGGTTACACTGACTCCAAATTATGCAGTGGGTCAGGATATGGGTATAATGGTCTATAGTTTTGTTTGTGACGCCAATTGCAGCGTGCGCAGGGTACTGTCGCAGGGCCCTCTCAAGGTGTTATAACTCACTCTCCAGGTTAGGAATGCCAGAGTGGTGTAATGTCTCTGTATGGCAGTGGTAATTGTGTCAACGGTGTCTCCTACCTGGGTACGGCTGGACTCCTGGTTCCTGGCTCACTTGCAATAAATTGAGTGTAGTGATAGTAGGAATATTAGAGGGATTTTGCAGCAGTAAATGACATTCAGACCTTTAGGTGAAGTTCAAACTTGTCTTTACTGATTGTAACTTTCATACAAGCAAGATACAGCTTTAGTCTTAGGTCCCAGCAGGTATTGGCAATATTTGGCAGGAATTTATCTTCTGCTCTATCAACCTGGAGCTTGCAGGAAAGGACGTCTGCTTTGTTAGCTCTAAACATGTGGCAGGAATTTGGCTTCTGCGCTTTCTATCTTTTGCTGTATGGGGACTGACTAGCTGAAGAGAAATATGGCTTCTCCTGGGTCACAGTTATCTTCTCAGGGTATGCTTTCTTCCTGGAACTGGAGTTGTCTGCTTGCTTCATCCAGCCGAGGCTGCAGGGCTCAGCCTGGGGATGATCAATGTCTCAGCCGAGACAAGATTCTGTACTCTATCACACAGCCTTCCCCAACAGGGGGTGGCTGGCACACTGCCTCTAACTTCCTTCCCTCCCCATGCTGCAGGATGTGGGCGCAGCCCACTCTGCTCACAGAGGGGGAGCTGAGCTGGAATGAACTATTCCAGCTTAGATGTACTAAACTGAACCTAAGTCCTTGCTAACACATTGCTGCCACCTGCTGGTGAACATGGAAATTACAGCAATTATTAGATTTAACAAGGTTTACAATGCAAGTTTGTGAAGATATAATGTAAAATTACATCAGATGACAAAGTTAATGCCCTTAACAGATTGTAGCGGGGTAGAAGAGTTTAGTAACACAACTCTGGGGTGTTACATTTGTATGAGTCATGTGAATGAATATTGAATGTATATTATGTTCCCTTATTGTCTGGGACTGGTGCAGGTTTGATATATTCCATAGAAATCATGTATTAATCAGCTGTGAAAGCCGTGTGTAATGTAGCATGCATTGCATCCGGTATAATACGCCCTGAATGCAATCTGTATGCTACTTTTTATCCTTGCACAAGGTCAATTGCTTTGCTATGAAATTGATAGGTTTGTCTGCATTGCAGATCAGCATAAAACGAGCTGCTCATTGAGCTCTGTCCCTGTGGAGTTAAATAGCCAATTTGGAAATAGACTATAGATAAAGACTTCACAGTTGTCCCTGCGAGTCCCTGAGGCTGGATTCACACATAAACACGTTTACTTGCAGCTCTACCCCAGTTTTTGGCATAAAAAAGTCGCAAGAACCCGTTTTGTGACTTATTAAAAGCCCATGTGACAATTTTTTTTGTAGTACTGACATTCTTGCGCCATGTTCATCACTTGGGAGTGAAGGGGTGTGACATCACCATCTTTTACGCCTGAAAACAGGTGAAAAGCAGAGTGAAAACGACTCCATTCAGAGGCTGGACTGCCGGCTGTGCACCTAATTTATGATGAGGCCTGAGCCTTGCCATAAGCACTTTCTCTGCCAGAGCAAGGGAGAACGCCCATAAACCGCCTTCCGCTATAAATGACCCTCCCTTGTCTTTCCTAGCATTTTTATGCTCTTCTTTTTTTCTGCTGTTGACGAAATCACTACAACCAGACAGTGAACTATAAAACTCACTACGTAGAAAGGGGGACATTTATAGTTCCTCTATATCAGTTATCTGGCATGAAAAAAAAAAAAAAATCACACCTTTTGGTGCACACCAACCTTGTAAATAACATTATGACTTTTTGGAGGCCCCACTTTCCACTTCTCAAAAAAAGTGGGCAGAGCAGGGCAGAGAGCGGGCGGTGCGGAGCAGGAATCTACAGCAGCTCCCTTGCTTGTGTAGATTCCAGTTCTGGCACACAGACCTGCATACATCTGCCACAGTTAGGGCTCATGCACATGGCTGTAGCCATTTTTGCGGTCTGCAAATTGCAGATCCGAGAAACACGGATTGTGTATTCCACATTTTGCGGAACGGAACGTCCTGCCCATAACAGAACTGTACTATCCTTGTCCATAAAATAGAGTATAGGACATGTTCTTTCTTTTTTGCCAGAGCTGCAGAACAGACATATGGATGCGGACAGCACACGGTGTGAGGTGAATGGGTTCTCAACTGACCCACAAAAAATGCAGATCGCATGCGGAGAAAAACACTGTTGTGTGCATGAGCTCTTGTTAGGAGGTGTAATTGTTGTGCATCTGACGCCAGCAGGCGATAGAGTAAAGCTACATGCACACGACTGTATGTGTTTTGCGGTCCGCAAATTGCATATCCACAAAAAGAAAAAAAACGGATGACATCCGTATGCCATCCGTTTTGTTTTTTTTGCGTATCCATTGTAACAATGCCTAAACGAACAGGAATAGGACATGTTATATTTTTTTTGCAGGGCTACAGAACAGACATATAGATGCGGACAGCACATGGTGTGCGGTCCGCATTTTTTGAGGACCCATTGAAATGAATGGGTCTGCATCCTATCTGCAAAAAAAACGGAACGGACACGGAAACAAAATACGTTCATGTACATGAGGCCTAAGACTGATGTGTAAAATACAGATAATTTATTGAATGTCCCCAAATTATTGTGTTTGTGACTTAAAGGGTACTTTCACACCTCTGGTTTCAATTCCGTCAGGCTGCCGGATGTGCACAGAATGTCCGCCAATCTCATTAAGTATAATGGAGTCTGGCAAAGATCCGTCCGCATTCCGGCAGACAAGCGGAGACCCTGCCAGACACAAACCTCAGCATGCTGCACTTTGTGTCCGGCCGATTCTCCGCTTGTCTGCTAGAATGGCTGCTATGGTGCTCACTCCGCTCTGAAGCAGGCGCCATCTTTAAAGACCAAACATCAGTATTTTTTACTGACCATGGGTCAGTTATAAATTCTTGGACACATGCATTACTTTGGTCCATGATGCGGTCAAACGTGCCCATTGAAGTCTATGGGTCCATGAAAATTTTCATGGACACAACGGGAATGGCATCCGTGTTTGGTCCACAGGATACGGATGACACAAGGAGGGCAAAAAAACAGACACACAGAACAAACATGAATCCCTTCACAGGCTACTTCACAGATAAAATGTGTACGAATGTTTTCCATTCTGTTCGTTTTTTGTCCTCCATTTATCATCCGTATTCCCTGAACACTGCTCAGGTGAAAATTTAATTTCAAAAGCGTCTCTTACCAATGGTCAGTGAAAAACGGACTAAACACGGATGCCATCCTTGTTGTGTCAGTGATTTTTCCATGGACCTATAGACTTCAATGGGCTTTTTTGGTCCGCATCATGGATTAAAGTAGTGCATGTCTCCGTGATTTTGTCACCAACCCACGTGCGTGATCTGCCCCATTTGCAGCCACCCATAGGCCGCCTGCACACAAGTGCAGGTGAACGCACAGAAGATCTGCATGAATTTCCATGAGGATTTATGTGCGTTTATGCAGTTTTTCTGTTTACGTAAATAATCCCATTGAGGTCTATGGGGAAAACCAATCTACACACAAACAATTGACATGCTGCCGATTCTAAAATCCTCATGGCAGGTCCATTTCCGCACCTAAGGGAAAAAGCAAAGTGTTCATGACACTTGTCAGATCTCATTCACTTTGCTGGTACTGTATTTCGCTGCTGTTTTTCCGCACAAAATTTGCACAGAAAAACCAGGCGTAATCTGCACCATATACAGCCACCCTAAGGGCTCATGCACACGACCGTATGTATTTTGTGGTCCGCAAAAACGGATCCACAAAAAAATACGGATGACGTCTGTGCGCATTCCGTATTTTGCGGAATGGAACAGCTGGTCCCTAATAGAACAGTACTATCCTTGTCCGTAATGCGGACAATAATAGGACATGTTCTATTTTTTGCAGAACGGATATACGGAAACAGAATGCACACTGAGTGGCTTCAGTTTTTTTTGCGGACTTAGGCCTCATGCACACGACCGTTGTTGTGTTCCGTGTCCGTTGTTCCGTTTTCCGTGATTTTCTGCGGACCCATTGACTTTCAATGGGTCCGTTGAAAACTCGGATAATGCACCGTTTGTCTTCCGCGTCCGTGATCCGTGTTTCCAGTCCGTCCAAAAAATAGGACCTGTCCTATTTTTTTCACGGACAACGGTTCGCGGACCCATTCAAGTCAATGGGTCCGTGAAAAAACACGGAGGCACACAAGATTATCATCCACATCCGCGTCCGTTTTTTTCCTATCATTTGCAAGGCAAACTTGACTGGTGATCCTCCAAAAATCAAGGAAGACACACGGAAACAAAAAACGGAAACGGATCAGGGAACAACGGAACAGCTTTTTGCGGACCGCAAAAAAATACTGTCGTGTGCATGAGGCCTTATTGAAATGAATGGTTCCACCTATGGTCCGCAAAAAAACGGTATGGACACGGAAAAAAAATGAGCATGAGCCCTAAGGGTTACACGTTTTTGCTGGTGTTTTTCTGCACTTTTGCTTTAATAGTTGAATTTTGTGATGAATATCTTGCTGAAATAACGCCAGGACCAGATATTAGCAGAAAGTCGATGGCAAATATGAAATGCAGGACCCAAAAGGTTTGGTTACTGGCGTTTTTATTCTGATTGATGGATTCTTTTTCTCTAGTGCAATGCTACTTTTTAAGGCATTTTTTTTCATCTCCTTCTGAAAATGCCTGAAAAATGCTATCCATATACACACATTTGTTTTGGAAAAAGGTCAGTAAAAAGTGCCTCAAAGGACACACGTAAGGCTACCTGCACACGACTGTTTTTTATTCCGCTTACGGGCCGTTTATTTGCGTTCCGTATACGGAACCATTCATTTCAATGGTTCTGCAAAAAGAAAAACGGAATGTACTCCGTTTTTACGTTCCATTAAAAGATAGAACATGTCCTATTATTGCCCGCAAATCAAGGTCCGTGGCTTCATTCAAGTCAATGGGTCCGCAAAAAAAACGGAACACATACGGAATGTATCCGTTCCGTTTTTGCGGAACCATCTATTGAAAATTTTATGCCCAGCCCAATTTTTTTCTATGTAATTACTGTATATGCCATACAGAAAGAACGGAAACAGAAACACAACGGAAACAAAAAGCGGAACAACGGATCCGTGAAAAAACCGGACCGCAAAACACTGAAAAAGCCATACGGTCGTGTGAAAGAGGCCTAATATTGAGAATAAAAAGCAAGCTCTTTCTATGGTGTTTTTTCAGTGAACAAAAAATGGCTGACACAATTTGTGTGTGTAGAGCCCTTAATCCGGTGAGAAGGTCTTTGAATTCAGCTATAGAGGCGCACAAGGAAACAATTCATCTTCAAAGATATTTTTCATGTACGGTTTCCCATGATGGTTGTAGCTGAAACCACTGTAGTTAATCATATTGTATTTAAAATGAAGCTTCCCTACCATTGATTTATATACCTCCTGACGAAGCTGAGGCGAAACGCGCGTCAAGGTTTTTCTGGCTGACCAGTGCTGTTCCTTCTACCCCCAATCATGTCTTGCGGTATGTACTGCCTACATGTGTTAGGCCTCTTTCACACAGGCGAGATTTCCACGCGGGTGCAATGCATGAGGTGAACGCATTGCACCCGCACTGAATCCGGACCTATTCATTTCTATGTGGCTGTGCACATGAGCGGTGATTTTCACGCATCACTTGTGCATTGTGTGAAAATCGCAGCATGCTCTATTTTGTGCGTTTTTCACGCAACGCAGGCCCCTCAGAAGTAAATTGGGCTTCAAGCAAGTGCGGATGCGGTGCGATTTTCACGCATGGTTGCTAGGAGATGATCGGGATGGGGCTATTTTACTAAGCATTCTGTATTAACCATGTTATAAGGGAAAATAATAAAATCTACACAACACCGATCCCAAACCCGAACTTCTGTGAAGAAGTCTGGGTTTGGGTCTGGGTACCAAACATGCCGATTTTTTTCACGCACGTGCAAAACGCATTAAAACGCTTTACACTCGCGCCGAAAAATCACGCATTTTCCCGCGACGCACCCGCATCCTATCCGGCCCAAATCTGTGACGCCCGTGTGAAAGAGGCCTTAGGCTTTTTGTGATATATTGCATTATATTATTTGTGGCCCCCTTGATTTGCGCTTTCTGCACTATTGCTTCGGGTTAGCAGTATCTATCAGTGTTAGGCCTCATGCACACGACCGTTGTTTTATTCCGTGTCCGTTGTTCAGTTTTTCGTGATTTTCTGCGGACCCATTGACTTTCAATGGGTCCGTTGAAAACTCGGCTAATGCACCGTTTGTCATCCGTGTCCGTGATCCGTGGTTCCAGTCCGTCAAAAAAATATAACGGAAAACGGTTTGCGGGCCCATTCAAGTCAATGGGACCGCTAAAAAACACGGAGGCACACAAGATTGTCATCCGCGTCCGCGTCCGTTTTTTTCCTATCATTTGCATGGCAAACCTGTCTTAGATTTTTTTTACTTTCCTTCATGTCTGGTGATCCTCCAAAAATAAAGGAAGACACATGGAAACAAAAACGGAAACGGACCGCAGAACAACAGAACCCTATTTTGCGAAACGGAACACAACAACGGTCGTGTGCATGAGGCCTTATTCTTAGGTTTGTAATCTGCATGGGAATATACCTACATGGTGGGATATACCCAGGGGGCATATAGAGCCGGTCACTATGTGCTATTTATGTTTTACAGGGGCACTGTGCGGGACATGTGTAGCATCTGTTTGAGGGTAGCAGCAGCAGTGGTTAGGTTATTGTGGCACCTTTTATACGTCTGTTGTTTCCTCTTTATTTCTATTTTTATATTGTGATATGCTTTGTATATGGACTTTTTATGCAATAAAATGGAGTTATATTTTTTGACTATATTGGGCATGTGTCGTTTTTGAGTGAACAACATTGCAGGTATAACATTGATTTTTATAGTCAGCAAATATAGGTTTGGCGTCACAACCTCAGGTTAAGGAAAGAACTCACTGGGTTTGGCTGAGGGGTACAGACATTACCCATGGGAACCCAAGGCCTCTTTCACACGAGCGTGTCCGGATTAGGTCTGGATGCGTCCCGGTGCATTGCGGCAAACCCGCGCGAGTAGGTACGCAATTGCAGTCAGTTTCGACTGCGATTGCCTTCCGATGTTCAGTTTTTATAGCGCGGGTGCAATGGTACCCAGACCCGAACTTCTTTACAGAAGTTCAGGTTTGGGTTAGTTGTAGTGTAGATTGTATTATTTCCCCTTATAACATGGTTATTAGGGAAAATAATAGCATTCTGAATACAGAATGCAAAGTAAAATAGGGCTGGAGGGGTTAAAAAAAATAAAAAATAATTTAACTCACCTTAATCCACTTGCTCGCGCAGCCGGCATCTCTTCTGTCTTCATCTGTGAGCAATAGGACCTTTGATGATGTCACTACACTCATCACATGGTCCGTCACATGATCCATCACTATGGTGGTGGATCATGTGATGGATCATGTGATGAACGCAGTGACGTCCTCAAAGGTCCTATTGCTCACAGATGAAGACAGAAGAGATGCCGGCTGCGCGAACAAGTGGATTAAGGAGAGTTAAATTATTATGAATTTTTTTTTAACCCCTCCAGCCCTATTTTACTATGCATTCTGTATTCAGAATGCTATTATTTTCCCTTATAACCATGTTATAAGTGAAAATAATAATGATCGGGTCCCCATCCCGATCGTCACCTAGCAACCGTGCGTGAAAATCGCACCGCATCCGCACTTGCTTGCGGATGCTTGCGATTTTGTCGCAACCCCATTCATTTCTATGGGGCCTGCGTTATTGGAAAAACGCACAATATAGAGCATGCTGCGATTTTCACACAACGCACAAGTGATGCGTGAAAATCACCGCTCATGTGCACAGCCCCATAGAAATGAATGGGTCAGGATTCAGTGCGGTTCACCTCACGCATTGCACCCGCGCGGAAATCTCGCCCGTGTGAAAGAGGCCTAACACATGTAGGCAGTACATACCGCAAGACATGATTGGGGGTAGAAGGAACAGCACTGGTCAGCCAGAAAAACCTTGAAGCGCGTTTCGCCTCAGCTTCGTCAGGAGGTATATAAATCAATGGTAGTGAAGCTTCATTTTAAATACAATATGATTAACTACAGTGGTTTCAGCTACAACCATCATGGGAAACCGTACATGAAAAATATCTTTGAAGATGAATTGTTTCCTTGTGCGCCTCTATAGCTGAATTCAAAGACCTTCTCACCGGATTAAGGGCTCTACACACACAAATTGTGTCTGCCATTTTTTGTTCACTGAAAAAACACCATAGAAAGAGCTTGCGTTTTTTTCTCAATATTAGGCCTCTTTCACACGACCGTATGGCTTTTTCAGTGTTTTGCGGTCCGTTTTTTCAGAGATCCGTTGTTCCGCTTTTTGTTTCCGTTGTGTTTCTGTTTCCGTTCTTTCTGTATGGCATATACAGTATACAGTAATTACATAGAAAAAAATTGGGCTGGGCATAAAATTTTCAATAGATGGTTCCGCAAAAACTGAACGGATACGGAAGACATACGGAGTACATTCCGTATGTGTTCTGTTTTTTTGCGGACCCATTGACTTGTATGAAGCCACGGAACGTGATTTGCGGGCAATAATAGGACATGTTCTATCTTTTAATGGAACGGAAAAACGGAGTACATTCCTTTTTTTTTTTGCGGAACCATTGAAATGAATGGTTCACCTAACGCATTGCACTCGCGCGGAAAACTCGCCCGTGTGAAAGGGGCCTAAGGAGGTAACGTATTAATGTGCGTCTTTTTGCTCTTTTTTTTGTGGAGAGTCTGTCATGGGTTGTGCATTTTTTTTGTGGTGACGAATTTACAAAATGTCAAACAACATTTGTTACATTTTTTGCATGAACCACCTATGGGTTTTTCAGTTTAAAATCTAGTCTTATTACAAAGGCTGGATCAGTCTGTATGCCACAGGGGACTGGAGCACAGCACAAACATCCTAAAAATGGGGCAAATACATAATAAATTTGGCACATTTGCCTACAACGCCGACAAGACCGGCAAAATCACCCCACTCTTCTGGTGCAGTGCACTTGACACATTAACCAGTAGGTCTCTTTGTTGCCTGCCCACCTGCAAGTTACAAATTGCAATTCCCAAACATGGAAACCTATCCGAGTGAGGCTAGGTTCACATCACCATTTGGTTTTCCATTCTTCTGATCCATCAGAAGAACAGAAAACAAAAAACAAAACCAGATCCTTTATTTTGAGCATCCGTTATGCTCATTTTGCATCTGTTTTAGGAAAAAATCCTTTTTTCTCCCGTCTAAAATAACGGATCTCAGGCGGAAATGGCTAATACGGATGAAAAATGAGCATAATGGACGCTCAAAATAAAGAATCCGTGTTTTTTTTTTGTTTTTGTTTTCGGTTCTGACAGATCAGAAGAACAGAAAAACGAAATGGTGATATGAACCCGGCGTTCGTTATTGGAGAGTGGAATGAATTGTTAAACTTCGCAATACTCCATGCATCACACTCAGCAGGTAATATTGCCACCTCCAGAATAAGCCCCTAGTCTAGACAGATGGCTGTTGAAGGTTTTGTACCTGACAAGCGCTTTTAAAGGGAAAAGCAGCATCTGCTTGATGGGTTTGCATCCCCCGTTTCTGTATTGTCAATTTCGACCCAAATCCTTTATAGTGTGCTTCTTCAGACAGCTGTGTATAAAAGCATTTTAACATCTGTATTACATCCAGAAAACCCAGATCCCCCGTGATACTATTAAACTAAAATTTATTCCCCTAGTATTATAAATGAAATATTCTTTTTTTTAGACATTTCCTGATACCTTCTTTACTGCCCCTCTAAGTATGTAGGCTCAGACCTTTAAAAAGTTTGGCCTGCATGCCATATCAGGCAGGATAATACAATCTCTGCACTCCCTTCCTCCCTCTATATACCTAATACCTTCTTTTTATGCTGATCCCTGACATTTCCCCTTTAATAACGCTTCACTTAGTTTCATTACTTTGACATTTCACTTTTTTTAAGGGTGTGATTTACATTTATTACACGTAGCAATCATTTTTCCTGTATTTAATTTTAGTATCACGTCTTACAGGTTGAAGCATCCAATTACAATTACCACTTGATCGTGTCAGTTAGCAAAATACATCTGAATTCCCCGCATTAACTGCATGCCAAAACTGCGGAAGCTGCAAGTGACAGGGGGCACTTGTCTGTAATTCCACAGCTGACATGTCTAGAGATAAGAGGGGAGATGGCGAGATGTCAGCAGCACATGACAAGCAAACTCGCCGCACACTAAACCCCAGCTGCTGTGATGAGGAATCTGGTTTACACAGCCTGATGAAGCATTTCTTCCCAACAATCGCCTGCTCGTCAGTGGAGAAGACTGCTGCATTTAGATGCAGCAATCTCCTCCACAGTATGTGGATAAGCAATAGCTATTGCTATCACTTGTCCTCTTACAGAATCATTGTTACTGTACAATCTGCTGCCCAGAAATGATGATTGAGGTGTCCACGTGATAGATTGTGTCACCCGATGAATGAGCGTTTCGCTCAGTCATCAAGTGATCTGCAACACCTTTACACCGGCAGTGTTACTGTAGGTAGGGACAGACAAGGACAGTGATCCCTAGAACCCAGCCCTCTTTCCCTACCTACTTGTAGTACAATCCCTAGATAGCTAGACCGCAACTGGTCGACTATGCTAATTAAGTGCAGAGACGGACTAGCAAAGACAGACAAAACACAATACCAGAGTCATACGTAAATGGGTCAGAACCAGACAGTTTATGCAGTTCCCAACGAGAGACAGACAGTGGTCAGAAGACAAGCCGGGGTCAGAGGAACGAGCAATCCAATAAGCACAGGAACAAGAACCAAGAACACAGCTAGTGAGTCAGAGACCATCACTGGCACCGGTGTATGACCAGGAAGGGATTTAAATAGAGCACTTGGTCCCTGATAGGTCATGACTCTGCGCTCCATTAGTCAGAAACACTAGTACACAGTAATAGAGCAGCTGAGCAATCAGCCCACTGCTATTCTCTTCCAGCACACTTCGCTGCGGGGAGAAGCAGAGCATTGCATCCTGTTGCCAAGGATGCTGTTGCGTCACCAGGGGGCGTGGCTCAGCAGCATGTTTCTCCCAATGTGGCCGTGCCAAGGCTGAGGATTGCGCCGCTGGAGACGGGACAGGAAGATTATCGGGAACAAGCGTTCATATGAACATTCATCCTTGATAGTGTGCCTATGTAAAGCCGCCTTCAGAGAAGGATATAACTGGTGTTGAGCGAACTTCTGTTTTAAGTTCGGCGTCTAAAGTTCGGCTTCCGGTTAGCGAAGAATCCCAATATGGATTCCGAATTCCGTTGTGGTCCGTGGTAGCGGAATCAATAATCGGCCATTATTGATTCCGCTACCACGGACCACAACGGAATTCGGAATCCATATCGGGATTCTCCGCTAACCGGAAGCCGAACTTTAGACGCCGAACTTAAAACAGAAGTTCGCTCAACACTAGATATAACCCACCCTACCCCGCTATTATTACTCATTAGGATGACAGCCCTAATGCCATTTTGACACAGTCAGTATTTGCTCAATGATCTCCATTAGTGATTGTGAGTCAAATCCAGGTGCCTGTCAAAAAACACAGAACAGGAACAAATCCTTCCATTATACAGTACATCATTTCTATATAGGTTTTGACTCTTAATCGCTGATGAAAATACTAATCAAACACTGAACAAATAAGGCCGTTTTCACACAGTCAATAATTGAGCTGAAGACTACTTTATAGCAGCACTGTGCTTAGTGTCTGTATACACTAGGTGCTCTTGTCAGCCCCTGGGATCCAACGTGCTTGTGTTCGTCAGGATCACTGTGACTTGTATTGTGGCACTGTGGCCTTTAATGGGGTTGTGTCATCTCAGACTCTGGTGACTTATCACTAGGATATGCCACCAATGTCAGATAGTTGTGGGTCGCACCTCTCAGACCTGCACCTATCTCTAGAATGGGCCCCCGAAAGTGAAGAAGAGCATACAACGCATGAAAGTTCCTAAAAGAGCTGAGCGAGCATGCTCAGCTGCTATATTCGGAGGCCCCATAGAAATTAATGAAGAGCACACTGCACAAGCACGGCCACAGCTCCATTCACTTCTGTGGGACTGCCAGAGATAGCCAAAACTCAGCTATTTTCAGCAGTCCCACAAAAATGAAAAGAGGGTGGTTGTGCACAGGTGGTACCCGATTAGACAACCCCTTTAATCTCTGCTCGCTGCTGGCTGGTTCTGACAGGCTGCACTGGGAACAAGAGGCCATAGCCTCCTCTAGTGGCTCCAGTTCTCCACTTTGGCTTTTCTAGTATCCGGTCTGTGGCTGAGGTACACATTAGGTTTCTGTACACAGGTGCACACACTGGTGCAGTATTCCTAGCCCTCTTCCTGTCTAGACTGAATCTCCTTCCCTGGCTGTTCTGACCAGGAATCTGGCTCCCTCTGCTGGAGTTAGATGTTACAGCAATGCTTCTGTGTTTTACGTTCTTCTGTAAAACTGATCCGTTCGTCACATTTGTTTCCGTTTTGACTTCCGTTTAGCGGATCCGTTTTTAAGAAGGAGGCGTGTCTGAAAGTGTACACCCTCTTTTAGGCCTAGTTCACACAACGGATCAGTTCCGTGTGCATTCCGCATCACGGATGCGGACCCATTCACTTCAATGGGTCCGCAAATCCGGAATTGCGGAACGGCCGCACGGAATGGGACCCCTCGGAAGCACTACGGAGTGCTTCCGTGGGGTTGCATCCCGTACTTCCGTTCCGCAAAAAGATAGAACATGTCCTATCTTTTTGCGGAACGGGCGGATCGCGGACCCATTAAAGTGAATGGTTCCGCGATCCAATGCGGCTGACCTATGCCCGGAGATCGTGCATTGCGGCCCGCAATTTGCGGGCCGCAGCACGGGCACGGGTCACACACGTTTGTGTGAACTCGGCCTTACAGTGTATTTAATCACGGAAACCTCCATTTAGGCTCTTTATGTTTTGGGACCATGTTGCCTGCACACTTACGTCTGCGATTGAGGTTACTAATCCTAAACGCGAGATGGAGAAGACGTGCCAAGGAAGGAAGAAGATAACTTCCAAACGGATGACCAGAGGCGTTTTTTCCGTCCTGTATTTGGAGCTTCGTGCGAATCCAGAAAAATGTTTCAACTATATGCGCATGACTGTTGAGAGTTATGACCAGCTACTGTAGCACATTTCGACACACATTGAAAGACAGGAGACCCGCTTCAGAAGGGCAATTTCTCCTACAGAGCGGCTAATGTTGACAGTAAGGTAAGGATTGCCCTAATGTTTTTTTGGTACAGCTGTATATATGAGTTTCTTTATATTTTATTTATATTTTTTCACAGGTTTCTTGCTACGGGAGAAAGTCTGTCATCGCTGCATTACCAGTATCGGATGGGAATTTCGATGATCTCCAGTATACACTCACCTAAAGAATTATTAGGAACACCTGTTCTATTTCTCATTAATGCAATTCTCTAGTCAACCAATCACATGGCAGTTGCTTCAATGCATTTAGGGGTGTGGTCCTGGTCAAGACAATCTCCTGAACTCCAAACTGAATGTCAGAATGGGAAAGAAAGGTGATTTAGGCAATTTTGAGCGTGGCATGGTTGTTGGTGCCAGACGGGCCGGTCTGAGTATTTCACAATCTGCTCAGTTACTGGTATTTTCACGCACAACCATTTCTAGGGTTTACAAAGAATGGTGTGAAAAGGGAAAAACATCCAGTATGCGGCAGTCCTGTGGGCAAAAATGCCTTGTGGATGCTAGAGGTCAGAGGAGAATGGGCCGACTGATTCAAGCTGATAGAAGAGCAACGTTGACTGAAATAACCACTCGTTACAACCGAGGTATGCAGCAAAGCATTTGTGAAGCCACAACACGCACAACCTTGAGGAGGATGGGCTACAACAGCAGAAGACCCCACCGGGTACCACTCATCTCCACTACAAATAGGAAAAAGAGGCTACAATTTGCACGAGCTAACCAAAATTGGACTGTTTAAGACTGGAAAAATGTTGCCTGGTCTGATGAGTCTCGATTTCTGTTGAGCCATTCAAATGGTAGAGTCCGAATTTGGCGTAAACAGAATGAGAACATGTATCCATCCTCTGATGGCTACTTCCAGCAGGATAATGCACCATGTCACAAAGCTCGAATAATTTCAAATTGATTTCTTGAACATGACAATGAGTTCACTGTACTAAAATGGCCCCCACAGTCACCAGATCTCAACCCAATAGAGCATCTTTGGGATGTGGTGGAACGGGAGCTTCGTGCCCTGGATGTGCATCCCTCAAATCTCAATCAACTGCAAGATGCTATCCTATCAATATGGGCCAACATTTCTAAAGAATGCTATCAGCACCTTGTTGAATCAATGTCACGTAGAATTAAGGCAGTTCTGAAGGCAAAAGGGGGTCCAACACCATATTAGTATGGTGTTCCTAATAATTCTTTAGGTGAGTGTAGTCCGCGATAGTTGTCGTGCCTTGTGGGAGGTATTGCGTGAGGATTACATCCCACATCAAACTACAGAACAGTGGCTTCAGATTGCAGACAATTTCCTGGAAACCTGCCAATTCCCTAATTGTGTCGGTGCTGTGGATGGGAAACACATAAGGATTGTAAAACCTTCCAGAAGTGGCTCCGAATAATAAGCGAGAACCTCATCAAGCTGTACTCTAGCCAGGACTTGAACCCTTCTAATCGAGTGTTTAACTATAGACTGACACGAGCTACACGAATGGTGGAGTGCGCCTTTGGCATTTTAGTTGCTAAATGGCGTATTCTCACCAAAGCCATAAATCTTAAGGTTGAAACCATAGACGATATAGGTAAAGCTTGTGTAGTTCTACATAACTATCTTTTATCGGAGGAACCACTGCGCATGGGCCCGCAAGAGGTTCATTGCACACTCACCCGGCTGCAACATCTGGGGTATCGTTAAACCCTTGCCGTGGCCCGAATGAGGGACAGTTTTGCCTATTATTTTGTTTCTGAAGCGGGCAGAGTGAGTTGGCAAGATAATGTTTAATTGTTGTTTAAACTGTTGGATCTTCTATTAAATCAAGTATACACCTTGTGTCTTCTTCTTTTTTTACTCAGCCCCAAGAATGCTTCTGCTACACTGGTGATATATAAAAAAAAAATTCACACAAGCTAATGCCACCCATGACGTCTGGATTTTGTGCATGGCATAGTTCACGTTGCAGCATCACTCTTGTGAACATGCACACGGTCCAGATCCTCATGGCTGGCATTAGCTTTTGTGAAATAAACGTGAAGGGTAGTAGCCACACATATGGTTATTAAAGGGGGTGTCTCCTCTTATACATTGGGTGCATATTAGTAGGATATTCCCACCTTATAGGTGCGGGTCCCAGTGACATAGCCACACAAGGTAAATTTGCTGGAGGAGTCCGGTCCATCCACCACCAAGCGCTTTCTCCATAGAAGTGAATGTGAGTGCACCGCACATGACTGGCCACTGCTCCCATTCACTTCTATGGGCCCGATGGAAACAGCCTATCCAGCGCTTGGCTATTTTTGGAGGACCCATAGAAAAGCAATGGAGGGGATGATGTGCCTGTGCAGTGCGCTCACCAGCACTTTCATCTTCTCGATATAGGTGCGTGTACATACTACTACAACTCCTAGCGATATGCCCCCATCGTCTTTGTTAAGACAACCCCTTTAAGCTATTGGCCCTTCCTCAATATTGCAAGGCACCATTGTGTTTTTGTTGTTTGAAAACATAACACAATCTACCTTGTCACAAGAAATAATGCTGGTTAAAGGGGTTATCCAGGTTCAGAGCTGAACCTGGACATACCCATATTTTCACCCAGACTGCCCCACTAAGCTGAGCTGAATCGCGCAGGGCAGAGGCATTTTATGGAGATTCGGTGACGTACTGGGGTCTCCATAGCGCTGCCAGGCGGAGGCTTGTGCCCATCAGTGAGCCCCGTGGCGTAACCAGCACTGATGGGCCGGCTTTAGCGCTGCCCTAGCCTGTAAAATGGCTCGGGCAGTGCTAAAGCCTGCCTATTAGAGCCGGTGCCGTCACCGAACACACTGTTTGGTGGAATTCTCCACCTAGCAGTGTATTATTGTAAGCCCTTGCCCTGCCCGATCCTGCGCAGGGCAAGGGAGAGCATTGGAGCTTGAAATGCTCCGTTGCTAACATCAGGGCGGCAGCCCGAGTGAAATTCTGTGTAGGTCTGACTTCAGCTCTGAACCCAGACAACACCTTTAACAGCAGCATGTCCCTTGTGCTAATCACGCTAGTTATGTGAGAGCGTCATCTGGAAATCAGTAACTAAAGAGTGAAATTTAAATTTAGCGCTCTGTAGTTAATGAATTTGTGATAATGCTGATTCACATGGACTCCCACAAGGGCTCATGTGAAAGGGCACTAGATTGACCGATGAACAAGCATTTGCTTGTTCGAGTGCCAATCAGAGGGAATACGATCAATAAAGAGATAAAAGATAGCCCATTATTGATCGTGCAACATGTAACGTTGAGGATTTAGCCACCTTTGGCACTACCGCCGTTCTGAAACTAAAACTCCCAAGGGCGTTATAATAAACGCAGAGTAGTGAGCCGATGGGAGTTTTACTTTCACAGCAGCTGGAGTGCCCAAGGTTGCTGATCCCCTGTACCGGACAATTAAAACACACACCCAGTCAAGTAAACTCCTTTTTTATTTTTTTTTATTAGAGAAAAATATAACAATATAACAATATATATATATAATAAAACAAAAAAAACTACAACTGGTGAACCTTTGAAGGGGAGGTGGACTGTGGCAGGTGCAGCACTATGAAGTGCCTTTTGCGCTGTGGCATAAGAAGAATTTGATATCTCTGACTTTTAGTCTAACCAGACTGTCTATTACTCTATAATTCCTCTAGCGCCATTCTATGGAAACAGTAGGTTTCCATAAAACACCAAATGTTTGAAATAACTTCTTTATTAACTTCAACTTTTCTTCATATATAACACTGCCACCTCCGTAGCAGATAGTCCATGTACAAAACACGTGTTGAATAAAGTATCATAAAATGGCGGTATGCATAATATGGTGGTTCAACTGTTCAATCTTGTCATTCAACATAAAATGTTGGATATATTTCTCTCTTTAGTATCTGTACTTTCACTTTAAGTTATTTAAGCACTGTATGATCTCTCTGATATATATCTGAGGTCTAACTAAGGGTGGGTTCACATCTGCGTTCTGGATGCCTCGATGGCAGCTTCCATCTGAATTTCTGCTTTCTTGACAGCAAGTTGTTCAGCTAATTCTTTTCTTTTGGCTAAAGTATTTGAGGACTCTGATATGTGGGTGGCACCTCTGCTAGCGAAGGAAGTCACACTTAAGATTGTGGTTCCCCCTAAGGACCTAGCATAGTCTCACATGAAAAGCTTGTTCATTCTACTTCTTGCTTTAACTTCATCATAGTTTGCTGCAGATGATAGTTCTCTTATGAGCTTTACTAAATCTTTAGTGACCGCAGTACATGTGTCCATGTTCCTTACAATATCCTGGGAAGGTGTCGTAAGTGACCGCAGGTTGACATATGCTGCCATAAGCTCTGATTCAGATTCTACCTTCTCTACCTAATTACTTAAGTTCCTTTTTATACATTCTTGCTTTAGCTTTCTACGAATGTCTTTAATGATTTCCACTACTCATACATTCTGGCGAACATTTTTCCTTTTAATGCTGCTTCTTGCTCCAAATTTTCCAGCATCTTTGGGGTCTGTATTCTGGCACGTGATGAACGTCTTAGTTAATCTGCTTGGGCTATATTTGTTTGAGGCAAGATAAATGCTGCAAAATAATCTTCTACCTCAGACAGGTTCCCTTGCTCTTCAACTTCTACTCTATCTATCTTTCTATCCTCTAACAGTGGCATGGTAATACTAGGCTCAGACATTTTACTTTAAATGCAGTACTGACAATCAATACGAATATTAAGAGTCTTTTCACTTTAAATGCAATATTGACAAATGCAGAAATAAATGACTTTCACTTTAAATGTAACAGCAATAAATGCAGGCAATAAATGACTTTCACTTTAATTGCAATAGAGTCCGTGTAGTACAAACTGTCCTTTGTTTTACTTTAAAGTCTTTATCTGAACACAAAAAATGTCTCTTTATGCCAAAGTCTATATGCAATGATAAGTAATACAAGGAAAGCTCTGACCTTATTCTGAAGAGCAGGAACAAATGTCAATCTTATGGGAGACAAGTCTTTTCTTGATATGTTGCGATGCTCTGCGCTGACTTGCGATGCTCTGTGCAGACTTGCTATGCGCTGGCTTGGATACGCTGCTTGCGATGTTCTGTGCTGATTTGCGATTCTTTGTGCTGACTTGCGATGCGCTGGCTTGGATATGCTGCTGCAGACCTTGGGCCTAGTGGCGGGAAACTAGCTAGCTGCAGTACATGGTCTCTCTGTGGATAGCGGTGTGGGCACTTTAGCTCTGGACTTTGGCATCCCACCATGCGTCTCTTTCTCTCTCTAGGGATCACAGGAGGGTTGGCGCTCTTTCTCTGACTATTTTGCCTTTGCCATTCTGCCACTTTAAGAGTCGGCTGCAGTTTGACTAATGCACACGTTCTATGGCCTTTATGGTAGCTCAGCTGAGGTGTCTTTGCTTGCTCACTCAGGGAACAGTTGCTGCGTGGCAGTATATGCTGGCGCTCCGCTGCTCTAATGCACCCTTTACTGTGCAAGTTGAGGAGCGCTATTGCTTCGCCCTGTGAGGGTAATAGTTCCATTGTGGCAGGTGCAGCACTATGAAGTGCCTTTTGCGCTGTGGCATTAGAAGGATTTAATATCTCTTACTTTTAGTCTAACCAGACTGTCTATTACTCTGTAATTCCTCTAGCGCCGTTCTATGGAAAGTAGGTTTAAAGAGCACACCAAATGCTTGAAATAACTTCTTTATTAACTTCAACTTTTCTTCGTATATAAAACTGCCGCCTCCACAGCAGATAGTCCATGTACAAAACACGTGTTGAATAAAGTATCATAAAATGGCGGTATGCATAAGATGGTGGTTCAACTGTTCAATCTTGTCATTCAACATAAAATGGTGGATATATTTATCTCTTCAGTATCTGTACTGTCACTTTAGGTTATTTAGGCACTTTATTATCTCTCTGAGAGGTATATATGAGGTCTAACTAATAGTTCACTTGCAATATGCAGTTAACAGTGACTATTTGCAGATTGGTTGAGTATGATTTGGTATGGTTGTAATTGGTGGAACTGTAAGTAAACACATATATATCTAGTTCAGTATACAGTTCCAATCACAATACTAACAACAGGGACATTATATAACTGTTTTAAATACCTATTTTGGCCTCTCCTGCTTTCTTAAAAAGCTCTCAGTAGAGTGAATGTCTCTTCAGCTCCTGTCTCTGGTGAATAATGATTCTAGCAGCAGGAGCTGGGGGAATTCCCAGACAGGCTGTGTGTGAGGCTGGCTATGATTGGTGATATCTTTTTCTGCTTCTGTGAACACAAAATATATATTTTTCGCCCCATAAGACGCACTTTTTCTTCCCCCAAAATGGGGGCAAAATGCCCCTGCGTCTTATGGGGTGAATGCTGGCAGTTTTAAATCGCTGGCTGCGATGTATGCAAGAGCGGGGGAAGGGCCTGGGGGGAGGAGCTTGGGGCCGGCAATAGCGGCGGGGCGGTGCAGTCACTGTACTATAACCCCGCCCCGCCGCTCCGGTATACTAATATAAAATGTCTTATTCAATTAATACGGTAGTTAATAAACATGCCCCCTCACTCCTAATAGTACCTTACATCGTAACCGCTTCAGTAGAATGCAGGCAGGCCGGGCAGGCGGCAGCGTAACTCCCTGATGTCACGTGCCTGCGCCGCCTACTTTATGAATGAAGCAGGCGGCGCCGGCAAGTGACGTCAGTGAATGACGCGCCGGCCGCCCGGCCTGCCTGCCTGCGCTGTACTGAAGCGGTTAGGATGTAAGGTACTATTAGGAGTGAGGGGGCATGTTTAATAACTATTAATTGAATAAGACATTTTATATTAGTATACCGGAGCGGCGGGGGGGGGGGGGTCTGTGGATGACATTTTTATGGGGGACACCTGTGGATGGCACAGTTATGGGCTGGGGGGGTCTGTGGATGGCACTGTTATAGGCTGGGGGGGTCTGTGGATGGCACTGTTATGGGTTGGGGGGGTCTGTGGATGGCACATATATAAAAGTGCCACCCACAGATCCCCCCTCTAACAGTGCCATCCACAGATCCCCCTGTAACAGTGCCATCCACAGATCCCCCTGTAACAGTGACATCCACAGATCCCCCCTGTAACAGTGCCATCCACAGATCCCCCCTGTAACAGTGCCATCCAAGATCCCCCCTGTACAGTGCCATCCACAGATCCCCCTGTAACAGTGCCAGCCACAGATCCCCCTGTAACAGTGCCAGCCACAGATCCCCCTGTAACAGTGCAAGCCACAGATCCCCCATAACAGTGTCCGTCACAGATCCCCCCCATAACAGTGTCCGTCATCCACAGATCCCCCCATAACAGTGTCCGTCATCCACAGATCCCCCCATAACAGTGTCCGTCATCCACAGATCCCCCCATAACAGTGTCCGTCATCCACAGATCCCCCATAACAGTGTCCGTCATCCACAGATCCCCCATAACAGTGTCCGTCATCCACAGATCCCCAGTAATAGTGCCATCCACAGATCACCATTAGTTCCAAACCCACCAAAAGCACACCTTTTGGTTAAAAATATATTTTTTCTTATTTTCCTCCCCAAAAACCTAGGTGCATCTTATGGGCCGGTGCGTCTTATAGGGTGTAAAATACGGTATATGACATCCAAAACATGATGTCACAGTAAATAACTCTGCTTTTGTATTTAACACATAAACATAGGAACTGTAATTAAGGCTATTGGCAGGTCTAGCTGTATACACATATAAGCTATACTAGCAACCTAGGACAGGTCTTAGCTGGCCAGCTACATGGGCCGTCGAGGTGTGGACTGTCTAGGGCTGGCAATGCTAACCCCCCCCCCCCCCCCCCCGACCTCCATGTAGGCTGAATAAAAATGACGGGCCCCAGGAAAGGATGCAGGACGAATTTGTGGGGTGTGGAGAGAGGAAGGGTCAGAACTGGAGGGTTTTTGAGCATGTGTGGTGGAGGGAGTTTGGAAAGAAGTGGGAGGAAGATAGTGTGGAGGAGAAGGAGAAGAAGAAAATGAGGCAGAAGGGAACACATGCTCAGGGGTGAGAATGGGATGGTGTTTGGGAATGGGAAGGTTGCCTTGAATGGGAAAGTTGTCGGAAAGGGGCTGAGGGATAGGTGTGGGATAAGGGGTAGGTGTGGGATGCTGGGCGGGTGTGGGATGGGGGCGGTGCAAGATTTCCCACGACCCGTTCTCAACCATGTTTTTGAACTCATGCACCTGCTTGGGCGACATTTGGTCCATCACAGGGATTAAGGTTAGCGCATAAAGGTGGTGAGGGTTGAGTTGACTCGCCGACTCCACCCCCTCCCAGCAACGTATCATGTCATCCCTCATTAACTTTATTTCTTCCGCAAAACCTGCTAGAGCATCAGACACGATCTCTACAAGGTTCACAAAATCACTGTGACGGCTCCTACCAGATCTCTGGCTGTTCAACATGGCTCTCAAATTCTGGTGGAAATTTAAGAGCCTCTGTTGAACATAGGGACCCGGTAGGGGACCAGGATTGTCCTGAGCAGCTTCATGACGGACAGGAAGGTTGGGGGCGGCGGTCTGTTCCGGGTCCGCCTCAAGAGGTGGGTCAGGCACCCCCGAGTGCTGCTGGCAGTTCTGTAGGAAAATAAAAAGTAAATAATTGGCCTTCAAATACTGAATCCAGGTTCTATGCTATGGCTACCTCCGACCGTAGGGAGCTGCCCGAAACAAAGGGGCCAAACCCTCCTCTGTGTCAGACATCCCCTTGTACTCAGTGGGAGAGGAAAGCAAACGCTTTTTCCAGTCCAAAAAAAATAATAATTACCTTCCTAGTGCCAGCGTCCATCTTAGGAACCCCAATGCCGCACTATACATATATGGTGGTCTTGAGGTTGCTGCGTATCCACTCGGGGCCTGAACCTCCACTCTTGAAGTGGTCCCTGATTGACCGCCACCGAATGAGAACTTTTTGAACTGTGTGAAAAAATAATTAGCATGCTGTTAGGTTAACAACAATATGAATGTGGTAAAAAGACATATTGCTGTACTTACCACATTGCCTCTGAGCTGCCACGATGAGATCCCCCCAGGTGGTGAATAACGCCTCACCGATCTCCCTCCAGAGCTGCTGGGTGCGCTGATGTTTAGCATGGTGGCGGTCAGTGTGGTCCCATAAAGCGGAACATGCCTCGACCAGTTGGATAAGGAGTTCATTATCGATGTGAGGGACAACGAACTCCTCATCTTCCCTGGTGGAGACTCGGAAACCCTGGAATAAACTGAAAAACAAAATTTTGTGAAAGTCCAAAAACCAAATGCAAATTAGAACTACGTATTCGATTCTTACATGTCTCCGACCGCCACGGGCTCTCCCACGAACTCTGGAGGAGACTGGGGGATCCTGCCCGGCGGCTCTAGGTGCAGGTTCCTAACAAACCATAATTATTTTTTTTTAAAGAGAAAATTTGCTTGGTTCACCTCCCTTTGATGCGACTGAGGCCCCGTCAGAGGAGCGATGCTCCTCCTCCACAGATGATGAAGAAGACTACAGTAAAGTACATATTGATTAATGCAAAGAATACAACTGTATTACAAACTCCAAGTATTGCTTGTTATACTTACTGGCTGCGCAATTCGCCTTCTCCTTCTGGGTGGGCTTAGATCCTCAGATCCAGATGGTGAAGACATCTGTACGAGACATAATACAAGACCAAATGCAGATTTAAAATGGTATATGAACATGTTTAGAGCACCATTGACAGAGATATCACATTTAAAAAAATATTTATTTCAAGAATTTACTTTTGAGTAGATAAGCCCGTGCTTGTCCACCACAGAAAATCCTTCCAATTTAATTTTTTCTTTTTTTAACGGGTTTTCGAAGATTCTAAAAAAAAAAAGAAAAAATCAGGGAGAAAAAGTGTGGACAAATAATAGAATATATTTACATCTTCAGTTTACTGTTTCTTCTTACGTGTAGCAGCCATCAAAAGAGTCAATGGCATTTCTCTCCACCTGCCATTCGTGTATAGTTGTAGTTACCACAATAGAATTCAAGACGGTACAAATCACTACTGCCAGATTCTTGAATATGACGGATATTTCTGGAACTTTGTAAACAATATTGAATATAAAATTGTCAAGACTCTCAATATACAGTATGAGCTGCATTATAGAGGTACTATACATTTTTCAGGCAGTATAACGGGAAGAGCTACGTCTCACCCCTACTTAGGTGGTATATTTCTATGTCATCACATACTGTATCTAGGAAACTTAAAGGGCCAGAAACAACAATTCCAAGCTTCACAGGTAGAAACAACACAGCCAATGTAAGAAAAAACAAACAGAATATCCATTTAAAGAGGTAGTCTTGTGAAGAAAGATCCTTTATTTCTTTTTCTCTTTATTTTTATTTTTTGTAGATTTAGATAATGAATCACCCCAGGTCTTGTTTTCCCAACCTCCACCAATCCACAAGTTATGTCTGACTATACATTTCCTTTCAAACATCAGATAACATCAAATAATTTCCTTTCAAACAGCCGCTGAGTGGCTGATCATGATGTAATGCATGGATGGTTTGGGTCTAGAGCAGGACCTGTTTCAACATAACACCTCTCGATTTGGCTCCTAGAACTGGGTCTTGAGCGGGGAACTGGTAGGACGTGAGAGATATTGACCTCTAAAGTTTGAGAATGATGAAAATATATGATATGTTCCTGTGACATTATATACATTTGGCACAAATTACAGCAACACAGATACCAGCAAAGATGAGGTTAAAAATTCCCTGCATGATAAATCTCCCACATTGTGATATTCCTTTGTTATTTCTGTGGGGAATGTATTATTAAATTGGCAACAGGGACTGTAAACTTCTAGATAGGGTTATGTGCTCCACTGCAGGCATTCACTGGTGTTATTGATGATATATCTCCATGCCAGACCAGTGAATGGCTATAGCGATGCACATAACTCCATTAAAGAGCATGGATTGGACCTTTGGCTCTGGGACAGAGTGAAGGGTAGCAGGTGAGTGTTTGTGTATATTTAGGCACACCACTGTCCTGCCAAAATTTAAAATGGGGTATAAAACTGGAAACCCCTTTAAACAAGTTGTACCAAGTCTATACCTTGTCCCCTATCCATCAGAACTGGTGAACATGACCCCTCATGTTTGTGATTGGTGGTAGTCTCAGCAGTCAGACCCCCAGTGATCAGCTAGTTATCCCCTAACCTATGGATACTTAAAACTTGGCACAACCCCTTTAAAGCAGCTCTGTCACCAGGATCAACCCTATTAAACCAGGCATACTGCCTGGTAGGGATCATCATGCTGATTAAAACTATACATTTCTTTTGTCTGTATGCTAAATAGCTGCAGAGATATCTGCATTTTTAGTAATATGCAATTGAGCAGCTTCGAGCACTAGGAGGCAGAGCTGAATCCCTTGAGCACTGCTTTGTAACACCCTCTGTGTTCTGCACACACCCCCCCCCCCACCACTTGATTGACAGGGTTAGACATGCTGAGGGCAGAGCTGTGTCCTAGCATCTACATATCATATACATTATTTACTATAGCTTTACCACATTGAGGTATGCTTAGAAAGCTTATCTACATATTACTGCTTTATCCACAAGCAAAATATATGTTTATAAAGACACCAATAATATGTGTTAGTTTATATGCATAGAACAACTTGTTTTCTCTATGTAGTAATGGGGGGAGTTGTCGGAGCACAAGGGGTGTTACAAACCAGTGCTCAAATGATTCAGCCCTGCCACCAGGTGCTCAAACCTGTTCATTTGCATATGAATAAAATTGGAGATATCTCTGCAGCTGTTTAACATACATTGATGAGCAAAAGGGTAACAATGTTTAGAACTTTTGAATTTCAGGCTCCATATCTCACCATCCACTACAGCTTCGAACTACCATCGTTTTATAGACCATCATCTTGGCTATCTCATACATTAATTGGACTTGCAACTATTTAGCATATGATTAGTTATGCAGATTCTTGTCATGTAACTGCATTGTTACTGTTTTGCTCCTGGTGGTTGAACAATCCTTTTTCTTCTTCTATACTACAAATTACAACCTGTTCTCACATTACCTAATAGCTCATTGTGTTATTAGGCTGATTCCTAAGCGAAAGGTTGCTGGTTCGAATCCAGGAGCAGCCATGAAGAAGATTTCCCAAGAAAAGAGAAACAGCATCATCCAGCTCATCGATAGTGGTATCTCGGCCAAGAAAATTGCCAAACTGCATCATGTGAGCGCCATGACAGTTGGAAGAATATGAAATGAAGTCCGTCCATCCATTCCAAAGCCAAGAGGTGGATGTTCAGGCAAAATATCGGAGTCAACAAGTCGAGAAGGTTTATCATCACAAGGTTTATCAGTTCTGGCGCGACAAACACTGCAGTGGAGGTGGCTCCTATGCTTCGTAATAGTGAGATCACAGACATCCATGCAAGCACCATGCGAACGATTTACACAGGTTTTGAATGGTGGCCCGAAAAAAGGTGAAGAAGCCTTGACTTCAATATCGTCATAAGAAGTGTTGGCCTGACTTTTCAAAAAAGTATGAACAGTGGACATTAGAAGATTTGAAACGGGTGATTTGAGACAAAAGTCAATAGATTGAGCTCTGATGGGTGCAAATGGGTATGGAAGAAACAAGGGAAAAGGGGGCTAAATGGATCGAGAAATTGAAGGAACTGTCAAGTTTGGTGGAGGAAACCTGAGGATACGGGGTTGTTTCACAGCCAAAGGCGTTGGATACTTGACCAGGATCGATAGTGGTCTCAAAGCTAAGCTATAGGTGAGTATCCTACAAGACGAGTTACTTCGGACACTCGAGTACTATGAGTATGAAAAGGACAACATAGTGTTCCAGAAGGACAATGACCTGAAGAATACGTAGACATTGGCAAAAAAATGGTTCAATAACAATGTAGTAGAGGTGCTGGATTGGCCCCCACAGTCCCCAGACCACAACCCAATCAAACATTTGTTGGTAGAGTTGAAGAAAAAGCTGTATTCGTACTCAAGCAGTTGACCAAGAAGTATGCACCATCATTGGGAATGTGTAGAAGAGACTGGGAACAGATTTTGGTTGAGACATGCTTGAATCTGATCAAGAGCATGCCCAGAAGGATTTAGGCAGCGTTGAAAGCCAAAATACAAAATAATAAAAATAAAAATTTAGAATTTTAGGAGCAAAACAGTAACAATGAAGTTACATGACAAGAATCTGCATAACTAGTCATATGCTAAATATTTGCAAGTCCAATTTATGTATGAGAAGATTGTCTATAAAATGATGGTAGTCTCACATTCGAAGCTGTAGTGGATGGTGAGGTATGGAGCCTGAAAGTCAAAAGTTCAAAACATTGTTACCCGTTTGCTCATCAGTGTACAGACAAAAGAAAGGTATTGTTTTAATCTGCATGATGAGTCCTACCAGCCAGTATGTCTGGTTTAATAGGGTTGATCCTGGTGACAGAGCTGCTTTAAAGGGTACCTGTCACCGGGATTTTGTGTATAGAGCTGAGGACATAGGTTGCTAGATGGCCGCTAGCACATCCACAATACCCCGTCCCCATAGCTCTGTGTGCTTTTATTGTGTAAAAAAACTGATTTGATACATATGCAAATTAACCTGAGATGAGTCCTGTACGTGAGATGAGTCAGGGACAGGACTCATCTCGGGGTAATTTGCATATCTATCAAATCGTTGTTTTTTTTACACAATAAAAGCACACAGAGCTATGGGGACTGGGTATTGCGGATGTGCTAGCGGCCATCTAGCAGCCCATGTCCTCAGCTCTATACACAAAATCCCGGTGACAGGTTCCCTTTAAGGCTGGTAGTGATCTCATATGAAATAGTGATGCATAAGAAAAAATGAAATTCACCATTACGATGGATGATGTCTTCATTCTTAATTTTCTAAGCTTTCTTTATTGAAACCTCCCTTGTGAGCTAGTAGATGGAAAGTATGGTAGATATAACTATGTTATGACATTGATTCTAAGTGAATCATTTGAACATTATGAATACTTTTCCCGAACCAATGTGAATAAGGAAAGATGGAAGGTTAATCTCCCTGTGAAGGACTGTAAAAAAATCTCAGCTTTATTTAGAGAAAATATTTGCTTAAGGATTAGTGTTGAAGTGGTTTATGGGTCACGTAAATGAGCTTTTTTAGGTGAAGTTGAGGTTCAGTGATGGAAAGGAGCTAACTGTAGGATTAGTGGCGGTGTCTGGGATGGATCAGCACAAGTGGTCTCACTCGGGAACGTCAGGTAGACAGCTCCTTCTTATATCAACATATGGCTTAGGTGTAATGAAGGGGAGATCGGATCAGTCAGTCATAGACCGTATTTCAGGACCAGGATAGAAACATAGATGTGTCATATGAAATATATCTGACTAATATAAATCAAGACATTTGGTATTAGTGATGTATACAGCTCTCACACTTTAACTCCAGAAGATGACAGGGAAACAAATTAATCCTATTGCATTGGCAGTAGACTTGGTAGAGGATTTTCCTATAACTTAATTCCTTTGTATCTCAGGTGACATGGAGTTGTATCAAGGCAGGTTTAGCAAGACTGCACGGTGGTGCAAAAGTCTCCTGGACCGATTTGTGTGTTTAGGTGAGGGGCGGCAAGCATGAGCCCCGTGTCTGAAAGCTGCCTTGTGTATCAGTATTGCCTCCAGCAAACACACACTTGCCAGAAATGTCAACTTTCCCGGTTTCACCTGGGTTTCAGACCCCCTCTTTAAGGCATTTGGCCACCCAGGTTCCAGGTACTACTGCACTGAATTGTACCTAAGCTTACAGGACATAGATACAATTGAGCAACTGCCTCAGCACTGGTGGAACAAGGGAACCATTAGTTGCCTGCCATGCCAGTCTGCGCTTTTTGGTTATGTAGGCAGCAAATTGTAGTCATTGCACCAACTGCAATGCTCTGCAGGAGCAGGCCTGACCAAAAGAGGTTTGCATCGATGGATTACAATGTTGGATTGAGACAGGCGAGTATCCTTCTAGAGTGTTTAGACACATAAAGGGGGCACAGAACCTGACACTACATACAGGGGACACAGAACCTGGTGCTATGTATAGGGGGGCACAGAACCTGACACTACATACAGGGGGCACAGAACCTGGTGCTATGTATAGGGGGCACAGAACCTGGCACTGCATACAGGGGGCACAGAACCTGGCACTATATACAGGGGGGACAGAACCTGGCACTATATACAGGGGGGACAGAACCTGGCACTATATATAGGGGGCACAGAACCTGGCACTATATATAGGGGGCACAGAACCTGGCACTATATACAGGGGGAACAGAACCTGGCACTACATACAGGGGGCACAGAACCTGGTGCTATGTATAGGGGGCACAGAACCTGGCACTGCATACAGGGGGCACAGAACCTGGCACTGCATACAGGGGGAACAGAACCTGGCACTATATACAGGGGGGACAGAACCTGGCACTATATACAGGGGGGACAGAACCTGGCATAATATACAGGGGGCACAGTACCTGGCATAATATACAGGGGGAACAGAACCTGGCACTACATACAGGGGGCACAGAACCTGGTGCTATGTATAGGGGACACAGAACCTGGCACCATATACAGGGGGAACAGAACCTGGCACTATATACAGGGGGGACCGAACCTGGCACTATATACAGGGGGGACACAACCTGGCACTATATGCAGGGGGCACAGTACCTGGCACTATATACAGGGGGAACAGAACCTGGCACTACATACAAGGGGCACATAATCTGGCACTATATACAGGGGGCATGCTGATATATGGTGCCATATTTTCCCTAGAAGCAGTGCATATAGCGGAGAATACCTCCATAATTGGTCAGCTGGTTCATCCTGCAATTTCTTTTCTTATGGTTTATGTATTAATTGTATACTGTGGGGTGTCATACTATATACTGTAAGGTGTTATACTATATACTATAGGGTGTTATACTATATACTGCATGCAGTGGGGTGTTGTATACGATATACTATGAGTGGCTAGGGGTGTTATACTATATATTTGGTATAGTTTTCTTTCATATTTACCAGAAGAAAAAAATATGGGATGAAACATGAAAGAGGGGATAGTCAGGGCAAATGGAAGGAGGCGGCCCAAAATGGGTAAACAACGCCAGGCCTATGATATACGTTTTTGGGATGAAATTATTTTTATAAATGGTAATTTTAACATGGCATACATAGAAACAAAAAACAAACCAATTAGCAATGACCAATTTGTCATTTGTGCCATCACTTAGGTTCTATTCCATCAAATAGACACTGGACAGACCAGTGGGATCTGTTTGGATACATTTGGCTTCAATTTTGGTCCATTGAAAATGAATTTGTCGTGTGTGTGCTGCTGAAACTGATATAGATAGGAAAAGCTAGGCATGAAGGAAGACCTGGGGAATCAAATACAGTGTGGAATGTAATAAATCAATATAACTAGAGATTAAAGGGGTATTCTGGTTGTTTCAAGTTATTCCCTACCCTCAGGGTAGGGGATAACTAGTAGATCAGTGGGGGTACTACGGCAGGGATAACTGATCACTAGAGTTGAGCGAACCCGAACTGCAAAGTTCGGGTTCGTACCGAACTTTGCGAGTTCGGGTAACCGGACCCGAACCCGGACTTTTTCACTGAAGTTCGGGTTCGGTGTTCAGGTGATCAAGTGGATGAGGTGAGTTTTTTGTTTGTTTAACCCCTCAATAGACATTTTATTTAGCAATCTGTTTTAAGAATGCTATTATTTTCCGTTATAACCATATTATAACAGAAAATAATAAAGTGAATTTCGGGTTCCCATTGACTTAAATGGGGTCCGGGTTCGGGTCAAATTCGGGTCCCGAACCCAAACTTTGACCTGAAGTTCCACGGCTTCGCTCAACCCTACTGATAACGAGAACGGGGGCCCTGTACCCCCTGCAGCCACCTTGAAATGCGTGCAGCCACTCCCTTCATTTCCATGGTAGCTGAGCACTGTACTTCGCAGTTCCCAGTTGTATGGTGCGGATCTTAGATCCGAATGGCCAGCCTACCTCAAAGTTTTGTGGGCACCAAACCACTATTCCCTTTTCACAGCAGTAAAGTCTTATTGCCATAAACGTGTGGTACCTTACTGTCTGAATCCAGCAACAACCTTGGTGGTTCTAGACCTTCTGTGAATCTCTTTTCTTTTTCCCTCCAGGCTAGTCTCTCAGTTAAGTCATTCTCTCGCAGCTTTTCAGTCTCAGGAATGATGTTTCTTGGATAAGGCTTTTTTGGGCCTACTTGGCAAAAGCTCACACATGCAGGTCTTGCCTCTAGCTTTGCTCAACTAAGACTCACACTAGCCAGTAGGCTCAGTAGGCGGGAGCAGTCCATCACCCTGAAAACTATGATAATACTAGACAGAGGGGGCACACTGACCATAAAGAGGAGTGCAAAAACAGTTCATACACTATAATATCCAAAAACCAACATATAAAAATTGTATACAATAAAGGGTGTGCCGGTGTAAATAAAACCAGGCAAAGGCAATAGCTCACGAAAGTCCACAAAGCTGGGCTTTACTGACGTTACACGTGGGGACTCTCTGACAATGCTTACCTAACAGTTTGGGTCGTATTTTATAAGGTATTGTGCTACTTTCATTGATGGTGCATTATCAGGATTTCCTTGATATTTGATTGAGTCTGATATTGTCCTGGACTGTACATGATTGTTCCTTATTTGTGGACTTTAGTGAGCTATTGCCTGTGCCTGGTCTTATTTATTTCGGCACACCGTTTATTGTGTACAATTTTTAAATGTTTGTGTTTGTGTGTTTTTCACAATAAAATTGTTCTATTCATTTTATTCATTTGGAGGTGCATTCCGATAGTGGTTTTATTTGTGGTTTTTGTCACCCTGAAAACTAGGCTAAGACTTCCAGGGTTGTGTTAGGAAAAGATATTTATGACTCATCCTGATAAGTCATCATTATGTTTTCTAGGATAACTCCTTTAACTGTTTGTTGTTCATTCACAACCATTTGGGATACACAGTACATAAAAAAAATAAAAAAAATTAACAATAAATCTTAACACTTAACTCCATGTGATGATTTTCCGGTCCCCGGCTTGTGTACTTCTTGTCAGAGTACGGACTGTGCCATGTGCGTCTCTGCAACCAATGACTGGTCTCAGCAGTGACGTGTCCCCAAGTGGCATGTAACCCAACAATGACGTGCTGCTTGGGCACACATAATCACTGGGCTCAGTCATTGGCTGCAGAGGTGAACATGACCCCATCCAAACCCTGGTTGGAAGTACACAAGTTGGGGACCAGAAGATCATCAAAAAGGGCCAAGGTGCCAAAACGGAGTGGCAAGGAGAAGGTGAGTATACTTTTTTCATTAGGTAACACGCTACAGGGGGTAATTAAAAATGGCCATAATCCTGGAAAAGGGTCTGCAAGATGGATAGAGTCAACAGGATTTATTCCTCTTACCTGATACTGAGAGATAATTTGGAGCCGAGGTGACTGAGGTATCTGGTCACTGCTTGTCCTCACCTGCTATATTTAAATACATGTTAGGTGTTACTAAACCAATGTTATTGACTATTGAAATAGCAGGTATTTATGGTATTTTTTTTTGTACCCTAGGTGCATGGTGACACACTGGACTATAAAGTGGCCGGTAAGTGCTTTAATATTATTGTAGGTATGGTGGAATACTTTTGACTATTGGTGGTTGGAATATATCAACGAGAAGTGATCTAACTTGTTCATGGGGGTGTGGAATTCGTACAAGAGCTGCAGCCTTGCAGGATAGTGCATTTTTGTCACATTCAAGTGGATGGAAAAAAGGTGAAGTGCTCTACATTGCCACTTCTACGTAGATGGCGTGCAGGCAGACTGCCCCATGGAAACAGTCGCATTTGCAAGAGTGGTACAGCCCCTTCAAAAAGCTGATCATCAGACTAATAGACCATTAGTATCCTGAATCTGGAAAACTTTAAAGGGGTTTTCTAACTTTTTATACTGAAGATCTATCCTCAGGATAGGTCATCAGTATCTGATCGGTGGGGGTCCGTCACCTGGGACCCACACCTGTCAGGTATTTGAGGAGGCTGCAGCGCTCACTGAGCCCTCCTCAGAGCTTGAGTGGGGCTGAGCTGTGTCTAGGCCATGTGACAGATGAATGTGACATCACTGGCCTAGGGTAAGCTGCGAGACGGCTGTGGCACTCAACAAAGCCCTGCGGCCTCCTCAAACAGCTGATTGGCGGGGGTCAGATACTGATGACCTATCATCAATATAAAACATCAGCAAACTGCAGCAATCCGCCTCCCAACTAGATAAACTATCTGAGACTCAACTCCTAGTCCAAGCGTTTTGTTCACAGGCTGTAACACTGAACAAGGGAAAAAATAGAAATACAAAATGAATACCAACGGTAGAATGAGTAACATAATGCTATTAGCATTCTGCTAGTGTTACTAGACTACATGGCACTATATAATCTTTTATCATTTGGCGTCCCTTATATGCCTGCCAGCAAAAGGCTATCACTAAGCAAAAGCTTTTGAGTAATCCATATACAAAGTCATGCTATTATTTAATCGGCATGAGGAGTCTTATAGGCCAGGTAATGCTCCTCTGGAATTTTGGGGAGAAGGTATGCAAATAGGCGGTTAGCAAGCTCTGCCTCTCACACCCTGATTAAGGAGAGATGGTACTCCCCAGATCCCGACCTAGGCCTCTCACCCAGTTAAGCCAGTACTCTATGCTCTGCACTGATGAGGGGCAATCACCCCAAAACAGCTACCTTATAGTATAGCTACCCCCGGACAGAGCTTGCTAAGAGCTCAATTGCGTACCTAATTCCTAGAATTCCAGAGGAGCATTGTCCAGCCTATACGACTCCTCACGCCGATTTAAGGCGCTCTCCATAAGGAGATCTAGTACCCACCAAATGTTGTGGTGTTATTCGTTTATTACTCTTGCTTTTTTTTTATGATAAATGTAAAATGTGACCTGTGCACATGCTAAGGCATTATACTGTTCTTCTACATGTTTTTGCCACCACTTGGCTGGTGTTTCTGGTCCATCAACAGCTATGAAACTGGAGCACTTCTTAGAAAAAGTTCTTCAATGCTTAGAAAACTTGCGGCTCAAGGGTTGATCTCTGTCCAAATTTCATTGTAATAACTTGTCACTTGCATTTATTCAAAGGGTCGTTGTGTTTTCTTGTCCAAAGATAACATTAAATAGCACCCACCTTCCTTTCCCACAGTCTGTAGAAGCTTAATCTTAATCCTTGGCTAGTGTCGTCTGTCCGGTCATAAGTGCCTGATATGCTTCTTTCACCACATCTTTCTTATTGCTGCCTGCTGGTGACGTTCTCACTCTTTTTAAGATTGTGGATGTTGGAGTAATCCAATGAAGGAGGGCAGGAATTCAGAAGATGCTGGATCTGCACAAAGGTGGCAAAACTTTGCATTTAAGAACAGTAAAATTCACTCATCAAATTCTAAACTTCAAGGGTTTGGAAAACCCATTTCAAACACAAAATTACTGAATTCTAAATTAATAAAGTAGAGGTCGCCTACTGGAGACCTTCTTCCATCATCCACAGTGGTAGAGAACGGCTACAAGGAACTTCTCTCACTTTGGAGGGTCCAGGATGTTATTGTGTTATACATACTAAGATTTTGTACCAAATTTAAATGTAATGTGATAGTTATTCCCTATGCTGTGAGTTACATTTAAATTTGTACCAAATTTAAATGTAACTCACAGCATAGGGAATAACTATCTGATTGGTGTGGACCATCAACACCAATTTCTAGAATGGGGGTCCTGTTCTCCTATCTGAATGGAGCGCAGGCAAGCATTCCCACACCCACTCCATTCATCCTCTATTGCTCTACTGGAATTTCTCATACGCTGTACTCGCCATAAAGCCCAAAAACTTTGAGCAGTGCCCTGTGGACATGGCTGTAATTTCCATTCTTTTTTAAATTTCCCCGGTGTCTCTTTTTTTTAAAGTTGACTTGTTCTCAGCATTTTCATGATTCAGACCCTACTGTTACTTTTCGGGTGCCTTCACACACGGCAGATTTTGTAGCAGAAAATTCCGCAACTAAAAGTCAGTTCCATTCATCTTAATGGAGCTTGCAGAAATCCATGTGCTTGCTGCCCAATTGAAATGAATGGAAGAGATTTTCAGTTGCAGAATTTTCTGCTGCAAAATCTGCCATGTGTGAAGGCTCCCTTATGATTTATCGCACTGAAATCTCATTGAAGCAGTCAGTCCTAAAATACTTTCATTAACCATTCCAAAACGCTTTAAATAAAACCGTCTAACCTTTGTGTTGTAGTAGGCACAATACTTTCACCCTCAGATAAGAGACCAGTCCAGAGAATGTTGTCCCGCTATCAGTAATACATTCTATGATCTCTCACTATCTCTTTCACACCTAAAGGTTATTGTGAGAGGTTTTAGCACATGTTGGTTCTGCGCTGACTGGTAAGATTACCGTACTTGTTACCACAGTCGGCCATTATACACATTCCTTCTATAGTATCACATTATAATTCTACATTTACATCCACTGGGCTGCAACTAAATAGCATCCCAGTACTACATACAGTAAGGGAACAAATACATTAGGCAGTAGGTCGTATAAAGGCACTCATTATACACATGCTGTATAGGATCTCACTATACAAATTAAAGTGTACCTGAGGGAAAAAAAAAAAGTTTGCATAATGGCTGTGCTTCTTTGTAAAATCATAACTGTGGAACAATAAGCAAGATACCACTGCACACTCAAATTATGATGCAAAATGTTTTTTATTATTTACAATATCCTCCAAATAGATTGGCAAAAAAGAATGTCTAGAGTATATGTGTCACATATACTCTAGGCCTGTGATGGCTAACCTCCGGCACTCCAGCTGTGGTAAAACTACAACTCCCAAGATGAACACTAGTTCTCAGAACTCCATAGAAATGAATGGAGCATGCTGGGAGTTGTAGTTTTACCACAGCTGGAGCGCCAGAGGTTAGTCATCACTGCTCTAGGTATTCTTTTTTTCAAATTTATTTGGAGGATATTGTAAACAATAAAAAACATTTTACTTGCATCATAATTTAAGTGTGCAGTGGTATCTTGCTTATAATTGGATTTGGGATTACACCCACTTCACTTTGCACCTCACAAACAGACATAGAGTGCAGCGCAACAACACTATATAACCTTGGAACAGTTATGTTTGGGCTTCACTAATGTTTCTTTCAGCCATCGTATTCCCTGTTTCAGCTGCACAGCTAGATGCATTTCACTCAGAAGCAGGGGGTGCATCCGTTCTGTGAAATCTGCTAGAGCTGTACTGCTGTGACGTCCTTCCCATTACTTCCAACTATGTTTGTTTTCAGCTCACAGAACATATAAGGAGGGAGAGATCACACTTAAAGACACACAGGAGGCTCCTATTATCTCCTAAACCTGTGTGGAAGCAGTTCTTTATCAGGCTCAGGATTTTAACTATCTCTGACACCCCCCCACTTCCTCTCAGCCGTCTTCTGAATCTCTGTTACTAGGGATGGATCTTGCCTGACAACAGGAAGTGGACTGCAAATTAGGTGGAAGTGAGACCCCTAGTGGCCATGACTTTACAGTTTTTTTTTCCGGTGGATGCAGGCAGATTTTTTAAATGAGGTGATTTAGAAATTGCTAATCACAGCATTCTCTTTTAAATGAAATTTAGTGAAAATACAGTGACTCTTTAAGGGAAATAGATTTTTTTGTTTATTGCACATTATCATTATTCACCTCACGTTTATGGACTCCCTTTAATATATGTGCCAGTGGCATCTGTCATCCACAGGTGAATATGTTTAAGCTCTTAACAACAAGGCCCATTTGTCACTTAAATGGGTGTTGGCAAGTATTAAAGGGTTGTCCCGCGAAAAATATTCTACATTTTTTTTCAAACCAGCCCCTGGATCTGAATACTTTTGTAATTACATGTTAGTTATTCATTAAAATGTATCTGTAAAGCGCCACCTGCTGTTTGTTCTTTTTCTTATTTCTTTGTCCGGCTCACTGAGAAGGCCGCACATGCTCAGTTTCATCTTTCAACTGCCTCCTGAGCTGTGATAGGGAGAGCTGAGACACGCCCCCTGAGCTGCAGCAGAAAAGACACTCCCCTGAGCTGTCAGCTTGATATAAATTGAGCAGAGCAATGAATAGGGAGATCTCTGGATCCATGTGAGATACAGGGCTGGTTCTAGCTTTGTTAAAAAGAGATTGTCATGTACTACCGTATTTTTCGCCCTATAAGACGCACCTGCCCATAAGACGCACCTAGGTTTTTGAGGAGGAAAATAAGAAAAAATATATTTTGAACCAAAAGGTGTGCTTTTGGTGGGTTTTGAACTAATGGTGGTCTGTGGATGACACTGTTATGAGGGATCTGTTGAGTTTACTGTTATGGGGGATCTGTGGGTGATACTGTTATGGGGGATCTGTTGGTGACACTGTTATGGGGATCTGTGGGTGACACGGTTATGGGGGATCTGTTGGTGACACTGTTATGGGGATCTGTAGGTGACACGGTTATGGGGGATCTGTGGGTGACACTGTTATGGGGGATCTGTGGGTGACACTGTTATGGGGGATCTGTGAGTGACACTGTTATGAGGGATCTGTGGGTGACACTGTTATGGGGGATCTGTGGGTGACACTGTTATGGGGGATCTGTGGGTGACACTGTTATGGGGGATCTGTGGGTGACACTGTTATGGGGATCTCTGGATGGCTCTTATTGGGGTCTCTGGATGGCACTGTTATGGGGATTTGTGGATGACACTGTTTTGGGGGGGATCTGTGGATGACACATATATAGCATCTTATGCTATGTGTCATCCACAGATCCCCTCCATAACAGTGTCCCTGTAGTGTTAATGACCCCCAATACAGGGGGTGGGGGTTGCATCTGGTTTTATAATGACAGCGGGGCCCGTGCAGTGACTGTATTCTACTACACGGGCCTCGCTCACTGTATATAATCGTATCTGTAATTGTAAGCATTGTTAATGTAAAAAAATTTGGGGTAATCAGCGCCTGTATTACTTACAAGCGCTCAGTAGCAGAGAGGAGGTAGGAGGCAGGCCGGGAGGATGGGCGCTGGCAGCGTGAGTCACTACGTCACGCGCCTGCGCCGCCCACCTTATGAATGAAGCAGGCGGCGTGGGCGCATGACGTAGTGACTCACGCTGCCAGCACCCGTCCTCCCGGCCTGCCTCCTCCCTCCTCTCTGCTACCGAGCGCTTGTAAGTAATACAGGCGCTGATTACCCAGAATTTTTATACATTAACAATGCTTACAATTACAGATACGATTATATACAGTGAGCGGGGCCCGTCGTGTAGTAGAATACAGTCACTACACAGGCCCCGCTGTCATTATAAAAGCAGATGCCGGCCCCCAGCCCCTCCTCCCTCTCAGCTGATGCGACGTATCATTGAAAATTCGGCAAAATGCAGCATTCGTCCCATAAGACGCACTGCTATTTTTCCCACACTTTGGGGGGGGGGGGGGGATGCGTCTTATAGGGCGAAAAATACGGTATATGATGTCTGATTTTCATGTTTTAGATTAATCATGGGATAACCCCTTTATGTTCTCACTAAGTGATCAGTGGGGGTCCAACTGCCGGGTCCCTCACTGATTTCGAGAATAGTGGCCCATTCTCCAGTTCTAATGGATGGAGCAGCATGCTGAGCAGGAGAGATCATTTCCAGCACCCCCGCTAAGCAGCTGTTTAAATTACAGTGCCGTAATTTGTACTGAGGCTGTGCTTGGTATTGCAGTCCAGCAAATAGCTGAAAATAGGCCATAATGTCACTGGCCTAGGAAGAGGCTGCTGCGTTCACCGGAGCACTGCAGCCTCTTCAAGCAGCTGGTGGAGATGCCAGGAGTCTTTGAAAACCCCTTTAATGGACTTGTACCCTTTAGTTTGTGCTGTACTAAGAGATTTGTAATGGGGTGCCCACTGCTCATGCAGCACTAAGAAACCTTTCATAGTTTCTTATGGGTCAGTAGACAGACATCACAGATAAAACACATATGCTCAGACATTTCATGCTGTCTCCACATAGAACTTCAGAGACTTCTATGATTGATGTTTTCCAGATCCATTTTTAATATTTTATGACTGTGTTCAAACTCTCCTCGTAACTTTTGACTTCCGACCTACATTTTCTGACAAGGTTTTCCATGCGTTATTGTAGCCCGGCACGCAGCTGTCACAAGATAAATGAACAAAATATAGAACAAATGTATACAAGGATGATGGGGCCATTTCTTGTAAATGTTATATTTGGTATAAAATCTCCCAGTTCTATCTATCATATCCCCCCTGCAGGCTATAGTGCATGATTTAGTGTGTGGTTGTTGTTTTTTTTCTGAATGTATATGAATAATTATACACTAAAATATAGGAGCAATGTGCTGGGTATAATAGGTGCTTCTTCAATAAACAGGCTTTTAATCATAGTGTCCATACCTACTTGAAAAGACCTGTTGTCTTTATATTGAATATTCTGTGAAGATTCATTTCTTAACATACTTTTTTAGCAGTTTTTTTTTTTTTTTTTTTGAATACAGATCTTCAAATCACTTTTAGTGTAAATGATGGATGAATAGTAAATGATGGAATTCTGCCTGCAGCCACCACTAGAGGGAGCTTAGGAGCTGCCTGTTTTCTGTTTATACACTGAGCTATATAATAACAGTATACAGTAATCTCTAAACTCCCCCAAATGTATGAGAAAAATAAAGCAATCTTTGCTATGAAAAAAAAAAAGATATATAAAGAATAAATTGGCACATGAAGTTCGAGGGCAAACAATCATTTTAATGGTATCTTCTACACATAATAGCCAGTGATAAATTGGAAGGATATTTCAGTTGATTTTCTTTATTCATAAAGTTGGTTATAGTGCAGTAGTGTTCTGAATGAGCATGTGGTTCTGATTAAAGGGGTTATCCCAAAAGAGTATTACTATGCAATGAATAGAGCATTTCAAATGAGTCCCAGATGTGCCAAGATTGTCAATCCTGCAAATTTGGCTTGTTCTTGACTGAAGACCCTATCTGTAAGTGGGTGTTCCTGGGTTGGGTTGGGTTGTGCAGAGTTCAAATTGCCAGAATTTCAAATTTACCAGCAAAGATGTTTAAAGTATATTCCACTTCAAGGACAGTATGGCAGGCCATCAGGAAAGTTCAGAAAATTAAAGAATGTAAGTGAGTGAACTGAGAGTGAGTAGGAGAGGTGTCTGATAAGTGGTGAAAGAGGCATTTTACTATAATGAAATGTATTAAGTTTCTTTCCTTTGCAAGTGCCATTGATTTATGAGTAAACAGGTAGAATAGTTACTGTTTAAGTGATAAAACTCTGGCTTTTTGGTGGCACCACTAGGGGAAGCTCACTTAACTCAGTAATAATTCAGTGAACGTCTAAGTGCCCCTTCTGGTGACTGCTGCATCCAGAATTGTATTATTTAAAGGAAACCTGTGACATTGAGCCTGCAGACAGCAGGTTATAGAGCAGGAAGAGCTGAGCAGATTGATATATAGTTTTCTGAGAAAAGATTCAGTAAAACTTGTATTTCATTTATTAAAATTCCTGTTCATTCTGGGCTTTGGAGTCCAGGAGGCGGTCCTATCAGTCATTGACAGCCGTCCCTCTATGGCTGTGTATACAGAAAGAGCTGTCAATCATTAGTAGGGCCGCCTCCTGGACTTCAAAGCCGAGAATGACATTAACTGAATAAAATCCAGGTTATACTGGTCTTTTTCCATAAAGCTATATATCAATCTCCTCAACTCCTCCTGCTCTATAATATGCTGCCTATAGATTACATTGTATTTTCATGTTAACTGGTTCCCTTTAAAGGGGTTATGTCACTTCAGCAAGTAGCATTTATAATGTAGAGAAAGTTAATACAAGCCATCTTACTAATGTATTGTTATTATCCATATTGCTTCCTTTGTTGCCTGAATTCACTTTATATACTGCTTGTTTCCATGGTTACGACCCCTTGCAATCTAACGGTGGTGGCTGTGCTTGCACATTATAGGAAAAAGTGCTGGCCTCTCTGGTGGCCTAGACCGCGGGAGCTCACATAGACTGGTGCTGCAAGCACAGTGTGCAAGCACAGCCACTGGTGCTGGATTACAGGATTGTCGTAACCATGGAAACGAGCAGTATATACCATATTTTTCGCCCTATAAGATGCATCGGCCCATAAGACGCACCTAGGTTTTTGAGGAGAAAAATAAGAAAAGAAAACATTTTGAACCAAAAGGTGTGCTTTTAGTGGGTTTTGAACTAATGGTGGTCTGTGGATGACACTATTATGGGGGATCTGTGGATGACACTAATATGGGGGATCTGTGGATGATGCACTGGTATGGGGGTCTGTGGATGATGCACTGTTATGGGGGCATCTGGGGATGGCACTGTTATGGGGGCATCTGGGGATGGCACTGTTATGGGGGCATCTGGGGATGGCACTATTATGGGGGCATCTGGGTATGGCACTATTATGGGGGCATCTGGGGATGGCACTATTATGGGGGCATCTGGGGATGGCATGACACTGCTATGGGGGGGGGGATCTGTGGATGACACATAGCATCTTATGCTATGTGTCATCCACAGATCCCCCCCATAAGAGTGTCCCTGTCTAGTGAATGACCCCCAATACAGGGGGTGGGGGTCGGCATCTTGTTTTGTAATGGCAGCGGAGCCCAATGCAGTCACTGTATTCTACTACACCGGGCCCCGTCACGTGCCTGCGCCGCCTGCTTCATTCATAAAGTGGGCGGAGCAGGCGCGTGACGTAGCGGTGTATCAGTGTAAAATTGCAGCATTCACCCCATAAGACGCAGTGCTATTTATCCCCCACTTTTGGCGGGGGATGGGGGGAAGTGCATCTTGTAGGGAGAAAAATACAGTAATTTAATAGAAAATGAATCCAGCCAGCAAAAGAAGCAATATGGATATTAACAATACTTTTCTAAGTGGTTCGTATCAACTTTCTCTACATAATAAATGCTGAAGTGACATGGCAGTGTGCACACTTTTTGCTGATGCTTTCTGACAATCTCCAGCAGAACAGTATAGAAAGTACTGGAAGAAGGGCTGTGAGGTGTGCACTGCCAGGCTGCCAACAGGAGCGCGCATACCGTACATAATACGCCTTGTTTATTTGGATTCTCCATAGTGACTTATGTTTCCAGGAAAGACGGTTTCTAGAACTGTAATGTCAACAAACCAGATTTGAGGAAAGACTTGTTTGCATCTCGTGCTCAGGTGAAGACGTTCATTTATTGATATTATCTCTGCAGCTCATCTCTAAATTTAAGATTAATTTGATCATGAGCCGCACATACGTGTTCTGCCCTATTTTATGGGACAGGCATTATTTTGGATTTCACAGTCGATTACATCCACAGATTACATTCTCTCTGCAGGTTTCGGCTTGTGCTGTGCAGAAAAACATAACATGTATGTTGTCCTTTCCTTGTACTTCAGCTTGTTATATAAAAAAATAAAATAAATATCCAATTAGTGAATATCTAGCCCATAAACTATATGTACTTGATGACCTGGATCTTCACAATTTACATGTGAAGAAGCGAACAGAACAGGATTCTATCACTGTGACAATATATATTTTCTCTTGGTTTATTGAGGACATTTAGAAAAAAAAGGAAATGGCTTAATTTAATTAACATTCTTTTATTACTTCTTATTCATAGCTACTACCGTGACACACCTTCAGATAGCAGGGTTTATATTGCACCTTTTATGAAACCCATTTTATATGCACAAACTCATTAACACATTTTTCATCTCTGTGTATAGCTGGTTTTATTATGATCCCCAAGCAATCCATAGATTAAATGGCTTTCCTCATGACCATGGCTGGATTTGGCATTTCTGAGGCCCCAACCAAAGTTATGTCTGAGGGCCCGTGTCGCACTTCTAAGTTTGGCCCTGTAGCACTGCTATGCTCCACCCTATAGTATTTCTATGCTCTGCCCACATCACACTAATATGGTGGCCCCTACACAGTGTATAACCCCATTATTGGTCCCCAACACAGTATAATGCCCCCTTATGTGCCCTTAACATAATACATTGCCCCTTATGTACCGCCAACACAGTATAATGCCCCCTTATGTGCCCCTAACATAATATATTGCCCCTTATGTACCGCCAACACAGTATAATGCCCCTTATGTAGCCCAACACAATATGGTGCCGGTTATCTGGCCCAAACACAGAACAATGTCCCCTCATGTGTCCCCAATACATAATGCTGCCCGCCTTATGTGACCTCAACACAATATGGTTCCCCCTTTTGTGTTCCAAACAAATTATTATGGTGCCCGTTTAGTGTCTCTAATATGAATACTCACCTAGCCACACTCCCATCACAAATGGTGTAGATCTCTCAATGCAGATCTGCTCTGGTCTTTCTGACAGCTAGACACAACAGGCGCAATGACATCACTTAATTGCACCCGCCAGCACCACACCCCAGGATCAATGGTATAGCAGAAAACTGATGGCTCCCTGTTTCACCATTTTGTTCCACCTCCTGAGGACGGGGAAGAAGTTGAAATAGGTGCTGCTACCAAGGTAACCATGCCAAGGTGCAGCACGGGGACCCCGTGAACCCATGGGCCACACACAATTGTGTGGTCTGCGTAGTGGTCAAATCCACCAACGTTCATGACAGCTGCCCCCTGTCCACTTGCCTTATTGTCACCTCTATGTTCCAGAGTTGAGGTCACTTCTGCAAGAGCGTCTGACAAGAGGGAAGTGTATACGCAGATGTAGCTCCTCAAGGCTTAACAGCCGATGGCCACCCTGAAGCCTTAGCCGCAAGGAGAGGCATTGCAGGAGGGAGGAGAAGTGGATAGATTGCTAAGGGTTGGAGTAGGTTGGAGCCATGACTAGTAGTAGGGACCTGGTGCTGGAAAAGGAAGAGATGACTGACATTCTGGTAGTAGTGTATCTTCTGTAGTTTTTCAAAGTCTTAGGGTACTTTCACACTTGCGGCATAGGATACCGTCAGGCAGTTCCGTTGCCGGAACTGCCTGCCGGATCCGGCAATCTGGATTCAAACGGACTGATCTGGATGCGGTATTAATTTTTTTGCATTTAAAGGTCTGCGCATTTTGTGTACGAATAAGCTATATGCTGAAGTTATATCTAAAATGTCATTATCTGGATATCATCGTAGATAAAAGATATATAGAAGTCTCCTTAATTAATTCATTAGCATTTCTATTACTTGGCTTTTCTCTCTAGTTCCCCACCTTCGCTTCCTATTATTCAAAAACATTTGGATGGTGATGAAGCCTTTTGTAAGATACAATCTAAAATATACTGAGAAATCTATAAATGTACAATACTCACCCAGTCTTCATCTAATGCCGCCAGTGATTTAATGGTTAATACTAGTTTGAAGTAAGAAATCATTGGAGGTTCTCATGTAGACTAAACACTAGCAAGCTCCACTGACTCTTCCAGCTTCTTTCTATTCTGGTTCCAGCTTCTCCATGAAGGCTCCTTTATTCATTTCGTTGCCTGGAACCATATCTCCACTGGTAAAACTAAGTGTGCATGTACTTTAAGGCTACGTCTACACGACGACATTAGGGCACAACTACACTGCAACATTTGTAGCACCAATGTCGCGCGACAATTTTTATAATGGCAGTCTATGGTGTCGCACTGCAACATGCTGCGACTGCGACGCAACAGTCGCAGAAAAATCCATCTCGAATGGATTTTCTGCGACTGTTGTGTCGCATCATGTTGCATGTTGCAGTGTGACACCATAGACTGCCATTAAAAAAATTGTTGCGCGACATTAGTGCAACAAAATGTCGCGCGACAAATGTCGTCGTGTAGACGTAGCCTAATAATGGCAAATGCACAGATGTGAAGGTCAATAAAATGAAGGACATAATCCTTGAAATGACCATTAACCAACCGATTTTGATTACAAGGGTTTTGGTATTTCATGAGTAGGTTTTCAATCAAAATCATGAAAATTAACCAAAAAAACTTAACTACAAATAGTATATATATATATATGTGCACCCACGATAACCTGTGAGTCTGTATTGGGAAATCAATTGTTTCCAAGAGATTAAAATGTGATAAATTTACTGCAAAATGTTTCAGACTGAATATCCCCCCTATTGCTTGACTAGACTGATATCAGTTCTAATCAGTTTATAACTGACATTCTCTTTCCCAATTTACTATTTGTCTGAGGGCCCATATTGCACTCCTAAGCTCCGCCCTGTAGCACTTCTATGCTCCACCCTATAATATTGCTAAACTCCTCCCACATCACACTGCTAATATGGTGACCCTTTATGTGCCCCCTACACAGTATAGTACCCCATTATGAACCCTCACATAGTATGATGCTCTCTTACGTGCCCCAAAACAGTATACTTCCCCCTTATGTGCCCCTAACATAATATGGTGCCCCTTAAGTGCCTCAACACAGAATAATGCACCTCTTCTGACATGTCTGTTTTAGTAACTATTTGCATTCTCCGTGTAATTTCAATTCTGGGAGGCAGTTCAATGCAGATGCCGCACAATTTCCGTTGTAGAATCCACGCTGAAACCCGTTACCAAAAATCCAATGTGTGAACATACTCTAAGGGAACGGCACAACGTGGAGCCATAAGAATACAGGCCCCAGAATTGTTCTTACATGGGGAATGCAGCCAGTTAATAAAAAAGTCATGTCAGGAGAGGCAATGAGTCCTCTTTAAGTTTCTTGCCTAATACTAACAGATACAGTATTTTCTTATTTCAGTTTCACTTTCTTCTCAATCTTATGGTTAATGCACACGAATGCAAACCGCAGGTCTCCAATATATGGGCACCGGCCACGTGTGCATCGTATCACAGATGCGAACCCATTCACTTCATTCACTTCAAAGGCTCCGCAATCCGGAAGATACGGAGCTGAGGCACAGAGCGGAAAGCCACAGAAGCACCGTGGAGCACTTCCGTGGCATTTCATTCTGTGCCTCCGCTCTGCAAAAAAATAGAACATGCTCTATTTTAATTCAAGTTGACTAGGTCTGCATCCACCAGCGCAGGCCACACAGACGATGCCCGCACATTGGGATCGCAATGCGCAGTACGGGCAGCACATGTTCGCGTTCATGAGCCCTTAGTCTAATGGTCAAGAAGGTTTTCTACAAGCTCAAGTGTTTGTTGCTTGGACATCTTTGGATCCTTTAGGTTTGGGAAATCACATCAGTGGATCTCCAACCTAGGGAACACCACTCCATGACCCCTAACAATACAGCTGAATAGTGACTGAATATTACCACCATACTGTTACTATAATATAATATTAGCTGTACACCAGTGCTCTGCAGAACTTGTAGGTGATTACAGTGCAGGTATATCCAATGACTAATAGTTGATGTCTCTGATTGGAATTGTTCACTTTTCTCATCTCTTCTATCTGGCCTGAGCCACCATGATGACTTCTTCCAGTCACGACTTGTTTCTGCAACATTTGCAACAGAGACATCTTTGGCGCCTCGCTTTTCCAGTATACCTTTCGCAAACCTACACAAACTTCCCATCTTGCTGATACCCCGTATTTTGTACCTGTTGCTGCCCCATCCACCTTTATTACTGTACCTGCTGTTTGATATAGTGCCCCCAAATATTGTTTTAGTATTTCAGATAAAATGGTGTAATAACTATACAAAAACAATAAAAACCATAGTACTAGGTATATAGTGCCCCCATAAAATGATAGTACTAGATACATAGCACCACATATTGTCCCCCAGTGAACTACAAAATAAAGTTCAACATTTTTACTTTCACATATTACTTTATTATATTATTTATAATAAAAAACTTTAAATTAAAAGTCAGATATAGGACCCATTGGCCCAGAATTCCTGCTAGAGTCTCTTACACTTTTACTTTGTATATAGCACTACAAACAAAAAAATAGCGGTCTCCTCAGTGTCCACAAAGTAATAATGCCCACCACTGTGCCCCTTATGTACTATTCATGCCAAGTTTGCTCTCTAAATAATAATAATAATCCTTTTGTACCCCCTTGTGCCCCCTTTCTACCCCTAGACAGTAATAATGCCCCCTGTATGCACTTTGAGGTAATATTCCCCCATGACTGCTCCCTAAAAATAGTAATGCCAGCTGTGTACCCTCTATAAATAGTAATTCTGCTCCCTTAGGGCAGGGAGGCAATGTTTCCCTGCTCTACCACAAGGACTCTGATGCACTTGAGAGTGGTGCTAACCTGGGCCACTCTATCCCTGGTGGTCCCCACAATACAAATCGGCCCAGGACCACCACATCCTACTCCCCGCTAGCTATGCCTCTACATTAGATCTTTATTTTCTATACTCCTCAGTGTCAAGATGACTGCTCGCTCAATTGCTTGTCGAAGAACAACAATGATAAAAATAGTAGTGAGATTTGGGTGGTAGATGATCAGCCCCATCCAATGTCTAAGCTGTAGGGATGTCTCTGACCAGCTAAAGATTTATAATATACTGTATAAAACTTATATGGAGACATTTTTCCTTGGCCTAGAACTGTACATAACAAGCAGAAACCTACTGTGAGCGATTGTATATTACCGTTCACAAATGATCCTCAGCAGTTACGTCAATCCGGGAGAAAGTTACACAAAAGGATCTGCAGATCTCAGCTACTGAGCTGTAATTCCTGTGCGGCAGAGCTCACCCAAGAACGCTGAGCGGAATCCTAGAATTCAGCAAGATTCCACCTTCCTCTGCCATATTGTGCTTTTCATACATTTTTTTTCGCTAGCATATTTTGCTACTTGCAGACCTAAATATAGCTTGGTGAATGAAAACGCCTGCTGGTTTATGACCCAGGTCTATTTTCTAATCTACTGGAATTTATTTCTTTTTCTATTCATAGGTGAAACACATAGACTCGCATATGGGGCGAATCATACACAATGTTTTATGGAGCGAGAACGTCAAATATAATAAATAACTTCAAATTATAGAAGTCAGATACAGAACCATTGGTCCAGAATTCCTGCTAGACTCTTTCACACACAGTTTTGTCCCTGGCGGGTTTTACAATAAAGTTTGGCTTGACTATATAGTATTCTTTGAGACATTTTTACCTATATAGTGTGTTTTACATCCTAGAGGTTTTTTTTTTGTTGTTGTTGTTTTTTTTAGATTAAATGGATTTTCTGAGAGTTTAATATTGATGGCCTATCTTCAGGATAGGTCACCAATATCACATTGGTGGTGGTCCAACTCCTGGCCTTCTCACAGCTTGCCAAGCACAGCGCCATACCTTGGGGTACTACAAATTGTTTAATTTTATGTATTGTGTATTTTACTGTTTGCGTCTGGTCGTAGCTACCGGCCAGGAAAGGATGACAAAGGTTGGCAGGAGCCGGGTTAACCACCCCGTTCCTCCCCTCTTCCCTCTTAGTAAGAGTGGGCTGGTCCTGCTCCCTGCCAAGAGGGGGAGTTTCTGTCCAGAGACAAAGAGAAGAAGCAACCTGCAAAGCTCCTGCTCCTGTTACCAAATTCGCCAGAGAGAGCTACTCCAATTGTCCTCAAGTAAAGCTTTGATATTCCAGACAGCAGCGTGAACTGCTACATCAGCATCTACACACACTGCTTTAAGGTGAGAGACTACAGCTAAGCCACCCGTCACCAAACTACTTCTAGGCCAGTAAATACTAGAATTGCTACCAAACAACTTGCCTCCAAATTTCTTGCTTGTGTCAGAGAAGAACTGTGCTAAAAGCCTGCTGCTGCTGCTGTATGTATTTCAAGTTCTACTTTGCACTTAGTAAAAAAGATTTTATGTTTAACTCTGGCCTCCTTCTTCAGTACTGTAATTCCACTCACCAATCCCCAGGGAGCAACGGCCTGAGGGAGTGACACCATGATACAACACTTCATCAGGGCCACTACCACTCCTATCCTCTACCTCAGCACAGGACCTTTAACTTAAATGGAACTAAACTGCACCTAGGCCATGCGACCAATGAATATGACATTACTGGAGCACCGAGGCCTCTTCAAACAGCTGAACGTGCGGGTTCCGGGAGTCAGACCCCCACAGATCAGATATTGATGACATATTCTGATGACCTATGCGGTCCAACAGAACTCTATAGCCTCCATGCACTCCAATTCAGGCTGTATGCATGCTGAGCTTGAGGTTTAGGTGTTCAATCGACTTGCAGCATTAAGTAAATGCTAAACCTCCAAAAAATGTATACACAAGACCACACATAAAAGTACAAAGATATATATATGGTGGTGGGTGCTCGCAGAGGACTTCAGTCGCAGAATATATAGAGATAATCCACGGCACACCAATGTCTTTTGCTTTGCAAATTTATTATTGGTACAAAAATATTCACAAATTTTGTCAATATATGACTGGTCGCGCCATCATAGTAATATTAGCATAAATCACATATCTTTGTAGGCCGTAATGTGTCACAACGTTTCGGTCCTGTCAAAGACCTTTCTCAAGGGATCATGGCCGGGTAGCAAACGGCTTGATGCAGGCGCCTTTGGATTTGGAGTCACACTCAAAATTAAAGTGGAAAAACACACTGCAGGCTGATCCAACTTTGATGTAATGTCCTTAAAACAAGTCAAAATGAGGCTCAGTAGTGAGTGTGGCCTCCACATGCCTGTATGACCTCCCTACAACGACTGTGCATGCTCCTGATGAGGTGGCCAGCCACATGAGGTCTAGCATTGTCTTGCATTAGGAGGAACCCAGGGCCAACCGCACCAGCATATGGTCTCACAAGGGGTCTGAGGATCTCATCTCGGTACCTAATGGCAGTCAGGCTACCTCTGGCGAGCACATGGAGGGCTGTGCGGCCCTCCAAAGAAATGCCACCCCACACCATTACTGACCCAATGCCAAACCGGTCATGCTGGAGGATGTTGCAGGCAGCAGAACGTTCTCCACGGCGTCTCAAGACTCTGTCACGTCTGTCACATGTGCTCAGTGTGAACCTGCTTTCATCTGTGAAGAGCACAGGGCGCCAGTGGCGAATTTGCCAATCTTGGTGTTCTCTGGCAAATGCCAAATGTCCTGCACGGTGTTGGGCTGTAAGCACAACCCCCACCTGTGGACGTCGGGCCCTCATATCACCCTCATGGAGTCTGTTTCTGACCGTTTGAGCAGACACATGCACATTTGTGGCCTGCTGGAGGTCATTTTGCAGGGCTCTGGCAGTGCTCCTCCTGTTCCTCCTTGCACAAAGGCGGAGGTAGCGGTCCTGCTGCTGGGTTGTTGCCCTCCTACGGCCTCCTCCACGTCTCCTGATGTACTGGCCCTGGTACCTGGTCTCCTGGTAGCGCCTCCATGCTCTGGACACTACGCTGACAGACACAGCAAACCTTCTTGCCACAGCTCGCATTGATGTGCCATCCTGGATAAACTGCACTACCTGAGCCACTTGTGTGGGTTGTAGACTCCGTCTCATGCTACCACTAGCGTGAAAGCACCGCCAGCATTCAAAAGTGACCAAAACATCAGCCAGGAAGCATAGGAACTGAGAAGTTGTCTGTGGTCACCACCTGCAGAACCATTCCTTTATTGGGGGTGTCTTGCTAATTGCCTATAATTTCCACCTGTTGTCTATCCCATTTGCACAACAGCATGTGAAATTGATTGTCACTCAGTGTTGCTTCCTAAGTGGACAGTTTGATTTCACAGAAGTGTGATTGACTTGGAGTTACATTGTGTTGTTTAAGTGTTCCCTTTATTTTTTTGAGCAGTGTATCTATCTATCAGAGACCATCACAAAACGTTACAGAAAGTACTGGAATTTAGAAAGAAGGCCCCCCCTAAAATGGAGATATAATAATCTTAGGTGCAGGCGATGGAGCCGCACATATATCAATAATTGTAAAAAAAAATAATGAATGGAGCAACACCCCTATATGTCTGGTATGATCTCCCAATTCGTTAGTAGTCCAATCATATGCAAATACTAGTACAAGTGTACAAAAAGTATAATAAATGTGGATAAAATTAATTGTATTGCCCCCTGGAAGTAGCGCACCAGCGAAACGTATGTTGGGGCCAGGCCTTCTCCCAAAGGGGTTAGTTACCTTGCCTACATGACATCAATTGTTTGGTCTGCATTTTCTCTGTAATGGGCTATCTTTTGTGATTTATATTTATCTTTATGTGTACTCAGCAATACAATAGCCCTTGTAGGCTTTGTATGTATGATAGTAATGATTGTTAACATTCCCTGATTTTGGCTGCTTGATCTCCTTGACTTTTTGCCACTCCATATCATTGGCATTGTTCATTTGATGTTGGTTTAGCAATTATACACTGTGTGGCATATATTCTTGAGTTAGGATTAATTTTATCCACAATTATTATACTTTTTGCATATGATTGGACTGCTAACGAATTGGGAGATCATACCAGACATATAGGAGTGTTTCTCCATTCGTTTACTTTTATACAATTATTGATATACACTCACCTACAGAATTATTAGGAACACCTGTTCTATTTCTCATTAATGCAATTATCTAGTCAACCAATCACATGGCAGTTGCTTCAATGCATTTAGGGGGGTGGTCCTGGTCAAGACAATCTCCTGAACTCCAAACTGAATGTCAGAATGGGAAAGAAAGGTGATTTAAGCAATTTTGAGCGTGGCATGGTTGTTGGTGCCAGACGGGCCGGTCTGAGTATTTCACAATCTGCTCAGTTACTGGTATTTTCACGCACAACCATTTCTAGGGTTTACAAAGAATGGTGTGAAAAGGGAAAAACATCCAGTATGCGGCAGTCCTGTGGGCAAAAATGCCTTGTGGATGCTAGAGGTCAGAGGAGAATGGGCCGACTGATTCAAGCTGATAGAAGAGCAACGTTGACTGAAATAACCACTCGTTACAACCGAGGTATGCAGCAAAGCATTTGTGAAGCCACAACACGCACAACCTTGAGGCGGATGGGCTACAACAGCAGAAGACCCCACCGGGTACCACTCATCTCCATTACAAATAGGAAAAAGAGGCTACAATTTGCACGAGCTCACCAACATTGGACTGTTGAAGACTGGAAAAATGTTGCCTGGTCTGATGAGTCTCGATTTCTGTTGAGACATTCAAATGGTAGAGTCCGAATTTGGCATAAACAGAATGAGAACATGTATCCATCCTCTGATGGCTACTTCCAGCAGGATAATGCACCATGTCACAAAGCTCGAATCCTTTCAAATTGGTTTCTTGAACATGACAATGAGTTCACTGTACTAAAATGGCCCCCACAGTCACCAGATCTCAACCCAATAGAGCATCTTTGGGATGTGGTGGAACGGGAGCTTCGTGCCCTGGATGTGCATCCCTCAAATCTCCATCAACTGCAAGATGCTATCCTATCAATATGGGCCAACATTTCTAAAGAATGCTATCAGCACCTTGTTGAATCAATGCCACGTAGAATTAAGGCAGTTCTGAAGGCAAAAGGGGGTCCAACACTGTATTAGTATGGTGTTCCTAATAATTCTTTAGGTGAGTTTATGTGCGGATCCATCGTCTGCACCTAAGATTATTATATCTCCATTTTATGGGGGCCTTCTTCCTACATTCCAGTACTTTCTGTAACATTTTGTGATTGTCTCTGATATATATATAGTCAATAAAGATGCGATGTTTGTACTTTTATGTGTGGTCTTGTGTATATGTTTTTTGGAGGTTTGGATATAATCCCACACATGCTGTAATAATGTGGTTATTTGTGGATATTAAATAAATGCTGTAAATATAGCATTACTGTGCCTAATAAAATCAGTGGACTGTCCATGTAATACATGCACATGCAGAGAGAGAGCGAGACACTCTTTGTATCCGCTCTCTACTCTGGCTAGTTCATGGAGCTCCTGAATAACTCCACTATATTAAAAAGGTTATCCCACAAGCAGCATTTATCGCCAATACACAGGATAGCTGATAAATGTTGAACAGCTCAGTGTCCAACTTCTGGGATCAGGCAGTCCTGAGAATGGAAGTCCCATATCTCCTACCCATAGAAATGAGCAGAGGTGTGGACCAACATACACACTAGGACTCCATTCAGAAATCGACATGCAATACAGCATGTCCAGGGCAGGAGAGCAAAAGTGGTCGTAGTTATTACCCACTCTGATGCTCCCCTGGGCTGGGCAGTGATGGGAAGAGTGCAACTTTCTTTCCTTTGGGACACACCATGGTCTTGGGGTTCTCCTGCCTGATGATGGTTTGGGGTGCTCTTGATGGTAAGGAATTGTGAGGTGCAAGGCAGGGTGGATGCAATGATGAGACAGTTTTTCAGTAGAACAGTTCTCTACTGAAGAAGTAAGTTCAGGTACAATAGTCCCAGTTCTCAGCATGCATAGACTGGCACACAGACTAATTTGTACAGGTTGCTGTACTCACAGTTATACTGTCCTCCATAGGATGTAGTATTCCTCTTACAGCTGGCCAGGCTGTTTTCTAATGCATGTCCAGGTACCATACGACTAAAATACTAAAATCTCGTGAACAAGTTTGCTGTAGAGACTGTAAAGTCCTTTCAGACAGCTTATCTCCACAGAGATTCTGCAAGCACCTCCTATTGACACTGGAATGCCTTTGAGATATATCTGTTGTTCTTTTCTCTTGGCTTCTCTCTGGCTGTGCCTGAATTCTAACCACTCTCTATGAGGAGGGTGGCAAGAGCTCCACCTAGTGATGGCAGTGAACGGCAAATTAGCACCTTATGCACCAAAAACACATTTAAGGGGTTGTGCAGGCATGACCTGTCCTCAGCATATGTCATCAATATCTGATTGGTGGGGGTCCGACACTAGGCACCCCCGCTAATTATTTGAAGAGGAGGTCACGCTGCTTCCTCTTCATTGCACTGCAGTAGTGGGATATTGCACCAACAGCGATCCGACAATTATAGTTAATTCTGTGGATAGATCATAGATGTTGTTCATGGGAAAAACCCTTTAAATCCTAAATAAAGTATTAGAAAATGAGTAAATGACATCCCCTTTAACAGATGAAAAATATTCTAAATATTTCAAAATAACTTATTTGTACATTTTGGAAATACAAGTTCAGTAACTATTTACTTACTGGAATTAATACAATTAGTATTAGGATACTTTTACACTTAATTTTTAATGTTTCTTAAAAAAAAAATTCTTCATTAAAAATGTCAGTTCCAGAAGGTCTGGAGGGAAATATGAAATGCAAGTGTTTTTTTGCTCCTAGGTAGATTTTCCCAAAACTCAGCATGCTGGACCTCTTGACGTTTTTTTTAGGTATTTTGCCAACACATTCTCTATAGGGGAAAACCACCATCAGGAAAAGGCTAGAGGTAAGATATATCAGTATCAATGTGCCTGGAAAGTGAATTTGTGGCCTATACTTGCTGCACCAAATATATTACATCTGTGCTATGACATGCTAAGTTTTCAGCCATATTTTTGTAGACTTATTTTGCGCCTTGTTTTGATACAGTCTCAGACAGTTTTTGGGCACAAGCCATACCAGCTCCAAGGTGGTATAAAAAGTGGTGTAAAATTTTATAGAAATGAAATCCCTATGGTGCATTGTGTCGTATCTTTCTTTCACTAATTTCTAAAACGACATCACACCTTTAAGAATCCAAATCATAAATTTCGCACAAACTACAAATGCTGCAGGTACAATATACTGGTTCAGAATAAACCTATCTTAACATATCTGCCCCACGGTGTGTGCAAAAAGTGTCAGAAAAAAAGGGCTCAAAGGCAGAAGCAAAATAAGGCAGGTGCCAAGAAATCCTACTTAGGCCTCATGCACACGACAGTTGTTTTTCTCGGGCTCCATTCCGTTTTTTTTGCGGATAGGATGGGGACCCATTCATTTCAATGGGTCAGCAAAAAAATGCTGATAGTTTATCCGTTTGTGTTCCGCGTCCGTTGTCCGTGTTTCCTTTCAGCAAAAAAAATAGTGCATGTCCTACTTTTTTCACATTTGCGGACAAGGATAGGCATTTATTACAAGGGCTCTGTGGAAAAAAAACGGATCCTCCAAAAAAACGGATGCCGCATCCGTTTTTTTTAGCGGACGCACAATTTGCGGACGCAAAAACAACTGTCGTGTGCGCTAAATTCATGTGTGCAAGGACCCTTTTCGCTTTGCTCAGTATCTGTGGATATCACACTACAGCTACAGGATGGAATTTCACACTGTTGGCACAAACGCATTTATGTTTATAACAACCACTCATAGGAAATTCTTTCCAGAATCTGTTCTCTTCTGTCCACGCTAATACCTACCTGGAAATCCTACGTCCCCTTAGGGGGCATCACACGACCGTATGTATTTTGCAGTCCGCAAAACATGGATCTGCCAAAAATACGTTTCATGTCATTGTGACATGGGTGTTGCATCCATTTTTTTGGGCAGACTCATTGTAACATTGCCTATTCTTGTCTGCAAGAAAAGGACGCGTTCTGTCTTTTTTGTGGGGCTGCGGAACGGACATACGGGTGTGGACAGCATACATCCGCTGGCCTTATTTTATTTTAAATGTGATCCCCAAAAATGCGGATCGGAGGTGGAGCAAAAATATGGTCCTGTAAATAGGGCCTTATGCTGTGATTGCCATCATCTGCTAGGTAAAGAGTGTGGCACATTTACTAGTGTCTGCACCTGTTTTGTGTGTAAAAAAATGCTGTTGTAGACCATCTTATTTTTATAGTCACATTTACTACTGAAAATGCGCCTGTTTTGGAGGGGTTTGCGCCTCATTTGCCTATTTTGTTTTTTTTTTAAGCTAAATTAGTTTTCTAACTTTTGCGTCTTTTAAAAAAAAAATCTATTTATGTATGTGCACCTTTTTTTGCGTCTGATTTAGTTGCACAAGCAGTCTAATTTCTATACTATTCCAGGGCTGGCATACTTTTCTTCGTCAATTTTGAGTGGGGAGTTGCTCCACGTTTTGCTTATTTTCATGGATTCGACTATTAACCTGTCGAACTGAAAAAGAACCACCAGAGATCAGACTAAAAGGCTAGTCTAATTCATGAAGTTTTGTGGGACTTTTTATAAATGCTCGGCAAAAGACCAACAGATGACCCAAATAGGCCTGTCTAATTTTACAACAAAAAACAAGCGAGCTTGATAAATGTGCCCCATTGACGCCTACCTCATCAAGGTACATCCACCTAACATCATGGGCACTCCAGCCACCACCAGACAAGAACTCCGAAAAAGTCCAAGGTCTGCCCCGAAAGAATAAAAAGGGTATGCTCTCCACTGGCTGCATGCGTGGGTCAGGGACCACTAGAGAGAGGGGATTAGCCACCGTAGGGGACTACAACTGGCCTCATGGCTGCTGCCACCACTCTCATCCTCTCCAACACTCCACCACCATGCCTCACCTGGTGCCAACGCCAGAATTCTGCCATATGAACGGGCCCTAGGGGTACAGCCCTCAAATCAAATCAATCAGTGGATCATAAAAGCAGAGAAAGTATAAAGGACAGATACGACCTCTCTTTTTTTTTTTGAGTTCTCTCCTGGTACTAGCTTCCAAAACTGCATCAGGAAACCTGACCATGTGACCGTACTTTTAGAAAATTGGAAAAATGTAGATAGCATGTATAAAGTATTACGGTAACACACCCATTACCCGGCAGTGAAAAGGTTATTAGCTAATAATAGTATGATGACCTCTACTTCTGGTGTCTGGAGAGATAGAGTAAGTCAATAAAGCTGAAGGCTGGCTTGGAAGGTAATTGAAGGAGAAAGGAAAGGTTTCCTTGTATCAGACTGGAAAGTTTCATGGCTGAACATCTGGTCTGGGATTTTCGATGTCTTTCTCTGTCAGGGTAGGAATAGCTGGCGTAGTAAGGGGGGTTACAGAGGAGGCAGGGGGAGGGAGCAGGAGCACTGGCGAGAAAGTGTCAGTAGGAGATGCAGTGTGGAGAACCTCTGTAGTAGAACAATGTATCTGGGCTTTGAAGAAGTGCTGAGAGCACAAGGCACTGCAGGGCACACCGGCTTGTTGGTGTATCACACCTCCTCCTGGGACTTTCATTTCATTATCTAGCCGCTGCATTCCCAAGTAAAGTGCAGTAATGCTGTGGGATTTACAATGACATCCAAGAGGAGATCAGCCAAATTTCTGCTCAGAAGGTCTCTGAGTGAGCAATTAAAGGAATCCACCACCAAAGCTTGGGACCTGCTGTGGAAAAACATCCGGGAAAAGCGCCTGGCAGGTCAGTCTGTCCCTGAATCCAGACACAATGCAGTAAAATGGCACTGGCCCTGGTGAAATGACACTGGCTCTTTTTTTTTTTAGGGATTTTTTTTTTTTTTTAAACAATGACTTGACACTTCGGTTTTTTGCAGTCTCTGGATGTAATAGTGTCTGCATGCTGACAAGGTGGCTGCATAGAGGAAGGGCTGTCATTGCAGACCAGGGCGGTTTGTGTGTCCTATGCAGTGTCCTTGCAGCATTTCTTTGTAGCTTCCAGAGTGCAGATGATCAAAGCGGATAAAGTTACATTGTAACAATTCACAATGACATGAATAGGGAGTTCGGTGGGTTGTGTAATAGAAGAAGGGTCCCTGCTACTTTGTATCCAGCTGCCGGTACATCATCTATGCAGTGACCGTCACATGACACATTTACATTGCAGATCGGTATTGAACACGTTACATGTGATGTCTGTCTTTCTAGATGTGCTGCCCATAGATCACCTGTGCATTTAGTGTTACTACTTTAGTTATTAGCTGCATTTAAATCTTGAAGACTTTATAGTATGTCCTTAAAGGAGGGGGGGGGGGGTCTTCTGCCATAAGTCTACACTTTTGATATTGTCGAATTTTATGTGCAAGAAAAAAAAGGAGTACCTCCTGTATGCCAAATTGGCACGCTCTTTAACACTTTTTTTCACGCCCACCTCTACAGGTATTTTATCGATGTGTGATTATTGGCGTCTATTTGCTTCAACTATGGAGTGGCATGGGGAAATTAAGCAAAGTGTGCCTAGCAAAGTGTGCCAAACTCCTGTTATGCCACATGCACCTTTTTGATACATTTGCTCAATTTTGTGAAAGTTTTGCTAAATCCTAAATTCATTCATTCTGCACTAATGATAGATCACACCGGTTATGATGTATGTGCCCTAAGCTCATGTACTGTATTCCGTCCACGTGTCCTTGTACAGTTGCATAGCGCATAGACAGAATTTGCTAGCTGTCCTTTAAAGGGATGAGATGATAAATGATCTTTGTGGTATAACGCCTTTAATTTTCACCCAGATTTTAGGAGAGGTCAGTGATTTTTATCTGAAATCAGTGCTCTACCCAATCCAAGGATTCATGAGTTAGGTCACTTTCACAGTCAGTGAAACGGCGCTATCCTATTTTTGGCGTAAAATAAAAACTGCAAGGGCCTTTTTTTGCAACTTTTCAATATTTTGTCGCACAGCCATTTTTGCACCGAGTTCGACATTTGGCAAAGTTGAGGGAGTGGCGGTGCGTGCCAGGGGCAGGGACCGCGGCCCAAACATGTACTCCTGAAAACCCGTGTATGTTGGCAAAAAATTACTCCGCTCAGAATTAAGTCCTGGGCCACGGACTGCTCCAGCAGTGCATCCTCCGGCAGCGCAGACGAATACTGGCGTAAAAAGCTGGTCTTTGTAAATGCCCCTTAGTGTTTGGTCAGTGTATGATCAGTTATTTCCATCAGTGATTTTGAGGATCTAATGGAGGTGGACATGCATGGATGTCTGTTGTTGCATTCAAAGGAGGGAACATGGGCCCCCATTCTCCTGATTGACAGGGGCCCCAGCAGTCAGACACTTATCCCGTATCCTGTGGATGGTGGATAAGTTATTGTAATGGGACAAACTCATTTAAAGGGCATCTGTCAGCAGATTTGTAACTGTGAAACTGGCTGACCTGTTACATGTGCACTTAGCAGCTAAAGGCATCTGTGTTGGTCCCATGTTGATATGATCCCCCCATTGCTGAGAAAAATAATGTTTTATTATATGCAAATGAGCCTCTAGGAGCAATGGGGGCGTTTCCATTGCACCTAGAGGCTCTGCTCTCTGCGACTGCCACGCCCTATGCATGTTGATTGACAGGACCAGGCAATGAAAATGTCCTCACTCCTTGGTCATGTCAATCAAAGTACAGAGGACCCAGAGCCTCTAGGTGTAATGACAACGCCCCCGTTGCTCCTACAGACTCATTTGCATGTATTAAAACATTTTTCTCAGCAGTGCGGGCACATATGAACATGGGACCAACACAGATGCCTTCAGCTGCCAAGTGCACATGTAACAGGTCAGCCAGCCATTGGACAACTTTCTTAAAATCCAGTACAACCCCTTTAATAAAGCTTGTGCCTGAACTCTTAAATTGATGCTAGAGTGCATCTGTTTGTATCAGTCGTCATCGGTCCCATCATGACTATTTTACAGGATCTGTCCGTATTTCTTTATCACTAAAGTCAATGGAAGGAGCAGTCAAACTGATGGCAATTTGTGCAGAGCCAATAAACCTACAAAAGTCTGTACCACAGCAGAGAGTAGTCACACAGAGACTACAGGGCTGCTCATCAGTCCCTCTACTTTCTATTATGCAATAAGGCAAAGGTCTGCATAGTGACATATGGTCACAGGATAGTCATGGTAAAATTGTCGGGTGACTATGGCACAATCTTAATGTTTTCATATGAGAAAAAAGGTCACCTTGTGACTATCTTACACGGGAATCTTGCAAATCATGTGAAACAAAGTGACATTGCATATCCATTACCTACTGCAGGTACCATTAAGGGTTCATGCACACGAACATGTGCCACCCGAGCCGTGCATTGGGGACCCATTCAAGACCTATGCATCTTGAATGGGTCCGCGATCCGTCCGCACTGCAAAAAAAGTAGAGCATGTTCTATTTTTTAGCAGTGCAGAGTCATGGACTGAAATGCCACGGAAGAGTAGTGCTTCTGCGGCCTTCCGCTCTGTGCCTCTACTCCGTATCTTCCAGATTGCGGACCCGTTCAAGATGTGTGTGGGCCACATCGCGGGCGGCTCACGTTCGTGTACATGAGCCCTAAAAAGCATATTTTTCACATTGATGGTGCTAAAGGTTTTCGCAGACCCATAGACTTCAGTGGGCATGTTTGGTCCAAAGTAGTGCACGTGGTTGTTCACACGGTTGCTATTTTGCTTTTTGGAGACCCCTGTATCCATGGCCTGTGGTGCACGTGAGTGGTCCTACTCAGAGAATCAGAATCAGAGAATCAGAATCAGCTTTATTCGCCAAACACGACACAGTCGATCGTGCTCGGAATTGGGTTAGGCACAGGTACAGGCATAGTACTGGGGGGGGGGGGTAGGGTTTTGCAATGGGCACATCAGGGGCGAGGGATTATGGGCGGGAGATGGGGCGTGGTGAGTTCAGCAGTCTGACGGCCATTAGGAAGAAAGTGTTCAGCCTCCTCGATGTCCTTGCAGGGATGGCCTGATACCTGCGGCCGGACTTTAGACGTCTGAAGAGATGATGGCCCGGATGGGAGTGGTCATTGGATATTTTCAGAGCCCTGGAGCGCAGTCTGTTGGAGAAGATAGAGTCAAGGGGTGGTAGTGGCAGTCGAGTAGTTCTCTCCGCCGAGCTGATGACTCTTTGTAGTTTGCGCTTGTCACTGGCTGATGAGCCAGCATACCAAACCAGAAGAGACAAGCACAGTACCGACTCGATGGTACAGGAGTAGAAGGACTTCAGTAGGTCCTGAGCCATGCCGAACTTCCTCAGTTGTCGAAGGAAGTAGAGCCGCTGGTGAGCCTTCTTTATGATGGATGAGATGTTGGGACGCCAGGATAGGTCCTCAGAGATTGTCATGCCTAGGAGGCGGGCATTGGGTACCCTTGCGACTTCAGATCCGAAAATGTGGGTCGGGGGGGGAACTACCCTTCTCTTCCTGAAGTCGATGACCAGCTCGACCGTCTTTGTGGTGTTTAGGACCAAATTGTGCGCGCCACACCAGTTGCTGACCCTGACGATTTCCTTACGGTAGGCCTGCTCGTCGCTAATCAGGCCCACGAGTGTGGTGTCATCTGCGAACTTGATGACTTTAACTGAGGCCTCCTCCGATCTGCACTCGTTCGTATACAGAGAGAACAGGAACGGCGATAGTACACATCCCTGAGGGGCGCCAGTGTTGGTAAACCCTCGGTTGGGAGGTCAGATTGCCTAATCTGAAGACCTGGGACCTGTTAGTGAGAAAGTCCATGATCCAATGTCGTAGTGTTGGATGGACATCAAGCGCCGTGAGGTTCCTCTGCAGGATACTGGGGGAGATAGTATTAAAAGCCGAGCTGAAGTCTAGAAGTAGGATTCTCGCGTATGTGTTGGGTTTGTCGAGGTGTTCAGTGACGTATTCTAGACACATGTTAATTGCATCGTCAGTGCATCTGTTTGCCCTGTAGGCGAATTGCAGAGGGTCCAGCTGGTCGAGAGTGGCGGGCTTCAGGATGGAGAGGACCACCTTCTCTAGGGTCTTCATGACCACCGAAGTCAGAGCCACGGGCCGGAAGTTGTTTAGATCAGAAACGCCCTGTTTCTTCGGCACAGGGATGATAGTTGAGTTCTTAAAGCAGGCCGGGGACATGTCCCTCCTTGAGGGATCTGTCAAAGATTGGGGTGAGGGCCGGGGCCAGTTGGACTGAGCAATATTTCAGGCACGCAAGGGTGACACCATCGGGCCCGGGGGCTTTCCTCGCATTTAGCTTGGACAGCAGGGTGCGAACCGTAGTCACATTCACTGTAGGGGGGTCAGCGAAGTCAGCGAACGGGCAAGATAATGTGGCAGCAGGGACTGGGGTGCCCACTCTAGGGGGCATTGTCCGAGTTACATCACCCTCAGTCGAGGTCTCGAATCTGCAGTAGAACCTGCCCAGCTCCTCTGCCAGTGCCTGACAAGGGGTAGTGAGCGCCAGGGGGGGGGGGTTATAGTTAGTCGCGGACCTAAGGCCCTTCCAGGCCCCCTCCGATTGTTCGAGCGTAGAGAATGGTGGATGCATTCCGCGTATGCCCGTTTCGCCGCACGCAGTTTCCGATTAAGTTTTTGGCCAGTCTGTACTCTAATTGATTACCGGATTTATGCGCGGTTTCCTTGCGCCTGCGTAGTTGTTTGAGCTTGTTCGTGAACCACGGTTTGTCATTTGGGTAAATCGTGTATGATCTTGAGGGGACGCAGAGTATTCGCAGAAACTGATGTACGAGGAGACGACATCCGCCCAGGTGTCCAGGTCATTCTCTTCTAGGGCTCCCCAGTCTGTGCAGTCAAAACAGGCCTGTAGTTGTAGCTTGGCCTCCTCGGACCACACTCTAGAAGTTCTACGGATCGGTTTCGATGACTCTAGGCAACGCCTGTAGGAGGGGACCAGATGGACAAGGCAGTGGTCGGATGAGCCTAATGCGGCTCATCCGTTGAACAGTGAGCCAGGGTGCGATGGTATCGCTGAGGGCCTGTAGGGCATTAACGGTGTCAGCGTCGGGGGGGATGTAAACACCCACCAGCACGTACGAAGAGAACTCCCTAGGCGAGTAGGCCGGCCTGCAGTTGATGAGGAGCGCCTCAAGGTTCGCAGTGCACATCCGTTCTAAGAGGGAGACATTAGGGCACCAGGTAGCACTGATGTAGAAGCAGATGCTGCCGCCTTTGGACTTCCCTGAAAGGAATGGTCCACGGTCCGCATGAACAATGTTAAATCCATGGAGGTGGAGAGCGTTGTCCGGGATGTCATCATGCAGCCATGTTTCCGTGAGGTAGATGATCGGGGTGTGCTCGCCGTGACCATACTTGCGGACTATCAGACAGAGTTCGTCCAACTTGTTGGGGAGGGATCGGACGTTCGCAAGGAGAATTGAGGGACCTCAGACCTTTCCTCCTTAGTCTGACGAGAACACCGGCGCGGCGACCTCTAGGCCGTCTGTAAGCATGGGCTGTCGGCGTGGCTTCGGAGATCATTGCTGCATGGCTCCAGACCTCGTCGAACAGCAGCTTGCCTTCCAGGAGGGAGGTGCCGCACGGCTCCCAGTGGGTGGGATCCCGCGAGGTGCCGCACGTCTCCCAGCGGGTGAGATCCGATCTGGAGAGGGGGGGGGGGCCTTTAGGACAGCGCAGGAAGCATCCATTGCAATTCTCCCAGGAGACGCCGTTGTACCCTGATGAGAGAAGTCAGGGGAGCGTGGAAATCAGGGGAGCGTGGAAGTCAGGGGAGCGTGGAAGTCAGGGGAGCGTGGAAGTCAGGGGAGCGTGGAAGTCAGGGCAGCTTGGGAGCTTGGAAGTCAGGGGAGCTTGGCAGTCAGGGAAGCTAGAAGTCAGGGAAGCTTGGAAGTCAGGGAGACGGGGGGAGAGACACAGGAGACCGGCGCAACGCTAGCCTGAGAGAGAGAGAGAGAGAGGGGGAGGGGCCGAGGTAGGGGACTGTAGGACCAGCAGCAGGAGAGCGTGGGCCACCTGGAGGGGGCCGGGGGGGGTGGCCTAGCCCGCTCCTACGGGCAAATAACGGCTGACGGGGTTGAGAGCTCTATCTTTGAATTTGAATTTCCCGCCTATAGTTGAGCTGCTGATTTACTGGAGGAGCCGATACTGGACCTGATCATGTTATATCTGTCTATCAGTTAAGTATACATGACTTTTGCCTATCTAGGTATCGTGGCACCCGAGTTATCTATGTTTATTTGGCCACAATATGTGATTTATATATGTATCTGATGGGTATTTATTGACATTTTTGCAGTCTCTAGTATCAGGTTATTAGCATTTTTGTCTTGTGTATTTTTACTGCCCTAAGTGTATATCCCCTGATGAACCTTTGAATCAATGGGGGAAACACGTCGGGATCTAGGGTATGGGTTATGTGTTTTTTCTGTGTTTTGATAGGGCTTCTAGGGGCATATCGGGGTTAGGTATGAGGACAGTGGCTACCCACCATCAGGGTGTTCCTCTGGGCTTAGTATAATGTAAGGATTAGGGATGAGTGAATCGACTTCAGATAAAACATCCAAAGTCGATTCGCATAAAACTTTGTTTCCATACTGTACAGAGCGAGCGCTCCATACAGTATTGAATGTATTGGCTATATTGGCAGTATTGAATGTATTGGCTATATTGGCAGTATTAAATGTATTGGCTATATTGGCAGTATTGAATGTATTGGCTATATGGTACCTTGGAACCGACCCCGAGTTCGGGAAATGTTTTCTTACAGTATAAATCAATTTCTGAAGTTATTATGCGAAGTCTCGCGAGACTTTGCAAAGTAATAACTTCGGCTCATCGGAGCCAATGCATTATAATACTGTACGGAGCTCCGTACAGTATTGAAACTGAGTTTTATTCGCTCGTCCCTAGTAGGGACCTGATAGGGCCAGACCCCTGATATTGTGTCCCATTGAGCCCATCTTACTATTTCTTTACCTACTTTATCTAGCAGCATTACGTATGGATACATAGTGGTAGCCCATTGAGGCCTCACTCTTTTTTTATAATATATTTATTAAAAGTTAAATTTTTATTTGGTCTATGCCCTCTGTGATAAAATTTTCAAAATACACGTGTAAAAAAATCAGCGCTGAATCCAAGCAGATTTTTACACCTCAGAATAACGCATGTTTTTTGACGCATTTTTATCACACTTTTTGTAAAGTGTTTTTCAGGCTGATTTTTGCCTTTGTTAAATTCTATAGTACTTTTCCCCACAAGCGTTTTTGGGGCAAAAAAAAAAAAATACACATATGTGCACATCTCAAATGGTGCTTTATTTTCTGCTCCCCATTAATTTGAATGGGAAAATCAGCTTGGATTCTGCCCCAAGATAGGACATGCTGCTTCTTTTTTACATGCGTAAGTTTGCGGTTTCCCAGTGAAATGAATGGGAGGCTGTTTTGAAGCGTTTTTGGAGCAGATTTGGAGCTGATTCTGAGGCAGAAACGCTTTGGAAAACAGACACAAAATTATCTATATCTGCAACTGCTAGAATTTAGCTGTTGCCTATGTCCCTTATACTATGTGACAGTCAGGAGTAGGTGACCATTTACTGTTAATCCTAAATCATATAGCAGCCGGCCATTATACAGTGCGTCCATCAATACCCTGTCTATGCAGAGCAGTCATAAAAATAAGTGATCAATACAATGATCCAGGATTTCTGTAAGTGCTGTCAGTAAGCATCTCTAGACGGGGAGTCAAACGTCAGGAACTACTCCATTACCTATATTATGCTGCATTGATGTCAGAATGGACATTAAAGAGTGTATCTGTAATGTATTTTTTTTCCCCTAACTCACTGTATTTTCCAGTATCGGAAAGCATAGTCTATAACTCTTTACTTACCTTTGAAAAAATTTAATCTGACCCACATCAGCTATACCTGTAACAAAATGACATGCTTTTGGCATGGCTCCCCTCAATAACTGGCTAGGTACATGTATGCTGTATGCGCCTGGAGCCTATGTCCCTGAATATGTCCAATGAGTGGTGTGAACACAGCCCCAGAGATTTAATTTTAGATGCATCATTTTGCTTTAAAAACCAAACAATGATTACAAAACCCTAATTCATGATTTATGACATGTATGGTTTTGCCTTCTGCTTGTTTTGCATTGTATTCCCCTGCTGCAAAAATAATTTTTAGAAACAAAAGTTGCTTCTCCCAACAACATCCGTCTAATGTGACCTCGCCCCGATGTTGCTCCATTGTCCAAAAGTATCTGCTGGATTTGAGCTTTTTGCGGTTGTATGAAACCAATGGAGCATGGAAGAAGTTAGTTCCTGGCTGATGTAATAGCATCTTCTAGGTTTCCCTTTTACCTGCATTAGGCCCCTTTCACACGAACGATACGGACTGTGTCAGGGTGCGTTCAGTGAAACTCGCACCATTTCGCGAGCAAGTTCAGTCACTTTTGTCTGCGATTGCGTTCAGTTTTTTCCACGCGGGTGCAATTATTATTATTATTATTATTATTATTATTAAAGCGCCATTCATTCCATAGCGCTGTACATATGATAAGGGGTATACATACATAATACAGACAATCAGTTTTGATGCGTTTTTCACGCATGTAAAAAAAAAACGGAAGGTTTACAAGCAACATCTCCTAGCAATCATCAGTGAAAAACGCATTGTACCCGGAACTGCATCCAGGTTGCATCCGGATGCAGTGCGTTTTTCACTGAAGCTCCATTCACTTCTATGGGGCCAGGGCTGCGTGAAAAATGCAGAATATAGAACGTGCTGCGATTCTTACTCAACGCAGAAATTATGTGTGAAAAAAACGCTCATGTGCACAGACCCATTGAAATGAATGGGTCAGGATTGAGTGCGGGTGCTGTGCTTCATGGCTAGGTTCATGGTTAGGCTTCATGCACACTGGCGTATTTTTCATCCGTGTGCTATCCGCATTTTTTGTAGATGGCACACCGACTCTACGGGGCCATGCACACATAGAAACATAGAAGATTGACAGCAGAAAAAGACCCCCTGGTCCATCTAGTCTGCCCTTATATTACAGGATAGACGTGAGTGTATCCCAGGCATTACTAAATTCCTTTACTGTTGATTTCCCAACCGCATCTGATGGGAGTTTGTTCCCTTTCAGTGTAATCCTATTTCCTGACATTGCTCCTGGTCTTCCCCCCAACTAATTTTAAACATCAATGTTTTTTGCAGATACATTTTTCCGTTACACAAATGATAGAACTTGTCCTATTCGTGTCTTCATTGCAGACAACAATATTCCTTTCTATTGATAGGAATGAGAGAAATACGGAACGCACATGAAGGTATCAGTATTTTGTTCTTTGGGGCCAAAATATAGACACAGCCATGTGCATGAAGCCTTAAAGGGTTTCTTCTCCCCTTTTGCTATATCGATGAACACCTTTGAAGCCAATATTTTGGACTGGTTTGGTACTGATGTGCTTTGGGGTAAATAAATATTTTCGTGAAGCAAATAATTTAAAGGACGTTGAAAAAAAATTTCAACATCCTTTAAATTATTCGCTTCTTGTTCCAATACTCTGGACGTATACACCTCCACCACTGAATATTTATTTTTGTTTAAAAACTCTTTTCGCAACAGTTTTTAATTTAAAATTGTGCTTTGTTTGGTTTCTGCAGCTTCTATGTTTCACAGCATATGGCAGCTGCAGAAAGCTGTTCTGTGACTGACTATGTGAAAGTCCCTCTCGCCCCTTCTGGATGAACTTGATTTGGTCAGAAATCAGCTTAGAAGATTGTTCAGGAGGGGAGAGAAAACCCACGCTCGCAAATGTATGAATGTGTGCTTAAAGAAAGCAGAAGGGATTTGAGGTTTAATAGTAAAAGAAAATGGGAAGATACTCTTGGGGGCATTGTTGGGACATGGTGGATGCTAATTTTGAAAAATGGTTCAGTGGTCTCAAGAAATAATCACTATATGGTACAATTTTATATTATTTAACACTATACACAAACTTTATAATTCACCTGTTTTGTACATAAAATAGGCGTTGGGGGCAATGTCAGTTCCCTTAGGTGTACTGAAGTGAGTTCAGACTTTTTGCATATTATTTGGGGCTGTAATAAGATTCAGGTATTTTATTTAGAACCATGTGCTCGGCGGAATAGAAGATAGGTACAATTTGGGTGGCCCCGTCCATCCAGAGTGTGGGTGATACATATCATATATGGACCTAATGGGTGGGGGTGCCAGGATAGTCTAAAAAAATGTACGTTTATATATATATACACATTTTTGCTGTCTTTATAATGTCTTACAATCACTAAGCTAGATTACCAGACAAATCACAGGGCAGTGGAGGGATTGAGTCGGTTCTGGATGGTTCTCCAGATCCAGTACTTAAAATTACGACTGGATCGCCAGAACCATTTGCTGGCTGAGTCTCAATCTGGTGCTCTATCCTGCTATCAGTCTCTGACAGCAGCACAGGGCACCTTGCCAGTCACAGACACCTGAAAAAGACTTCAGGGCACCAGGTTGGCAGCCTATTTGGCAGTAGAATGGAGCATTGGTTTGCGAAGAGATTACCTCATTGCATCCGCCTGCATCGGGTCTCAGGCAGCGCAATTACATCTTCATAACCGCCTGTGCTGGTGACACAATGATGTCATCAAGCATTGCCTGCTTAGGGGGAGTAGGGCCCTGAGGCCTCTCTTCCTGACATGAAAGCTCTGCAAGGGCGACTTCCTTTTATAACAATTTTTTTAATTAAAATTTCTTCAGCTCCACAAAAAAACGTAAATTCTTTAGAAATCTATGGGTGTTGCGCTTTACGTTCTGCATTGCCTGGAAGTGTTTGACAAATGCAAACTGACAAAGTGGATGGAGAAGAGGAGGGGCATGCTAAATTTCGCTGTGTACGCCCCTGGCCTTAAACATACGGTTCTGACTGGACTGCATACGGAGTGATTCTTTGGTAGTGGTGCTGGTGAGTTTGTAACATGGAATTACTGGTGTTTAAAATGCGTGGGAGATTCTGCTTCCATAAATGGTTGGAAGGTCACATTGACGTCACCCACCTTGCAAGCTTCCCAACATCCCTTCTTTTTTTTATTGTTAGCAGCTTATGGTGGTAATGTTTATCTCTGTTGGTATGGGTTGTTACTGCCAGTTGGACATTCCTCCAGGGATTGTTGCTTCTCTTAACCCTCTGTCAAACAACTCGGTTACAGCCTGAGTGAGCAGAGGACCTGGGCTCGGTGCCCACAAGTAGCAGCCAGCGTGCTAAATGGAACGGTGTTTAGATTACAATCAATTAGGTTTGGCTTCCAGGAATATATGGCCACTTGTTGAGAACATTTTCCTATTGCTGGTCTCCTTTTTTTTCTCTTAACTGAGCTAAACATTGCAAATCACCAGTCATACTAATTTAGGGTAATGAGATATAAATATGTAAAGGAAAGCACTTGGTTCCTGACACTTTGATGTGTGCGCGTTGATTAGAGGCCATGACCTCCAGTGTCTGCCCAGAACAGACAAGACAGCAGGAAAAGGCCTCATGCCCGGTCCCTCCAACTGGACAAAAATAGCCGTATTTATTTTAGAAATAGCGATGGCGCTCACGAGGAGGCCGATAATCCTATCTTCGCTCATTTATCATTACATTCAGACCCGTCCTATATAAATATTATTCTGTTTACGCAGAATTCTCGCTGTGTACCAGAGCATCACCGCGTTACCTATTGTTCTCTGTGATGCCACGGGATGTGCGGTATTTACAGCTTTACTGTATAATCTAAAGTAATGAGTTTAAAACATGTTCAAAGTTCTCTGCTTGCTGTCATTGAATGGGAAACTTTTAGTGTTTACTTCCAGTGGATGAAAATCGGTTCTGGTCTGGTCTAGGACGGCAGGTAACATCTACTACATTATCTTTACTCAGAGATTTATCACAGTGTTATCTGTGGTGTTACATAGGACTGCAGGTAACATCTACTACATTATCTTTACTCTGAGAGTTATCACTGTGTTATCTGTAGTGTTACATAGGACTGCAGGGGACATCTACTACATTATCTGTACTCAAAAAGTTATCACTGTATTATCTGTGGTGTTACATAGGACTGCAGGTGACACCTGCTACATTATCTGTACTCAGAGAGTTATCACTGTGTTATCTGTGGTGTTACATAGGACTGCACTGCAGACTCTGGTGCCTGAGTTCTGGAAGCCAGCCCTTTGAAGGCCACCATAATGCTGGTGGAAATGAGTTTGACACCCGTCACTACTATACCTCTACTAAAATATCCTCTGCAAGTCTATATGGGAGGGCTATATATATGTTTCCCAGAGATTCATGTCCCTTTATATTATACTAGTATAACAGCGTTCTAATTTGTGTCAGTCTATAAAGAACTATTATTCATTCTTATGCCCTGTGGAAAGATTTTAGTACAAGTACATAATGGACCATAGAGGCTTCATCCATTAAGTCTGGCAAATTTGTCAGACAGTAGAGGGCAGACAGTGATCCAAGGCCACCTACAGCTCTCCTGACCATGGTCATCCTATAATGCCGCTGCCATTGATCTGTCTGATGTCATAAAGTAATAAAGCCTATGAAGCAGCTTAAGATAGCCGTACACGGTGGGATTATGAAGAAGGGCAGAAGATTCGTTTTTTCAAGGAATCAGGATTAAAGCAACCCTTCAGTCAAAACCTAAAATGTGACTATTGATGACAAATGTAGTCAAGATAACTGGGGCCCCCGATTCCTCCCATGCTGCCACCGTTCTGGATTCCTTTCAAGATATCCACCATCAGCTTCGGAGGAAATGATTCTGAGAGCTTCATGTATATAGGACCTTAAGGGCCCTGTTTTATTAGGGATCCATTATTGTCGGAGCTTGGGCCCTGGAAGATCTTCTGGTACTCTGGTGGGCCAGTCCGACCCTGGCCACCATTGTCACCGTGGTAGGGAGTGAAAATTATGTGTGTGTGGGGGGGGGGGGGGGGGGGAGTGGGTGAGATAGAAGACAGGGTGCAGTGGCGTGCCCAGGGTGTTTGGCACCCGGGGCGGGTCATTTCTTTGCCCCCCCCCCCCCCCCAATACTTGACCACATACCTCTTACATCCAGGGACATCTCCTGTCATGTAGACCTTCTCTTTCCTCTTCTCCTCCGTTAGACCGCCAGGAGAAATTCTTTCAGCCGCATCTCGTCTCTACAGAGTTTGTAACACAGACACGTTAGATTTCTAAATTTTTCCATCAACCTCCCCATCCTGGTGTCCCCACATTGTCATCCTGCTGCCACCCCCAATACCTGTGCCCGTTGTGCCCCCCAATGCCCCAGGTACTATACTGCTGAAAAAATAGTGACCCTAATAGACATAATTTGAGTCCTTTATCCAACTGGAGTAAAGTAGAACTAGATTTCCAAAAGAGCTGTCAAAAATGAAAGGTGGAATCTAAGCCAGTTCTACTTTACACCAGTTTGATAAATGACCCCAAATGTTCCTATAGTGTCTACAGAAGCTATAACGTCCCCTAGAGTGCCCCCAGTAATAATAATAACACCCTATATTGTGCTCCAGGTAATAATCCCTCTATAGTGTCCCCAGAAATAATAGACTGGCCTCTACAGTGCCTCCCCAATAGCAAGGCCCCCATGCTGCCCCCCACACAGTAGTGTCCCCCACACTGTCCCCCACACACTAGTGTCCCCCACACTGCCCCCCACACAGTAGTGTCCCCCACGCTGCCCCCCACACAGTAGTGTCCCCCACGCTGCCCCCACACAGTAATTTCCCCCACACTGCCCCCACACAGTAATTTCCCCCACACTGCCCCCACACAGTTGTCCCCCCACACAGTAGTGTCCCCCACACAGTAATTTCCCCCACACTGCCCCCCACACAGTAGTCCCCCCACACAGTAGTGTCCCCCACGCTGCCCCCCACACAGTAGTGTCCCCCACGCTGCCCCCCACACAGTAGTGTCCCCCACGCTGCCCCCCACACAGTAATTTCCCCCACACTGCCCCCACACAGTTGTCCCCCCCATACAGTAGTGTCCCCTACACAGTAATTTCCCCCACGCTGCCCCCCACACAGTAGTGTCCCCCACGCTGCCCCCCACACAGTAGTGTCCCCCACGCTGCCCCCACACAGTCATTTCCCCCACACAGTAGTGTCCCCCACGCTGCCCCCCACACAGTAGTGTCCCCCACGCTGCCCCCACACAGTAGTGTCCCCCACGCTGCCTGAAGCCTATGGCGGTGATCGGCGGCGGGGCAGGGAACTATGCACTCCGCTCCCTGCCCTGCCGCAGTATGTGGGACTGGGTCACGGGTGTTATCGCTTCAGCAATGAGCGCTTCCATCTGTATTGATGGAAGCGCTCATTGCTTCTGGGCCTGCTGGCACCCCCGTCAGAGCCGGCACCCGGGGCGCACCACCCCCCCCCCCCCCCCCAATTCCTGTCCGTTTTGCAGACAAAAATAGGCATTTTTAATGAGAAGAAGGACGTGCAGAGCCACATAAAGCGGAACGTACAAGGCCAGGATCCGTGTTTTGTGGATCCTCAATTTGCGGAGCCCACAAAAACTTATACGGTCGTGTGCATGAGGCCTAAATGTAAGGTTTTTGCAGTTGGGAATGTTAATGAAGAAGACTGGCATTTTAATCCTGGAGCAGGCATGTTATTTTTCCATTTTGTCATGTGTTTGAAAGTAATTCCACAGTTCAGCCATTATATGCTAGACATTATATAATCTGTCGTATAATTATTAGTGTCACTCACAGCCATCTGGTTGTCAGAGGAATGCGCTCAATGAACGTAGTTATTTGTGGTGAAATAATTGTGGCATGGATAATGCTTGTTAAATACAGACTAATATGTACTGAGTAGTTTCTCCCCCAAGCTATACGAAGTACATCTGTAGAAGGTTATAATACGGCGCAGAATACAAAACATAGTCATGTCAATGTCTGATCAGTGCCTTAAAGGGGTAGGCACCTGGATTTTGAATACTTTTGTTATTGCAGGTAATCAAACATTTTGTATAGTTTACTGAGTTATTCAATAAAATGTATCTGCATAGCGCCTCCTGCTGTTTGTTCTTATAATTTCTCTGCCCACCTCTCTGAGGTGGACGCACATGCTCAGTTCCATCTTTCAACTGCCAACAGCTTCTAACAGAAGCTGTGACAGTTACAAGAAGAGAACTGCAGCAGAAGGGACATGCCCCCCCTCCCCGAGAAATGGCATGCCCATGGGAAGGACATGCCCCCTGATCTGCCTGTCTGAAATAAATATAGGAGTAATTAATGTGGAGCGCTCTGGATTCATGTGAGGTACAGGGCTGGCTCTAGTTTTGTTATTAAAGGGGTTATCTTCTTTTTTTATATTGATGGCCTGTCCTCAGGATAGGTCATCAATATCAGATCGGCTGTGGTCCGACTACTGGCACCCCAGCCGATCAGCTGTTTGAAGAGACCACAGTGCTCGTATGCGGCAGGGCATACTGTAAAAAACAAAAACTCCATACCCTATACGTGTGATGGTTAACCTCCGGCACTCCAGCTGTGGTAAAACTACAACTCCCAAGATGTGCACTCATTGGCGGATCCGGGGGGGTCAACAGGGTAATTGCCCCCTCCCCCCCGAGAATGTAGTGAGAGCCAAGTGCAGACTGAACATTCCAGGCGCGGTGGCAGCGGCAGGGAGAGATGAGCGCTTCCATTGTGGAAGCGGTCATCCTCATATTCATCTGTATCGCCCTCCTCAGGACAGCGATACAGATGAATGTTGCGGAGGAGCAGGGAAGAGGCGTCTCCCTTGCCCGTTCCTCTGATAGGCTACAGGCACTAGGCCTGCAGCCTATCATAGGCCGGTGCAGGCGGCGCGATGACGTCATTGCGCCGCCTGAGCCGTACAGAGCGGGACACAGGCCGGAAGAGGCCTGCATTGCATCGCAGTGTCATGGAGGTAAGTATAAGTGTTTATTGTTTTAATTATTTTTAGTACAGTATGGCAAGAAGGGGGGTGGCACATTATGGGGGGGAGCACTATGGAGAAGGGGGGGGCATCTAATGTGGGCCCTATATACTGGCACATTATGGGGGGGCACTATGGAGAAGGGGGGAAAAGAGCACTATGGGAGCATTATATAGGGGCATTTAATACTGGCACCCATTTTGGTGCCACTATGGGGAAGGGGGAGAAAAGCATTATGAGGGCATCTATGTGGGGCAGTCTATAGGGGCATTTTATACTGCCACATTATGAAGGGCACTATGGGGACATCTTCTGGGAGCACTATATAGGATGGGAGGAGCACTATAGGGGCATCTTCTGGGGGCACTATATAGGACAGGGAGGAGCACTATGGGGGCATCTTCTGGGGGCACTATATAGGACAGGGAGGAGCACTATGGGGGCATCTTCTGGGGGCACTATATAGGAGTATTTTATACTGGCACAAATTATAGGGGCACTATGGGCACCCTAGCTCAACTGGGGGCACTAAGTGTTTTTTTAGTGGCACACAGTACGGGTCATTGGATCACATGAGGGCACTCTGGGGACATTGACTCTACTGGGGGCACTAAGAGGATTTTTTTTTTTTTTTTTTTTTACTGCCACACAACTCAGCATTTTTTTGTACTGACGCACATTATAGGGGGGCTTTATTACAATTGGGGGGACTATGGGAGCATTATTACTTCTGGGACACAATTACTGTTGGGGGCACTGTAGGAGCACTATTACTACTAAGTGCACTCTGGCACAGAGTTATTACTATTGTTGGGATTTTGGGGAGCACTATTACTGTGGGGGTGCCCTGGCACAGTATCAGTTTAGCACAGTTATTTTTGGGGGACATTATGGTTACACTATTAGTGTCAGGGGTACTATTTGCTGGGTGCAGTTATTTTTTAGGGCATTGTGTTCCAATATTTATTGAAGGGGGCGCTATCTGTGTGTAACTAGTATTTTCAGGGGGTTTCTCTGTTTCTATAGTATAGTTTTGGGGGGCACAGCGTCTCGGTATTAGGGGTGCATAATGGGATGTTGAGAAGGTGTGAGGAAAAGTAGGAAACTAAGATGTCTGTCTGTCTGTCAAACTCTGCAGAGATGAGAGATGGCTGAAAGAAATCATCATGGTGGTCTGAAGGTCTGAATGGAGAAGATGAAGAAAGAGAACATGTACATCAAAGGAGACGTCACTGGATGTAAGAGGTATGGGCACGATATATGGGTGGGGCTGTGTGTGGGTGTGGCTTGAGGGTGGGCGGGGACACAGGGGCCCCATAATCTCCTATTGCTTAGGGAAGTGCCCCTCCCGAGACCAGGCTCTGGATCCGCCACTGTGCACACTTGCTTGGCTGTTTTTCAGAACTCCATAGAAATGAATTGAGCATGCTGGGAGTCGTAGTTTCACCACAGCTGGAGTGCCGGAGGTTAGCCATCACTGCCCTATACCATGGGTCCGCACAGTGGCATAGCTAGAAATGACTGGGCCCCACAGCAATTTTTTTTAAAGGGGCCCCCCTCCCCCAGTAATTTTTTCACAACCCCTTCCTTTCATGCCGCCCCCATTCCTGTGGGTAGTAAAGATCGCTCTCTCAGACCAGGCCCAGCAGCTGTTCCATCCGTTTTCTACACCATCTATACTGTCACTGTATATTATTTCATTGTGTAATACTGTTGAGGGGGCCCTGACAAAATCTTTTAGTCCTCCTCCTCCTGGATGGGCCCCCTTCTGGGTCAGGGCCCCAAAGCAGCCGCTTCCCCTGCTTCCCCTATAGTTACGCCCCTGGGTCAGCAATCTCCAACTCTCCAGAAAACCTACAACTCCCCCAGCATGCACAAATGTTTTGCTGAACTCCCATAGAAGTTAATGCTGCATGCTGGGAATTGTAGTTCCACAATAGCAGGCATGCCCTCTGCCCTATACATTGTACTGCACCAAAATCACAATCATTACAAAACTTTCCACTGTGAACCCAAACGATAGTGTCTTTTTCATAACGAGCAATTACTAATGTCTTGGCTAGATGTAAGGCTCCATTCGCACGTCCGCAAATGGGTACGCACCCGTTCCGCAATTTTGCGGAACAGGTGCGGACCCATTCATTTTCTATGGGGACGGAATGGATGCGGACAGCACACAGCGTGTTATCCGCATTTGCGGAGCGCGGCCCTGATCTTGGGTCCGCAGCTCCGCAAAAGATAGAACATGTCCTATTCCTGTCCGCAGCTGCGGACACGAATAGGCATTTCTATAGGGGTGCCGGGCGGGTGTGTTGCGGATCCGCAATTTGCGGGTCTGCAACACACCACGGACGTGTGAATGGAGCCTTAGTCTTGCAGATCGTCTGTTTGCTGTAGTTGTAAAGGTATATTCACACGATCTGATTTCGAGCCACAGAAATTTCTGCAACAATTCTGACGCATGTGAATATACCCTTATACATGTCATATTTCTCATGATTTAGCTCTAAGGAAGGATGTACATTATTATTTTTATTATTTTAAATATTTAACATTTTATAAATGATTTTCAGAATAGGGCTCTTGCACACTTCCGTTTCTGTCCCGTTTTTTGCGTTCCGTATACGGAACCATTCATTTCAATGGATCCGCAAAAAAAAACGGAAGGTACTCTGTATGCCTTCTGTTTCCATATTTCCGTTTTTCCATTCTGTTCAAAGATAGAACATGTCCTATTATTATCCGCATAAGGATCCGTCTTTCCGGTTGTCATCCAGAAAAATGGATCCCGTATTTATTTTTTCACATTTTTAAAGGTCTGCGCATGCGCGGACCAGAAGAACGGATCCGTCAATGCGGCAAGTTTAATTCATTTCAATGGAAATTCATGCCGGGTCCGGCATTTAGGCAAGTGCTCAGGATTTTTGGCCAGAGAAAAAAATGCAGCATAGGCCTCATGCACACGAACGTTGTTTGTTTCCATGTCCATTCAATTTTTTTTGCGGATAGGATGCGGACCCATTATTTTCAATGGGTCCGCAAATAATGCAGACAGCACATCGTGTGCTGTCCGCATCAGTATGTTCGTTCCATTGCCCTGCAAAAAAAAATAGAACATGTCCTATTCTTGTCCGTTTTAGGCATTGTTACAATGGATCCGCAAAAAAAACTGATGGCATACGGATGTCATTAGTTTTTTTTTAGCAGATCCGCAATTTGTGGACCGCAAAACACATACAGTCGTGTGCATGTAGCCATACTGCGGTATTTTTTCTGGCCAAAAAACGTAAGAGGGACTGAACTGAAGACATCCTGATGCATACTGAACGGATTACTCTCCATTCAGAATGCATGGGGATAAAACTGATCAGTTTTTTTTTCAAGTATTGAGCCCCTAGGACGGAACTCAATACCGGAAAAGAAAAACGCTAGTGTGAAAGTACCCTAAAGGCCCGCTGTTCTGTTCCGCAAAAAACGGAATGCACACGGACGTCATCCGTTATTTTTGCGGATCCGTTTTTTGTGGACCGCAAAATACTGAAAAAGCCACACGGTCTTGTGAAATAGGCCTAATACTAACCTTACAGAACAGCAGCCTCTAGCACTTGTATGACTTATTTATTATGTAATTTCCTTGTACACCCACAAGGTGGCAGTGCAGCTGTGTTATTTTCTTCATGCTGTGGTCTGGCTTCTTTCCTATGGGCAGGATAAAGGACGGCTGCTGTTTTAGCTCTACCAGCTGTTAGATATAATTGCTGGTCTCATCTGTATTATGTCCCATTTAGTGTTTTTTTAGTGACGAGGGGCCCTGATCTGCAGCATAATATGTGTGTACAACATATTCATGACACAGGAGAGATTTGGGAAGTGTGCTACCAGAATAGGCAGAATAAGCCTATATATAATATATGTTCAGTATCCCAGAAGGACTACTGCAAAGGGATCATTAGTATTAACACAGCTAAAAGGGTTTTCCAAGACTTTAATACCTGTGGATAGGTCATCAGTATCTGATCGTGGGGGTCCAACATTCGGGACCCCCGCCGATCAGCTGTTGTAAAAGGCACCCATGTGGGCGCCGCATCCTTCTTGCAGCTTACCAAATACAGCGCAGTACATAGTAAAGCGGCTGCACTGATATCGCAGCTTAGCCCCTATCACTTCAAAGGGGCTGAGCTGTGCCTAGGCAATGTGACTGATGAACATTTCGTCACTGGCCTAGGAAAAGCTGAGAGAAGGCCGTGGTGCTACTGTGAGTGCCGCTGTCTTCTCAAACAGCTGATCGGCAGGGGTCCCGGGTGTCGGACCCCCACCGATCAGATACTAATGACCTATCCAGAGAATAGGTCATCAGTATTAAAGTCTCAGGAAAACCCTTTAATGCAATGTTTCTTGAGTTAAATCTTGTGATTTGTTATGTACATGCACTTAATAGCACTGTATGGACAACATATGGTTAACAACTTTGCAGACTGTGTTAGGTTTCAGGGTGATGAACCAGGTCCGTCCTCTGAATAGTTAGTGTTGAGAGAGAGTCTAGTCTGAAGCAGCTTGGAGGAAAGACATGTATGTTCAACCTAATGCACAAGTAGGCCCAAGTTCTGAGCCTACATACCTTGAGACTGATTGGCTACCGCAAAACATAGGTACCGGCCCACGTGCGTTCCACAATTTGCGGACCGCACATGCCGGGGCTATCATAGAAAATGCCTATTCTTGTCCGCAATTGCGGACAAGAATAGGACATGTTCTATTTTTTTTGCGGGGCCACGGCACGGAGGAACGGATGCGGACAGCACACAGTGTGAAATGAATGGGTCCGCACGTGTTCCTCAAAATTGCGGAACGGATGCAGACTCATTCATACGTTCGTGTGAATGTAGTCCCATGGAATCAAATGGATCGGTGTCTGCGCTTGCGCAGTGCACTGTCCATTCATTTCTATGGGACCTCTGAAAATAGCTCAGTGCACATGTAATGCCCCAGAGTGGCATTACCACTTCTTCACCCTGCTACTGTCTCTAATGGGCTAATATAATGTCATCTTGTGTATTTATTTCAGGTGCACTACACTCTGCAACTGCATTCCTATTTCTAATGTTGTATAACTGTTATGTTCAAATGTAATATGTCTGGTTCACCAGCAGGTGGCAGCAAACATGGCAGAGCTACAGTTAGGTCGAATGGAACTTTCCATTCCATTCTAACCTCCCTCTGTGGAGGAGTGGGCGAGTCCCATTTCCTGCAGGAAGGATGGGGGATCAGTTTTAGTTAGTCTAGCTTACCCCCTGCTAGGGGAAGGAGGGTGTTCTGGGCACGTCTCTGCTGGACGTGCCCAGGCCAAGCCAAGCCAGCCAGAGCACCTTCAGCTCTGCTGGATGTGGAGGCCACAGCTTAGTTATACAGTCAGCCTGTCAGCACAGCAGAGCCAGAGAGCAACAGATGTAGCAGAGTTGAGTTTGCCTGCCAGAGTTTTAATGCCGAAGCCTGCTGGGACCAAGACAAAGTCTATCAAAGTAAAGCTGCTATTCAACTTCATCACAAGGTCTGGAATCAATTATTTCTTCAAATTCCTCAACTATTTCCCCCCATTTGTCTGCTTTGGAGCCACCGCCTGGGGTCCAACCGTATACAGGTAGGAGCACTGTGACACTCACTTACACTAGGAGGGACATTTTAGGCCACCCTATACCGTTCAGTCATTCCTACACCTGGGTACCGAATCCATTAGAAAAGGGGCCCTGGGAATTGTGCTTCATTGCACACACACTCAGCTATTTTTGGAACACCCATAGAAATGAATGGAAAGCATGCAAGGTTTGCTCTTCTTCACTTTTGGGGGCCCCTTCTGGAGATAGGAGCGGATCCCTGAGGCGGGAACTGCACCTATCCGACATTGGTGGCATATACTAGTAAGATGAAAAAAAAACTTTTAAAATCTTATTTATTTGCTTTGTACTGGAATCCGATTTGGATTTTACTTGTGCAGATTCAAGTGTAAAATGCATCGATCATGTGGTTAGGGAATAACTTAATCTAACCGGAATACCCCTTTAAGGACAGCTCCACTTTACCAGCTTTTAGGCTTATCTTAGGATACCATGCTCCCCTTTATTTTGCAGCTGCTGCCATAGAAGCATTGCACTATTTTCCAGGTATTTTGGGTGTTTTATTGAGCAGGACACTCGTCGTCTTCCTCTCCAGCTAGGACGGTGCTGCCCTTTTCAGTTGTTTCTGGCAGGAGTACAGCTGGAAAGGAAGGTGAATGTGAGAGAACTTCCAGACCTGCCTTATTTTCCATATTAAATCAAGAGCGAGTTCTCATTGTTCTAGTATTCACATCTACTATTGTATTTTTACCCTCAGATACTTCTTTAAAAAACAGATGTTTGGCACGTAAGGGCTACTCAGACACTGTTCCCCACCATAAATCTCGTTCTATATATCGCGCGCGCACACAACCACACTAGTGGGAATTTCTATCGTAAAGCCAGATGTGCTTATAAGAGGAAAGCATCACGTATAAGGAATACATGACCTCCAAAAATGAGTAAGGCCCCGTCTCCTGAAGATATTGTACACAAATTCTTAAATGAACCTTCTAGTTGTAATATAGCTTTAGCCTGTAGATGGCGCTATATCAGAGCAAATGACAGGTCTATCTACTGCCAGTCACCGGCCTAATGATTAACTAGCATGGGTTTCTGAATTATAGGGAAGTCAGTGAACCGCAATATTTTAGAATATGCCCCCATATGACCCCACCGCAGGAATGAGTAAGGCCTCTTTCACAAGTCTGATCACATTCATGGCAAAATGGTCATTGGTTCATCCATGAAGATGTCCATGAATGATGCGTGCTTGGTCCGTGTGTCCGTTTTTTGTCCTCTGTGTGTCCGTATTACACCGACAATTAGTTTCCGAAACATCTCCTACCAATGGTCCATGAAAACCACAGACCAAACATGGATCGCATCAATGTTGTGTCTGTCAGAGGAGTCCATAATCACTGACAAAAATAGGGCTTACTTCTGTGAAGCCACCATGAACCCATAGTGCGTGAAAAACCAATGATGTGCAAATACACACAAAGGGCATCTGTCAGCAGTTTTGTAACTATGACACTGGCTGACCTGTTACATGTGCGCTTGGCCGCTGAAGACATCTGTGTTGGTCCCATGTTCATATGTGTCCGCACTGCTGAGAAGAATTATGTTTAATATTTGCAAATGCCCCCGTTGCTCCTAGAGGCTCATTTGCATATATTAAAACATCATTTTTCTCAGCAGTGCGGACACATATGAACATGGGACCAACACAGATGTCTTCAGCTGCCAAGTGCACAGAAGGGGGTAGTGCATGAAATACACAGCAGGACAAGAACCCGAAGACCACCAGGAGATACTGTGCACTAACTTGTCGAAGTTCTCGGTTTGAGCACGAAACGCGTTGGTTTCCAGTGAGGGCTGTTTCTGCATCAAGAAATAAAACTGATTCAGCCAAAGGCACAATCCACCTCTTTCACTACAGAAGCAGAGTCCATTTTGTATTCCACGTTGCTGAGCATGAATCCTATTCCTACCACATAATAACCTGTATGTTGGTCGTTCTATCAGTCTAATTCTGCAGCAGTGATCAATCTGATTAAATTCCACCTATTAGAACAGGGACCAGCAACCTTCGGCACTCCAGCCGCTGTGAAACTCCAACTCCCAGCATGCAGACATGCTCGGCTGTTCTTCTCACGCCATAGAAGTGAATGGAGCATTCTGGGAGTGGTAGTTTCGGAACAGCTGGAGTGCCGGGAGTTGCTGATCCCTGTGTTAGAACAAGGATTTCCTGTATTACGTTGCGCATCCGCTGTTTATTTTTTTCCTTGTAAAAATGTGACAGTTTCTCTATATATAAATGTAGATTACCGTACAGTTACCAAGGGGCAGGATTGCAGAGACCTGGCAGATCTCACTTATACACATTTAGCCCTTTTGATCTTTGTGGGTACAAGTTCAAGGCACTCGCTTCATGGAATAACGTAGTAGGTAAAAATACCAGATCAGGAACAAAGCTTAAAGGGGTTGTGCACCTTTGGAGGGGTTTTTGGCAGACCTCCGATGGGAAGCATACTCACCTGCTCCCCAGCGTTGGCTCCCGATTCTTTTTCTCCCCAGCTTCTGCTTCTTCTCTCAGCTCCCAGGATGTAAACTTCCATTTAGATGCTGCTGCAGCCAATCGCAGGCATCAGCGGTGACCATTTGACATGATGCAAGAGGAGCAGGTCGCCTGTCCAGCCAGCAATTGGCAGCAGCAGTGTCGAAATGGAAGTTTATATCCTGGGAGCCGAGCGAAGAAGCTGAGGCCTGGGAGAGAAGTACCGGGGAAGCAGGTAAGTATGCTTCCCTTCTCTGGTCTTCCAAAGAGACTACTTCCCCCCCTCCCCAAAGATGCACAACCCCTTGGATTGACATGTTTTCTTTAAATACCACCCCCTCCCTGCCAAATCTGAAGAGGGGGTGCAGATATGTCCAGAATAGGTGCAGATATGTCCAAAGTCCAGTATTCTGTTCCAGCATAGCACCAGAACACTAGACTTTCCAGATCTGCCATATGCTGGACACCAGTGGCGCCACTCAGATGTCATTCATTATAATGGGGTCTGTGTCTGCTGGACAATATCCCATTATATACATATATATACCTCCTGTAATGGAGGCTCCTGCCAGTGCTTCCACCGCAGATATGAACCTAGTCCTACCTATATCTGCCACTTGGTTCTGGCTCCATTGGTCACAAGCTGTTTTCGCTGCACTTCAGTCCTTGCATGTAAACTTACAGCATGGACGGGTTCATGTGCATTGCTGCAGCCAATGACTGGCCTCTGCGGTGACATATGACCCAGCAGTGACATGTTCGGTTGGGCTGTTTGGGGACCCTTCACTGCTGAGCCCGGTCATTGGCTGCAGTAGTGCACAGACCCCATCGGTGCCAAAATTTACATGCGGAGAACGACGTGCAATGAAGCCGAAACTGAGCGGCAGGGAATAGGTAAGTATACTTACGAGTATGGTATTTAAGCAACTGTCAATCCTAGACAACCCCTTAAAAAAGCCCTAAGTTCTGGTTCTGGTACTTTTTATGCCGCTAATGGTACGCTCATTTCTAGGTAGTAGATTGAAGTATTTTCTCTGCCTTTGTGGCGTCAGGAAGGCTTTTCTGTTGCCTTCAATTAAATTCACATTGCACTGTATGAAGGTTACCTTATTACGAATCATCGCCTAGAAAGGGAATCAAGGTTTATATTACATTATGAGCAAATATAATTTATCCACTGCCGAATCGAGTTACTATAACATTGTGAAGCTGAGTCAGATTTCTACATGAATCATAAATGAGTCAGCAGCAATCCTGCCATGTGGTCAAATATATTATAAAAATCTATTTACTCTTCTCGTTCTACTTCATTGTATTTACACATGGGTTATGGCCTCAAGCCCCACCGTCTCCTCTCACCGCACAGGCAGCATTTCAGATTCATCCAAGAGATGCTGCTGCTTTTAAAGCGACACTGCCATCAACAATTTATATCACAGATTTACAACCCATTTTTTTCCAAAATAATTGGATTACTTTCTATGTATCATTTTGAAGTCACTCCTGTAGTAAGTAACTCCTTTCCAGAGTTTTCAACTTCTTCTTTATCTGGAATTTTGGTACAATAGACCTTTTCACTTAAAGGGAACCTGTCACATTGAACACAGTGTCCGAGCTGCAGGCAGTATGCTATAAAGCAAGAGGAGCTGAGCAGATTGATATATAGTTTTTTGGGAAGAAATTCTGTAAAACCTGCATTTTATAACTTTCAATTCCTGCTCATTCTGGACTTTGAAGTCCAGGCGGCGGTCCTATCAGTGATTGACAGCCGTCCCTCTATGACTGTGTATAAAGAGGTAGCTATCCTCACTGATAGGACCGCCTCCTTGACCTCAGGACTCAGAATGAGCAGGGATATAAATGTATAAAATACAGCTTATACTAAGTATTTACCCATAAAATTATAGATCGGTCTGCTCAGCTCCACCTGCTCTGTAACATGCTGCCCGTAGCTTACATAGCATTTTCATGGTGACTGGTTCCCTTTAAAACTCTTTTTTCAGACCATCAGTCAGACCAGGGAGGCATGAGGGATAGTGACTCCACACCTTGGCTATGCTATCCTAGTAGTGTGGCTGGGCAGAGCTTCTCACATCACACCTATCAATGCAATGCTCCATTGTATCTAGACCTATAAAGAGGACAGTAGAACAATTTGTTTTTTGTCTGCTTCGCCGAACTTCCTTCGTCACAAATTGCATTACATTGTATGGAGCGGGCACAGTGACGCCCCCCCGTCATAACCCCTTGAGATGCCGTGTTCAACTCTGATCAAGGAATCTGAGAGTCACATTCAGCTTATCAGGGGGTTAAAACCCCAAAAAAATACATGCTCACCTCATCTATTTGATCGTGGAGAGGCCTTGATTGAAGAAAATGCGCCAATTCTTGCTCGCGCTGACATGATGACATCACCACACTGGGTGGACGCGGTGACATGATGTCACTGCGCCCATCCAGCGTGATGACATGGTGATGTCAAATGGATGAGGTGAGTATGTATTTATTTTTTTTTTGTTTTTTTCCCCCCCACAGTTTCAAGAAAAATTGATTCGTCACCACAAAGCGCCAAGAAAGTCGGAATCTTTGTGAATATTATTTTTCCTGAAATTTGTATCGAATTCCACTTTGTTAACTTCGATTTGCTTAACACTAAGGCCTCTTTCACACGGACGTCGCGTTTGAGGGGGACCGGACAAGATGCGGGTGCATTGCGGGAAAATGCACAATTTTTCCGCACAAGTGCAAAGCGTTTTAATGCGTTTTGAACGCGCGTGAGAAAAATTTGCATGTTTGGTACCCAGACCCGAACCCGGACTTCTTCACAGAAGTTTAGGTTAGGTGTTGTGTAGATTTTATTATTTTCCCTTATAACACGGTTATAAAGGAAAATAATAGCATTCTGAATACAGACTGCAAAGTAAATTAGGGATGGAGGGGTTGAAATTTTTTTTTTTTATTAAACTCACCTCATCCACTTGTTCGCACTGCCCGGCTTGTCTTCTTTCTTCTTCTTTGAGGACCTGGGAGGAAAAGGACCTTTGGTGATGTCACTGCGCTCATCACATGGTCCGTCACATGGTCCATCACAGGACCATGTGATGAGCGCAGTGGCGTCACCAAAGGTCCTTTTCCTCCCAGGTCCTCAAAGAAGAAGAAAAAAGACAAGCCGGGCAGTGCGAACAAGTGGATGAGGTGAGTTTAATTATTTTTATATTTTTTTTAACCCCTCCAGCCCTATTGTACTATGCATTCTGTATTAAGAATGCTATTATTTTCTCTTATAACCATGTTATGAGGGAAAATAATAATGATCGGGTCCCCATCCCGATAGTCTCCTAGCAAACATTAGTGAAAATCGCACCGCATCCGCACTTGCTTGCGGATGCTTGCGATTTTCATTCAGCCCCATTCACTTCTATGGGGCCTGCGTTGCGTGAAAAACGCAGAATATAGAACATGCTGCGATTTTCACTCAACGCACAAGTGATGCGTGAAAATCACCGCTCATGTGCACAGCCCCATTGGAGTGAATGGGTCCGGATTCAGTGCGGGTGCAATGCGTTCACCTCACACATCGCACCCGTGCAGAATTCTCGCCCGTGTGAAAGGGGCCTTAGTAGAACTGTCATTCCAGTGACTGCATTTGTGAATGGTATGATCTTGTGTTATCTGCCTCCAGCTTTGTAATAGGGATGTTACCTTTCTTTATAATGTTGCAGCAGTGTATTTCCCTGTATGCACACTTAGGCCTTATTCACATCTTTGTTTCGAAGATCTGTAAAAGCTGGCTGTCAGCCGGACAAAAAAACATTGCATGCAGCGGTTTTTGTCTGTCCGAAACTCCGAAATCGTCCGGATCATGGATTACAGACAATGGGGGATCCGGCGGTAAAGAACAGCCTGCTGGATCTGAAAACGGAGATTTGAAAAACGCCTACGGACATGTTCAGAGGAAAATTGAACATCTATTTTCAATGAAGTCTGCTGCAGAAATTTAGGAATAACCGTCAGATTTCTGCAAGGTTTTGCAGTTTGCATGCTACACCAGGAGAAAGCATTGCTGATGCAGACACCAAAATCATTGCAGCTGATCACCCTGTGTAAACATCTTCTACCCATAAGCATTGATTCTCCATGGAGCGATCGCTCGTCCCCATATATTGGAGGCGATAGCTGCATGTAAATGCAGCTCTCACATCTGCTCACGATAAGGCAGTTATTGGGAAGGAATTGTTCATTCCCGATAATTGCAAGTTCAGTCGGCCAGTGTAAAGGTATGAGAGCCTAATCATCTAATGGATACACCCGGATTAACGGGATTAGTGGAGTGCTGTAATAACAAGTAGACGCTGGTGGTCGTGCTGAGCTGCATCTTCCAGGTTTATGGGTTGTATATTGTCAGCAGGCTATACTACTAGACCTCCATGCTGTGGTTTATATACATCTCAATAGCCTCAAAGAAACAAGACGGCATTATGACCTCAGCCTTTTCCCAGAATTGCCTATGGCAAGTATTTCTGGCTTTAGAAATGCAAATGACCCCAGTGGGTTTGTTTTTTGAGCAAAGGTATTTGTTGCCTGTACACAATGGGAATAGCCAGGACGAGCCCATATACATGATAATGGTGGTGATAAATTCACTAGCAAGCTAGCAATAACTGGAGAGCGTTCTTATGTATATTGCTTACATTCCTGCTCTCACGGTGGAGAGGAGATGTCTTCACACAGTGCAACATATCTAGTGTGCGTTGACGGTTGTCGGGAAGGAAGCGTTCCCCCCCCCCCCCGCCAATCGCCTGCACGTCAGTGGAGGCAGGGGCGGACTGGGAACTAGAAGTGGCCCTGGGAAAAAGGATAAAGTGGCCCCATGTTGCAGGTGGGTTCAAATTGACGGAAGATTGGGCAGCGATCTCAAAAACGGAAACCAAAGCGCAGATATGAAAGTAGCCATAGGCATTTTCCTGTTGCCTTCTGCGAATCTACTGAACCAAACCGACCACACACTTTAAAAGGGTTCTCCAAGAATAAAGACTTTTATGTAATGCCCGCTGCCTGCCTCCAATAGCAGAGTCATACTTGCCTGATCCCCCGCATGCTATTGACCACTCAAGCCGATTATCAGTCCAGTACTGTACGAGCCTCCACAACAAGTCCACTTAAGGCTACATGCACACGAACGTTGTTTGTTCCGTGTCTGTTCCGTTTTTTGTTTTTTTGCGGACAGGATGTGGACCCATTCATTTCAGTGGTTCCGCAAAAAATGCGGACAGCACACCGTGTGCTATCCGCATCAGTATGTTCGTTCCGTAGCCCAGCAAAAAAAATTGAACATGTCCTATTCTTGTCCGTTTTAGGCATTGTTACAATGGATCCGCCCAAAAAAACTAATGGCATAATTTTTTTTGCGGACTGCAAAACACATACGGTCATGTGCATGTAGCCTAAAAGTAAGATCCAGCATGTATTCAAGCTGAAAGATTGCTTTTTCTGGCCAATGATATAGGTGGATTTTCAGAATCCCCATAGAAATGAATGGAGCGGCTGAGCGCATGGGACTGATTGGTATCAGTCACAGATCATTCAGACAGTGACTGGTGTGGGGCAGTTCTCAATATAAAAACACAGCAATTTCATGCAGCTGCCACTAGAGGGAGCTCAGTGCAAAGAGATTTTTTTCCAGCCTACATTGCATTCAATGGTAACCATATAAATTCCTATGGAATGAACTCCTCCTGGTGGCTTCAAGCAGTTTTATAATATACTGTATAAGGGAAGCAGTAGACACAGAGCTGGGGTATTTGCCAACATATTTATGCCAGATGTCTGGTGTCATTGAGAAATATGGTGTTCAGAATGAGCGCCATATTTATGAAGCACCCGCTCAACTCTTTATGACATGGAGGTCATGTAAAGTTAGTCAGGTGGAACATGATTTTTTTTTTTTTATTAAAAATGACTCCACAGAGTTTTGCTATGGGGCCCTGTGATATCTGTGTAGTCCCCTGTAATCCTATACATCCTCTTTACACCTGGACCCACATGAGGTCATTTTATGGGGATTCTGGTCCAGCCAAAATCTGATCAACTGATTGAAAACTTTGTTCAAGCAGAAATGAAAAATGTTTGTATCCACGCTAATAAGGCACTACAAAAGTTTAAAAAAGAAAAGTTGGCCGGACTCTATTAAGCAACTATCCGAATTCTCCGATAAATCCTGATCCATCTCGGCTGTCATCTCCGGAAATATTCTGAACTGGAAATCACATAGCACAGTTTAATTCTGAAGAATATTCTCTGGCCGGGCGCATACTGACAGCATGAGCTCTTATTCTTATTAACTCATACTGTACCGCACACTGAGATGAATCCAATAAGACTGGCCATGAATACAGTGTATTTTGTTGCAGAGGTTATCCGCTCAAAGGCCGTTGACTCCAGTGGGTCAGTGGTCCACGTTTTGTGGACATACACTATCTTTTTATGGAACGGACATATAGATGTGGAAAGCACACGGATGATCTGCGTGCTTTCCGCACCTGTATGTCCATTGCGCAAAAAGATAGAGCATGTTCTACACTCGGCCACAAAATGCGGACCACAGACCCATTGAAGTCTGCAAAAAATGCAGATGCATTACAGACCGTATCTGTATTTTGTGGCTCTGCCATTTGTGGACCGCAAAATACATAGGTCGTGTGCACGAGGCCAAAAGAAAAGTTTCAGTGAAAGTTAGAGCTTCTCATGTATACTTTCCCATAAAATCATGATGTCTGAAGCCAAAATGCTTCAAGTCTCGAGTGGCAGTAGTAGAACGCCATCATCCTGTGGGACTTTCCCGCCCCCTGTAAATGATGTCTGGTTACTGCCATACAGTCATTTCTCGGCAGAAGAGGTCTTTTTCTTCAGAAATTGATGAAGTAATGACACTGTCCAGGATTTCTGGAAGCAACATGCAAGCAGTGTGTGTGTTAGGCCTCATTCACACGACCGTTCCATTTGTTGCGGTCCGCAAAACACGGAAGCCGCCCGTGTGCCTTCTGCAATTTGCGGAACAGAACAGGCAGCCCATTGTAGAAATGCCTATTCTTGTCCACAAAAAGGACAAGAATAGGACAGGTTATTTTTTTTTTTGCGGGGCCACGTAACGGAGCAACGGATGCGGACAGCATGAGGCCTTATACTGTATATGGCAGTTTTATAAGGGGATTCATATGGTAACAGTATTATTTGGAAACCTTATGGCGGTATGATTTAGATATTGCACTGAGTATCAGTATCATTTTATACATGTAGAAAAAGCTGTTTACTAATGGCGAGCGGAGGGCAACTTTGTTTGTTGCCTTGGGCCCTGTTTTCCTGAAAAAGAAAAAGAATTCTATGGATGATGGGGTAATATGTAACCAAATTTTCACTTTTCAAGATAGAATTTCTGCTTAACATAGATGAGGGTAAACAAGGCTTGACGGGACTGAAATGAGTTATCTTACCATTAGCATTCTCTTCATTGTATAGATTCTAAAAAGAAAAAAATATATAGTATATACTGTTAAAGGGAGTCTGTCACCTAGAAAATCACTGATAAACCAGGCCTTGTTGGCTAGTCCAGCTGAATGCAATGATACTTTTCACTTAGTGATCTTTTAATTCATCTGCAAATGAAGGGTTAAGTGCACTGAGGGTGGGCTCAAGCCACTTTGTGCACCCTTGCTCCTCCTGCATCCTCTGCCAACCCCTCCCTCTCCTTGATTGACAGGACAAGAGAGATGACTATGCAGGAACTTGGCCCTTTACTTACCTAGTGTAGCACCACATGGTGTCCAAAGTGTATAGTAATGTGCACACCCACCTATTTTGAGGGGGAAGGGGGGCGCTTCCAAGTACGACTCTAAACAACTTTGCTAGATTGGGTCAGAGAATCTTCAAAAAGCAGGTTTTGTGGGGTGATCCCCATATATAGTGTTTATTGCCTCAAGTATTGCCAAAAGTGATCCAAGGAAGAACAACCGGTGACAGGTTCATGGGTTGCCCAAATCTCGTTGATACATCTGGGGGACTGGGAGCGAAGGCTAGCACGTGTTGGAAGCAGGAAAAATGGGCAAAAGTTAGGATCTGAGTTACTTTGACAAGAGCCAAATTTTGATGGCTAGAGGATCCCCCCAAAAAAGCAGGTGTTGTGTTATCCCCTTTTATATCGGTTCATGCTTACTAAAAGTGGTCCAAGGAAGAACAACCGGCGAAACATTGATGGGTTCATGGGTTGCCCAAACCCCATTGATGCATCTGGGGACCGAGAGCGAAGGCTAGCCTGTCTAGACTGTTCTCGAAATCGATGTATTGGAAGCAGGAAAAATAGGCAAGTGTTAGAATCTGAGAGACTTTGACAAGGGCCAAATTGTGATGGCTAGATGACTTGGTCAGAGGATCTCCAAAAAAAAAAAAAAAAGAAGGTCATGTGGGTTGATCCCCTAATATACTGGTTCGCGCCTACCAAAAGTGGTGCAAAGAGGAACATGTGACGAAACGGTGACTCATTGATGCATCTGGGAAATGGGAGTGAAGGCTAGCCTGTCAGATCCAGTCCATTGAAGAGCTGCTGTAGTAGAAAAACCTAATGTGGTCACCTTCATAGGTTTTGTGGAAACCATGACATTACGAGTCCCCATTGTGTGCAGAATATTAGGTATTTTTGGTTTTATTGCTATGGCTGATCGGACTTATCCATGTTTGTACGTGATGGGCGATGCACATATTCCCTGGAAGCCGTCCATACTCCATGTGGAACGTAACAGCTTCAGATCTTCGGTATTCCGGGACCTTCTAAGAATGGAATTGCAAAAGTTAGATCTTCAAGGAAGGGGAAATGCTATTCCTAGGGGGTTCTTCCAGGACTAGGAATATGTTTATTACACTTGTAGCCTCCTGACACACACATGCTGAGTGCTTAGTCAGCCCTGAGGTATGTCATTAAAACTTGTGCATTTGTGAAGATTAAACATGCCTGACAGGACTTCAGCACTGTGTACTTTTACATCATTAGCCGCCTCCCATTGGTCAGCAGGAGTCACGTGGCCCCCCTTGGAATCCTGAATAGTAGCTACTGGCACTCCTCATGTACTTGACGACTTTCCCTTTTCAGCTGCTTTGCCTGATCCAGCTACATTGTAATAACAGGAATTTGGAAACCTGGGAGGAAAAGATTAAAAAAAAAAAAAAAGACGCTGCTGGAATAAGAAAAACTACTATTTGTCTCAAGAGTCATGATGTGGGGACAGGATCCGCTCTCCCCAGCAGCGGGCTGTAAGCGTCTGAGCTCTGTGTCACCTGAAAGTCAGGAGTACTATGTGTGCTATGAGAAGAAGAGGAGGTCTCCCTATAGGATGAGCCGGCTGCTAGCAAGGCACCAGCTCCTGGCGAAAATTCAGCAAGGTGAGTCTTATGATGGCGCCATCCTCTCTGCTTCATTGGCAAATATTTGTTTACTGTCATACCATTTTCATCACCTGCGTGTTATTACATGGGCGCTGTACTTTTCCAGCATGTCTATCAGCTGCACCCAGTTATTATATTTATTGAAAAGTCAGCTTAGGATGTCGGTATTAGAAGCCGCAGAAAAAACACATTTGTGATACGTAGGTGATTCTCAGTGATACGGTTTTATGTCTGTAAAAGTTTCACCCCCCCTATAACAGTTTAGATTTTTTTATTTTAATTTTATTATTTTTTATTATTATTATTATTATTTTTATTGCATATTTATTTTTAGTTTGTCATCTTCAATAGATAGATTTGAATTTTTATGTTGTAAAATGAACATGGAACGCTACCTAAGGGTACTTTCACACTAGCGTTTTTATTTTCCGGTATTGAGTTCCGTCACAGGGGCTCAATACCGGAAAAAACTGATCAGTTTTATCCTAATGCATTCTGAATGGAGAGCATTCCGTTCAGGATGCATCAGTTCAGTCCCTTTTACGTTTTTTGGCCGGAGAAAATACCGCAGCATGCTGCAGTTTTCTCTCTGGCCAAAAATCATTTGTCCGAATGCCGGATCAATTCCATTGAAATGCATTAATGCCGGATCCGACCCCAAGTGTTCCAGAAAAACGGATCCGGTTTTGCGGTCTGTGCATGCGCAGACCTTTACAAATGTGAAAAAGGTAAATGCCGGATCCGTTTTTTCCGAATGACAACCAGAAAGACTGATCCGGTATTGCAATGCATTTGTCAGACGGATCCGCATCCGGATCCGTCTGACAAATGCATCCGTCTGCGTTCGGACTGCCTGCCGGAATCCTCTGCCGCAAGTGTGAAAGTAGCCTAAGAATCAAAAAGTCTGAGCAACCACTCCCACCTCCAAAATAGATAAAACATAGTTAAAGGGGGGAAAAAAAGCCTATTAGTACTTGACACTTGTTAATATCCGCCACTAGCCCGCCGTCGGTATAGAGTGTACAGGCGTAGGGCAGTGAGATAGGAATGCTTTTTTTGTTGTACTGGATATTTCCATTATATATACCGCGGCGTGTTCTTGGATTACTTGAGAGGCTACCATTGTTATGGTGTCATATGGTTTTTGTGTTTTGTCATTCCCTATTATCAGAAATTTCCTGTCATGGTCGACAAATGCAGTTTAGCAGGTTATGTTGGTATGTGCAGACAATGAGAGAATATCACAGAGACCAGTCAGCAAATACAATGGTCTTCATTATTAAAGGAGTTGTCCGGGCTACCTACCCTCAGGTCACCAATATCAGATTGTGCGGGGTCTGACACCTGGTACCCCCACCGATCAGCTGTACAGTAGACAGACAGGAGCAGCTCAGCTCCCATTCAAGTGGATAGGAGCTGAGCTGCCGGCGCCGGTAACTACACAGTGTGCAGAGCATTATGCGTCCGCTCCATACACGGTGTCCAGCACCGCAGCTGCCCAAAACAGTTGATATGGGGGGTGCTGGGAGTTCGACAACCACGAATCTGATATTGATGACCTATACTGCGGATAGGTCATCAATATCTGTAGCCCCTTTATGATCCAGGAAGGTTATTTAGTTTTTTTCCTTGCAATTATAATGAAGTGTTGCAAGAGAACTGCGGGATCTAGTTTCTGGTAGTAGTGGTATAGGTGGCCTGATGGGGTGATGGATCCAAACAAGTCAGTCAGGGTTCTGTCAATGTTTCCATTGTTGAAATGACAATGCGGCACCTTACTTAAAAGACAGAAGCTGCACTGTCGCCAAACCCCAGTAGGTGGGTGCTATGTGCCAGTTCTGATCCTAGCTGCCACTGGACCAATTACACCCAAGAACAGAGAAAATGATCGGCATTGGAAATACTTAATCTATTTATTTCATCAGAATTTCATGACCGTAGAGTAGTAGCCAGTAGCAAAGTTTCGGACCAATGGTCCTTTTTCAGGCTAGGCTATGGAGTAAGTCAGTAAACTTTGTCCACTGTGGCCAGCGTTGGACTGTGGTTCCATGGGTCCATGAGAGGAAGCTATTCTTGGGTTAGGTTTTGAATGAAAGAAATAGCCCCAAGAGGTAAGTGATTAACTCCAAAGGCAGCTCTAAATCTTCTGGATCTTTGGGGCCCACAATAGCTTTGTTGCCTGGGCCCACCAGAGGTTCCCCTGGTACTCTGGTGGGCCAATCCAACCCTGACTGGGGCACTTGAAGAATTAGGAGTGTGGTAAAGATGCCATCCCTGAAGTGGGTCCTGAGCAGCATTCATTTTTGGGACGCCTTATATTCTGCGCTCCTAGCACTACAAGCGTCACCATGGACATTTTTCTGACACTTCTCCTTACACCGTAGCCTAGTATGCTGCACTCTTCCTGCCACTAAATTGAAGAAAATTCAACCAAACATCTTAATAGTAATGTGAACAGAGTAGAGATGAGCGAAATTCTTGAAATTTGTGTGGGGTCTTATTCTAGCAAATCAGAAAATTTGATTCAGGTCTGAATTGATTCTCTCCGAATCAAGAGTTCTCCAAAATGGCCTCAAAATTGGTGTATGAAACTCTAAGGTCTCCCAAGACTCATATTTTTATCTCTTGTGTGTCATTTTTTATTTTTTTTATTTTTTTTCTCTTTGTCTCACCCCTTTCAAGCTCTTCATAGCATGTAGTGTTACTTTTTGAACATTTCATCCCATGCGAATCGCCAAAACTTTGTGAGATTCATGACAAATACAATTTATTTCGATTGGATTCGCTCATCTCTATAACAGAGCATTATAGAACCTTTGTTCTGTTTTTAGAGCCAGCAGTAATAATTGGGTTAGAGTTGATCTTCTTTTATATTTCCTGTACTGTCGATAAAAGGCAAGGAGTGGTTGTATGTTCTGGTTGTTGTACTACGTGCAGCCATATACAACTTGAAAGTGGCCACGATCTAGTCATTTCCAACCTTTTTGCCATGCCGAAACCCTAGAGAAATTTTAATCCTTTCTGGAGAACCAACTAGTCCGTCCCTAAACTCTTGAGGAAGGAACGACCAGGTTCTGACTGTTCGACCTCATGCACACGACCGTTGTTTGGGTCCGCATCCGAGCCGCCGTTTTGGCGACTCGGATGCGGACCCATTCACTTGAATAGGGCCGCAAAAGATTTGGACAGCACTCCGTGTGCTGTCCGCATCCGTGGCTCCGTTCCGGGGCCCCGTTAAAAAAATATAACATGTCCTATTCTTGTCCACGCTTTGCGGACAAGAATAGGCATTTACATTGCCGGCGCCCGTTCTGTTCCACAAATTGCGGAAGGCAACACGGACGGCTTCCGTTTTTTGCGGATCCGCGGTTTGTGGACTGCAAAAAACGGCACGGCCGTGTGCATGAGGCCTTCCTCTGTTAAGAGTTTAGGGTACGTTCACACTTGCGTTTTTCTTTTCTGTCACTGAGTTCCATCATAGGGGATCAGTACTGATCAGTTTTATCCCCATGCGTTCTGAATGGAGAGAGAAATCCGTTCAGGATGTCTTCAGTTCAGTCACTGAACTGCGTTTTGGACGGAGGAAATACCGCAGCATGCTGCGGTATTATCTACGTCCAAAATTCCGGATCACTTGCTGGAATGCCGCATTAATTTACATTGAAATGTATTAGTGTCGGATCCGGCATTGAAAATACTGCAATGCCGGATCCGTCCTTCCGGTCTGCGAATGCGCAGACCGGTAAAAATGTGAAAAAATTATATAACGGATCAGTTTCTCCGGATGACATACGGAGAGATGGATCCGTTCTTGCTGTCCGTTTGCATGTAGATTGCTGGATCCAGCAGGCAGTTCCGGCGACAGAACTGCTTGCCAGATCACTCTGCTGCAAGTGTGAGAGTAGCATTTACCGGAGGTTTTAAGATTGAGGAAGATTTATCAAAACTGGCGCAAAGGGAAACTGGCTTAGTAGCCCATAGCAACCAATCAGATTGATATTTTCATTTTCCAAAGGCGCAATAAAAAATGAAAATATCAATCTGATTGGTTGCTATGGGCTACTAAGCCAGTTTCCCTTTGCGCCAGTTTTGATAAATCTCCCCCAATGTGATTCCCAATCTGATGTGTGTGGGGCTAGCAGATCGTCATGTGAGGACTGTCACAAAGTGGAACAAGGATCCAGTAGTATTGGTTTTTCCTATTTAGTATTTTTGCTTTCCATGGACATAGGTGATCCCAAAAATAACATGCACGTTTAAAAAGCGGAGTATGTATAGTACAGTAGGTATATACAGTATGTACTGTGGAATAGGGTGGCTCTGGACAGATCTCTGAACATTTTACATATTTGATATTCGCTTTTATACATTATTACTTTTATTCGTAAATCCGGTCCAACAGGTTAAATGGTCTTTAGTATATAAAATGCAATACTGTATTTACTGGTCATCTCCAGTGCATCTTCATCTAAGACATTTACGAACATTTTTATGCCATGATCTTTACTCCTACAAGAACCAGCCATCCCAAACCACAAATACTTGTGAAAGCTCGACTTGCAGAGCTCACCGAGGACATGCCTCAACAATAATCCCTCTTTCAAAGTCGCACGCGTACATCACCATGCATACGTAGCTAGATACCGCCAGGCACCGTGCAGACAGAGTTTCCCACACCTGTATTCTGAAACCTCGAGCTTTGCAGGGACATACCGATTTATTTAACTCTTGTTTATCAGGGTAAAACCTAGATTTCTTTCACATCCAGATGCCACACGTTTATTGACTTCTGTCTAAGGCCTCATGCACACGACCGTTCCGTTTTTTGCGGTCCACAAAAAAACGGAAGCCGACCATCTGCCTTCCGCAATTTACCGAACAGGGGCGGCCCATTGTAGAAATGCCTATTCTTGTCCGCAAAACGGACAAGAATAGGACACAGAGTGCTGTCCGCATCTTTTGTGGCCCCATTGAAGTGAATGGGCCCGCATCTGAGCCGCAAAAAAATGCGGCTCGGATGCAGACCACAACAACAGCCGTGTGCATGAGGCCTAATCAGGCATATATGGGGTCATTCATGAAACTGGTGTAAAGTAGAACTGGCTTAGGCTACTTTCACACTAGCGTTTAAGTTTTCCGGTATTGAGATCCGTCATAGGGGCTCAATACCGGAAATAAAACGCTTCAGTTTTGTTCCCATTCATTGTCAATGGGGACATTACTGAACTGAACAGAACTGAGTGCTCCAAAATGTATTCCGTTCCGTTTAGCTGCGTTCCCAGACCGGAGAGCAAACCGCAACATGTTGTAGTTTGCTTTCCATCCTGGGATGCGGAGCAAGACGGATCCAGCATTACCCCCAATGCAAGTCAATGGGGACGGATCCATTTTCTCTGACACAATCTGACACAATAGAAAACGGATCCGTCCCCCATTGACTTTCAGTGGAGTTCATGACGGACCCGGATGCAGACGGTTGTATTATCAATAACGGAAGCGTTTTTGCTGAAACCTGCCGGATCCAGCAAAAACGCTAGTGTGAAAGTAGCCTTAGTTGCCCACAGCAACCAATCACATTCCACCTTTCATTTTTGACAGCTCCTTTGGAAAATGAAAGGTGGACTCTGATTGGTTGCTATGGGCAACTAAGCCAGTTCTACTTTACACCAGTTTGATAAATGACCCCCATGGTGTTTTACAAGGCTTTAGGTACATTTTATTTAATGGGATAGCCAAAAATAGCTTATTTTTTCCCTAAAAAACAGCGCCACACCTTGCATGTAGTATTACAGCTCAGTCCCATTCACATTAATGAAACCCATAGACAGGTGTGGTGCGGTTTTTGGCCATGTTTTTAAAAAAAATACTGGACAAGCCCTTTAATTCACTAAGAAATCTTGATAAGGAATCTTTACCAGTTACTAAATACTATATGCATCCAGAATCGCTGCGTCCTGTAGGTGCCTTCTCTTATGGGCATTGGTTTCCCTGCTCGTTATGTACTTTGTACAACCTCACAAAAGGGAAGTAACAACCACTCTCAGCATTTTTATGGTGTTTATCACCTTTCACCCCCGTTCAGCTGTCGGCCTGAAAAACTAAGTTCAATATATTAACTAGACCAACACTGAATATTAGCCTACACCCCATGGTAACTTAAAGGGGTTTTCTGAGGTATTTTAACTGATGGCCTATCATCAGATTCTGATTGGTGGGGTCTGACACTCTGGACACCTCCCAATAAGCAGTTTGAGAGGGCATCGGCACTCGCAGTAGCCTTCTCTCTGCTCACCAGGTACACTGCTCCGTGCACTGCATAGCGGCTGTACTTGGTATTGCAGCTCAGCCCCATTCACTTCACTGGGGCTTGGCTGCATCTAGCCTATGTGACCAATGAACGGGACATCACATGGCCAAGACTAAGCAGCAAGAAGGCCATGGCACTACTGCGAGTGCCGGTACCTTCTCAAACAGCTGATCAACGGCGGTCCAGGGTGTCAGAGCCACCACCGATCAGATACTGATGACCTATCCAGAGGATAGGTCATTAGTTAAAATATCTCGGAAAATCCCTTTAATAAGGGAGGTGTACATTAAATATAGTTTAAGGCAAGTTTACACCGCACAATGTTGCAGCCGATTGTCGGGAAGGAAGCGTTCCTGCTCGTTCAGTGAAGAAGACCGCTGTATTTACATGCAGCCATCTCCTTCCCTGGATGAAGACAAGGGAGCGCTATTGCAATCGCTCATCCTCAAAGAATCATTGCTTCTGGGCAGCAGACCGCTGTTTAGACCGCACAAATGATTGATGTGCCTTCACAAACGACAGGGTCACCCGATGAACTAGCGTTTTGCTCGTTCATTGGGTGATTGTTGGCGCATTCAGATGGACAGATTGTCAGAAACAAGCTTTCGCGGAAACGTTCATTCGTGATAATCTGCCCGAAAATCAGGCAGTCTAATTCCGCTCTTAGTACAGAAGCTGTCATCAGTGTTATGCTGTCCTATCGGAGAACAAAACACTGGGTCATGTGAATTGATCCATCAATTTTGCCAAAATTTATATTGAAGAGCTCCAGAGCAAGCCAAATCCTGGAGCCCCCTCAATACCCAGCGCGTGCCAGGGAGTCCACATATTCATTAGGTCCTGGTTCTAAACACTCACCGGACTGCTGATTGCTATAGGAAGAAAGATGCCAACCAACAGCAGGAGGGTGAGCTAGGACCTCATGAATGTCCGAACTCCATGGCACGCTGTGTATTGAGCAGCTGCATTTCTTGGCTCGTGCTGAAGCTGCTCAATACAGATTTTAGCAGTGTTTAGTGAACCAAGGGGAGAGTCTGAGCCCTCAGAGCACCTCTACACTTATTGCCACTCCAGTTTCCTTGACGGGGCCAGGCATCTTGACTGGCTCTGTATTCGCATGCCCGCGTTGTAGATTACACTTATGGCACATGCACAGTACATCAGCCACTGCTTCTCCAGCAGCAGAGATGACTATTGCGCATCCGCTGATGATGTCATGCTCCACAGAAATGAAGCTGTGCGTCTATGCTTCTCGGTAGAGAATAGCGGCAGGGGCATGTGCGCAGATATTTCGTGAACCCAGGGGAGGACCCTGCCTAGGCCATGTGACTGATGAAGGTGACGTCACTGGCCTAGGAAGAGACCGGCTGATTTCGCATGGGTGCTGAGAGTCGGACCCCAACCAATAGGATATTCATGGCCTATCCTGCAGAGAGGCCATCAGTAGAAAAATCTCAGACAACCCCTTTAAGCCAGTGTTCCTAGTTTACAAAGAAATATTAGTTCTTAGTGTTCATCGTTAATCTCAGTCTTGAGAAATACCATGTGAAGAACAATGTCACATTCATAATTATGAATTGTTATCTTTGTTGCTGAAGTATCCTCCCCCATGAAGTGGATTGTGCAAAATTCCCTTTGATATAGGGACAACTTGTATTTTCAGCTACACAATTGAGCCAGTGGCCATTGACCTGTGTGACCGCCACAGGCCTCTGTTATTGGAAGAAAAGTTTCATCCCTGGAAGCCGTAACCAAATGCATGAAGCACTCCTGGAATGTGGCGCTCCTCCCCGAAGGAAGGGAGGTCAGGACGATCTCTATCTGTACATGCATTATGGATGATCCCTGCAGCCTGCAGGCACTAAGTCATCTCAACATAAACAAGAGCTCCCATAGATTTGGTTGGTGAGCTGTAACCAAGAAACATATCCATTACAGCAGGATGGACCTCTCATATAGCTTTTATTGTAGAGTGTCACCGTGTCCTGTCCAGTATAGAAACAGTGGGATTGAAGGAAAAGATTGATTTAAAGGGAACCTGTCACCATGCAATGCAATCTACAGGCAGCATGTTATAGAGCAGGAGGAGATGGGCAGATTGATTATGTAATTTTTTATGAACGTAAAATATTAATTTAGAGCTAAACCCAGACATATCCCCATCTTTACCCCACCTAGCAGTGTTCCCGGTGACGTCACCGGCACTAATGGGCCGGCTTTACACTGCCCTAGCCTGTAAAACGACTAGAGCAATGCTAGAGCCCGCCCATCAGAGCCGGTGACATCACCGGGAACACTGCTAGGTGGAAGCCTCCACCTAGCAGTGTAATAATATAAACAAAAAAGCATGAAATGCTCCGATGCTCATATCAGAGGGACCGGAGGTGTGAAGATGAACCCGGACAGCCCCTTTAAATATCTGCTCATTCTGAGCTTTAAATGCATTGTCTAGCAGAGTTAGCTGTCAGTCATTGAATAGGACCGCCCACATGACTCCTAAGCTCAGAATGACCAGAGATTTAAATTAATATTTTACAAGTTGTAGTGTAAAGATAAAGTTAGCTGTCAGTCACTGGCTAGGACATCTCCTGAGCTTAGAGCCATTTGGGCTGTCCTAACCAGTGATAAACAGCTATCTTTTTAAATGCAGAGTCGAGCAGAGTTAGCTGTCAGTCATTGAATAGGACCGCCCACATGACTCCTAAGCTCAGAATGACCAGAGATTTAAATTAATATTTTACGAATTGTACTGAATCTTTTCCTATAAGACTATACATCAATCCGCTCAGCTCCTCCTGCTCTATAACCTGCGGCACTGTATTTTCATGGTGGCTGGTTCCCTTTAACACCCTACATTGCATGACTTTATTTAGTGAAGCTACATTAGTATAATAGACTACTACATATAAAGTTGTATAGGTATGGGTTGTTTTTCTGCCCTGATTATGACTTCACCAAAGCTGCTATGGTCCTTGCTTGCTACAAATGGCAGCTGTCAGGGGTGCAGCTATAGGGGGTGCAGAGGTAGCGCTCATACCCAGGCCCTGCAGTCTGGGGGGGACGACGACGACGACAGTGGTCCTGTTGCAGGAGTTTCGTGTTCTACAACTGGATCCTGTGTTCTGCACATGATAAAGTATGTGATGTGGCTCCAGCCTAAAGCTTCACAGTTTATGTCCTTGTAAGATTAAAAAACATTGTGTTCATAAGATAGCCTTGACAGTATGTAAACGGAATACTTTATAAAACCTCAGCTACTCATTGTAACTGCAAGCCATATATTATATGATTGTCAGCAAGTGTGTCAAGTCTGTCTCAGATTACTCAGACTGAAATGAGTAAGGGCCTGTACACACAGTGGGTTTTTCAGTGTAATTGTGGCACGGACATTCCTACGAAAACGTGCCTTCGTCCTCATTGCCTCTCGTACATCTCTTTGTGAGTCAATGGTGAGGATCGTGGACATGTCCGTTCTCAGTGCGGCCTCGGCTTTAAGCCGTCACTCCATGATCCATAGCGCTGCCTCCCATTGAAATGAATGAGAGGCAGAAATGATGCGGCTGCAAGTAAGTTTTTGTCGAAATTTCAGCGTAAAAATTACGCTGTAAGGCCCCTTGCAGACGAGTGTTCCTCCCGCAGCGAGTCCGCATTGCGGCACCCGGCCTGACCTCCCAGCGCTGCCGGGGGTCACATAGCATTATATTGATTTATGATGCTATGTAACCCCTTTCACACGGGCTAGAATTCCGCGCGGGTGCAATGCGCCAGGTGAACGCATAGCACCCGCACTGAATCCTGACCCATTCATTTCAATGGGTCTGTGTGCAAGTGCGGAAGCGGTGCGATTTTCACGCATGGTTGCTAAGGAGACGAGGGATGAGCGACCCGGGACCCCATTTAATTTATTATTTTCCATTATAACATGGTTATAATGGAAAATAATAGCATTCTTTAATACAGAAGGAGGGGTTAAAAAATAATAAAAACCACTTGATCGCGCAACCGTGATCCTCTTCTTTGTTCTTCTTGAAGGACCTGCAAAAGGACCTTCACTGTCGTCATCACCACGCTGTCGTCATCACCACGTGGTGAGGGCGATGACGTCAGCGAAGGTCCTTTTGCAGGTCCTTCAAAAAGAACAAAGAAGAGGATCACGGTTGCGCGATCAAGTGGATGAGGTGAGTTATGTTTTTATTATTTTTTAGGAACCATGCGTGAAAATCGCACCGCATCTGCACTTGCTTGCGGATGCTTGCAATTTTCACTCAGTCCCCTTCATTTCTATGGGGCCTGCGTTGCATGAAAAACGCAGAATATAGAGCATGCTGTGATTTTCACGCAACGCACAAGTGATGCGTGAAAAACATCGCTCATTTACACAGCCCCATATAAATGAATGGGTTCGGTATTCAGTGCGGGTGCAATGCGTTCACCTCACGCATTGCGCCCGTGTGAAAGGGTCTTACAGTTCTGGAATGTATTGGATAACACTGGCAGCATTAAAGGAATAATGTGGCGCACAGGAGTGACACACAAACCAAAAAGAGGGGCACACAGTTTAAGAGGAATCACCCTTCCTCCCAGAATAAAAGACTAATATTGTAATGTAACCGGGCACACTCAATATATTGGGATCATATAGAATTGGTTTTGTTCGTAAAATTGTTGAAATAATAAAGAATTTAATATATTCATAAAATCGTAAAACCATACATATATTCAACAATGGTTAATACAGCCTAAGGAAATAAATAATATAAGATGATGATAATAACAGGGCAGTGCGATGATGGTACAATAGTCCTGTATTGTGCAGCTGTACTAGGAACAATCTCCCAAAGTCAACCTATAAACTTCACTTCCAATAGTGGTATATGTCGGCATCAAATCCGTGCTGCTGTTGCCAAAATATGTATAGATGGTATCAACAGTCTCAATCAAAAGATGATGATATGCATACTCCAGATATATTGTTTTAAATGTACTTGCGGTAAGTAAAGGTTTAGCGGCGTCCCGCTATACTTACAAGTCAGCGGCGTCCCGCTGAACTGTACTGAATGCTGCTCCTTTCCAATGTAAGTTCTTGTTGTCCTGTTTGCAAAAGTGCTTACCGTGCTTATTGCATCCCCCGATTGTCGCTCTGAACACCTCTCTTGTGTAGAAGGAGACCGGTGTCCTGCAAGCTCTATTCGTCCGACTTCTGCGCTGGTGGTTGTTTGCGCGTGTATGCGGCCGTTAGAACTTGTAGTGGTGCAGTAACTTTCCACTCCTCGCGCACTGGACGGTTTCTTGTGGGTATATTAACACACGGACAATTTGTATCCAATAGTATTCCAATGTTTCTGGGGTATCCTTGACCAAACGCGTTTCGGGGTTCTAAATGACCCCTTCCTCAGTGGCAGCATTATGTCAGTGTTATCCAATACATTCCAGAACTGTAAGGCCCCTTTCACACGGGCGAGTTTTCCGCGCGGGTGCAATGCGTGAGGTCAACGCATTGCACCCGCACTGAATCCGGACCCATTCATTTCTATGGGGCTGTGCACACGAGCGGCGATTTTCACGCATCACTTGTGCGTTGCGTGAAAATCGCAGCAAGCTCTATTTTGTGTGTTTTTCACGCAACGCAGGCCCCATAGAAGTGAAAGGGGCTGCGTGAAAATCGCAAGCAAGTGCGAATGCGTTGCGTTTTTTCCGCACGGTTGCTAGGAGACGATCGGCATGGGGACCCGATGATTATTTTCCCTTATAACATGGTTATTAGGGAAAATAATAGCATTCTGAATACAGAATGCTAAGTAAAATAGGGCTGGAGGGGTTAAAAAAAAAATTTAATAATTTAACTCACCTTAATCCACTTGTTCGCGCAGCCAGCATCTCTTCTGTCTTCATCTGTGAGGAAAAGGACCTTTGATGACGTCACTACGCTCATCACATGGTCCATCACATGATCCATCACCATGGTGGTGGATCATGTGATGGACCATCTGATGAACGCAGTGACGTCATCAAAGGTCCTTTTCCTCACAGATGAAGACAGAAGAGAAGCCGGGCTGTGCGAACAAGTGGATTAAGGTGAGTTAAATTTTATTTTATTTTTTTAACCCCTCCAGCCCTATTGTACTATGCATTCTGTATTCAGAATGCTATTATTTCCCCTTATAACCATGTTAGAAGGGAAAATAATACAATCTACACAACCTTGAACCCAAACCTGAAGTTCGGGTCTGGGTACCACAGTCAGTTTTTTATCACGCGCGTGCAAAACACATTGCACCCATTCGATAAAAACTGAACAACGGAACGCAATCACAGTCAAAATTGACTGCAATTGGGTACCTACTCGCGCGGGTTTGCCGCAACGCATCCGGAACTTATCCGGACACGCTCGTCTGCAAGGGGCCTAAGGGTACATTCGCATCTGCGTTATGAAATCCTTCTGAAATTCTCTGCTGCCTTTTACCGTATCCATGCTGGATTTTACCATACTATGCCAGATACTGCCAATCACTTCCGGATCCCCATTGATGATTATAAAGGGATCTGGCAGTGTTCAGCCGGACAAATACTACTGCATGCAGCATTTTTTGACTGATCGACAGCTGGCATTTATGCCGAAACAGGCTGCTAAATCACCTAATGCTAAGGCGATCCTAGAGTTAATGGGAATAATGTTTGGCAAGCGGCAACATTTTTTTTTATTGATTTTTTTGTATCCGATCTTTATGGTGGACAGCCCTTTAATAATAAAACCATACATATTTATGGATTGCATTCTTTTTGACAGTTATGACATAGCTGCAAGATATACTATAATTTTCTCATTTGTTAGGGTCCCATCTCTGGGAGAATGGGGGTTCCCTGTCTCCCATATCACTATGGATGGAGTAGGCAAGCTGAATGGTGGCTGTCTATGTGTGTGGCTCTTTTCGGCAAAGGTTATAACAGGAAGAGCCAGGCAACCTGCAGCCACCCTGCTTGGTATACAGGTACTAGGACACCTGGGCTCTATCAACAGGTCAGGATCCCAGAGGCAGGAATCCCACCTCAGACATTTATGTCTAGGATGAGAAGAAGACCACTTTAATTTAGGTGTGGAGAATGTATGCGAGAGACAAGTCTGAATTATGCAGGCCGATTGTTGCGCTTGGCTGTTTCTGGGAATATTTGATAAGTTTAAGGGGAGGTCGGGAGGCAGCGGTGTATGAAGGATGCCAGCTGGGTTTGAAGGAAGAAAAGCTTATGTAATTACAGTGTTTGTAAACAGAACTTCCTTGGTGGCAAATCAGTAATAACATTGTTAACGCGTAACATAAAAAGGTAAGAACAAATCCTTACCATATTTAATTATATATCCTGTCTTTTGGTTGGTTAAGTGCTTAAAAAAATTAAAGAAGACTATAATATATATATATATATATATATATATATATATATATACAGTACAGACCAAAAGTTTGGACACACCTTCTCATTCAAAGAGTTTTCTTTATTTTCATGACTATAAAGGCATCAAAACTATGAATTAACACATGTGGAATTATATACATAACAAACAAGTGTGAAACAACTGAAAATATGTCATATTCTAGGTTCTTCAAAGTAGCCACCTTTTGCTTTGATTACTGCTTTGCACACTCTTGGCATTCTCTTGATGAGCTTCAAGAGGTAGTCCCCTGAAATGGTCTTCCAACAGTCTTGAAGGAGTTCCCAGAGATACTTAGCACTTGTTGGCCCTTTTGCCTTCACTCTGCGGTCCAGCTCACCCCAAACCATCTCGATTGGGTTCAGGTCCGGTGACTGTGGAGGCCAGGTCATCTGGCGCAGCACCCCATCACTCTCCTTCATGGTCAAATAGCCCTTACTTTCAAAGTTTTCCCAATTTTTCGGCTGACTGACTGACCTTCATTTCTTAAAGTAATGATGGCCACTCGTTTTTCTTTACTTAGCTGCTTTTTTCTTGCCATAATACAAATTCGAACAGTCTATTCAGTAGGACTATCAGCTGTGTATCCACCTGACTTCTCCTCAACGCAACTGATGGTCCCAACCCCATTTATAAGGCAAGAAATCCCACTTATTAAGGCCTATTGCACACGACCGTATGGCTTTTTCAGTGTTTTGCGGTCCGTTTTAAACGGATCCGTTGTTCCGTTTTTTGTTTCCGTTGTGTTTCCGTTTCCGTTCCGTTTTTCCGTTCCGTTTTTCCGTATGGCAAATACAGTATACAGTAATTTCATAGCAAAAATTGGGCTGGGCATAACATTTTCAATAGATGGATCCGCAAAAAACGGAACGGACACGGAAGACATACGGATGCACTTCCGTATGCATTCCGTTTTTTTGCGGACCCATAGACTTTAATGGAGCCACGGAACGTGATTTGCGGCCAAATATAGGACATGTTCTATGTTAAAACGGAACGGAAAAACGGAAACGGAATGCATACGGAACACATTCCGTTTTTTTTGCGGACCCATTGAAATCAATGGTTCCGTATACGGACCGTATACGGACCGCAAAAAACGGCCAGTAAACCGGGAAAAAAAAAACGGCCGTGTGAAAGAGGCCTAAACCTGACAGGGCACACCTGTGAAGTGAAAACCATTTCAGGGGACTACCTCTTGAAGCTCATCAAGAGAATGCCAAGAGTGTGCAAAGCAGTAATCAAAGCAAAAGGTGGCTAATTTGAAGAACCTAGAATATGACATATTTTCAGTTGTTTCACACTTGTTTGTTATGTATATAATTCCACATGTGTTAATTCATAGTTTTGATGCCTTCATAGTCATGAAAATAAAGAAAACTCTTTGAATGAGAAGGTGTGTCCAAACTTTTGGTCTGTACTGTGTGTATATATATATATATATATATATATATACACACACACACACATATACATATACATACTTCAGGAAGAAAGCAGCCATGTTCTTTTGATTCTAAATAACTCCTTTAAGGCTACTTTCACACCTGCGTTCGGGTGTCCGCTTGTGAGCTCCGTTTGAAGGGGCTCACAAGCGGCCCCGAACGCATCCGTCCAGCCCTAATGCATTCTAAGTGGACGCGGATCCGCTCAGAATGCATCAGTCTGGCAGCGTTCCGCCTCCGCTCAGCAAGCGGACACCTGAACGCTGCTTGCAGCGTTCGGGTGTCCGCCTGGCCGTGCGGAGGCAAGCGGATCCGTCCAGACTTACAATGTAAGTCAATGGGGACGGATCCGTTTGAAGATGACACAATATGGCTCAATCTTCAAACAGATCCGTCCCCCATTGACTTTCAATGTAAAGTCTGGACGGATCCGTTCAGGCTACTTTCACACTTAGAATTTTTTTTAAACTATAATGCAGTCGGATCCGTTCTGAACGGATCCAAACGTCTGCATTATAGGAGCGGATCCGTCTGAGCAGACATCAGACGGACCCGCTCTGAACGCTAGTGTGAAAGTAGCCTAAACTGGGCACAATCGGGCCTTCTGAACGCTCCGAGGCCTGTCACAGCAATATTCCTAGGAACATAGGCAGTGGCGTACACACAATCCATGGGGCCCCGGTGCGAAACTGATCCATGGGCCCCCCCCCTTCCCCCGGTCTCGGGAGGGGCATTTCCCCGGACAATAGGAGATTATGGGGCCTCTGTGTCTCCATCCGCCCTCAAACCACACACACACACACACACAGCCCCACCCATAAATCGCGCCCGTACCTCTTACATCCACTGACGTCTCCTTCGATGTAGATGTTCTCTGTCCTCGTCTTCTCCTTTCAGACCAGACCACCATTTTTACGCCGTTTTTAATCTCTGCAGTTTGACAAAAAAAATATCTTAGTTTACTACTTTTCCATCATCCTACCATCTTCTGGACAAAACATCCTACTACCCCAATACTGTGCCCTGTGGTCCCCAATAGTGTCCTAAATATTGTGCCAGTATCAAGTGCCAACCGCCCCGTGTGCCAGTATCAAGTGCCAACCGCCCCGTGTGCCAGTATCAAGTGCCAACCGCCCCCCCCTCATTTTCCAGTATCAAGTGCCAACTCCCCCCCCCTCATTTTCCAGTATCAAGTGCCAACCTTCCCCCCCCCCGTCATTTTCCAGTATCAAGTAGTGCCAACCTTCCCCCCCATTTTCCAGTATCAAGTAGTGCCAACCTTCCCCCCAATTTTCCAGTATCAAGTAGTGCCAACCTTCCCCCCCCCCATTTTCCAGTATCAAGTAGTGCCAACCTTCCCCCCCCCATTTTCCAGTATCAAGTAGTGCCACCCTTCCCCCCCCCCATTTTCCAGTATCAAGTAGTGCCAACCTTCCTTCCCCCCCCCCCCATTTTCCAGTATCAAGTAGTGCCAACCTTCCCCCCCCCCCCCCCATTTTCCAGTATCAAGTAGTGCCAACCTTCCTTCCCCCCCCCCCATTTTCCAGTATCAAGTAAAGCCAACCCCCCATTTTCCAGTATCAAGTGTCTCCTCATGTCCCAAGTAAAGTCCGGTATTAAAAAAATAAAATAAACCCTTATACTTACCTCCTTAGCAGCGATGCGGTGCAGGCCTCTTCTGGCCTGTGTCCTGCGCTGTACAGCTCAGGCGGCGCGATGACGTCATCGCGCCGCCTGCACCACTCTGATAGGCTGCGGGCCTTGTGCCGGCAGCCTATCAGAGGAACAGGGAAGGGAGACTCCTCCCTCCCCTGCTCGGCCGCAGCATAGCAATCTGTATCACTGTCCTGAGGATGGCGATACAGATCACTATGGAGATGAGCGCTTCCACAATGGAAGCGTTCATCTCCCTGTCACCTGCCGCTGCCGCGGGCCCACACCTAAGTCTGAGTGGCACTACTGCAGGGGCCAGGGGTCCACAGGCGGCCGGGCCCCCTGGAGTGCCGGGCTCGGTCGCAACTGCGACCCCTGTATGTATGCCACTGAACATAGGGAGTCTATGGGAGAAGCAATGATGAGAAGAGATTACTTTACTAATAGAGTAGTGGATGCATGGAATAGCCTTCCTGCAGAAGTGGTAGCTGCAAATACAGTGGAGGAGTTTAAGCATGCATGGGATAGGCATAAGGCCATCCTTCATATAAGATAGGGCCGGGGGCTATTCATAGTATTCAGTATATTGGGCAGACTATATGGGCCAAATGGTTCTTATCTGCCGACACATTCTATGTTTCTATGTAAGATGATTGCATGCTCAAGTCCCCTAGGGGAAAAAAAAGTTAAAAAGTTAAAACGTTTTTTAAAAATATGCAAAAAATATATAATTCGAATCACCCCCCTTTTCCTCATATTAAAAATAAACAATACATTAATATCATAGGTATCACCATGTTCCAAATGCATTAAAAGTATTTATCCCATAGATGAACGCTGTAATGGGAAAAAACTGAAAGTGGCTGATTCGCTATTTTTTTGTTGCTTAGCTCCCAAAAAATATTGAATAAATAGTGATCAAAAAGTCATACACTACAGATCACCCTGCAAAAAATGAGCACTCACACAATCGTGTAGATGTTTTTGCTGGATCCGTCATGGATCAGCAAAAACGCTTCCGTTCTGATAATACAACCGTCTGCATCCGTTATGAATGGATCCAATTGTATTATCTTTAACATAGCCAAGACGGATCCATCATAAACAGCAATAAAAGTCAATGGGGGACGGATCCGTTTTCTATTGTGTTCGAGAAAACACATCCGTCCCCATTGACTTACATTATGTGTCAGGACGGATCAGTCTTGCTCCTCACCACATCACGGACAGAAAAACGCTGCTTGCAGCATTATTCTGTCTGCGATGGGAGCACAACCAAACGGAACGGAATACATTTTGGTGGACTCCGTTTAGTTCAGTTCAGTTTTGTCGCCATAGACAATGAATGGGGACAAAACAGAAGCGTTTTCTCCCTCTATTGATATCCTATGACGGATCTCAATAGTGGAAAGATCTGAAAGTAGCCATATGGATATAAATATAGACTATGGCGGTGCAAAGAAATTTTTTTTCATTTTTTTAAGTATTAAAACATAAGAAAAACTATAAAAATTGGTATTGCTCTAATTGTACTGACCCAGAGAATGACGATAACAGGCCAGTTTTACCACATAGAGAACTCGGTAAAAATGAAACCCACAAAACTCTGGCAGAATCGCGTTTTTTCAATTCCACTTCATTTGGAATTTTTTTTGCAGCTTACCACTACATTGTATTCAATATTAAAGGGGTTCTCTGGGCTTTTAATATTGATGACCTATCCTCAGGATAGGTCATCAATAGATCGGCGGGGGTCCGGCACCCGACACCCCCGCCGATCAGCTGTATGAAGGGAAGTTGTGCGCGCAGTGTGCACATGCCGTCTCTCTTCTCTCTTCCTGCTCGCTGCTGCTATGTCTATGGCGTGCAGGAAGAGAAAAGGGAGGCGGCACGTGCGCCTCCCTTTCATTCAGTTGAGGATACGTCATCAATATTAAAAGCCCAGAGAACCCCTTTAAGTAGTGCCATTATAAAGTACGAAAAAACAAGCCCTCGTATGGCTAGGTGAATGTAAAAAAAAAAAAAAAAGCTATATTTCCAGGAAGGCAGAGAGTGAAAACTGAAAACACAAAATCAAAAAATTGCTTGGTCAGGAAGGGGTTATTGTTTGCTACTGGCTTTTCTCTACTCCACCGTTTTTGGCTTCCAGCTTACTTCCATTTCCTTCATCACATCACATCATGACATTACAGATGTACCTCTTCATTTGGAATCACATCATCTGCCGGTCACGGTCTTCCATAAGATCAGCATATTCATCTCTTGAAATACCGGGGAGCATTCCAATCATCTGTTTCACTTCATTCTGTTCTGTCCTTTTTCCCACTCAAAAGCTGACAGCTGAACTTACAGGGCGGTTATAACAAAGTTGCATTGTGACCCCCATGATAAGCACCTTCTAGGCTAATACTACTGAAATCTGGAAAATATGTTTCGCTGCCAGTGATGTGTTTGTGAACTTGTAATGTTCCTGGTGTGCCATTCCTCGGTCTCCCAGAATTGGGTGGGGCACTGTTTGTTCTACTTATGAAACAGTCATGTAGCAAACTCTACTGAACATGTTAATAATTAATCACATCCTCTAGAAGGCAAATAAAAAGCAACTGTCCAAATAGCTATCCTCTGCCGGCACCTGGAATACCTGGAAAAACCACACTAAATATATAACCTGAAATGATAAGAAGGTTACAGCTGATACACGATTGTTTTTCTATAAAATGACATAAATGGCAGATTTCTGCCTTAGAGTATCTGCACAATGTTGATTTAATGATTTCAGCTGCATACATTAAAATCTAAAAGAAACTTGTTAATTCTAATTTTATTTAAGATGGAAAAAAGGGTCTGCATTTTATCCGAAACAGCTTAAAGGGAACCTTTCACCAGTTTTATGGTGTCCTAACTAAGGGCAACATAAATAAGTGACTGATTCTCTTAGCACAATGCTGGGTCACTTTCTTTAATTGACCCAGTCAATCTGCCAACATCTTGTATTGAAAAGCTCCAGCTCATAATGATGAGTCCTGAATATTCATGAGCTCCTGACTCTCCCGCCCACCTGCTGCTGATTGACAGTTTGTTTCCATATGAATCAGCAGCAGGTGGGCAGGGGAGTGGCTATAGCTCTGAATTAAATATACGCTGGACTCAATGACATCACGCCGGACTCCAATCAGCTCATTAGCATGCGGCATGCGGCATCTTTGTGTGTATATTATGAGATAACCATCTGTCACACCAGTAAGTGAATACATCTAAGGTACTTTTTAGTAGTTAATGATTGTATATAATTAGTTAGGTTATAATCAAATATCCACATGACAGGTTCCCTTTAATGCAACGACCCATGGCTACGGCAGACATCCACTGTAATGAGGGGGTCTCATGTGCATTTCTTAGAAAGGACAAAAAGGGAATTATGAAGTATTTATGCATTTCAGCCAGTGCCACTAGATGGGGCTGTGGAACTATCCCCATAGGTAGGAGGAGTTTAGTTTGTAGACACATGAGTCAGAGTAGAGACAGTGGATGCCTACACATTGAGTGTAGATGCAGAGAACCAAGTCTGGACAGAAAGACAGCCAGAGACGCAAAGTTAAAGAGAACAATATACACTGCTCAAAAAAATAAAGGGAACACTTAAACAACACAATGTAACTCCAAGTCAATCACACTTCTGTGAAATCAAACTGTCCACTTAGGAAGCAACACTGAGTGACAATCAATTTCACATGCTGTTGTGCAAATGGGATAGACAACAGGTGGAAATTATAGGCAATTAGCAAGACACCCCCAATAAAGGAGTGGTTCTGCAGTTCCTATGCTTCCTGGCTGATGTTTTGGTCACTTTTGAATGCTGGCGGTACTTTCACTCTAGTGGTAGCATGAGACAGAGTCTACAACCCACACAAGTGGCTCAGGTAGTGCAGCTTATCCAGGATGGCACATCAATGCGAGCTGTGGCAAGAAGGTTTGCTGTGTCTGTCAGCGTAGTGTCCAGAGCATGGAGGCGCTACCAGGAGACAGGCCAGTACATCAGGAGACGTGGAGGAGGCCGTAGGAGGGCAACAACCCAGCAGCATGACCGCTACCTCCGCCTTTGTGCAAGGAGGAACAGGAGGAGCACTGCCATAGCCCTGCAAAATGACCTCCAGCAGGCCACAAATGTGCATGTGTCTGCTCAAACGGTCAGAAACAGACTCCATGAGGGTGATATGAGGACCCGACGTCCACAGGTGGGGGTTGTGCTTACAGTCCAACACCGTGCAGGACGTTTGGCATTTGCCAGGGAACACCAAGATTGGCAAATTCGCCATTGGCGCCCTGTGCTCTTCCCAGATGAAAGCAGGTTCACACTGAGCACATATGACAGACGTGACAGAGTCTGGAGACGCCGTGGAGAACGTTCTGCTGCCTGCAACATCCTCCAGCATGACCAGTTTGGCATTGGGTCAGTAATGGTGTGGGGTGGCATTTCTTTGGTGGGCCGCACAGCCCTCCACGTGCTCGCCAGGGGTAGCCTGACTGCCATTAGGTACCGAGATGAGATCCTCAGACCCCTTTTGAGACCATATGCTAGTGCGGTTGGTCCTGGGTTCCTCCTAATGCAAGACAATGCTAGACCTCATGTGGCTGAAGTGTGTCAGCAGTTCCTGCAAGACGAAGGCATTGATGCTATGGACTGGCCCGCCCGTTCCCCAGACCTGAATCCAATTGAGCACATCTGGGACATCATGTCTCGCTCTATCCACCAACGTCACGTTGCACCACAGACTGTCCAGGAGTTGGCAGATGCTTTAGTCCAGGTCTGGGAGGAGATCCCTCAGGAGACCGTCCGCCACCTCATCAGGAGCATGCACAGGCGTTGTAGGGAGGTCATACAGGCACGTGGAGGCCACACACACTACTGAGCCTCATTTTGACTTGTTTTAAGGACATTACATCAAAGTTGGATCAGCCTGTAGTGTGTTTTTCCACTTTAATTTTGAGTGTGACTCCAAATCCAGACTTCCATGGGTTGAAAAATTTGATTTCCATTTTTTTATTTTTGTGTGATTTTGTTGTCAGCACATTCAACTATGTAAAGAACAAAGTATTTCAGAAGAATATTTAATTAATTCAGATCTAGGATGTGTTATTTTTGTGTTCCCTTTATTTTTTTGAGCAGTGTATATTTGAGGAGCAAACCAGTGTCAAGAGGAGGTGCGTGTAGAAGCGCTGTGGAGATAAACTGCTTAAAAAAGAAAGCTTACGGTGTCATGCAAAAGTTTGGGCACCCCTGGTCCCAATTACTGTTACTGTGAACAGCAGTTGAATATGAAATGATCTCTAAAAGGCATAAAGTTAAAGATGACACATTCCGTTTGTGTTTTAAGTAAAAACTTTTTTTTATTTTCATCTTTTACATTTTCAAAATTCTAAAAAAGGAAAAGAGCCCAAAGGAAAACTTTTGGCACCCTGCATGGTTATACCTAGTATGAATCCCGCTATTTAGACTAAGCCGGATTCGGAGAACTCTGTTGGAATAGTCTGCCGGGTTGTTTTAGCAGGTGTGAAACTAGCCTTACCCACTTATACACCATTCAAACACTAGGAATGAGAGCCCTACTAAATTACTGTCTGAAATATAAAGCAATACCATTACATACATAGGGGGTCATTTATCAAAGAGAAATACTCCTAAATGAAGCGTATTTCTGGCGCAGATTGCAGCTCAAAGGTCCTTTGCGCCGCAATCTGCAACTTCTCCCTTCTCATGGTAGGTCTAAAAAAGTTGGCAGGGAAGGGGATGGGCCAGCAGGCCTGTCTCATTTACCATTTTCTACACCTCTTGAAGGCAGAGAAATTGGTCTAAATGTAAGACAGCTAGGAAGCTATCTTACATTTAGAAGTTGCGGAGGATCCGCTGAAGTTATGTAGAGGCTGGCGCCTCTTCATAACTCTGGCGGATCCGCCGCCAGGTATAGGGGTTAATAAGACCGGCGTCTAAAACAGGAATGCTGAGTGGTGGACAAATCTGATCCTGAGGTCATCAATAGTCTTTTAATATAAACAGTTGGCCAAACTCTATGATTGATTGTTTTTTTTTTTTTTTTTTTTTTTTAGTTTTTTTTTTATCTGATAATGTTATAAAGTAAAGACTAAGGTCCCTTTCACACGGGCGAGTTTTCCGCGCGGGTGCAATACGTGAGGTGAACGCATTGCACCCGCACTGAATCCGGACCCATTCATTTCTATGGGGCTCTGCGCATAAGCAGTGATTTTCATGCATCACTTGTGCGTTGCGTGAAAATCGCAGCATGCTCTACTATGTGCGTTTTTCACGCAACGCAGGCTTCATAGAAGTGAATGAGGCTGCGTGAAAATCGCAAGCATCCGCAAGCAAGTGCGGATGCGGTGCGATTTTCACGCATGTTTGCTAGGAGACGATTGGGATGGGGACCCGATCTTTATTATTTTCTCTTATAACATGGTTATAAGGGAAAATAATAGCATTCTTAATACAGAATGCATAGTACAATAGGGCTGGAGGGGTTAAAAAAAATATAAAAAATATTCTAACTCACCTCATCCACTTGTTCGCGCAGCCCGGCTTCTCGTCTGTCTTCATCTTTGCTCTGCAGTAGGAAAAGGACCTGTGGTGACGTCACTGCGCTCATCACATTGTCTGTCACATGATCCATCACCATGGTGATAGATTATGTGATGGACCATGTGATGAGCGCAGTGATGTCATCAAAGGTCCTTTATGGCTCTTTCACACCTGCGTTCTTTTCTTCCGGCATAGAGTTCCGTCGTCGGGGCTCTATGCCGGAAGAATCCTGATCAGGATTATCCCCATGCATTCTGAATGGAGAGAAATCCGTTCAGGATGCACCAGGATGTCTTCAGTTCCGGAACGGAACGTTTTTTGGCCGGAGAAAATACCGCAGCATGCTGCACTTTTTGCTCTGGCCAAAAATCCTGAAGACTTGCCGCAAGGCCGGATCCGGAATTAATGCCCATTGAAAGGCATTGATCCGGATCCGGCCTTAAGCTAAACGTCGTTTCGGCGCATTGCCGGACCCGACATTTAGCTTTTTCAGAGTGGTTACCATGTCTGCAAGGACGCTAAAGTCCTGGCAGCCATGGTAAAGTGTAGCGGGGAGCGGGGGAGCAGTATACTTACCATCCGTGCGGCTCCCCGGGTGCTCCAGAGTGACGTCAGGGCGCCCCAAGCGCATGGATCATGTGATCACATGGATCACGTCATCCATGCGCATGGGGCGCTCTGACGTCATTCTGGAGCGCCCCGGGAGCCGCACGGACTGTAAGTATACTGCTCCCCCGCTCCCCGCTACTACTATGGCAACCAGGACTTTAATAGCGTCCTGGGTGCCATAGTAACACTGAAAGCATTTAAAGACGGCTCCGTCTTCAAATGCTTTCAGTACACTTGCGTTTTTCCGGATCCGGCGGGCACCTCCGGCAACGGAAGTGCACGCCGGATCCCAACAACGCAAGTGTGAAAGAGGCCTTACCCAGCTCCTGAAGAATGAAGAGATTAAATGTGAGTCAAATTAAAGGTGAGTTAAATTATTATTATTATTTTTTTAACCCCTCCAGCCCTGTTTTACTAAGCATTCTGTATTAAGAATGCTATTATTTTCCCTTATAACCATGTTATAAGGGAAAATAACACAATCTACACAACACCGATCCCAAACCCGAACTTCTGTGAAGAAGTTCGGGATTGGGTACCAAACATGCCGATTTTTCTCACGAGCGTGCAAAACGCATTAAAATGTTTTGCACTCGCGCATAAAAATCGCGCATTTTCCCACAACGCACCCGCATCTTATCCGGGCCAAAACCATGACGCCCGTGTGAAAGAGGCCTAAGGGCTCATGCACACGACCGTTGGCTGTTTTGCTGTCCACAAATTGTGCAACTGCAAAACACGAATATCGGCCGTTTGCATTCGGCATTTTGCAGAACGGAACGGCCAGCCCCTAATAGAACAGTCCTATCCTTGTCCTTAATGCAGACAAGAATTGGACATGTTCTGTAATTTTGCGGACGGCATGGAGTAGATGTGCAGATGCGGACAGCAAACAGAGTGCTGTCCGCATCTTTTGTGGTCTCATTGAAGGGAATGGGTCCGCATTCGACCTGCAAAAAATCCAAATTGGATGCGGACAAAAGATGCGTTTGTGTGCAGGAGCCCTAATACTCACTTTACCCATTACTGATGCTTCCCCGCCTGTCATTGTTCTTCCTGCCCCAGGATGACTCGTCAGCTCAACATGTGACCATATCGGAGATGTGTCACCTCGGTGGCCATTGATGGGCTGACATATCTTTGCTAGAGCAAAATCGTTGGAAGCCAGTGGGGGAACAGGGAAGCGTCAGCATTGAGCGGCAGGGGAGTGCTCAGCTGAGTGTTACTGCTTTCATTATGTTACACTGTTGTAAGTTGCTTTTTTTAAAAACTTCCTAGGGTTGGAAAACCTCTTTAGGCTTCTTTCACACACAAATTTATTCTGACCATTAAAACCGCTTGTGGGTTTTTTCCATACAACATGCATTTTCATGGTGCTTTTCAGATTTTATTTCTTCAACATACTGCATTTTCTTTCCAAAAAATTTCAGAGCCACCAAATTGTAAAAACACTTGTATGTCCAGTATTTTATATTTTCTATAGACTTTCAACTAACATCTGGAGCTGGCCATTCTTTTTCAGCAAAAACTACACCAAAAACTGCATGTGCAAAAAACACCACAAATAATAAAAAAGTTCTGGAAAAGACCACTAAACCTATGTGTGAATCCTAAGGAAAGGTTCATTACATAGGTTTTAATGGCGCTTTGTGCACTTTTTCATTTATAGTGGTGGTTTTTGGTGTGTTCATTTTGTGGTAAAAATACCAGCACCAGATGTATTAAAGTCTATGGAAAATATAAAATACACGACACACAATTGTTTTTTGCTGCTGCCATTTTTGTTCATTAGGTGGGATTATATGCCTTTCTAGACACTTTTTAAAAAACAGCATGCTGGTGCACTTGGTGGTTTTTTTTTCCACACACCTTCTCTATGGGGAAAAACACCTTAAAGAAAAATGACACGGGGAGATTTATAAAGGAAAACTGGCTTAGGCCTCCTGCACATGAACAAATTGCGGGCCGCAATGCACGAACACCGGGCGTGGGGCAGCCGCAGCGGATCGCGGACTTATTTACTTTAATGGGTCTGCGATCCGCCCGTTCTACAAAAAGATAGGACATGTTCTATCTTTTTGCGGACCGGAAGTACGGGACGAAACCCCACGGAAGCGATCCGTAGGGTTCCGTTCCGTGCTTCCGTTCCGCACAATTCCGCATCTCCAGTGAATGGGTCCGCATGCGGAATGCACACGGAACGGTGCTCGTGTATTGCGGTCCGCAATACGGCAACGGGACACCTACGGTCGTGTGCAGGAGGCTTTAGTTGCCCGTTGAAACCAATCAGATTCCACCTTTTTATGCATGCACTACTTTTTTGTGGTTTGGAGGCACAGACAGAAACCCCACAGAAGCTTCCGTGGGGTTCCGTGCCCCCGTTCCGCACCGACCTTCTGGATTGTGGACCCATTCAAGTGAATGGGTCCACATCATGTGATGCAGGGTGCACACGGCCGGTGCCAGTGTACTGCAGACCCTACGGGTACGGCCGGGCAACGGTCGTGTGCACGAGCCCTTAGTCGGTCACGCTCCTTTCTTCTTCCTGGGAGGATTCCACTGCCCCTTCCTGGTCCTGGTAACCAAAGATCCATAAAACCCATTATGGCTCATAGCTACACAGGAAGGTCCTAGGGAAATGGTTCTGGTACCAACGGATCCGCCTTTGAGACTAAACATGGCACCGTTAATTGGCTCCTACTTGGATTTTTCCGTATCTCCCCTTCCCTTCATCCCGAACACAGACGAAGACCAGGAGAACGTCTGCCTCGGTCCCAGGATCGCCGAGACGTAAACGGTTTATTTATGCTATGTACGATTAGTTCATCATTTCTTCTGAACTCCCGGTTGCTTGATGTCTACAGAATTTCTTTGTTGTTGTTGACCAGCTCAGAGTGGGGTGGGAAATGTAAACACGTGGCCGCGCTTTGAAGCAGGGCCACCCGTGGAGCCTGATTTCCTCTGCCCACTCCTGGACCAAATAGCAGGAAGTAAATCCAGATATTCCTCACACTCCCCCACTACCTGAAAAAACACCTGAAAAATATGCTACAAAAACTACAGGTGGCCAAAAAAAATGTCTGCGGTTATTCTGGACATTTTTATGGATTAAAAAAGGCCAGTGCGAAATTCATGTGTGAAAGGACCCTCAGGGTGCCTGCACGTGGAGCGGATTTCGTGCATTTTTTCCACACGGATGTTGGTGCTGAAAAACCACTGCATAATACAGTATAAGGCCTCATGCACACGACCGTTATTGGGTTCCGTGTCTGTTGTTCCGTTTTCCGGGATTTTGTGCGTCCCCATTGACTTTCAATGGGTCCGTTAAAAACTCAGAAAATGCACCGTTTGTCATCCGCGTCCGTGATCCGTGTTTCCAGTCCGTGAAAAAAATATGACCTGTCCTATTTTTTTCACAGACAACGGTTCGCGGACCCATTCAAGTCAATGGGTCCGTGAAAAAACACGGAGGCACACAAGATTGTCATCCGCGTCCATGATCCGTGTCTATTTTTTCCTATCATTTTCAAGGCAAACTTGACACACGGAAAAAAAAAACGGAAACGGATCACGGAACAACGGAACCCCGTTTTGCGGACCGTGAAATGTATGACAAAATGTATGAAATCCCATGTATACATTTCTTTTTCCTGGGTGCGGAAATTGACCTGCTGTGCGGATTTTGAAATCTTCAGCACGTCAGTTGTTGTTTTTCTTTTGCTGATTTCACGCTTTTCAATGGAAGGGTCAGATCTGCGGAAAATTGCATCAAATCTGCCCCAAAGACTGCATAAAATCCGCACCAAAATCTAGATAAATAGTGCAGATTTATGTGTGTTTTTGTGCGTTTCTGGTGCGGATTTCATGTGGATTTTCTGCACACAGATCTGCACCATGTGCAGACACACTAAAGCCTCATTCACACGTCAGTGTTTTGGTCAGTGATTTCGATTAGTGATTGTGAACCAAAACCAGGACTGGAGCCTCCACAAACATAAGGTATAAGGGTAAGATCTGCTCCTGTTCTTTGTTTAGAGCTCCACTCCTGGTTTTGGCTCAGAATCACTGATGGAAATTACTGACCAAACACTGACGTGTGAATGAGGCATAAGGGTATGGTCACACAGTCAGGTTTCCTGATGCAGTTTTGGAAGCCAAAATCAGGAGTGGATCATAAAAGAAGAGAAAGTATAAAGGACAGATACGCCTTTTCTTCTTTTAATTCACTCTTGGACTTGGCTTCCAAAACTGCATCAAGAAACCTGTGGCTATACCCTAAGGCCTCTTGCACATGATGCGAGTGATAGCACATAAGATTGCGCGAATTTCCGTGTGCATTTATGTGCGTTTTATGTGCAAATGTAATTCACATGCTGCAGGTTTGGTAATTCGCACAGCAGGTCAATTTCTGCACGGAAACAATCAGCAAAGTGTACATGCAATTTGTGTAATCTGATACACTTTGCTGGTACTGTACCACGCTGGAAAACCGCACGTATCCTGCAGCATGTGCAGGTGGCCAAAGGGTGCTGCCACACGTTCAGCTATTTTTTTATACAGTTAAGGGCTCGTTCACACGACCGTCGGTGTCCCGTTCCCATATTGCGGACCACATTTGCGGATCCGCAATACACGTCACCGTTCTGTGGGCATTCCGCATCACGGATGCGGACCCATTCATTTCAATAGGTCCGCAAATCCGGAGATGCGGAACGGAACACTACGGAAGCACTACGATGCCTCTGCACCGCAAAAAGATAGAACTTGCTCTATCTTTTTGTGGAATGGAGGGATCGCAGACCCATTCAAGTGAATGGGTCTGCGATCCCCATGCGCCTGCCCCACGGAAGGTGCCCGTGCATTGCGGACTGCAATTTGCGGTCCACGGCACGGGCTTCACACGTTTGTGGAAACGAGACCCTAAGCCTCATTCACACGTCCGTGCTTAACTCCGTTAAAAGGTGATCAGTGATGCCTCCGTGAAGATGTCCATGTTGGGTCCATGTATCCATTTTTTGTTGTCCGTGTGTCATCCGTGTTTCACTGACACTGCACAGATGAAAAATAATTTTCAATATGTTCCTAATGATCCGTGAAACACGGATGGCATCCATGTTGCATCTGTGGTTTTCACGGACCTATAGACTATAATGGGTGTGATGGATCCATGAACACGGACAAAATAGAGCATGCATCCCTGCTAAAAACACGGACCCGTGGACCGTGCTAAAATACTGATGTGTGAATACACACATTAAAATGAATGGGGACGTGTGCTGTCCGTGGAGAACACGTACAGCACATGTCCGTGGAGAACACATACAGCACATGTCCGTGGAGAACACATACAGCACATGTCCGTGGAGAACACATACAGCACATGTCCGTGGAGAACACATACAGCACATGTCCGTGGAGAACACATACAGCACATGTCCGTGGAGAACACATACAGCACATGTCCGTGGAGAACACATACAGCACATGTCCGTGGAGAACACATACAGCACATGTCCGTGGAGAACACATACAGCACATGTCCGTGGAGAACACATACAGCACATGTCCGTGGAACATGACGGGGGTATTGGTTATACCCCGCTCACTCCCCCTTTTACCCACTAAACCATCCCAAGCCACTCCCCACCCCACCCCGGCTCAGCCCTTACCCCGGGCTCGGCCAACTCCCAATAAAACACTGACACCTGGCTTGGATTAAATTGGCCACAGCAGCCATTTTATTACATAAATACATATAATAAATAACCTTTTAATCCCAAACTGTAACATATTCCTGAATCCCAACCGGGGAGGTCCTGGAAGCCCCAAACAGCAGAAGTTTATTACCAGGTTGAGCCGCCTTGCCACCAGCCGTTAAACGCCAGCTCGGAGGCACCCCTGACGGCCCACCCCCGAAATTATCCACAACCGACCACCAACTATGGGAGTCCAGCCCCAACCGTGGAGCCCTCCTATCCTCATCCTTTAGAATCTCACCAACTTCAAGGACCTCCCACCGCCACAGCCGCCGTGACAATTGTAGCCCCCCCACCGTCACCCACCGCTCTCTTCCGACTCTTCTAATTCCATATCCGGCATCGGACACTCCTAAAAGGAAGAAAAGAAGGGCGGGCGGGAGTTTCACCTGCACCCCAAAATGGCCTCCACTCTCCTCCAGCCCTGGCTACTTAACCCCTCCAGTTCCACCCCCCAAACTTAAACTGGCCAAACCGTATCCCCCCGGGGCTCGCTAAACCAAACCCCCCGTCATGGTAGCCTCCCCCCAGGTTACGCCCCCAGTCCGGCTATTTCTTGACGGGGGTATTGGTTATACCCCGCTCGCTCCCCCTTTTACCCACTACACCATCCCAAGCCACTCCCCACCCCACCCCGGCTCAGCCCTTACCCCGGGCTCGGCCAACTCCCAATAAAACACTGACACCTGGCTTGGATTAAATTGGCCACAGCAGCCATTTTATTACATAAATACATATAATAAATAACCTTTTAATCCCAAACTGTAACATATTCCTGAATCCCAACCGGGGAGGTCCTGGAAGCCCCAAACAGCAGAAGTTTATTACCAGGTTGAGCCGCCTTGCCACCAGCCGTTAAACGCCAGCTCGGAGGCACCCCTGACAGCCCACCCCCGAAATTATCCACAACCGACCACCAACTATGGGAGTCCAGCCCCAACCGTGGAGCCCTCCTATCCTCATCCTTTAGAATCTCACCAACTTCAAGGACCTCCCACCGCCACAGCCGCCGTGACAATTGTAGCCCCCCCACCGTCACCCACCGCTCTCTTCCGACTCTTCCAATTCCATATCCGGCATCGGACACTCCTAAAAGGAAGAAAAGAAGGGCGGGCGGGAGTTTCACCTGCACCCCAAAATGGCCTCCACTCTCCTCCAGCCCTGGCTACTTAACCCCTCCAGTTCCACCCCCCAAACTTAAACTGGCCAAACCGTATCCCCCCGGGGCTCGCTAAACCAAACCCCCCGTCATGGTAGCCTCCCCCCAGGTTACGCCCCCAGTCCGGCTATTTCTTGACGGGGGTATTGGTTATACCCCGCTCGCTCCCCCTTTTACCCACTACACCATCCCAAGCCACTCCCCACCCCACCCCGGCTCAGCCCTTACCCCGGGCTCGGCCAACTCCCAATAAAACACTGACACCTGGCTTGGATTAAATTGGCCACAGCAGCCATTTTATTACATAAATACATATAATAAATAACCTTTTAATCCCAAACTGTAACATATTCCTGAATCCCAACCGGGGAGGTCCTGGAAGCCCCAAACAGCAGAAGTTTATTACCAGGTTGAGCCGCCTTGCCACCAGCCGTTAAACGCCAGCTCGGAGGCACCCCTGACGGCCCATCCCCCAAAATTATCCACAACCGACCACCAACTATGGGAGTCCAGCCCCAACTGTGGAGCCCTCCCATCCTCATCCTTTAGAATCTCACCAACTTCAAGGACCTCCCACCGCCACAGCCGCCGTGACATTTGTAGCCCCCCCCCACCGTCACCTACCGCTCTCTTCCGACTCTTCCAATTCCATATCCGGCATCGGAGACTCCTAAAAGGAAGAAAAGAGGGACAGGCGGGCGGGAGTTTCACCTGCACCCCAAAATGGCCTCCAGTCTCCTCCAGCCCTGGCTACTTAACCCCTCCAGTTCCAGCCCCCAAACTTAAACTGGCCAATCCCTATCCCCCCGGGGCTCGCTAAACCAAACCCCCCGTCATGGTAGCCTCCCCCCAGGCTACGCCCCCAGTCCGGCTATTTCTTGAAGCCAAAACCTGGAGTAAGTTAAAAAAAAGCGTAGAAGTTGTATCTGCTCCTAATACCTTCTCCTGATTTTGGCTTCAAAAACTGCATCAAAAACTTGAAGGTGTGGCAGCGCCCTCATTGTGGTGCGGTTAGCCCCTGTGTGGGGCATATGATAAAAATCTGTCTGAAGCTATAGGGAAGGTTATACTGTGTATTGTGGAAAATACTGATCAACTTATACAGTGGCATAGAAAACCTCCGACCGAGCACAGGACTGAGAACACAAAAGTCACGTCACAGAAGATGTTACCCAGAATGAAGGCATTACATAAGATGTGGCAGCGGATGGGCTGGACGTGCACTTGTGCTGCTGCTGGCAGGTCAATAGGAGCACTGTACAGCGCGATACATTCACTATTGTTGGATGAGTGCATTGAAGCAACAAGCAGAAGGATGACAGACGCTGCCTTCCCTGCAGCATGGCGCTGTGATTTCAGCTGACGTGGTTTCATCATGATATTCTGCACTGCCGAGGGCTTCCTCTGTGGTAAGTGGTCTATTACACGCTGCTCTTATCTATGGTACATCTTTAACATAGTTTAATTATTATTATTTTTTCTTTGCAAACTTTTAACTCATTGAGTGCCACGACACAACACAGTTCTCCACTAGTTGTCAGAGCTTTGTAATGACCGTCAGGGGACAATGTGTTCAATTTTTCCCCCCCGTAATTTTGGCTTTGCTTGTGTGTGTGTGATTCTACATGTGTTCCTAGTAATGGGTAAGCTGCAGGCTATTGTACCTTCATTTTAAAACCTGGATTACATTTCACGTCCTGTACTGAGCAATTGTTCGGAGTAATTTGATCCAATAAACTTGTTGCTGTGGGATTAAAAAAAAAAAACAACTGTAATGTTGGAAGACGCTTCATGTACTGACATTAGCCTTAATTACTTACCAAAAAATGTCGTGACCTCATTCTCTGTAGAGAACAACATAGTGCAATGTGTCTGCTGTTTGAATTCGGACATGGACCCATATAATACGGTAATTCATTTTGCAGCCAGATTTCATTTAAAGGGGTTGTTCCATCTTTAATGTAAAGAAAATGGAAATCGTACATAATCTAGAACATGAGAATCTCGTTCTAACCCAGCCCTGTACCTTATATAGATCCAGAGATCTCTCCATTCATTGCTCCAATTGTTCTGCTAGATTTATATCAAGTTGGCAGCTTAAGGGTTTAGGGGTCATGTCCTTTCTGCTGCAGCTGGTGGCAGTTGAAGGATGGAACTGAGCTTGTGCTTCCGTCACAGTGAGCAGGACAGAGAAATTGGAAAAAGAGCAAACAGCAGGTGGCACCATACAGATACATTTCAGTTAATAACTCAGTAGCTATAATACATTTTTCATTACATGCAATTACAAAAGTATTCAGATCCGAGTGCTGGTTTGAAACCTGTAGAATATTATTTGTGGGACATTCCCTTTAAGAATTTCAAAAATGTATTTAATTTGACATTAGAGGGGTCTTCCAATACTTAAAGAGGACCTTTCATCGGTCCAAACATTGTGAACTAAGTGTCATGATCTGTACAGCAGCGCCCAGGGATCTCACTGCACTTACTATTATCCCTGGGCGCCGCTCCGTTCTCCCGTTATGCCCTCCGGTATGTTCGGTCACTTGGTTATAGTAGGAGGAGACTGCCCTTGTTCTCCTGGGCGTCTCCTTCTCCTAGGCTGTAGCGCTGGCCAATCGCAGCGCAGAGCTCACAGCCTGGGAGAAAAAAACCTCCCAGGCTGTGAGCTCTGCGCTGCGATTGGCCAGCGCTACAGCCTAGGAGAAGGAGACGCCCAGGAGAACAAGGTCAGTCTCCTCCTACTATAACCAAGTGACCAAACATACCGGAGGGCATAGCAGGAGAACGAAGCGGCGCCCAGGGATACTAGTAAATGCAGTGAGATCCCTGGGCGCCGCAGTACAGATCATGACACTTAGTTCACAATGTTTGGACCGATGAAAGGTCCTCTTTAAACACTGATGATCTATCCTCAGGATAGGTTATCACTGTTGGAAGTCCAACACCCGGCACCCCCACAGATCAGCTGTTTCAGGCAGCTGTCGGCACCATACAAGGGCCCCTTTTACATGAGCTGTATAGTTTCCAACCACCTAAAATGGCTGATCAGTGGGGGTTCCAGGGATTGGACCCACATCAATTTGATACTGACAAACTATCCTGAGGGTAGCACCTCAAAATCTAAGTACAGCGGTCCCTCAAGTTACAATATTATTGGTTCCAGGACGACCATTGTATATTGAAACCATTGTAACTTGGGTAATCGGTTCCAAAGCCCCAAAATGTCATCCAAGATAAGAGAAAATTAATATTTATGAAAAATAAGCAGATAACTAAGACCGATAAAACAAGTCCTTACACATAACAGTCAGGAACAGCTGATAACTAGCAACTAATAAAGCTATTTTACCAGAGAAGTGGCCTCGATTGGTTGGATCTGGGTCTGAGACGTTGTATATTGAGTCTGGTTTTAACTTACGATGGGTCAGAAAAGACCATTGTATGCTGGAAATATTGTATCCTGGGGCCATTGTATCTCAAGGGATCACTGTACTAGAAAACCCTTCATGGGATGATTGTTGAGTACTGGATTATCAAATATTCCAGATTATTGAACATCAACAGAGACAAATACAGTAAATGCTCTTCAGGTCATGTTCACGCATTGTTGATTCTTTCACCAATTCCGACAGAATCCACTAGCCTTTTACATCCCATTCACGTGCTCCAGATAAAAAATCTTTACAAAAATAAAGAATACTTTTTAAAAACCACATCATGGTTATTTCGATTCTGCCCTGAAACAACATGCATTATTAGTAGAGATGAGTGAATTTTTCAAAAATTCGATCCGCCGGTTCGCCGAATTTTTGGGGAAAAATTCAGTGCGATTCAAATTTATTACGTTAAAAAACTGCTATTTCCTGACTGCAGAGAGCCTTTATAGTGGTGTAGAACACTGTGCCTTGCAGTAACACACATAGGGAGTCTGCTTTGGTAGTGAAATAATATTGTGAGTCCGTATGACAGGCGTCGCTCTTAGAATCACTGCACACTTCACTTATTTGGGCAGTCACAGGGCCAAAACTAACCAAATAACTCAAGTATGAACTCAGCCTTACAGGTTGATGTTAGCGTCAAGAAGAAGCGCACTCCTTTTACACAGTCGTCAGCTGATTCCACATAGATGTCTACAGAACCTGTTCTAGTAAACGCTTATACAAGTAGAGCCCCCCCGACAGAGTGGAGAGGGTGTCAGCAGTAAGTTTGTGTTGACGTCACTGATTATTTTGCCCTTCCTCTGATCCATCAGAACAATAACCCACAAAAAAATGATCCTGTCTGTATAGCATCCGCCTTCACTTGGTCAGCATTTAGTCAGTAATCCATCAGTATTGCTAATGCCAAAAAGAAAACCATGAATGGATCACCCAAAAATTTGACGAAAAAAAGCCAGTGTCACATAAAAAATTTCACCACTAAGTAATTTGGTCCATACCGCAAAAGGAGGTGTACAATCATCCATAAATTTTACGAAAAAAGGGCTTTACCACATCTAATTTCACCCCTGAATGGCCAGTAGGCCCTTCGTTTTTTAAACTTTTATACTACACAAGGCTTTTCAACATATAAGTGCAACGCTGAATGGCGAATATATTTTTATTTTGCCACTAATACACAGCAAACTGGGCTTTAGAGTATATCACTGCACCGCACAAGGGCAATTAGGCCCCAATTTTTTTCTACTTTTACACAACACAACAGACTTTTAAACAGATAAGTGCACTGCTGGGCGGCGAATATATTTTTATTTCGCCACTAATACACGGCAAAAAGGGCCTTACAACATATAACTGCACTGCACAAGGGCAAATAAGACGTACTGTAGAAATATTTCATAGTAACATAATAACATAGTAGCATAGTACATAAGGCCGAAAAAATACATTTGTCCATCCAGTTCGGCCTGTCATCCTGCAAGTTGATCCAGAGGAAGGCAAAAAAAAAACTGTGAGGTAGAAGCCAATTTTCCCCACTTAAGGGGGGAAAAATTCCTTCCAGACTCCAATTAGGCAATCAGAATAACTCCCTGGATCAACGACCCCTCTCTAGTAGCTATAGCCTGTAATATTATTACACTCCAGAAATACATCCAGGACCCTCTTGAATTCCTTTATTGTACTCACCATCACCACCTCCTCAGGCAGAGAGTTCCATAGTCTCACTGCTCTTACCGTAAAGAATCCTCTTCTATGTTTGTGTACAATCCTTCTTTCCTCCAGACGCAGAGGATGTCCCCTCGTCACAGTCACAGTCCTGGGGATAAATAGATGATGGGAGAGATCTCTGTACTGACCCCTGATATATTTATACATAGCAATTAGATCTACCCTCAGTCGTCTTTTTTTCTAAAGTGAATAACCCTAATTTTGATAATCTTTCAGGCTACTGTAGTTGCCCCATTCCAGTTATTACTTTAGTTGCCCTCCTCTGAACCCTCTCCAGCTCTGCTATGTCTGCCTTGTTCACAGGAGCCCAGAACTGTACACAGTACTCCATGTGTGGTGTGACTAGTGATTTGTAAAGTGGTAGGACTATGTTCTCATCACGGGCATCTATGCCCCTTTTGATGCAAACCATTATCTTATTGGCCTTGGTAGCAGCTGCCTGACACTGGTTTCTGCAGCTTAGTTTGCTGTTTATAAAAATTCCTAGGTCCTTTTCCATGTCAGTGTTACCCAGTGTTTTATCATTTAGTATGTACGGGTGACTTGCATTATTCCTTCCCATGTGCATAACCTTACATTTGTCAGTGTTAAACCTCATCTGCCACTTATCTGCCCAAGCCTCCAATCTATCCAGATCCCTCTGTAGTAGTATACTGTCCTCTTCCTTGTCAATTACTTTACACGGTTTAGTGTCAACTGCAAAAAATTATATTTTACTGTGCAAGCCTTCTACAAGATCATTAATAAATATATTGAAGAGAATAGGGCCCAATACTGACCCCTGAGGTACCTCACTAGTGACAGTGACCCAATCTGAGTGTATACCGTTAATACCCACCCTCTGTTTTCTATCATTGAGCCAGTTACTTACCCACATACAGAAGTTTTCTCCCAGTCCGAGCATTCTCATTTTATATACAACCTTTTATGTGGTACAGTGTCAAATGCTTTGGAGAAGTCCAGATACACGACATCCATTGATTCGCCATTGTCAAGTCTAGAACTTACCTCCTCATAGAAACAGATTAAATTAGTTTGACATAACCGATCCCTCATGAAGCCATGCTGATATGGCGTTATTTGCTTGTTTTCATTGAGATCCTCCAAGATAGCATCTCTTAGAAAACCTTTAAACAGTTTACCCAAAAACAGATGTTAAACTTACCAGCCTATAGTTTCCAGGCTCTGTTTTTGGACCCTTTTTTAATATTGGCACCACATTTACTATGGACCAATCCTGTGGAGCACTCCCTGTCAGTATAGAGTCTGTAAATATCAGAAATAAGGGTCTGGCTATGACATTACTTAATTCTCTTAGGATACAGGGGTGTATGCCATCCGGTCCTGGCGATTTGTCTACTTTAATCTTTTTAAGTCGCTGTTGTACTTCTTCCTGGGTCAGACAGGACACTTTTAATGGGGAATTTATTTTTACATTCTGCATTTCATCTGACAGTTTATTTTCCTCAGTGAATACATTGGAGAAAAAAATATTTATTAGCTTTTCTTTCTCCTCATCGCTGTCTGCAACTCCCCCCTCATTACTCTTTAAAGGGCCGACACCTTCAGATTTATACTTTTTACCATTTATATAATTGAAGAACATTTTAGGGTTAGTTTTACTCTCTTTGGCAATTAATCTCTCGGTCTCTAGTTTGGCGGCTTTTATTTTTTACATATTCTATTTTTTTCCTTATAGTTTTCCAGTGCTTCCTCGCTACCCTTTTGTTTTAGTGATTTAAATGCTTTCTTTTTGTCATTTATTGCCTTCTTTACAGTTTTATTTATCCATATTGGTTTCTTCTTGTTCCTTAACCTTTTATTCCCATAAGGTATGTACCTCTCACAATTAGATTTTAGGATGTTTTTAAAAATATCCCATTTTGTGGCTGTATTTTTATTTTTGAAGACTTTGTCCCAGTTAGTTAGGCCTATGGCAACTCTTAGTTGGCTAAAGTTTGCTTTTTTGAAGTTTGGTATTTTTGTTCCTCTCTGTAGAAACGCTTGTTTGAAGGATAATTGGAAGGTTATTAATTTATGGTCACTATTTCCCAGGTGTCCCCCAACCTGCACATCTGTTGTTCTGTCAGGCCTATTGGTTAATACTAAGTCCAGTATGGCCATCCCTCTAGTCGGGTCCTGAACCAGTTGGGAAAGGTAATTGTCTTTGGTTATTGCCAAGAACCTGTTTCCTTTATGAGATGTACAGGTTTCAGTTTCCCAGTCTATATCTGGGTAGTTGAAGTCCCCCATAATAACCACCTCATTATGATTTGCCGCCTGGTCTATCTCGTTTAGTAGTAGATTTTCTGGTGGTTTATAATAAACTCCTATTAGTAATTTATTATTATTTTTGCCTCCATGTATTTCTACCCACAGTGACTCCACATGTTCATGGGCTTTAGACAGGACTTTACATAAAGGCAGACTCTTCCCCCTCTCCGGTTTTGACGATCCTTTCTAAACAGACTGTAACCTTGTACATTAACCGCCCAGTCATAGCTATCATCCAGCCATGTTATTCCCACTATGTCATAGTTCTCCTCACACATCACTAATTCCAGCTCCCCAGTTTTATTAGTCAGGCTTCTGGCATTAGTATACATACATTTAAGAGGTTTATGTATATTTTTTACCCTACACCTTTCCTTCTGAACTGTTCTAGTCCCTCCTTCTATTCCTCCCCCAGTCCCACTACCTTGCCCCTGGTCTCTATCTGTACTATCTTCCCATCCTATAACGTAATTACCCTCCCCCAGTCCCTAGTTTAAACACTCCTCCAACCTTCTAGCCATCTTTCCCCCCAACACAGCTGCCCCTTCCCCATTGAGGTGCAGCCCATCCCTACGATAGAGCCTGTAGCCAACAGAGAAGTCGGCCCAGTTCTCCAGGAACCCAAACTCCTCCGTCCTAGACCAGTTCTTTAGCCACTTGTTAACCTCCCTAATCTCCCTAATTTCCTTGTAATAAACCCTGTTAATGCCTGTATCAAACAGCACTTGCACCCTAATAAGAACGGTTTGCTGGAATGACAGAGCTGTATAATGGCAAGGTGTAATAGGATTGTTCCTATTACCCAGTCAACCTCCCCTACTTAACCCTGTTCTACATAAATGCTGTGGAATGATTCCTCCCTATTCTTTCCCTGCACTTATAAATAGTTTTTTCACCACAATCAAGTCTTTCCTGTCACTGTCCCTAGCGCCTGCTGACGTCTCTCCCTGCACTAAGTACACTGTCTTCTAAGATGGCTGCAGCTATTTATAGGGCTGTGACATCACAGGGCTGGGTGGCTGCTGATTGGCTGCATGCATGGCATTATGGGTGATCCCGCCTTTCCAGAGTTCCTTTCTCCATGTCCTCACACGTACAGCAGCCATTGTAGGAAAAAATGCGATTCGTTACCACGAAGCACAAGGAAATTCACATGCAGCAGCCATTTTAGGAAAAAATGTGATTCATTACCAAGAAGAACGAGGAAATTTGACTTCGGTGCGAATAAAATTGTTCCTGAAATTCGGATCGAATTCCACTTCGTCAGCTTCGATTCGCTCATCTCTAATTATTAGTGTAGCTCCATGGAATTGCATTGGCGCTGATCCTTGTGTGGATCCACATGCCACTCCACAGCAGAGATCCATGTTTCAGCTGTGCATTATTTTTCTAATTCAGTGCAAAGCTGAACTTTTTGAACATAAATGTAAAGGGGCTTGTAAACTATGTAAAAACTATGAAGCTATCACTGAGTTTCTTAATCAGAGATGTCTCCAAGTTGGTTCCCTCTGTTCAGTCTTTTGCTTCTAGTGTAGCTATAGGTGGTGCAGAGGTAGATGTGGCACCTGTGCCCTGGTACTTAATTTATGCCAAATGCTTCTCTGCTACTTAAAGGGAGTCTGTCATGCAAAACTGATGACAACGTTAGGTAAAGAAAAAAGGGGGTCAGTCAGCACATCCCAAAGTGCAGGTACACGTTGCTATGGCTGAGAACAAGACTGTTAGACAAAACATGCAATGCAACAGCTCACTGCAAACCAAATAAAGTACAAAATTGCATCATAATTGCAAATGCTGAACTAATAAGTTAGAGATACTTGGCAAATCGTTTTGTACAAAATTATTTGAGCCCGTCTGCCGCACGTTAAGGCAATCTCTAGTTAGACGGGTTCCTAACACTAAATATACCTGTTATGTGCCATAGCGGCTATCATATAATTCAGAAAGTGCAGGTTCCACTTACATGCTGGATCCGCCTGAATTTCTGTCATTTTCGGTGCCAAAATGGCAGGGGTTAGAGACAGTACGGGGTGCGTTCTTAAATTAGGTGAGGTGACCTTTACAAATGTAGATGGCCTAATTCCAATCAGGAGCAGCACACGGCCAAGTTATGGATTAGGTCCAGTATTGTGTTTTGTTTTATTAAACTTGGGCACAAGTTTGATGTGGTTTTGCCTACTGTCAGTGAAAGTACGTCAGGGGGTTGCCTGGTGCAGAGATGCGACTTTTTGAAAACATTGCACAAGTTTGATGTGGTTTTGCCTACTGTCAGTGAAAGTACGTCAGGGGGTTGCCTGGTGCAGAGATGCGACTTTTTGAAAACATTGCACAAGTTTGATGTGGTTTTGCCTACTGTCAGTGAAAGTACGTCAGGGGGTTGCCTGGTGCAGAGATGCGACTTTTTGAAAACATTGCACAAGTTTGATGTGGTTTTGCCTACTGTCAGTGAAAGTACGTCAGGGGGTTGCCTGGTGCAGAGATGCGACTTTTTGAAAACATTGCACCAAATAAAGTAGACTTTAAACTATTCTACTCTGTAATCCTGACCAGCTTTCACACCAGTTCTTAAAAAGTGGCAAAGTTCATTAAAGGGAATCTGTCACTAGCATATTAGCAAAAAATTTTTTTGATGAATCCATGTGTAATAAAGTACATTATTTCCATATGTCTTGTTCTTTTTATTGTGAGTCTTGTAATTTCTTAAAAAAAACGCTTCTTATGATATGCAAATGAAGTTGTAAGGAGCCCAGAGGGGAGTTATTCTTTCTCCACGGTGCCCAGGAACGCCCCTCTGAAGTGCCGTGCCCGCCGAAATTTGAAAACTAAGAACTCCTCCAAGTTCAGCTAAATCGCCTCCCAGAGGCGCGGCTAATATGCTAATATGTTAGTATGCTAGTGACAGATTCCCTTTAAAAGTCTCAAATCTTTACCACAAATTGCAACAAAAAAAAAAATGCACAAACTGTTGCACACGACTTCCCTTGTGACATTCTTACACCACAAAACTGGCGTAGAAGATTTGATAAATATCCCCTATATTTTGCTAATGTGAATCTGTACTTTTAGATTCAGACCAAAAACTAAAAACTAATGATGAAAAAAGGTTGTAGAAATCCAGCTCCACTTTGATAAAGGAAAATAAATTTATTTTGCTTGCGGTAAAATCTCATCCATCAGTTACAAAAATAGCAGTCTTGTCTACGCGTTTCGGGCTACCAAAGACAAATTTCAGCCCTTCCTCATGACACGTGTGTCATGAGGAAGGGCTGAAATTTGTCTTTGGTAGCCCGAAACGCGTAGACAAGACTGCTATTTTTGTAACTAATGGATGAGATTTTACCGCAAGCAAAATAAATTTATTTTTCTTTATCAAAGTGGAGCTGGATTTCTACAACCTTTTTTCATATAATTACCCGTTGCCTGACTCGGGTTATCCGTGCTCACAGCTGAAGGAGGGGCAGGTGAGAGCTGCTGAACTTTCTCTTTTTCTCAAAAACTAATGATATACCAAAATAGATAACCCAGAATCTAGTTCATAAATTCATAGCCTTTACTATCATATAGTGTAAGCATCTGTTTGGATTAGGGGCCTCAGTCTTGTATACTGTGCTGTATATTCCATAGGAATGTCAGCTTGATGATGATGCTATGCAAAGCACTAAGATAAACCAAATACCAATATCAACTCAATTTAATGTCCCAGTTAACTCGGACTGAGACATTAAATTGAGTTGATATTTTACCACTATACCATTGACTCATTTGATATTTGTGTTAATGGCGCTGCGTTTAGTGAGTTGATATGTTCTATCTATTTATCATCTGATAAAGCACATTATTCTATATCATTTTGTATATCATTTTGTTATTTTTGGTATTTATGGTAGGTTATCACCAATATAGTTTGAGATCGCCTAATAACAGCTGGCCAATCAGGGCCAGGAGGTTCCTGGTACGGGATCGCCCTTATCGGGGCGGCTATTCCACCTTGTAGGCAGGGTCTACATTTTAGGGTGAGAATTAGGGATATTTTCCCATTTACTAATCCACCCATACCTATGCCTACAAAACTGCCCTATGTACCATTATTGATTTTTTGTTATTGTTTTTTCACCATATTGATTTATTATTTTGGGTTATTGTTTAATTGATAGATATTAAAGGCTACATTTTAAAGGTAGGACTGTGCAGGGGGGGTTAAGGGAGATGATTTTCCAGGCTGATGTGTACTATAGTTTTTCACAGCTGAGACATTAACTACCACAGTCTGTGAATTATGAGTTGGTTATATACTACCTACATTAACTGTACCCTCTGACGGGTTAATGTCTCAGCTGTGAAAAACTATAGTACACATCAGCCTGGAAAATCATCTCCCTTAACCCCCCGCCGTGCACAGTCCGCGGCTGACAGGCACAGGGCCTGGGAGATCTCAGTGGTGCGCTCATTGGTCAGCAGGGATAGGGGGGTGAGGTGAGATCCGACCTGTGATTGGCCAAGTGGCCAAAGGGCTGGGCACTGGAGTAGTGAGCGGTGAGAGGTACTGAGGGTCTCCTCACTGAAGCGGTGACGTGCGGCATCCTCAGCTGTGGAGCTGGTGGCGTCATTGTCTGATGTGTGCGCTGCCTTGCCGCAGCTGCCGTCTGTGCGTCTTATATGCAGATTTATTGTACAGTGCTTCTTAAAATAATAGCCTGGTTTATTGGTGACAAATGGGCAAATTCAACATTTATAGGAAAAGTATGGTTCGTGGCATACAAGAAGAGAATAGAACATTATGTTCTTGAGGAGGCAGCCACCTAGCACGTACAAATGGGTATAGGCCTGTGCCTACCTATTGGCAGGGAAAATGAGTCATGCTGCCCATACTGATGCTCAGAACAGAGCACAGAGGACTTTTTTACTATGGAGGGGGCACAAAGGACTTTATTACTGTGAAGGGGGCACAGTGGGCATTATTACTGTGAAGGGGGCACAATGGGCATTATTATTATAAAGGGTGCACATAGAGGGCTTTAGAAATGTGAAAGGGGCACAGAGAGGGCATAACTACTGTGAGGGGGCACAATGTGGGCATAACTACTGTGAGAGGGCACAATGTTAGCATAACTACTGTGAAGGGGCACACATCTGTACAAAACTACTGTGAAGGTTGTACAATGAGGGCAATACTACTGTGAGGGGGTACAATTTTTTTAAAGTATGGGGGGAGGGGGTGCCAAAGAAAGGACCCGCCCCGGGTGCCAATCACCCTAGGCAGACCATTGATTCAAGTTATAGTTATAGAATGGACATGGACATAAAGTCCAGACCTTTAGCTTTCATTTGAGGGTATCCACATTAAAATTGGATGAAGGGTTTACGAGTTTCAGCTCCTTTACCTGTGGCACCCTGTTTTTAAAGGGATCAAAAGTAATTGGACAATTGACGCAGGTGTGGGCAATTCCTTCATTATTGCATTCTCAATTAAGCACATAAAAGGCCTGGAGTTGATTTGAGGTGTGGTGCTTGCATTTTGAAGATTTTGCTGAGAAGTAAACATGCGGTCAAAGGAGCTCTCCATGCAATTGAAACAAGCCATCCTTCATCTGCGAAAACAGAAAAAAACCATCCGAGAAATTGCTACACTATTAGAAGTGGCAAAATCTACAGTTTGGTACATCCTGAGAAAGAAAAAAAGAAAGAAAGAAAGCAAGCACTGGTGACTTCAACAATGCAAAAAGACCTGGACGCCCACGGAAGACAACAGTGGTGGATGATCACAGAATAATTACCACGGTGAAGAGAACCCCCCTTCACAACAGCCAACCAAGGGAACAACGCTCTCCAGGATATAGGCGTATCAATATCCAAATCTACCATAAAGAGAAGACTGCATGAAAGTACAGTGTCTCACAAAAGTGAGTACACCTCTCACATTTTTGTAAATATTTTATTAGATCATTTCATGGCACAACACTCAAGATATGACACTTTGATACAATGTAAAGTAGTCAGGGTACAGCTTGTATAACAGTGTAAGTTTGGTGTGCCCTCAAAATAACTCAACACTCATTAATGTCTAAACCACTGGCAACAAAAGTGAGTACACCCCTAAGTGAAAATGTCCCCCATTATTTTCCAGCACTGCCTTAATTTTCTTGGGCATAGAGTTCACTAGAGCTTCACAGGTTGCCACTGGAATCCTCTTCCGCTTCTCCATGATGACAGAGCTGGTGGATGTTAGAGACCTTGCGCTCCTCCACCTTCCGTTTGAGGATGCCCACAGATGCTTAATAGGGTTTTGGTCTGGAGACATGCTTGGCCAGTCCAGCAACTTTACCCTCAGTTTCTTTAGTAAAGCAGTGGTCATTTTGGAGGCATTTGGGGTCGTTATCATGTTGGAATACTGCCCTATGGCCCAGTTTCCGAAGGGAGGGGATCATGCTCTGCTTCAGTATGTCACAGTACATGTTGGCATTCATGGTTCCCTCAATGAACTATAGCTCCCCACAGTCAGCAGCACTCATGCAGCCCCAAACCATGACACTGCCACCATCATGCTTGACTGTAGGCAAGACAGACTTGTCTTTTTACTCCTCACCTGGTTGCCACCACATATGCTTGACACCATCTGAGCCAAATAAGTTTATCTTGGTCTCCTCAGACTACAGGACATGTGTCACGGTCCCTCAGGTGACTGATGTCAGGAAATCAAGGAGATTGGCTGAGCGTGGAGGAATCTAACAGCCTCCTTGATTTCTCTTGATTCAGTGTTGATAGGGTTAATGATAGGGTTAATGACCACTTCCCTTTTCTCAGCTGTTGCTCAGTGGTCATTACTTCTACCCTTTATAGTCTCACCCCACCCTTCTGACTATGCGGTTGATAGCTTCATTTGGGTTTGGCTGAGCTGGTGTGAGATCCTCTCTGGTGTTCCAGTTCTTCCATCTCTACAGAAGTTAAGTGTCGCGTTTGTTTGTATTTGTTATATTTCCTGTTGTTGTATCTGGGACTGAGACAGAGACTTCCATTCGTCCGGGGAGGAAGGGGTTGTCTCTGGTCCTATACCTATTCCAGGGCCTTATAGGGAAATAATTTTTTAGGTATCCTGCTTATGAATATTCCTACCTTCAAAGTCTATTCATATTGATAGGTAGTCAGGGCCCAGATTAGGGTTGTCTAAAAGGTGACCTGTTTCTTCCCTAGTTTCCAGGCCCAGTTACTGTTCCCCTTCCCTCCTGTGTTCAGTGTGGAGGTTCCCCTCACAATGATCGTGACAACATGTTTCCAGTAATCCATGTCCTTAGTCTGCTTGTCTTCAGAAAACTGTTTGCAGGCTTTCTTGTGCATCATCTTTAGAAGAGGCTTCCTTCTGGGACGACAGCCATGCCGACCAATGTGATGCAGTGTGCGATGTATGGTCTGAGCACTGACAGGCTAACCCCCCCCCACACACACACACACACACACACCAATAGAATGCAGTGCTGGCAGCACTCATACGTCTACTTTGAAAAGACAACCTCTGGATATGACACTGAGCACGTGCACTCAACTTCTTTGGTCGACCATGGCGAGGCCTGTTCTGAGTGGAACCTGTCTTGTTAAATTGTTGTATGGTCTTGGCCACCATGCTGCAGCTCAGTTTCAGGGTGTTGACAATATTCTTATAGCCAAGACAATCTTTATGTAGAGCAACATTTCTTTTTTTCAGATCCTCAGAGTTCTTTGCCATGAGGTGCCATGTTGAACTTCCAGTGACCAGTATGAGAGAGTGTAAGAGCGATAACACCAAATTTAACACACCTGCTCCCCATTCACACCTGAGACCTTGTAACACTAAGGAGTCAAATGACACCGGGAAGGGAAAATGGCTAATTGGGCACAATTTGGCCATTTTCACTTGGGGTGTACTCACTTTTGTTGCCAGTGGTTTAGATATTAATGACTGTGTGTTGAGTTATTTTGAGGGCACTCCAAATTTACACTATTATACAAGCTGTACAATGACTACTTTACATTGTATCATATCTTCATAAAATATCATAAAAGTTACATATTTTTACATATTTACAAAAATGTGAGGCGTGTACTCATTTTTGTGAGATACTGTAAATACAGAGGGTTCACCGCAAGCCACTCATAAGCCTCAAGAATAAAAAAGGCTAGATTGGACTTTGCTAAAAAAAAAAATCTTAAAAAACCAGCACACTTCTGGAAGAACATTCTTTGGACAGATGAAACCAAGATCAACCTCTACCAGAATGGTGGAAAGAAAAAAGTATGGCGAAGGCACGGTACAGATCATGATCCGAAGCATACCATCATCTGTAAAACACGGCAGAGGCAGTGTGATGACTTGGGCATGCATGGCTGCCGGTGGCACTAGGTCCCTAGTGTTTATTGATGATGTGACACAGGACAGAAGCAGCCGGATGAATTCTGGGGTTTTCAGAGACATACTGTGTGCTCAAATCCAGCCAAACTGATTGGTCAGCGTTTCATAATACAGATGGACAATGACCCAAAACATAAAGCCAAAGCAACCCAGGAGTTTTATAAAGCAAAGAAGACTAAACTTCAGACAGAAAGGCCACAAACAAACAGCAACTGAAAACTGCGGCAGTAAAGGCCGAGCATTAAAAAGGAGGAAACACAGCGTCTGGTGAGGTCCATGAGTTCAAGACTTCAAGCAGTCATTGCCAACAAAGGGTTTTCAACTAAGTATTAGATTTTTTTTTTACAATTATTTGATTTGTCCAATTACTTTTGAGCCCCTGAAATGAAGGGATTGAGTTCCTCACATTTTGTTCAACCTACTGAATTAAAGCTGAAAGTCTGAACTTCAACAGCATCTGAATAGTTTTGTTCAAAGTCCATTGTGGTAATGTACAGAACAAAAATTCGAAAAATGTTGTCTCTGTCCAAATATACACTCACCTAAAGAATTATTAGGAACACCATACTAATACGGTGTTGGACCCCCTTTTGCCTTCAGAACTGCCTTAATTCTACGTGGCATTGATTCAACAAGGTGCTGATAGCATTCTTTAGAAATGTTGACCCATATTGATAGGATAGCATCTTGCAGTTGATGGAGATTTGAGGGATGCACATCCAGGGCACGAAGCTCCCGTTCCACCACATCCCAAAGATGCTCTATTGGGTTGAGATCTGGTGACTGTGGGGGCCATTTTAGTACAGTGAACTCATTGTCATGTTCAAGAAACCAATTTGAAATGATTCGAGCTTTGTGACATGGTGCATTATCCTGCTGGAAGTAGCCATCAGATGATGGATACATGTTCTCATTCTGTTTACGCCAAACTCGGACTCTACCATTTGAATGTCTCAACAGAAATCGAGACTCATCAGACCAGGCAACATTTTTCCAGTCTTCAACAGTCCAATTTTGGTGAGCTCGTGCAAATTGTAGCCTCTTTTTCCTATTTGTAGTGGAGATGAGTGGTACCCAGTGGGGTCTTCTGCTGTTGTAGCCCATCCGCCTCAAGGTTGTGCGTGTTGTGGCTTCACAAATGCTTTGCTGCATACCTCGGTTGTAACGAGTGGTCATTTCAGTCAACGTTGCTCTTCTATCAGCTTGAATCAGTCAGCCCATTCTCCTCTGACCTCTAGCATCCACAAGGCATTTTTGCCCACAGGACTGCCGCATACTGGATGTTTTTTCCTTTTCACACCATTCTTTGTAAACCCTAGAAATGGTTGTGCATGAAAATCCCAGTAACTGAGCAGATTGTGAAATACTCAGACCGGCCCGTCTGGCACCAACAACCATGCCACGCTCAAAATTGCTTAAATCACCTTTCTTTCCCATTCTGACATTCAGTTTGGAGTTCGAGAGATTGTCTTGACCAGGACCACACCCCTAAATGCATTAAAGCAACTGCCATGTGATTTGTTGACTAGATAATTGCATTAATGAGAAATAGAACAGGTGTTCCTAATAATTCTTTAGGTGAGTGTATATGGACCTAACTGTATATCCAAGTAATGTTTCTACTTTGTTTTATTCAGCTTTGTTCCATTAAGGCTACATTCACATAACCGTAAGTGTTTTGCGGTACGCACATGGCCGGTGCTATATAGAAAATGCCTATTCTATTCCACGATTGCAGACAAGAATAGGACACGCTCTATATTTTTGCGGGGCCACAAAAGGAACAGAAGTGAATTGAAAATGAATGGGTCCGCACCTGTTCCGCAAAATTGTGGAATGGATGCGGATCCATTCATACGGCCGTTTGAATGTAGCCTTAGTGAAGAGCCAACCATGCTATTAAGGCAACCTATGTGCATATTCTTTAAAATATCAGCATTAAAGGAGTCCTCCAAGATAGGGGTGAATATTTGATAACCTTTTGTCATTATATCTGTTAACGAATAAAAATCTTTCAAATATAGGTATTTTCTTGGTAAAAAACTGTTTCCATTGCTGTGGCCCACTACTTCCCACACTACTGGTCATCTGTTTACCACACTGGTTAGTGATGTTGCATCCATAGTGATATCCTTGAGTGCCATAATAGCTCTCCATGGTCATGTAACAAAGACACTACTACTGATCATGTCACTACCTGTATCCACTACTGGGAGCATTGGTTACACTAGGGCACACACACACAGCAAACAGCCTCCAGGACGGCTAGACAGATGTTTGATTGGCCACCTAGCACAAGCAGCTCTCAAAGTTTTGTTGTCCACCATCCAGACACAGGTGACACCTTTATTACACCCGTGTCTCTGCCCAGACCATTTCAAGGCATTTAGCAGAAGGAAATTTGGCTCAGTGGTATCATAAACTACAAACTGGTCCACTACAGACTGTAACTGTATCACCTTTAGGGACATATCCACGTTCGATTTGGGATCTTACAAGGGTTGGGTTCTAGTATGAAAACCTCGTGGTGAGCAATTCAATCCTGCCTTTGCTGTGGAGTGACACGTTGCCCCAACTGCTGGTGTGATGATCTGAGGAGACATCACATATGACAGTCGGTCACCCCTAGTGCTGACACAAGGGACACTGACAGCACAGTGATATGTGCAGGACATCCTGCGGCCACATGGGTTCCTGTTATGGCAGGATCTACAACGGGCATTTTTCAGCTAAATAATGCTCTCCTATACACCGCAAGGATTTCCCAGAAATATCTGCACTAGATTGCAATACTTCCTTGGCCTGTCCGGTCGCCAGTTGAGATTTAAGGGACACCAGTTTCAGCAACCTACAAATGTGCAGGATCTAGAGCAGGGGTGCACAACCTGCAGCCCTCGATACCATTCTGTGTGGCCCTCAACCATCTGTGGCTGCTCACATGTATCTTTTATGTATTTTCCCATTAGATGGGAGTACTAGAAGTATATCTAGACATTTAGGCATCTAGGCATTTATGATATATACTGTATGTTCAATATGCGATAAATATAGTATTTCAGTTGGTAATACCGCCGAAGCCCTTGGAATTTGTTCAGACTGACAATGTGACCCCCAACCAGAAAAGATATATGGGTCTTAATATAACAAATGGATGGACCCATTACGTGCCTGTCTGTTATCACAATGCAATGACACAGACTATTTAGTAACTGGGATGAGCAAATGTTTATTGAAGTATTTAGTACATGAAGTATAATGTGGTCTGATATTAGTTATATCTGGATTGTGGCGTTCGGTACAGAAAAACAATAGCAACTCATGGACTGAAAACAAACTCCTTAGGCTACTTTCACACTAGCGTTTTTTCTGGATCCGGCAGGGTTCAACAAAAACGCTTCCGTTACTGATAATACAACCATCTGCATCTGTTATGAACGGATCCAGTTGTATTATCTTTAACATTGACAAGACGGATCCGTTTGAACTCCATTGAAAGTCAATGGAAGATGGATCTGTTTCTATTGTGTCAGATAAAACTTGTGTTGGGGTTCATGACGGAACCGTTTTTTTCCATTTTTCCCAGGACGGAAAGCAAAATACAACATGTTGCGGTTTGCTCTCCGGTCTAGGAACGCAACTAAACGGAACGGAATGAATTTTGGAGCACTCCATGCTGTTCAGTTCAGTTTTGTCCAGATTGACAATGAAAGTGTGAAAGTACCCTTAGTTGGTGATACTTATCAAGTATGAAAAAAAATATTGTCAGAAATGACAGCTGATAGTCAACATCAGATTATGAATGTCCTTTTCCAACCACAGAGAACGACTGCTAAAGGCTGTATTACACTGGCAGATTTTCTGCTAGATAATAGCTAACGAGCGTTCGTAGTAAAACCCGTTAGCGATCATCTGGCAGTGTAATAAGGCCGCCGATATTCTGATGAATCGTAATCTTTCAGCATCGGGCAACCGTAATCTTTCAGCATGCTAAAAGATCATGATTTGCAAACAACTAGACAGCATGGGGACGAGCCATGGTATAACGATCGCTCTTTCCCATGCTGTGGAGGAGATTGTTGCATGTAATAGCAGCTTGCAATTGCCAGGAAGGAATGATTCCCTACAGACAATCACCTGTATGATCGCTAGGTCTAATACAGGCTTTAAGAGTCTTCAGCATGCCAGCTCAAGAAGATGAACATCCAAATGATATCTTACTTGGCTCAACTTGGTCAAAAAGGCCAAATGCCTGACCGCCAAGTGCAGATTCAGGACCTCCATTTTTTAGCCAGTCTTTTTGTTGGAGGACATATTGATAACCCACTAATTTATATGGGATCTGTGTAATTCTTCATCTCTCCAGCTGTAGGGAAATTAAACATTTGATGCTAGGTTTCTTCATAGAGGACAGCTGATTGCAGGGTATCCCAGTAGAAGTATACTCTGTAATCAGCCTATTGTCAGGAGACCCTTGAAACAAAAAGGGATTGTCCAAAGCGCGTAATCCCTAATCTCGTGGTGGTTTGTTAAACCCAAATGTTTTCTGAGATGATAATCTGCTGTGTCATTTCTTTTGTGTCGTTACTAGGGTTGTTGCGGGTATTGAAATTTCGATACCCAATAGATACTTTTGTCCCGGTATCGATACGATACCGGGATTTCCATTTTTTTGATACTGGGCTGCGCTGCTGCGCAGTCTAGTATCACAGAACATGAGCGCGCTGCTGTCAGCGCGCTCATGTTCCCTCAGCAGCACAGGGGAGAAGGAAGCAGTCTCTCCCTCCCCCTGTGCTGCTGCTGCCGCTGCCACCATTGGGGAGAGAGGGGCGGAGGTGGGGCGGGCGCACTGCACCACCAATGATAGGACTTTTCGTCTGTCCGGACTTTAAGTAGCAGGCTACATAGAGCGGCGTCCGGGGATGTCCCAGCACTTACTATTATTCCTGGGTGCCGCTCCGTTCACCCGCTGTGCTCCTGTGCCCCATTACTGTCTCCTGCTCCATATGCTAATTACTATCGGAGCAATGGGGAGGAGACATCAGCTTCTCTCCTGGGCGTTCCTTCTCTCTGCGCTGCTCTGCGATTGGACAGCGCTACAGCCAGGGAAAAGGAATGGCCACTAGAGAAGCTAATGTCTCCTCCCCATTGATCCGATAGTAATTAGCATATGGAGCAGGAGACAGTAATGGGGCACAGCGGGCGAACGGAGCGGCACCCAGGAATAGTAGTAAGTGCTGGGACATCTCTGGGCGCCGCTCTGTGTAGCCTGCTACTTAACAAAGTCCGAACCCATTTAAGGTGGTCTTTAACTTTTAATACAGAAGGCAGGTGCCGGCAGCAGAATCGCATAGCCGGCAACCTGCCTTTGACAGAGAGCTGCGATCAGCGGCAGTTAACCCCTCAGGTGTGGCACCTGAGGGGTTAGCTGCTGCTGATCTGCTGCCGGCACCCGCCTCCTGTATTAAAGGTTAATTATCATTGGTGGCACAGTGTGCCCACCTCCCCCAGTATTATAATCATTGGTGGCAGTGGCCACAGGGTCCCCTCCCTCCTCCTCATTGGTGGTGCATTGGCAGCTTCTGATCGGAGCCCCAGCAATGCAATTCTGGGGCTCCGATCGGTTACCATGGCAGCCAGGACGCTACTGAAGCCCTGGCTGCCATGGTAATCTCTCTGCTGCTGTGTGCACAGAGCAGCAGGGAGAGTGTGAGGTCCTATTCACCCTAATAGAGCTCTATCAGGGTAAATAGAACAAGGGATGAAAAGATCCCAGGATAGTTATTAAATAAACTGTAAAAAAAAAAAAAGTTAAAAAAAAACACCAAAATATTAAAGTATAAATCACCCCCTTTCCCAATTTTACATATGAAATATATTAACCATAAATAAATAAACATCGCCCACGTCCGAAAAGTCCAAACTATTAAAATATAAAAAAAATTTATGCGGTGAATGCCTGAACTGAAAAAAAATATATAAAATGCGCGATTCACCATTTTTTAAATGTGGAATGCACGTGACTTTTTTAATTTGTTTATTTTCGCATGGTATCGAGTATCACAATACTTTTTTATGGTATCGAAATCTAATAAAAAAAATTGGTATCGCAACAACCATGACATTTTATCACATATATTGAGTCTTAAATATCGTTTTACTGCAGACCTCTGGCCTATTTTGCCCTAAGGCATCAGTTTATCTGTAGTGGAAAAATGTTCTTCACTTGTGTAAATGTAACATCCTTTTAATATCATTAGATCCTGCATAATGGTACTTACAGTGTAGCACACCAGGCCAATAAATCACTCTGATGTTCTGGATGCAGCACTCAGTCATAGATGTTGTGGTCCATTACATTTATGACCCTGACAGAAATGAAGATATAAAACACACTTATGTGGAAATGTCCATAATTGTAACTTCTTCCAGCGAGCTGAGAAACAACACCGATGGGAGATGATAACTGTTATAATCCATGGAATAATGAAAGATTTCATATACCTTCTCTTTCACATATGTCTAACATCCTCTTTGGAAAAAAAAAACAGGCGGTTGATAAAAGGCTCTGTTCATTCTGGCATCATGGCTTACGTTTTTGCAGGAGCCATGACAGATCCAAGCATAATGGATTCCATTGACTTATAAATGGTCCGTCATGTTTCCATCGGGTTTCTGTTCTTTATTGGAATGTATGGTGCAGTAGACCAGGGACCAATGGAAATCTGATGCAATGGACCCAAAATGCCACTTTAAAGAAAGCCTTACTAAGCAGCAGCAAAAGGAAGCTATAGTATTTCCCATAAGTACTTTTACAGTCCTTAATGAGGGAATAACCATTAATTCGGTGGAGGTCTAGTTGGTGGGACCACCGCCAATGACAAGAATGGTAGACCCATTCCCTACGTTTTAATGGAATGCTTTGGGACTGCTGAACATAGCCGAGAACAGCGTGGTGGTGTGCTTGACCAGCTCCCCATTCAAATGGAAGACACATCATTAGTGGGGGTCCCAATGGTTGAACCCCCACCACCAATTTAACAGTTAACAATCCAGTGGATAGGGGAAAGCTTGTACTAAAGGGAATACCCATTTGTTGTTGTCAAGAGTTGATGGAGTTCCCATTGCTTTCATTGGAATAGAAATGGACTTTAATTAAACTAAAGGGGCAGCGCCACAGACCCTTCATTTGAGTGACCTGTGGGGTTTCAGCTCAGAGAACCATATTAATAATATACTCTAACACAGGAATGGGACTGACAAACCTGAGAATGCTCCGGTGAGCCCAGGTTTTTATTTAGTAATAGGCTCCAGCCTAAAGACGGCCCATGAGCACCAACATAGGGCAGTACCAATATGAAGCTGACAGTGGATCACTTGCTGCTGGGTATTATAACTTTTTGGGTTATTTTACATTCATCTATTAATCCTTAAAGGGCTTATGCTATGATTGATGTTTAAAATGAAAATCAGACATCCTATAGTACATGACAATCTCTTTCTAACAAGCTAGAACCAGCCCGGTACCTCACATGGATCCAGAGATCCCCACATTCACTGCTCCAGTTGCTCTTCTAAATTATCTTCAGCCTGGCAGGTAACAGGACGTGTCCTTTATGCTGCAGCTCTCTCCATGTAACTGCCACAACTTCTAACAGAACATATGGCTGGTGTCAGTTGAAGAACAACTGAGCACGTGCGACCAGCTCAGTGAGATGGACAAAAAATAAAGATACATTTTATTGAGTAACTCACTGGTTATACAACATTTTTAATTACATGCAATTACAAAAATATTCAGATCTAGGTGCTGGTTTGAAAAATGTAGAATACAACCCCTTTATTTCAGGTGGACTTAATAGCTAAGTACACCTTTGGGGGCAATTTCTTTTATTAGTGCATTGTACTCATTTATGAGCTAAAAATCTTTTTTTCAATTGGTCTTTGTTAAAAATATGGAGCCCTGTTTTCTGTACAGATCTGGGATGCTCTAGAAGCAGCCTCTGGATTTTCTCTCTTTTCCGTCAGCCAGCTCAGCTGACGGCTCCTTATCTCTGATTTCTGACCTTATAAACACTCATTAAAGCTCAATCTTACTGATAAGAATGTGGCTTAAATAAGTGTTTATGACCTTAGTAATTTACAGATAAGGTTTATTGAATAATCGTCACAAAGGGAAAGTAGGAATCACACAGATAGAAAAAGAGTTAACCCTTTGTGACAGAACGGCTCAATATTTTTAATAAAGACCAATTTAAAAAAAAATGAATTTTAACCCTAAATTGATAAAATCCAATCATAAAAAAAATTGTCCTCGAAGGTGTACATAGCCTTTAAACTAAAGTATGCAGTAGGACATTATCTCAGTGACTATTTTACAGGATGTTAATGGGAAATGTGCTTCAATATGCTATGTTAAAGCAGTTGAATGAGATGAAATAAACTGCTTGTTTCCAGACACAGCGCCACTCTTTTCCATAGGCTGTGTGCAGTATTGCAACTCAATATCATCCGCCTGAACATGGAACGGCTACATTTTTCTAATAAGATACAACCCCTTTAAGACTAAGCAGCATGCTGCAAGCTACTTATTACCAGTATTACAGAAAGACAGCATCATTTCTATCGAAAGAATAGATGCATATTTTCAATTTTATTCACTGGCTTCTTGCTCGGTTTTGGATGTATTTCTTAGCTGGTAATTTGCATTCTCTTTTCATGATGCCAAATACTTTCTGACCATTCATAGAGGCATAATCTGTGGCAATCATTTATGGTGCAGTTTGACAGAGGTCAAGACTTTACTTCTAATTACAGTGGGTGAGATATTATTTACTGGGTTCTACACATTTTGAGCGTTGATGTTCTCTCGGTTCTTTCCAAGAAGGTTTCATCTCATTTTTGGATGGAGCTGATCACATAGTACAAGCATTCTCCAGGCGGCCTGGAACAAAGGGAGAATGAAAAGGCATGTAATCTGCAGGCACGCTCAAAAATGCCTACTTATAGGCCGAGTCTATTCAAGAGAGAATAAAGCATTCATGAGCTGTTCCACTGCTGTATGAAAACATTTCCTGTGGCATTTTAATCTATCATTGTAAACATCTTGGTCTCTTCGGCTGCCAAACACGTCAGCTGCCTTCTATTTGGGAACAGAAGCCGAGATACACATTATGTCATCCACATATAACAACAGAAATGTCAGCCTTATCAATTCTGAAGCTCGACTATTCTCCTCTTCTACTAGGATCCTTTGTACTTTTCAAACAGTAAAAAAGTTAAGATCAGCTCCCGCCCAAAGCATGATAAACTCCTGCCCTTGATAATGTGAATGTCTATTTAGATTAGCGATGATTACCAGCGAACAATTGCATAACTTGGATACGTGGCATCTGAGAACATTTCTAAAGCAAATTTTATGACTGAAAGTAGGGTGGTGAGGCTGGTGGCCTCTATATTTTGTCTGAGACAGAAGGTGCATTGACTGGGAAGATATTTGACCTTGGAAACTATCTGGTCCCTTAGGAAAGCTGTAAGTCTACCTAGCCATATGTTGAGGAGCACTTTGGTTCTCACCATGAGCTAAACCTACTAGGTCTTGAAGTCACAGGGTGAGTACTTACTGAATTCTTGTCTAGAAGGCCCTCCAAAGATCAGCTAGAACCTATATATTTACTGTATTAGTAGATGCAACGAACCTTTGCAGCCTGGTCTTCAGTGCTTTTAGAAAATGTTCTTCATGAATGTGCAGTAATGCCTTGTAGATATTAACAGGGGTTATGGTGAGACAGCATGTGGTTCCCAGTTCATTTTAAGGAAATAATAGGTGCTGGAACCTCACAACCATTTATCAAAGCACAGGACCCCTCTACTTCTTATTGGCAGTGACTTGTGGATGTCACCAACGCTACATTGCCACAGTGAGGTAGTGTTTGAACATGAGCTATTCCCAAACTGTAAGTCATGGTTATGCTTGGTTCTCCACAGCACAAGATGCACTTAGTAGCCACTCTGGCAAATAGATGAAAGGAGAATGCTCCCTATTAAATTATAACTCAAAAAACAGGTATTTGAAAATGTATTTTCTTATCCCAAACAACCCATTTAAGTCTTCTCCACAATTAGATTTCTAGAAGAAGGATAAATGGCACAAGAAAACGCATAGATTGTAAGCACTTTCGTGAGTGATGATTGTAGTGCATATTACAGATGGCGAAATAAGAGATGAGAAGCCTTTTCTTTCTGATTAGTTTACATTTGTAATACTCTAGACCAGTGAAAGAAAGGACAGGATATCACTTAAGGCCCCCATACACATTAGTGTATTGTCTGCTGAACCCATCATGGCAGGTCTGGCCGACAATCTGATGCGTATTCGGAGCTTCCAACTCTCCCCCTTCAGATAATGTCCGGAGAGAAAAGCATCGGAGGAACATAATTGTTTTCCCCCAAACCTTTTGTTCTCCCAGGAGATAAGCGGCCCCCAGAAGTGTCTGGTGGTGGCCTTCTCCTCTCTGCCCATTGACAACATAGACACACCCTGCCAAACCAAAAATGCATGTGTGTTATGGAGTCCTGAGGGATTTGGGAGAGATGGCTGTTGGCTAAGCTATCTTTTGGCCCACGTCTATTGAATGTATATGGCCAGCTTTGGTATAGTATATAAAGATTCACCAGTTGGGTGAAGGCTATCTGAAGATAAATATCTGACATACACAGATGTATTTTCTACTCTAGAGTGAATTGCTTTGGCTTATGAATCGCTTTGGCTTCTTGCAAGATTCCTGCTCCTCTCTTGTGGATAGCGTTATATTGTAATAATTCAGTCAATTATAAGAAAATTGACTATTTGACAACAGTAGATCTCCTAAACTTGGATTTGGTTGGCCATCCAGCCTTGATATACAGCAGTAATGATGTATTATCCTGGAACAGTGGAGAGGAAACCTCATCTCCTCCTCCTACAGATTAATCATTTGTCAAGAAGAAATAGCAATGGACGATGTTTCCGGTTCTATCATCATGAACTAAACTGTTGTAAACCAAAGAAGCTGGAGAGTAAATCCATCATGGATATATTTATAAATGTCTGCGACAGCTTGTGACACTGGAGATGACAGTGAATCATTGGACTTGTACCGTCATGCTTAGGTAAGGAGAAGAGGAAGTTTGTGCATTCTTTTCTTGCCAGGAAAAATGTGGATTTACACAAGTGGGATTAAACATAGGAGATGTTATCTCTGGACTGCTGCATGAATCCATGAGAATAATCCCTAAAAAAGTCTTTGTTATTTTAAGGGCATCTGTCAGCAGATTTGTACCGATGAAACTGGCGAACCCTTTACATGTGCACTTGGCAGCTGAAGGCATCTGTGTTGGTCCCATGTTCATATGTGCCTGCACTGGTGAGAAAAATCATGTTTTAATATATGCAAATTATCCTCTAGGAGCAACGGGGGCGTTGTCATTACACCTAGAGGATCAACTCTCCCTGCAACAACTGCGCCCTCTGCACTTTGATTGACAGGGCCAGGCATGATAATGTTTTCACTGCCTGGTCCTGTCAATTAAAGTGGAGAGGGTGCAGCAGTTGCAGAGAGAGCTGAGCTTCTAGGTGTAATGACAACGCCCCCGTTGCTCCTAGAGGCTAATTTGCATATACAAAAACATCATTTTTCTTAGCAGTGTGGGCGCATATAGTCATGGGACCAACACAGATGCCTTCAGCTGCCAAGTGCACATGTAACAGGTCAGCCAGTGTCATAGGTACAAATCTGCTGACAGATGTCCTTTAATTAGTGTTAAGGCCCCTTTACATGGCCCAATGTAGCAAGCAATCGCTTGCTCATCAGTGGAGGAGAAAGCTGCATTTACATGCAGCGATCCACTCCACAGTATGGGAATGAGTGATCACTAATGCCGTCGCTCATCCTCATACAGAATCATTGTCTGCTGGCAGCAAAACAGCACAATCTGCTGTCGGCAAATAATGATTTAGGTGTCCACACCAATGATCTATCACCTGATGAATGAATGTGTTGCTCGTTCATTGAGTAATCATTAAGTAATCGGAGGCACCTGTATATAGGCAGATTATTGCTAACGAGCATCCGTACAAACCCTCGTTAGAAATAATCTGCCTAAACAACGAGCAGTGTAAAGGGGCCTTTCCATTTTCTCACATCTAATGAGGACAGTGGACTCCTAGGAGGACGCGATTATGTGACTAGCTGCATGCCCAGTGCACTCTCAATAGACAAGCCATCATTGAACCCTTATCGCTGTGATCTATGTGACAGAAGAACTCCTGCCACCAGATTGTGCTTGTGTCCACACTACGCCAAGATATAATAAAAGGTACATTTACTTATTTACTAATTGGTTGGAGAACGATGATACTGAAAACTGCTGTAGAACTGTGTCTTCTCATGTAGGAGGGAACTTTTGAAGCCCAGTTCGACAGTTTTCTGACATACAGTAGTAGAAGAAAGTAGTACTAAGTAGAAATTTTTAGCAAGCATCGTTTTTTTTCACAAAAAATGTGACTTTTTGAAAAAGTTGCAAAAAATATCACAATTTTACTCCAGTGACAAATTTTGGGTAGGTTACAGTTATAGATGTCTAAGACAAGTATTCCCCTGAATGATCAGATTATGATTCATTGTTTAGTTATGGGACATTTGGATCTTTATTTATCAAAAAAATATTAGGGGAGATTCTCTTGCAAAATGCGGCAAAAAGTAACATGCATGCCAGATTCATAAGTGTTTTAGATACTTTTTATACCTCACTAGTTTTGAAAAGTGTCTAAAAAGGGGGTGTCACTACAAGGAGCCCTAAAATGTATCAGATTAATGGCATGTGACATTCTTTTGGTGCAAAATAAGGGTGCAAAGTAAGTGTGTTAGGGCTCTTTCACACCTGCGTTATTGTCTTCCGGCATAGAGTTCCGTCGTCGGGGCTCTATGCCGGAAGAATACTGATCAGGATTATCCTAATGCATTCTGAATGGAGAGTAATCCGTTCAGGATGCATCAGGATGTCTTCAGTTCCGGTACGGAACGTTTTTTGGCCGGAGAAAATACCGCAGCATGCTGCGCTTTTTGCTCCGGCCAAAAATCCTGAAGACTTGCCGCAAGGCCGGATCCGGGATCAATGCCCATTGAAAGGCATTGATCCGGATCCGGCCTTAAGCTAAACGTCGTTTCGGCGCATTGCCGCATCCGACATTTAGCTTTTTCTGAATAGTTACCATGGCTGCCGGGACGCTAAAGTCCTGACAGCCATGGTAAGTGTAGCGGGGAGCAGGGGAGCAGCATACTTACCGTCCGTGCGGCTCCCCGGGCGCTCCAGAGTGACGTCAGGGCGCCCCAAGCGCATGGATCACGTGATCACATGGATCACGTCATCCATGCGCATGGGGCGCTCTGACGTCATTCTGGAGCGCCCGGGGAGCCGCACGGACTGTAAGTATACCGCTCCCCCGCTCCCCACTACTACTATGGCAACCAGGACTTTAATAGCGTCCTGGGTGCCATAGTAACACTGAAAGCATTTGGAAGACGGTTCCGTCTTCAAATGCTTTCAGTACACTTGCGTTGTTACGGATCCGGCAGGCACCTCCGGCAACGGAAGTGCATGCCGGATCCCAACAACGCAAGTGTGAAAGAGGCCTTAGAGCGATATGGAGCTAACAAGTCTATCAAGATCCTAGAACTATCCCGAATGACAGTGTAAACATAGCCTTATTCAGGCTCCCCAGCAGTGGTGTACATAGAGAAGTAAGGCCCCATAGCAAGGATCAAACCAGGCCCCCCTCAGACACAGGATAGAAGGGTTTCTGCCTAAACCCCTTTCAATGACCCTTGGGCCATTTTTTCCAGTGCCTTATTTGCTAAAAGTTGTTCTTTTAGATAGAGGGTAGAGTCCTGACCAAGTTTTTACCCCCAGTAGAAGAGGGGATTATCCCAACTGGGCCCTCTCTAGCCCCCTCTGAAACTGTTGAGTTGAATATCTCTTATATTATAAAAATTAGTTTCTGTCTGTCTGTCTGTTCTTTATGCGCCACCAAACAACTGGAGCGATCTTCACCAAATTTGGCACACAGGTACATCAGGTGTCCAGGAAGGTTTTAGACATACCGTTCCTGATATTCCCCAAATATGACCTGCATTAGCCAATACAAGCCTGCAAGTCTTTCTCTTCATATCCCAACTTCCATACACATGGTCACATGTCCCTTATCAGCCAATAGAAGCTTGCAAGCCCTTAGTCTCCACATACACATAGTTTTACTCCAGGTTTCCATAACAACCTTCTTTACTGCTGTAGGTCAGCTTTAGGCTAGGGCTACAGGACGACAATAAGTCGCATAACTATGCTGATACATGCATCCATCTTGGAAGGATTTTTTGCGACTGTCGTGTCGCAGACGCAGCATGTCGCAGTGCGACACCATAGCCTATTATTATAAAAGTTGTTGAGACAAAATGTTGCGTGACACATGTCGTCGTGTAGCCCTAGCAAGGTGCAGGGTGCTGTGGAGGTCACTGTTAAATGGGCGGGCACTGTGGAGGTCACTGTTAAATGGGTGGGTGCTGTGGAGGTCACTGTTAAATGGGTGGGTGCTGTGGAGGTCACTGTTAAAGGGGCGGGTGCTGTAGAGGTCACTGTTAAAGCGGCGGGCACTGTGGAGGTCACTGTTAAAAAGGCCAGCACTGTGGAGGTCACTGTTAAATGGGCGGGCACTATCGAGGTCACTGTTAAAGGGGCAGGGTGCTGTGGAGGTCACTGTTAAAGAGAATGGCACTGTGGAGGTCACTGTTAAGGGGGTAGGGGCCACTATTAAAGGGGCAACTGCTGTGAGGTCACTGTTAAGGCAGCGGGGTACTGTGGAGGTCACTGTTAAGGGGGTGGTCCCCTGAGGAGGTCACTGTCAAGGGAGTAGGGTGCTGTGAAACTCACTGTTAAAGGGGCGGGCTGCTGTGAAGGTCAAAGTTAAGGGGATGGGCTGCTGTGGAGGTCCCATTTTAAAGTGGTGGGGCACTGTGGGGGGGTCAGTGTTAAGGGGTCGGAACTGTGGAGTTCACTGTTAAAGGGGGGGGGGTGCTGTAGAAGTCACTGTTATGGGGGATACTGTTGATTTTCTTTTAACAACACACAGAAACATTAAATGAAATATATGAAATATACCTGTGCGAAGCCGGGTCCTTCTGCTAGTCTCTTATATATATAAAAATTAGTTTCTGTCTGTCTGTCTGTTCTTTATACACGACGAAACGACTGAACCGATCTGCACCAAATTTGGCACATAGGTACAACAGGTGTCCAGGAAGGTTTTAGACCGGGTCTTAGCTTTGTAGAACGTACCGTTCCTGAGATATTCCCACAAAAATGCAAATATAGCACCATCACATGACCTGCATTAGCCAATAGAAGCCTGCAGGTCTTTCACTCATATCCCAACTGCCATACACACGGTAACATGACCCTTATTAGCCAATTGAAGCTCGCAGGCCCTCGACATACACACAGTTTTTACACCAGGTTTCTATAACAATCCAGTCATTTTTCTTCACTGCTGTAGGTCACCTTTAAAGGGGCAGGGCGCTGTGGAGGACACTGTTAAGGGAGCTGAGTGCTGTGGAGGTCACAGTTAAGGGGACAGGCTGCTGAGGAGGTCACAGTTAAGGGGACGGTCCGCTATGGAGATCAGTGTTAAGGGGCAGAGTGCTGTAGTGGCCACTGTTAAGGGGGCGGGTTATTGTGAAAATCACTGTTAAGGAGATGGGGTACTGTGGAGGTTACTGATAAAGGGGCGGCAGCTGTGGAGATCACTGTTAAAGGGGCGGGCCGCTGTAGAGGTTCCTGTTAAGGGTGCGGGATTCTGTGGATGTCACTGTTAAAGGGGCGGGCACTGTGGAGGTTACTGTTAAGGAGGCAGAGACTGTGGAGGTCACTATTAACTTCTTAGTGACCACCCATATGTTTTTTTTACAACAGTCACTAAGGGGCCTTAGGCTGGGCAGCCCAGTCTAAGCGCTGCACGGGTCCCATGGGGAGCAGGGACCCGGCTCTCACATGAGAGCTGCGGTCCTGCTCTAACAGTCCTGACCGGTAGGAGTGCCGATCCCAGCTGGTAAACACTTTACATACCTCGGGCAATGGCGCCCGCCGCATATAAAGTGCTGACAGAGGGAGTGGACTCCTTCTGTCTCCCATCGGCACCCCGCAAATGTGATCACGGGGTGCCGATGTGTGTGAATGCTGCCTGGGGTCTGATGTAGGCCCCAGACCAGCCTTTAGTAATTTCCAGCAGGCTGCGCCTCTCTGGCACAGTCTGCTGGTCAATGTTAGAATAGCATTGCCATTAAAATGCAATGCACTATAGGGATAGTGCATTGCATTTTAAAAGCAATCAAAAAGCTGTCTGTTATAGTCCCCTTGTGGGACTATTAAGTGGTAAAAAAAACTTTAAAAAAAACAAATTTATTCAATAAAAAAAGATCCCATAACAAAAAAAAATTATGCTTTTTTTTCATTAAATATACACTTTTCAATGAAAAAAATTGCAAAAGAATAATCTTCCCTATATGTTTGGTATTGCCATGTCCGTAATGACCCGGACTACATAAATATCATGTAAATTATCTGTGGAGAACACTGTTAAGGGGCGGGATGCTGTAGAGGTTACTGTTATGGGGGGATACTGTCAATATCTTTTAACGACACACACAAACATTAGATGAAATATACCCGTGCAACGCTGGGTCCTTCTGCTAGTATTTTATATATTGCAGTGTATAGATTTGCCATGTGCACAGAGCCTGAGCAACAAAATATGTTATTCTCTTAGCCATATATTTCCATATGACACATAATATGCATCCTGTATATAGAGGTATGATATGGCTGAAATGACTGGTGCCGTAATATGTCTCCTTACAACTCTCATCTCTTTTTATATAGAGGGTCACTGTAATTTAGCACAATTTCATTTCATATACGGTAATAGAGAACAGTGTAACTAGCAAATTTCTAAATTACTTTGTTTAAAAATTCTGCCTGCACTCACCTGAAAAAAGCTGTAAAGTCATGGCCACTAGGGTTCTCACTTCCACCTACGTTGCAGTCCACTGCCTGTTGTGAGGCTCATAACAAGCTCTGCCTTACATCTGGTGGCATTAGAGACAGAGCTTGTTATGAGCTCATTTGTATCCCTTTCTTCCCAGAATTCCAGAGGAGCATGTATGGCCTATAAGTCTCCTCACGCCGATTAAGGTGATCTCTCCCCAAAGAGAGATATAAGCCCCCAAAAAGGGAGGCGAGATCTATCACTGGTAACAGAGACTCAGAAGACGGCTGAGAGGAAGTGTTGGTGTGTCAGAGCTAGCTGAGCTCCTGAGCCTGATGGAAGTACTGAATAGTAGAGAAGTTCCTGTGTGTCTGTAAGTCTGATCTCTCCCTCCTTAGCAGCTTTATGAGCTTCTTAGAAGAAAACAAACATAGTGGGAAGTAAGGGAGGTAAGGTCACAGGCATACTGGCAGATTCAACAGAAGGGAGACGCCCACTGCTTCTGAGTGAAATGCATCTAGCTGTGCAACTGAAACAGAGAATAATATGGCTGAAAGAGACTTTAGTAAGCCCAAAAAATACTGTTCCTTCACAGTTGTGATTCTACAAATAAATGCAGCCATTATGCAAGCTTTTTGAAAACTCAGGTACGCTTTAAGCCCTCTAGCATGTGATGCCTAAAGAGAAGAATCATACTAACCTGCTCCCTGCCGCTATGGTCCAGCACCCTGGCTCTATTTGGCACCCTTCTGTCACCAACTTTACTTCTGGCCGAAGAGTGGACTGGGTTACATGCGCCACTGCAGCCAGTAACTGATATCATATATGACAGGTCACCAGTGTCGGACTGGGGTTCCTAGGGCCCACCAGTAAAATTCATTTTGGGGGCCCACTATAAAGCTACATGTGAATACTAACCACCCATATAGTGGCAGCAGCAGCAAGATGCTACAATATGATTATGGGGGCCCATGCAGTGACTTTGAGAGGGCAGGTCCCTGTGAAAAGAGGACATGGCTAGCCAGACTATATCTAAAAGTCATCCCAGCCACCCAATGTGTCTATAATAATAAACTGGGTGCTTTGTTAAATAATGTTAAATATCCAACATAGGCTGGTTGAGATGCTCTATGCTGCCTATCTATATCTAGGGCTGTCAGTCTACTGTGCCACTTGTAAAAGCGGTGAGGGACTATGGGTCCACCGGGGGATTCACCTGTTCCCCTGTGGGCAAGTCAAAACCTGCATCACTGCTGCTTAGGAACATGTCACTGCTGAGGTCAGTCATTGGCTACAAGGGTAGCCGGAAGCAAAAAAAATCTGGGGGCCAGATGGCCTCCAAATGGAGCCAGGGTGCTGGACTAGAGTGGCAGGGAGCAGGTGAACATTATTCTTTTCATAGGTAACACACACTAGGGGCTTAATTAAAAGGAAAAAAAAGGCCATATCCTGGAAACCCTTTTTAAGGAGTTGTAGTCATTCTTTGCGGTGCCCTATGGTACCTCTACATGACATGCGAATACATCTGTAAAAAGCCAATATGCATGTGCTCAGAGCCTCAAACCTTCCACACCTGCAGTCCAAAGCTATCAGAGTGTGATTTATGGTTACAGACTGACTTGTAATTTGTTATAATTATTCCTTTTTCAGTATATGTTAGACATTGACTCCACAGCACGGCAATAAAAGGTTTTCTTACTTTTCGTCTGGTGCTATGTGAACTTTATTATCACATCTCCTATTCCATTTGTTATGTCGGCATGGTGCACAATGTTCTTGTTCCAGGCAATCGCAGGCGGTGTTACTTGAAATATGATTTCAGCTGCCCTGTAAAAACCTGGTTTAGATTGTGCATTAATAATACCTGCGCTCGTAATGTCCAGCCGCGTCTGTTTAGTCTTACGTGTGTACAATGTATTGTCTGGAAGAGAAGGTCCTGCTTTACATCCTGGTTTACAAGTAGAATAGGGAGAAAATCTATTGTAGAATGACAAGTTTTCCTGTAACCAAGTACAGATTCACATACTTGGCTGTCTAGACGGCTCTCAGATATGTTTTGTTTTTTTTATTATTGGAAAAGTAGAGAAAAACCCTTGTGAACTGGTGTAAAGCAAAATACATGCTAATGACAAAGATAGTGATCTGCTCTGTTTTTCTCTTAAAAAGTTGTTGCGCCCTCCCTATTTTATCACTTTTTTATTATTCTCTGATTTAATTGGTTTATATTAAATGTTATAAATGGTCTTGAACATGATTGATATTCTGCTCCCTGAAATTGAGCATAACTCTCACAGTAACCTCTCCTTGCTTGTTTCGGGCAGTTGATGACATCATCAGCATCTACACAAAATGATGTCACCCAGTTACCTATTATACTGTATATCACTGGGTTGATCAGAGGATGATTGAGTTACCGGTAGCTGACACATACTTTGCAAGTGTCCCTCTTTTTAACCTGGGAAATAAACTTGCATTAATAAACTTATCAAACTTCTCCAGCCTCACTCACCTCATATATTTTTCATTATTTAGTGCAATTTTGACATTAATCAGATGTCTATAATCAGATAATTTTGTCTGAAATAAAAAAAAAACTGAAGTTATACCTACTTTAGTGAACCCCCCCCCCACACACACACACACAAAACTTACTGCTACTGTCTCGACATGGCAGGAAATCGCTGTGAATGCTACTCACTAAAATCACTGGCTGCGGCCATGACATTCCTCAACCAATAATTAAGTCTTTCACCTAACAAACCATAAGTGTCCCTCTTTGACCGTCTAAAAAGTTGGGTGGTATGGCTGACAAACTTCTCTCCTAGTCTATAACAACAGACTCTAATGATGTCTGCATTGTAAACTGAACAGAAATTTGGGCTTAACAGGAATAGTATGGTCCTCTATGGGTACAGATGTGTTCTTCCTAAAGAGGTACGGCTTGTAATGGGCGCCTCCAGGAATGCCGAGTCGTATAGTGCTGCCTAAAATGTCCCTTTGTATGTGTCACGGTACTCCTACCATACATTAATCAACATGTTCCTCTTGTTTTTGGGTTGAAAAGGGTCAATGACTGCTTCCATAACTTCTATTTTTAGAAATTTAGCAATAGTGTCCACTAGCGTGCTACAATAAGGCTTCAATATAGAGTGGAAAGAGACCGGCATGTGCCAGTCATAAAGTATAGGGAAGGAAATGTAAAAATGATGCTATAGAGGGAGGTAAGGCCCTGGAGGGGGCATAAGGGGTTTGAGAAAGGGTCCAAGTGAACCTCACAGATTTTTGCCCAGAAATACTTTTAAAATTGTCAAGTATAAATATTTATTATCTCTTTATGACATTTATTTAATATTTATTCTATGTTTTTTACATATTTAGAGGAATATCTATGGCTTAGCATTATGTATAATTCCATCTACACTGCGCAGCTGACACAAAGCTACACAGTAATTTGCTTTCTTCAGAATCTAAGCCAGACATATGAGTATGTCTAACATTATTTCCTTGTTCCGTGGGAGTCTATAACCTGATTACTTCTCTGGTTTTATTGGCTCCTTCTACATTTCTGCTTCCTTTCTTCAGCAATGAAAGGTATACATCTGCATCTGTTCCATTTCTAAGAAACTCCCTTTTGTCCAGCCTGACACAATCTTCCGGTCACTGGATACAGAAAACATTGTCGTTTTTTTGTAATATTTAGGGGATTATGTTCTCATTTCATTTACTTGAACCATGAACGGGTTACATGTGTAACTATGAACAGAAGCCTGTATTCTGCTGACAGCTTGTACATAGCAGACTTCGGCCTATTGCACGGTAGGTACAGGTGGCCATAGAAAGTTTAGTAAGGAGCAGAAGTAAGTTTGTGTCACGAATACAGGGAGGGGAGGGACACAGAACTAGGCCTCAATGCTAGGGAGAGGGAAAAGGTCACCTCCTAGGAAGCCCCTAAACCTGGCCCAGACTCCTGTCAGTATTTATAGACCCTGAAGGTAAGAAAATACATACGCCGGAACCTAGACCCTAGGAGCCCTGAAATGCCTTAGGTAGTGGCAGGGAATAAGACTACTGGTTCCTTCCTAGGTGAACGAACCAGCGTCTCCCTGAGGCCTAGTAACAACAAGCACAGGGGAACAGCCAAATACAAAGAGCAGTGTAACTTATCTTATAGAAAATGGATGAGCAGGAACACAGGTAAGGAAGGAGCTTACCTGTGTTCCTGCTTCCAAATCCAAGCAGAGAATGTCAACCGCATGGTATGAGATGTGAGACCAAACTCAGTAGGGAATGCAGTAATGACCACGGGCTGCACCTGACAAGAGGTATGGTCATTACCAAACCACAACACTGAGAATCAAGAGACTGTCAGTTAACCTCACGTGCAGTCAGTCTCTCTGATCTTCTAACCTCTGTCACAGAAGGTACCGTGACAGTTTGATAGTGAGTGGCTCCCATAATGGAAGTATATTAGAGAATCGCTGTATGTAGAGTAGTAATATGTAGTGCCGTAATATGTAATGTAATATGTAGTGCTGTAATACGTAATGTAATATGTAGTGCTGTAAAATGTATTGCCATAATATGTAGTACAATAATATGTATTGCCTTAATATGTAGTGCGTTACTATTGCCGTAATATGTAGTGTTGTAATGTAGTGCCGTAATATAGAGAGTAGTAATATGCTGTGTACTAATATGTAGTATAATGAGTAGCTTCACCCACAATTCAAGCACTGAAATCCAAGGTAATTTTGGGGACTGTGTAGTAGTACAGACAGCTTAACCGCCACTCCGTTCATACTCTTTATCACGGTGGTTGGGAAGTGAGATAGAATAGGGGGACTTGGGAGCCCAATTCTAGTGATCAGTTTCTAACATGAGGTTTCTTCTTCTCTTCTTACTGAAGTAAACATGTGTATAACGGGGTCAGGGTTGGGCATTCGCCGTCTGACATGTTTAGGATCCCTCCTGACACCTGCAGTAGATCCAGATCCCAGTCAGTTCTAAATAAGTAAGATCACCCTAAGACCCTGGTGGAAGTGGCCTAATACTCATCACTGTACATACAAAATACAGTAGCAGGACATTTTCATCCTGCTGTCATGGAGGTCATTCTTTCATTGTTATAGTAATGGCAGTGTCTCTGGGAAGTTGTACTATTTTCTTCCTAAGGTTCTTTACCTCTAGAATGAGTTGGCCGTACTCTCTACCATACACCTGATATGGGTACTGTGCTTATGACCTCAAACCAACCTTCTGTCTCCTTAATTATTTCCTCTGCCTAATGATAATGACCTTCATGGGGCTTAAAGCCCTTTTACACCTGCCAAGGAGGGGAAATTATCCGGGATGAGCGTTCGTACAGAATTGGACACTTGTTTCCAATAATTGCCCTGTCTAAATGCGTCACCCGACACACGAGCAGACCACTGGTCTGTTCCCTCCACAGCTCAGCACACAGGAAGATTTTCAGTAAAACCTTGAGAACCCCTTTAAAGAATAGTATCTAGAACTGCAATGTGCCAGGTCCGAGGTGGAAATGCTCTATGTTAGTGGATATTGTCTCTAGCTAATAGAAGAAGGTCTTGGCCAGGAGACTCTAATAGGACATGGCCAGGGCTTGCCTTGGTGAGACAAGCACTTCAGTGGAACAGTTGTAGGAAATATACCTAGAAAATGTTCGGTCAAAATTGCACGTGTGAATCATATGGTGCCATAACTGCAGAGGGAAAATATGTTCCAATTTACTAACAAAGTTGTTATGGTAATTACTGGGGGGGGGGGGAACTAAATTAGATGGTGGCCTACCTATGATTTCATGCACTATGCAAGAACTGAGAAGGTCTACACAACTTTGAACACTAGAGGGCAGCAGAGTAGCACTGCTTTGCTTATTACAGCTGACTATTTCCCCTGCTCTCTATATGTAGGTTTGTTACAATGTGGTGCAGTTGTTTGCTGTGTTCATGAAATCTAATATATCATAATGTAAGATGAACTTTGTTTTTGTGGGTGTTAGGAACATGCATACAGTGAGTGCACTTTGTCCTTAGTGTATAGGTAGTGGATATTTTATTGCTTCTTAACCAAACACATAATCATTTGTAGTATCTGCTGAATACGGAAAAATCAGTCTGTGTGTGACCAGTATGTAGAGCCAAGATGCTCTATAGCAGTGATGGCAAACCAAACTGCAACCCAAAACCCACTTACTTATCACAAAGAGCCAACACAGCAATTTATCCTGAATACAGTCCAATATAGTATAACTTCCATGTACTTTATCATTTAGCTATAATAGCCTGCCTACGTTCAGTGTGCTGCCTGTGCTGTGCATAATGGCAGGAGAAGTCTAAAGCATATTGGTACACCATAGACTTTTTCCAGGGTGCGGGTGCCCACAGAGAGGGCTCTGAGTGCCGTCTCTGGCACCCGTGCCATAGGTTTGCCACCACTGGTATATAGTAATAATGCCACGCCCAAGAAACACAGTGGGATTTTCAGCAATAAGGCCAATCTTAGACTTTTAGCCCCTCAGATACCATAGTCCGTTGTGACCCTAGCATATGAGGCGGCTTTCCCCAGGCTGATGTGCTCCAGGGGCCCACACTGCTTCCTCGCACTGAGATCAGGAAAACCATTCCTTGGTAAGTAGTAGGCCTGGATGAGGTTACAATGCATATCACAGGTATATTTCAATATTGGCCTGCAGATGGCAGTACTGTATTGGAATATACTACATTTCTCATAAACTAATGTATGAGAGTGTGAGAAAAGCAATGTAATGATTGCATGTTCAAGCCCCATAAGGAAGCTAAAAAAAAAAAGTTTTAAAAAATATATATAAAAATTCAAATCACTCCCCTTTCTCCATAATCTACTGTATTTTACGGACTATAAGATGAACCAGACCAGGATTTAGAGGAAGAAAATAAGAAAAAAATATTTTTCATCACACACAGACCTCAGATCAGACTCTCATCAGACCCCAAGTTTCATCACCCTCAGATCAGACCCCTTAACGCCCATGAGCCTCAAATCAGACCCCCATCAGGCCTCAGATCAGACCCCAATGAGTCTCAGATCAGACCTCCATTAGGCCTCAGATCAGACATTAAAAAAAAAAGTCATTAGCATTTGGACTATAAGACGTACTGCCACCCCCCCCACCCCCCACACTTTTATCTGAAAAATATGGTAAATAAAAATGAACTATTAAAATGGCATAGGCTGCCTTGTAAAATCAAAACCCATAAAATTGTGTTGGAAAATTGTTTTTTTCCAATTCTACCCCAATTTTCGAGCTTCCCGTTATATTTTGTGCAATATTAAATGATGTCATTAAAAAGTACATCCTAAAAAAAAAGCAACCCCTTGTATAGCTATGTGAATGACAAAAATAAAAAGGTTATGGCCCCGGGGGCAGGGAGCAAAAAACAAAAATGGAAAATGGCATGTTCCTGAAAGTTTTATGCTGCCCTAACTCCTTACTTGGTATGTCGACGAGTCCTGATACTCATGAGCTCCTGGCTCTCCCCGCTTCTCCCATGCCTCTGATGACAGTTTCTTACCTACTGCAATCAGGTGGCCGGAGAGAGCCAGGAGCCCATGAATATCAGGACTCATCAAGCTATTCAGTATAAGATTTTAGAAAAACTATTGGGGGCCACTTAAAAAACTTGGGATCTGGGAGCATAATAAAACTGGTGACAGATTCCCTTTAAAAGGCTTGTCCCATGAAGGATGCACATAATCCATCTATGTTACAGTTACAGGGAGAGATGTTCAGGAAAGGACATGCCCCTTGAGAAAAGACTCCCCCCGGAGCTGTGATTGAGAAAGAGCTGCAGCAGAAAGGAGACGTTCCCTGAGAAAATACATGCCCCCTGAGCTGCAGCGGAAAATACACGCCCCCTGAGCTGTGATGGGGAAAGAGCTGCAGCAAAAGGAGAAGTTCCCTGAGAAAGTACACGCCCCCTGAGCTGTGATAGGCAAAGCTGAGACACGCCCCCTGAGCTGTGATAGGCAGAGCTGAGACATGCCCCCTGAGCTGTGATAGGGAGAGCTGAGACACGCCTCCTGAGCTGTGATAGGCAGAGCTGAGACACGCCCCCTGAGCTGTGAGAGGCAGAGCTGAGACACGCCCCCTGAGCTGTGATAGGGAGAGCTGAGACACGACCCCTGAGCTACAGCTTGATATAAATCTAGCAGAGCAATGAATGGGGAGATCTCTGGATCCATGTGAGGTACAGGGCTGGTTCTAGCTTTGTTAGAAAGAGATTGTCATGTACTATACAATGTCTGATTTTCGTTTTTGGATTAATCATGGAATAACCCCTTAAAGGTTACATATTATATAGTTCCTGTGGGAAGTGAGATATTTTGACATTGACCACAGCTCTGGGTAACAGATGAGGGTCCTGAATAGATATCCCCCATTTACTCATAATTCCCAAATAGGGTATTAGAAAATAGTATTTTTTTTTTTTAAATCAGCACGATAACAGCATATCATCTCTGATAATTACCAGGAAAATTGGGGCTTTAGAGGCCTCCATGATGTAATAATACTGTATGCATGTATCTGACCACATGTTTTTGACCACACACAGAGTTACAGGGGGTTACTGTAAATGTCTTAAGACTTGTTCGTATTAGAGTATGAAACCTCTGTCATTCTGCACATTATAATACATCTTACTATTGTAAGCTCCAGACTGCAGGTGAATTGTAGAGCCATGAAAAGATAGCCCCATCAGAAATACATCATGTACTTAGCTTTTTTCCTTAGTTTAGCTCTGCTCCTTTTTTCTCTTTTGCTCACTTATTTCATCTATACAAGGCTCTGTGCACAATGGACCGCACTTATTATAGGGAATCTGTCACCAGCGACCTCATTGCACCAAGGCTTAATTTGCATATTCTGCACTAGGACCAGGTGTTGACGTTTTCACTGCTGGTCCTGTCAATCAAAGTGCAGAAGGTGCGGCAGTTGCAGAGAACTGAGCCTCTAGGTGTAATGACAACGCCCCCGTTGCTCCTAGAGGCTCATTTGCATATATTAAAACATCATTTTTCTCAGCAATGCAGGCACATATGAACATGGGACCAACACAGACGTCTTCAGCCGCCAAGTGCACATGTAACAGGTCAGCCAGTGTCATAGGGACAAATCTGCTGACAGATGGCCTTTAATGACAGAATAAACATAACATAAATGTGCCAAATTTATCATACTGTAAGATGCTGGATGATAAATCTGGTGCATCATTAGACTGTCTAGTTTAGGTTATAGGAGAGCTGGGAGGAGGGGAGTGGTAGTTGTGGCACTGATAGCAGTGGTAGTGGTTCACGGTAGCTGTCCTCACTGCAGTGCTCCCTGGGGCCATGCAGTGAATGGAGGGGCACAACCCTTTTTTCCCTCAAGGGCACCCCAGCCATTAGGCAGAAGCCCCGTTACCAGGGTGTGCACCCAGGGAAAGAAGGGTTGCGCCACAACTACCACTCCCCTCCTCCGGACTCTCCCCCTGCGGGTCACTGTAGTATGTGTCAGCATACCTTTTCAGCTGTGTAGGAAAATACAGCAGACTGTGTTTTCTTATAGAGAGGTCTACCACAAGAGATTTTTAGTGCTGACTGGTTACAGAATGTCCAGGGTTCCCATGATTTACCAGAGTACCTGAGATTTCTTTGGTGGACTCAGTTTAAGACAACCCCATGGGTCCTCCTCTGTCCCCCTGAACATAAAAAAAAAGCCCACTCACCTGCGCGAAGACCCGCTGCTGCTCCGTTCCTGGCCACTTCCAGTAAGTAGCTTAAACCAGTGACCGCTGCAGCCAGTCTCTGACCTCAGCGCTCACAGCAGCTTGAACGGTACATTACTGCTATGACATAGCATTCGAGCCGCTGTGTCTGCTGAGCCCTGTGCTTAGCCCCAGCGTTCACTGAACCAAGCCGCTTCTTGGTCCTGCGGGCACAGGAATCACCCTGGAGCGGGGCAGCGGCAGGACCACGGACAGATGAGCGGGGTGTTTTATGATCGGGGAGACATGGGAGGACCCTGAGGGCTGGCGGCTCCAAGGGCAGCCAACCCCTTTAAATGGTGTGTTCAGCAGCAGATATTCAGTGAACATGATGTGGATGGAAATCTAGAAGAATTTTGGAAAGTAGTGCAAAGGAAAATTGGAGCAGTATGCGAAGGCAGACAATGAGACCTCAGACTTTAGATCCAGCTGATACTATGAGCCGCAGGGACCAGCATCTTCTCAGCATTATGGATTACATTGCAGTATGTTTATGCAGACGTCCCGCACTGTTCCTGCTGTGTCACAATTAAGGAGCAGAAACAATAAAAGTCTGTACGTTTCCGAGTATTGCTCAACTTCACACCACATGTCCTCCTCTTTCTGAATCATTTTAGACATTTATAGTAATTGCTCTTCTTTTTAATTCTCTTTGATCTCACATTTCAAGGACTTTTCTTGTTTGCGTCATATTTTGCCACTCATTTCCCAGAAACATAGGCATACATAAGCAAAACCTCACGTGATGGGACTTTATTACTGTTACTGCACATTACCAAAAACACCAAACCAGGGCAATGTACTGCTCTCTGTTCAGTTAAAATGCAAAAGCCTTGAGACGACATATGCCATACTAAACGGATTTCACTAAGTGAATGACATGATCCATTCATTGTGAAACCAACTCAAGAAAGATAACACAATATCCGTGTGTAAGATCCCTGGAAAGATCAAGAAAACCGCTGCAATCAGTGATCAATTATTGAACTAAAACATAACTTTTAATTTAAGCAATATTAAAATGATAGGCCCTAAGGTAGTAAGATAAATAAAATAAAAACCTGCTTATAAGCAATCACACATAATGTTAACGCAAGTAGGACACTTAGTGCACGGCGGCACTTGGTATAGAAAACCTTGTTCCTACCGCTCTGTCGTCAGGATCCAGTAGGCAGCCAGTATCCAGGTAAGTACCAATCAATCCACTTGGAGGAGACTGTAGGCTGCAATATCTGTTGGGATTTGGGGTCTATTATATCCCTAAAATATACAAGGGCGACCCCGTACCTTTCCCTGTTTGCTGGCCCTGATACAGCCCTATCCTAATCCCAATCCTTACATGCACGTTTCATATTCAAGTAGAACAATCATCAGGGGAATTAATCAGGATATTTAGGCAACATAAAAAACCAAGGGAAGATTATGGTGAGGGGATATAAACACAAACTTCCCACAATCAACAGTATGATAAACTGTCCCCTCAATGGATGGAGAGGGGATACCAGTTATAACACCTCACCATCCAATAGTTGTAAGGAAGAGGGGGGGGGGGAAGGGAAAACGAGATATAGCTCCCTAGCCTCTCACAGGGGCAATGGATCGCACCCGCGCTGAAAGTAACGCCAGCTTTTAAATGCTTACCCTAAGCAGGACGAGGCCATAACGGCCGTGCCTCCTGCGTGATCTCGTGAACACGCGAGCCGGCTACTGCTGGACTGCGCATGCGTGAGGACGCAGGCTCCCAAGTTGATGACGTGATGACCTCATTGTCATGTGATCACGTCAGACCGCACAGATGACAGCGCGATCAACGGTAAATTGGGTTGCTAGGCAACCAGGGTACGCACCCAATACCGACACCGTCTTAAGTTAGGACCGTGTAACATAAGACATTTATAGCGTAAATCAAGGTTGGAAACCAGGTCTGGGGAATAGAACAATTACCTGTTGTTTATGTACTTGAAGCCAGTGATTAATTAAATAATATTACTCCAGCAAATGGACAAGGAAATAGTATAATATAGGGATATAAACTCGCTCTTAAAAATCCTTGAGCCTGAAATAGATTACATGTAAAGTGCGGTATCACCCGGGGAATATTCTAACGAAGCAGCTCTCCAGGTCCTACATCCGGCACCTGGTTAGACCGTAAACCCGAGGGTTGTTTCAGATGTAGTGGGTGGGTTGCCTGTGGCACAATGAGGACCTCCAAGACATTTTTTTTAGCACCAACTTACAACGAACCTTCCATATTCGTGATTTTATCACCTGCCGCAGCTGTGGCGTGATCTATAAGATCACTCGTGACTGAAAAATGGAGTACATAGGTAAAACGAAGAGGGAGCTGCGAAGAAGAGTTGGGGAGCACCTTGGTGATATAGCTAACAAGAGAGACACAGCAGTGTCGAGACATGTGCATGAACGTCACCAAGGTGATGCCCGATGCATCAGTGGTGTAGGTATTGAATTGGTAAAACCGCCATTCCGAGGGGCGATTGGGACCGTTATTTGTTGCAGCGTGAGGCACGGTGGGTTTTCCTCTTGCGCACGGCCTCACCGACTGCATTATAGCTGCTTTGTTAGAATATTCCCCAGGTGATACCGCACTTTACATTTAATCTATTTCAGGCTCAAGGATTTTTAAGAGCGAGTTTTTGGGGCTGGTTTATATCCCAACCCGCGCTCCCTATATTATACTATTTCCCTGTGCATTTGCTGGAGTAATATTATTTAACTAATCACTGGCTTCAAGTACATAAACAACAGGTAATTGTTCTATTCCCCAGACCTGGTTTCCAACCTTTATTTACGCTATAAATGTCTTATGTTGCACGGTCCTAACTTAAGACGGTGTCGGTATTGGGTGCTGGGGGCGTACCCTGGTTGCCCAGCAACCCGATTTACCGTTTATCGCGCTGTCATCTGTGCGGTCTGACGAGATCACAAGACAATGATGTCATCAGCTTGGGAGCCTGCGTCCTCACGCATGCGCAGTCCAGCAGTAGCCGGCTCGCGTGTTCACGAGATCACGCAGGAGGCGCGGCCGTTATGGCCTCGTCCTGCTTAGGGTAAGCATTTAAAAGCTGGCGTTACTTTCAGCAGGTGCGATCCACTGCCCCTGTGAGAGGCTAGGTAGCTATATCTAGTTTTCCCTTCCCCCCCTCTTCCTTACAACTATTGGATGGTGAGGTGTTATAACTGGTATCCCCTCTCCATCCATTGAGGGGACAGTTTATCATACTGTTGATTGTGGGAAGTTTGTGTTTATATCCCCTCACCATAATCTTCCCTTGGTTTTTTATGTTGCCTAAATATCCTGATGATTGTTCTACTTGAATATGAAACGTGCATGTAGGGACTGGGATTAGGATAGGGCTGTATCAGGGCCAGCAAACAGGGAAAGGTTCCGGACGGGGTCGCCCTTGTATATTTTAGGGATATAATAGACCCGAAATCCCAACAGATATTGCAGCCTACAGTCTCCTCCATGTGGATTGATTGGTACTTACCTGGATACTGGCTGCCTACTGGATCCTGACGACAGAGCGGTAGGAACAAGGTTTTCTATACCAGTAGTGTCCTACTTGCGTTAACATTATGTGTGATTGCTTATAAGCAGGTTTTTATTTTATTTATCTTACTACCTTAGGGCCTATCATTTTAATATTGCTTAAATTAAAAGTTATGTTTTAGTTCAATTATTGATCACTGATTGCAGCGGTTTTCATGATCCATTCATTACCGTATCTGTACATTTGTTATTTCATTCGTTCTTTGGGAAGCAGTTATATATTTGTCTATATTTTGCAGTGTTATTTATTGTAGCTATTGTTTGGTTTTATTTTCTGTTTTATCTGTAGGACCACACTTACACAGAAACAGACCACTCCATTGTTAAGAGGTCCCCTAACAAAAGGCAGCTTGGCACTGAAATGTTCCTGCTGGGGGGGTTTTCCCGCTATACCTGCAGCCACCACTAGGGGGCTCACTGCATACACACTTATATAGCTTTCAGGGCGTTCAATACCAGCTGTAGAAATATAACATCTAAACAGTAAGCAGTGATCTTCACCTGGTGGTGGCTACCGGTAGGTAGAATTTTATTTAGAGGTCCTATTAGTAGCCCGTACAGTACAGTAATTTAAGCCTAATATAGAAAATTAACAGCAAATCTACCCAGTTTTGCATCTGGACTGAAAAATTTCCAAAAAAAAATATATCTCAATTCCTTCATCCTTTACCTTGGTCTCATTTTATCTCCTAGCACAGTTAAAACTGAGAAATACAGTATATAAAGACATTTTCTCTCTTGCCATGTCCATCCTCCTCCTGTGTCAGGCTGTAAGTCAGTTGGTCTGAGCAGGAGCCTCCCTGCTGTGCCCAGTCAGCAGTAGATTGTTAATGCCCGCCCCCTTTTCTAAGCCCCACCCCCTTAGTCAGTCTCCAGCTGAAGATGGAGCAGATAAGTATTACAATGTCGATTGGTCACAAGACTGCAGATCTGGACTTCACCTGGAGCAGTCACCTTTCCACGTACAGCATCTCTTGGTGTTTAGATGCCCTCAGGACTTACAGTAGGGCAGAATTGTAAAACAGCCGGCAGATCACTGGAAAAACATATGAAGCATATATCAACATTGGCAAAATATAATGTCCTAAAATATACTCAGTGATAGATGACAGGAAGCGAATGGTGATAGTTATGGAGGGAGGAGACTGGAGCCAGGAAATGGAGTAGATAGGAGATGGTAATGGCATACAGGGTGAGAGAAGAGGAATGACAGTGAACAGACACAAGGAAATACTGAACTGACCCTGCTCTGAAAGACAACCCAGAAAGACAGCCAAGAAAAGAAAAAAAAACTCAGCAAACACAAATCCTTAGTGCTGAGAATAGAAGGCCAGAGGACCACACGTCCCAGGTTATACTGATAGAACTCAATAGACAGGACCAAGGTACTTAGGAAAAGGCCTAGACATATAAAGGCTAAGCAATCAACAACTCCACCCTAAATTAACCAAGCCAAGATACCCCAACAATGGTAGTAAATAGGCGAGCATGAAGCAACGGGGAAATTCCTGTTGCTTGTAACACACTTCAGTTATTTGGTAAGTTATTTCCATCAGTTATTGTGAGCCAAAACTAGTAGTGAAGCCTAGATGTAATGTAAAGATGTACATCTGTTCTGTGTTTTTGACCTGAACCTAGGCTCACAATAACTGATGGAAATAACCAAATAACTGACTTGTGAACTTGGCCTAAGCAGGAGGACTAACTCTTCTCTGTAGTATTTGTAGAAGATAGTGTGTATCAGGATCAAGCAGAAAATGCTGCAGGCTAATAATGCGGGCAACTATATTTCGTGTTTAGTTCTAGCATTCATTTCCATATCTAGCGTTCCTTTAAAGGGTTACTGTCACCAGATTTAACCCTATTAAGCTAGCTGACATTAGCGATGTGCTAATGTCAGCTAAACCTAACTAGCCTATTCCTACTTTTATCTATGCCCCCGTTACGCCAGAAATCTAACTTTTATAATATGCTAATTAGCCTCTAGGAGCGGGGGGGGGGGGCGTTGTTCCTGCTCCTAGAGGCTCCGTTCTTTGTCGTCTCCCTCCAAGTCCTTTCTGCCAGCCCTGTGCTCTGGTGAAATCTCGCGCAGTTCAGCATTCGGCGCAGGCGCGGTGAGGAAGCTGGCAGCCTGCGAGTGTCTTTTGCTCACTGGAACAATATTTTCTCCGTCCAAAAAACGTAAGAGGGACTGAACTGATGCATCCTGAACGGAATGCTCTCCATTCAGAATGCATTAGGATAAAACTGATCAGTTTTTTTTTCCGGTATTGAGCTCCTGTGATGGGACTCAATACCGGAAAACAAAAACGCCAGTGTGAAAGTACTCTAACTGTGGTTTTGCCATTTGGAGATATAAGCTTAAAATAGATATGACAATATAATGTAAATCTGCTGATCTAAGCACAATTTAGCAGCCCCCTTTAGATGATCTGGAAGGTGATATCTGTGAGCCGAGAGCCACGCTGGTTCCCAGAGGAAAGACCTGCAGAACGGTTTTCATTTTTGTGGCTTACAACAAAAAGTTGTATACGAGATCCAATAAATCTCCAATCAGAACTACTACTGTTATCATTTCATTCTGGAAATTTTCTAGGGGTCCAAGCCCACTTACCACAACAAGTATTTTTTTTTTTTTGTTTTTCTTTGCCTGTCTCTATTGCATGTCAGAAGATGGAATTACAGTTTAAAGTGATGTGCCACAAAACTGGTGTCAAACAGCACAATTTGTGCCACATGCCACGTTGGCACAAACAATTTGAAACTTTTTTTTGTTTGTTTTTATGCTGCTCTCGACACTTTTACAAAGGGGGTGGAAAAGCCGGCATGTATCTGTTACTGACACACCAATTTCATAAACTGAGAATTTTTAAAAAGGCGCAATCTCACTGCAATAGGAGGGTGACGTGCAAAAACCTGGAGTGCCAATTGTGCAATGTTGAAAATACAAACTACCACTGTTTCAAACAATATATGTAGTCTAAGGGTGTATAACCATACATCACTGAAAAAGGCCAGTCAAAACATAACTTTTATTATCAAATGTATTAAAAAATATTCAATTTACAACCATGGGCAGCATGATGGCTCAGTGGTTAGCACTGGTGCCCTAGGTTCGAGTCCGACCAAGGACAACATCTGCATGGAGTTTGTATGTTCTCCCCGTGTTTGCGTGGATTTCCTCCGGGTTCTCCGGTTTCCTCCCACACTCCAAAGACAGACTGACAGGGAACATATTTATAAAAATAAATAAATAAGCCTCAAAAGTACGTTGCTTGGTGGTGTCGCAGGTCCCGACGGTGAAGTGGGTACAGTTCACACAGGTAAAAGTGTTTCTTTGGATAGGACCGCGCTACCTCTGGAATCACAGAGAATCCACAATCGAAGCCAGCAAGATATTCACAAGCATGGGGAAGCAAACAGGCCAGTCAAAACCTCTCCTCCTCTCCTTTCCAGGCTTCTATGGAACACCAAAATTGCATCCAATAGTGAAGTACCGTCATGCAAGTCGGAGTAAAAACGGTTTTATTATACTCACAATGCACACGTATAAACAAGCAGTATACAATGGATCAAATCACCCGACCCGGGTTTCGCTCGGTTGAGCTTCGTCAGCCGAGCGAAACCCGGGTCGGGTGATTTGATCCATTGTATACTGCTTGTTTATACGTGTGCATTGTGAGTATAATAAAACCGTTTTTACTCCGACTTGCATGACGGTACTTCACTATTGGATGCAATTTTGGTGTTCCATAGAAGCCTGGAAAGGAGAGGAGGAGAGGTTTTGACTGGCCTGTTTGCTTCCCCATGCTTGTGAATATCTTGCTGGCTTCGATTGTGGATTCTCTGTGATTCCAGAGGTAGCGCGGTCCTATCCAAAGAAACACTTTGACAGGGAACATAGATTGTGAGCCCCATTGGGGACAGCACGATGATAATGTCTGTAGAGTGCTGTGGAATATAGTAGTGCTATATAAGTGCGTAAAAAACAAAGCAAAACATATAATATTTATAACCTCAGTCAAGGTAACTCAGGATTGCCTGTGAGGTTATAATTATTATGTTTGTAATTAAATCAGTGTTGAGTGATTTTCTATTGAATATTTCTTTATACATTTAGTAATAAAAGTTACGTTTTAAGGGGCCTTTTTCAGTGATATAACATTGAGAATTACGCCAATGCAGGCTCAATGCCAAAATTCCCCTTGTGAAAAATTCCCCCTGTGAAAAATTCCCCCCACAGTGGCATTCATAGCCCATAGGCTCCCGTGTTAAAACATTTTTAAAAGTATACCGCACAATGTACTTTTTTTTTTACTGGATGCTGACTGCATAGAAAAAAAAAAGCATTCCAAAGTATACTGATGGAGGCCAAAAGCGTATATATTTTTATATGTGGAGTCCTAAATCCCCATTTCCCACCGACCTGTACGTTTCCACACTCTCTTTTTCGATTCTCGTATTTTCTTTCAGGATTTTCAGAAAGGATGGATACAACTAGGAGAAAACAAAGCGGGTCAGGATGTATAATCACTAGAGGAGTTGCACACTGACAATGATACATGCTTTCATCATCCTCTTCTCTTGCTACAAGCAGCTGCTCGGAGGAACTTATGGAATTCCAGCTGTTAGTTCCTCTATGAGGATGGGCCGGGCTTGTGGGATTGTGAAAACAGTTCCAGCACTGGTCGGCCGGGCAAAGATGTAGAGCACAGCTGTACACAGCATCAGCGGGATATACAAGCTGGGTGGCTGGATTATAGGGGACCAGAGCGGGCTGCAGAATGCAGGGAACCCCAGGATCATGATAGAAGGAAAGCTTACGCTGACAAGGTACTGTTCTGCGTCCTGTTATTATACTGCATGGGTAGAGTCAGATCAACCTCTGCCAAGAGGTAGGAGTCTTAAGAGGATACTCGTGCAGTAGGTTGTCAGGAATTTCCCAAGACTGCTACCTTACCATGCTTGCATTGCTCGACAATGTGCTGTAGTTACACTCCTCACATCAGCTGTTGAGGACTGCAAGTCCCAGCATGCCTAGGACATATGGATCGGCAACCCAGTAGGACATGTTGCTTTCATGTAACCTTATACGAACGAGATATAACTGAAACACTTCGACAGCATCTTTTGTTCACAGAACAGATGTAGCAAAGCTGCGTTTGTCATTGACCTTCCTTTGTGCGTCACCCGCTCACTTTAGGGGTGATTTAGAGTTTAATGAGACTAAGTCTGGTGGTAAGGATAGAAGTCAAGTCCAGTGTCCATAAAAACAGGGGCTTTATTCGATTTGATTAAAAATATCCATCACAGGGGAAGAACCAACAGCTTACGCGTTTCGACCTGCTGTAGGCTTAATTATAGCATAATAGTAGCTCACTGAGAAGACAGTGTACATGGTGTATTTGCGTTACAGAGGACCTGTGACCTCTCCTGACATGTCTTTTTTAGTAAATACTCATATTCCCCATAAAATGACAATTCTAGAGCATCCTTTCTCATTATTCTGCATTGTGCCACTCCTCTGTTATTCCTCCTAGAAGCTTATTTATAAATTGTCCATTGGGATTTACAATTTCCCTTGCCAAAGGGGTGTCTCCTCACACTGTAGCTCTGATTGGACAGGGTGAGAGCGTGGAGTGACACCCCCCTACTGGTAACACCCAGCTGGCAATTTATTAATACATTCCTAGGAGCAATAACAAAGAAAGCGAACAATACCGAATTATCCGAGAAAGTGTTCCATTAATGTTTATTGAAATGGATATTGCTGGAGAGGTGACTAGTCTGGGTAGAGGACAGTATATGCAGACCCCTTTATATCTCATTACGTTCACCACAGAAGACACGTTGTCGTATGACCATAAGTTGTGTCAAATGGCAAACTCAGCCCTGCGAGACTGACAAACCCAGCACTCTTCTGTTTGTGCAGATTGTCTGTGCTTATCACTTGCTGCTATCGGGGACCGAACTATCGTCATTGCTCTAGAAGTACTGTAGTAATAATGACAACGACTCGAGTCACACGACATGCGTAGGTAAGAAAAGCGTCCTTCTAGGAACCGTATGACCAGTTGGATCTCTGGGACTCGCGTTGCACAGCTGAGACAACTTTGCTCTGTTTTTCTATTACCAAACATGATGTTGCAATGGCATCTGTTGGACATGACCTCCTACGTCTATCACAACGTGCGGCAGAAGAAAAATGTAGACTTCTGGAAACGTACGTTTATTTCTGAGACCTGGTAGACCACTAGATTCACACTGTGGAAGTATGCCTACCTTTTAATAGCTTATTGAATGTAACAGCCTCTATTGTAGTCCAGAGCTGCATTCAAAATTCTGCTGGTCGTAACCCTAATAGTTTATCTGGGCTCCTGTGGGAAACCAGGACAGTTTTTACATGGATTAGTTGTATTCATAAACTGTGATGTGGTGTTTAGAGTGACCTGTTAAAGGGGTTGTGCAGGTTCTTCATATTGATGACCTGTCGTCAGGCTAGGTCTTTAATATCCGATTGGTGAGGGTCCGTCCCCCTGCTCAGCTGTTATCTGCACCCTTGGCGAGCAGCTCCATGCCAGATCATTGCAGCTCAGCTCCCATTGACTTTAGCAGAAGCTGAGCTGCAGTAACCCAGCATGACCACTACACTTTGAATGGAGCTGTGCTTCCTGCTGCATTCAGAGTGCTAGCTCCAGCGCTGGAGGCTGCAGGGACCAGCTGATCGGTGGGGGTGACGGACCGTCACCAATCGGATATTAATGACCTATCCTGATTATAGGTCATCAATATCTGGAGCCTAGAATACCCCTTTAATGGGCCATTCACACAGTCGTATGAACAGGCCCGCATCCTTTCTGCGGAACAGGTGTGGACTCATTCAGTTCAGTGGGGCTCTGTGCTGTCCGCATCCGTAGTTCTGCTCTGCGGCCCCGCAAAACCTATAGAGCATGTCCTATTCTTGTCTGCAATCGCGGACAAGAATAGGCCGTTTTATATAGTGCCGGCCATGTGCGGTCCACAAAATGCGGAATGCATGCACATGGCCGGTATCCGTGTTTTGCGGATCCGCACTTTGCGGACCGCAAAACACTTACAGTCGTGTAATTGTATTCTAATAAAGAATATCCACGAAATGATCATGGTAGTGTTCTTCAGTCACTGCTATTACACGTACTCTGGACCACTGCCATTAAAAGAGCATCTGATCAGCCGAGGTGCACAACGTGGTCACGGCTCCTACTCCTTTCAGCTTACCAATCGGGCCGGGAGGTGCCATAGTAAGCCTACGGCATTCACATCTGAGCATTGCTTGGGGTGCCATTCAGTACAGTGCCCTGAACATCTGACCGATGCTCCTTACAGAATTTTGGACATACCCTTTAAGCATTTAAAAGAAAGAAAAAGTGGAAAGGATGATTTTAAAAGTAAAGCATTTTGCCTTGAGAAGCGGTGAGACGCCCACAGGTCCGTCCCGCACGGCTTTTCAAGATCAGGCTGAAATGGAAAATCTTAGAAGTCATCGCTGCCTGGAGTTAAATATTTATTTTACTAAATGATAGCAGATAAAGACTAATTGTGCTGGTTTTAGTGCATACGCCTTTGAACAGGCCAGAAGCTGGAGAAAAAAAACTGGCTGTTAACTGACGGGAAAAAAATCCCAGTGTTATTACCCAATATGGATGACAAAACATTGTAGCCTGTGTGGGAAAGTGGATCGCATCCAATGTCTGGAATCGTTTATCTTCTGCTAAAGTCATAAGGATGACTGCTTTATGTATTTCACTGAAATTCCTACTGATTACTTGTATTTACTTGTGATCTGGGAAAGGAGCGAGTGCAGGCAGAATTGGAAATGAAAGGCTAAACATTGCGCCTTGTAATAACCGCAGGAGGAAAAAAGAAATGAATGTCCTTAACAACGGCAATTGAGCTAAGTATGTTTCGTAGAAATGAGTGCTGTGCTAACGGAACGTGGACTGTAAAAAGTGCGTTTTATAGGTAGAAGTCAAATTTATTGGCTGCCTCTGCCCTTCGGCTTGCTTCATGCTTGCGTGATAATGACGTGCGTTATTTTAACAATGGATTGCATAATTAGTGAGGTTATGCAATCTTACCCCAGTAAAGCATAATATACAGGCCCCGAAATGCGTAACTCCTGAAAAGAATAGCACCATGCCGGAGCATTACAACTTCTGCACACAAACACACCATGGCGCTGTACGACCTCTGCATCGTACAAACCCGTAATACATCTTTAGGACTTCTTTAGAGGCATACAGAGATATTACGTAGAGTCTAAGAAAAAAAAAAAGTCAATTTTCGCCTAGATACTAGATTACAAAATTGTCCTCCCGTGGACTCATTGCCTGCTTCACATGGACACGGCGGCTCAGTGGTTATCATTGGTGCCTTGCAGCACTGGGGTTCTAGGTTTGAATCCGACTAAGGACAACATCTGCATGGAGTTTGTATGTTCTCCCCATGTTTGCGTGGGTTTCCTCCGGGTTCTCCGGCTTCCTCCCACACTCCAAAGACATACTGATAGGGAACATAGATTGTGAGCCCCATTGTGAACATAGTGATGCTAATGTCTGTAAAGCGCTGCGGAATATGTCAGCGCTATATAAGTGAGTATAATACATAATAAATTCACCCTTATTGGCCTGATTGATAGGTCTCTCCCTATTTGTGTACAGGGACCTGTCAATCAAGCCAAACATGGGAGGTCTGGATTGTAATATGAATGTTAAAATGCAGCCATATTATAGATGATGGTAGCCAAAAGCTGGCCATACACATAAGATAACCGTTGGCCAAATGCCCTTTTGGCAGACAGTTATTCCTTTTGACTCCCTGTACACATGCTTGTGGGCCAAGATCTGCCACTGGAGAAAGTCAGGACACCTCAGGGGCGGACTGGCCTTAGAATCTACAGAAAAATTTCCCGTTGGGCCGATGCCCAGTGGGAATGCCCAAGCCTTCATCATAGCTGCCAGCCATGTACATAAAGATCTAATGCACTCAGCATTAATTAATGTGGGAGCATTGTATTGCCGTCCTCAGGATGATAATGGTTTCATACTGTGGCACGGACGGCAGTATTTTGTGCTGCACGTTGGTATTTGGTTCTGCTGGGGCAGTATTTTGTTCTTATCCTTTGCCCCATCTACTTCTCTTGTCCCAGCCTACATGTGTTGGTTGGCCCTGCTTACTTGTGTTGCCCCACCTTCTGTCAGTGGACATGGGGCCACTTTTAGTTTTTTTCCAGGGCCACTTTCCCAGTCCGCCCCAGGACATCTCCATACAAAGTAGATGGTTGTCTGGCCAAGCAGAAATCTATTGGTTCAGTCAATATTAGTCTAATGTGTATGAGGGTCTACAGATGAAGTATTTAATTGATATTACCTATATTCCTGACCATTGAATAGACTGCTCTTCACTCCACCCCAGCACTCATTCATGACACTTTCAAGGTTAGTTCATAGACCTGATTACTACATCATGTATGTACAACATGGCTGAGTAATCCACAACCAATGCAGCCTTGTGAAGAGGCATTTTCTAAGATTGGTCTCAGAATGATTAGATGATGTAGTGAGTGACCTAAAAGTATGAGATGTAGAAGAACAACCCGTCCTATAGCACAATATAAAGAAATATAACACCATTTGATGTTTAGAGTGTTGTCCAGAGTTCGCGGTTCCAAAGCAGACTATGAACTTTTCGAGAGGTGGCATTCATGTTACAATCTGTTGGATGATGTCAGAGTGCTAAGATTATTGAATTTAACTAATACACTATATTCAGAGGTAGTTTTTTTTTTTACTAATTAAAACCTGATTCAGACATTATTTTATTCTTATATGTTTTTTGATTTCTTATTGTATATTTATAGATTTTTTTTCTGTAAAAGCAGACATTTTATCTGAGCTGCTGCTCCGCTCTGTATTACACAGCCTGATTTGGCAGATGAGGGAAGCGTTCCGTCCCGGCAATCTTCTCCGCAGCATGGGGAGGAGTGATCGCTATGCCATCGCTTGTCCCCATGCTGTATAGTGGTTTGCTGGCGGCAGGTCATCATTAGACACCACAATCTGCCACCTGAAAACAATAATTTTTTTAACAATTCAAAAGATTTGGATTGTCCAATGTGTTTGCTCGTTCATTGGGCAATCTGCGGCAGTATTACAACGCAAGATGTTCGCTAACAAGCGTTCATACGAACGCTTGTTAGCGATCATTTGCCGAAAAATCGGCAGTTGTAATACAAGCTTTTACAGCAGCCACATGGACCATAGGAAACTGGTGTCTGGAGATGACCTATTGACTTGGGAAACTGTAGTGGGCATACGCACAATGCAATAGCACTCTGAAAACATTGAATAGGTTATATTCACTATGTACATGAATATCAGGTAATTAGCGAATATATATTGGCCAAAATAATTTGTGCCCATCCATCACTACATGGTGATGTCTTATAGATGGGACCCTACCAGGGGCAGACTGGGAACTTAAAGTGGTCCTCGACAAAATGCTAAAAGTGTCCCCGTTTTGTACTCTTGTCGAAATTGATAGAAGGCAGGGGCAGCAATACCATATTGTGGCACATTACACCACCCCAACAGAGCCAAATACCACAGTCCATCACAAAATACTGCCAGCAGCACAAAATGCATCCCCAAAAACTTCCACTGGCCGGCCCTCAGGAGAGCCCAGGTGGCCCCTTGGGCATCGCCCCACCGGGAAATTTCCCTGTAAGGTCTATGGCCAATCTGCCCCTGGACCCGACTCCAAAATGGCTCACCATTCTTTGTGTCAATAGGTCTGCAATTAATTCAGGGAAAAACAGCCTTGGAAAGATGGGTGGGTAGGTTGTAAGAGCAAAATAAAGATCTTCACATCTTCATATGCACAATGCAATAACAAAAGGACATCCTATAACATGAAATAAATGTGCAGTGTAGTGGGCATGGCCTGTGACCTGTGCAGGGAGGGAGAGGGGGTAAATTGGGACTATTGCCTGGATTCTGTGTTATCTGACTCCAGCTTCAGAATACAGGTGTTACGTTTTATTTTAATTCTGTCTATGATGATGATGACTGAGAAGTGATGTCCAGGATTTGGTGCTTCGTGGCCAGAGTGAAAACGGCAAGATTTCAGGACATATGCATTGAATGGGAAGGAATCTAGATCACAGCAAACGGTCTTATCTAAATGATACAACACCTTGAGCAGTCAGACCTCCACTAATCAGATATTAATGACCCATCCAGAGGATAGGTCATCAGTAAAAAAAAAAAAGGTCTCATTTGAATATAATGTATATCTGCAGTGTAAAGTTGCTCATACACATAAATAGTTTGATGGTGGGCCCACCATTTCTTCTAGGTCCACAATCTTCTGCCCACAAAAAAGAGAGAGGCCCAATTTAATCATTTCTGTTAAGTGGTGCCAAAAGAATGTGACAACCTCTTCCTGTAGCAATACCGTTCCCATTTTACTATGTTGAACATGCTTGTAATATGAGAACAGACATCTTAGTTTTTGGCGTATAAATCTATTTCTTTTTGGCGGTTACTTTTGCTCGTGTTGTCTTACACCCTGTAATGAGCACTACATAAATGGACTTGATAGATATTTTCCAATACACATACAGTATTTATTTCAGGAAGAGAGCCCTGAAGTTCACAGAGAAGGTCACTTAGGATTTGGAAACTACTCAGGTCTGATTAATCCCATGGAAATATTTACCGTAGTTTGTGTTGTAACGTCAAGGTCAATGAAGTCCAAAGAGCGCTCTTCCCATTTATTGTCAGATTCCAGTTTTTTTTTTTAATGCAGGCTTCTTAGTGTACATAGATTCTTTCGTAAATATACAGTGCAGTCACTTACTATGGTTACTCATAGCTCCAAAACATTTCTTGTTGTCAACCAAAACTCGTCTACTTAGACATTACCATCAGTTACGAACACAGCAAAAAATAATGAAAAGAATCAGTAAGAAAATAACCAAGGCATTTTTATGCTCTTTATGTATTCTGAATCCTCCTTTTCAAACAGCATGCGTTACGTCTAATGGGCATCATGTAATACCACACTCCTCCTGCAGTGGCCGCTGTTGGAGAAATGTGTAGCAGACCACAGCTTTTCACAGCAATAACATCTGTTTGGATTTTTGCTTTTAGACTGAAGGAAATTCGGTTCTCACCAGTTCTTCCTCAGAGAAGGGTTGTCCAGACATACACTCACCTAAAGAATTATTAGGAACACCATACTAATACGGTGTCGGACCCCCTTTTGCCTTCAGAACTGCCTTAATTCTACGTGGCATTGATTCAACAAGGTGCTGATAGCATTCTTTAGAAATGTTGGCCCATATTGAGATGCACATCCAGGGCACGAAGCTCCCGTTCCACCACATCCCAAAGATGCTCTATTGGGTTGAGATCTGGTGACTGTGGGGGCCATTTTAGTGCAGTGAACTCATTGTCATGTTCGAGAAACCAATTTGAAATGATTCGAGCTTTGTGACATGGTGCATTATCCTGCTGGAAGTAGCCATTAGAGGATGGATACATGTTCTCATTCTGTTTACGCCAAATTCGGACTCTACCATTTGAATGTCTCAACAGAAATCGAGACTCATCAGACCAGGCAACATTTTTCCAGTCTTCAACAGTCCAATTTTGGTTAGCTCGTGCAAATTGTAGCCTCTTTTTCCTATTTGTAGTGGAGATGAGTGGTACCCGGTGGGGTCTTCTGCTGTTGTAGCCCATCCGCCTCAAGGTTGTGCGTGTTGTGGCTTCACAAATGCTTTGCTGCATACCTCGGTTGTAACGAGTGGTTATTTCAGTCAACGTTGCTCTTCTATCAGCTTGAATCAGTCGGCCCATTCTCCTCTGACCTCTAGCATCCACAAGGCATTTTTGGCCACAGGACTGCCGCATACTGGATGTTTTTCCCTTTTCACACCATTCTTTGTAAACCCTAGAAATGGTTGTGTGTGAAAATCCCAGTAACTGAGCAGATTGTGAAATACTCAGACCGGCCCGTCTGGCACCAACAACCATGCCACGCTCAAAATTGCTTAAATCACCTTTCTTTCCCATTCTGACATTCAGTTTGGAGTTCAGGAGATTGTCTTGACCAGGAGCACCCCCCTAAATGCATTGAAGCAACTGCCATGTGATTGGTTGACTAGATAATTGCATCAATGAGAAATAGAACAGGTGTTCCTAATAATTCTTTAGGTGAGTGTATATGTGCATGTTCGAAAGCACTGTCGCCTTAAAAGCCATTTCCTACTGTCTAATAGAGTGCCTGCAAGGGACTAAACCAGTCAGGGGTGGATTGGCCATAGATCTTACAAGGAAATTTCCCGATGGGCTGATGCCCAGGGAGCCGCCCAAGTCATCCTCTCTGCTGCTGAGTACATAATGAGCTCTCAGAGGTAATTAACCCCTTAGTGACCACTCATACGCCTTTTTACGGCGGTCACTAAGGGGCCTTAGGCTGGGCCGCCGCTTTTTTACGGCAGCTAAGTCTAAGCGCTGCACAGGTCCCCCATGCAGCGGGGACCCAGCTCTCACATGAGAGCCGCGGCCCTGCTCTAAAACCCCGGAGCGGCAGGAGTGCCGATCTGGGCTGTTTAACACTTTACATGCCGTGGGCAATGGCGCTTCCCGCATGTACAGTGGTGACAAAGGGAGCAGACTCCCTCTGTCTCCCATCGGCACCCCGCAAATGTGATCGCGGGGTGCTGATGTGTGTGAAGGCTGGCATGGGTCGGATGTAGGCCCCAGACCAGGCTTGAGTAATTTCCAGCAGGCTGCACCTCTCTGGCACAGCCTGCTGGTCAATGTTAGAATAGCATTGCCATTAAAATGCAACGCACTATAGGGATAGTGTATTGCATTTTAAAAGCAATCAAAATACTGTCTGTTATAGTCCCCTTGTGGGACTAGTAAGTGGTAAAAAAAAAAAAAAAAAATTATTAAATAAAAAAATTACGTTTTTTTTCCATTGAAAATACGCTTTTCAATGAAAAAAAATAGCAAAAAAAAAATCTCCCCCATATGTATGGTATTTCTGCATCTGTAACGAGCCAGACTACATAAATATCACACAAATTATCCCCTATGGTGAACGACGTTAAGAAAAAAAAAGACAGACTTGCTAATTTATTCTTATGTGCCACTGAAAAAACGTACTAGCAAGCGATCAAAAAGCGCCATTTACTCCAGAATGATACCAATGAAAAATAAAAGTCGTCCCGCAAAAAATCAAGCCCTCACACAAGTCCATAGAAAGAAAAATAAAAAAGTTATGGGTCTTGGGAAGCGGCAATGCAAAAACATTTTTTTCTTTTAAAAAAAGGGGTTTTATTGCAAAAAAGTAGTACAACGTAAAAACAACTACCTTATATGTATTTGGTATCACTGTAATCATACTGACCCAGAGAATAAAGATATTATGTTATTTATACCGAAAAATGAACGCCGTAAAATTTATAACGTAAAAATTCAGTGGCAGTATTGCTGTTTTTCCCATCTCCCTCCCAGAAAGAGTTAATAAAAGTTAATCAGAAAGTTATATGTACCCCCAAAATGGTGCCATTAAAAACTACAACTTGTCCCGCAAAAAACAAGCCCTTACAAAGTTATATAGACAGAAAAATAAAAACGTTATAGCTCTTCGAACGCGACAATGAAAAAAGGAAGAAAAACGCTTGGTCAGTAAGGCCAAAAACAGGCTGGTCACTAAGGGGTTAGAGCTGTGTCAATCAGGAACTCATGTACCCCGCCAGTGTCTAGACATGTCCTCCTGAATTCAACTGCTGTGGCCCACACCTCAACCCCTAGTCCCCTGCTTCATATCCTTATCAGAGACAACTGTGGAAGAGGGCAGAAAATGGCATCTATTCAAGGACACCACAAAGGGGCAGATTTTGGGGCAATATATTGTGCTGCACTTTGATATATAGTTCAGATGGGATGGTATTTTGCGCTATGGTATTGCTTAACCCCCCCTACTTCTATTGCCCTTCCTTATATCAATTTGGACCTGGGGCCACTTTTTTTTTTTTTCAGGGCCACTTTAAATTCCCTGTCCGCCCCTGAAACCAGTGAACCTTATGGCTCCCAAGTGGATGCATTTTTCGAGAGCTACTCTATGAAGAGTTAAGCTGGGTTTACATTGACATTTTAAATTCCGGGATTCTGTTCCAGTATAGGAACAGGAAACTGGAATTGCTGGACACGCTGGTGCCTGATGGACCCTAGTCTCTATAATGAGGTCTGCCGGGTTTCTGGCTTGAATACCGACATGGAGGCAAATGACACCAATTAAACCCAAAGCTTAACTCTAGATAAATAAATAAAACTCACATACAATGACGTTATGGAATAAAATGGCCGCAGTGCTTTATTATGGGTAACCATAACATAGTGTGAAAATTCAAACCATTAAACCATATCAATAAATAGACCAATCTTAAACCATCCATATGAACCAAGATCCACTCGGCATTAGCTGAGCGATACAGCCCCACTAATAAACAATGCGACAAAAGACACATTAAAATGACAGGAGGGCGGGGGGCGCCGATGAAATCTTCTTCTACTGGCCCTGAAGCAGCGGTGAACCTCTCAATATAAAGGGGAGAAGCTTCCCGCTGTGGGAGCACGAACAAATCAGAAACCTGGAAATCTCCCCCAGCATCGTATAGCAACCAATCAGATGCTCAGTTTGACCCGTTGTATTTCTTCTACTGCCGGCCACAAGACCCAGCACAAACCGGACCAAACTGGAACTTCAAATCACCTCAGGTAATACCGGCGGAAAGACAAACCAACAAAAAAGGGGGAGAAGGAGGGAGAACAAATACATTCATTGCCCCCATGTGTCCCCCAAGCTAGGCGCTCTGTGGGGGCCTGAACATTCTGCCAGAGCTATTCCCCTGTATGCAGTGGTATTTTGTCCAGTGGAAGGCCAGTATTCATGCTGGAAACCCAGCGGATCTCATTATAATCAGTGAGAACTGCCGGGCACTACCGGTGTCTGAAATATGCCCGAACCAGCAATTTCGGAGTTCTGTTCTGTTATACCGGATTTTAAAACATTGATGTAAAGCTAGCCTTACTGGAGGGCAATGGGTCCATGTACATATACATCCTGTCTGTGTTTCCCCCCTGGCAGCCAATGATCAAGTTTTGAGCATGGCACATCATTACCATGTACTATTAAGCCAAGACCTGCTGGGACCTACAGGACCCACAGCTACAGGACCTTATAATATATATCCATATGCAGCTTATACTCAATTTTTCAAAATGTTGGAACCTCTGGAGTGTATGGGTATTCGTGTTCTGTAATTCACACTACCTACACAAACATTTAGTTGCTGCCAATTCATGCAGCCCATGGGACGTCTCTATTTTCATTGGTAGTAAATGAGACTAAACTTACAAAATGTACCCAAAGTATTCGATCGAGACGCCAAGTATGTAGGCAAAAACAGGAGGTTAATATTAAACCAACCATTAATCTGTGAACCCCAAACCCATGGCAGCTGGCAGGATAAACTATATGTTCTGTCCATTTACACTTTTTATGTTATTTTTCATATTAGGCATCTGTTTTATATTATGTTATTTATAGGCGTTAGATAAAATAATATGATGAGGAAGGTCCTACAGGGTGTAAAAGCCATGCCTTTCAAGCTTCTAAAGCAATCCAGCAAGCTGACCACTGCAGGGTTAGAGTATGACGCTATAGTCTGGCTGGTCATATACAGCCAAGCCTTACCCACCCGTGGGAACCAATGCCCTCACGATTTTGCGGGGTTGTACCCTTACTCTGCTGTGATCTGCAGTACTTGTAGTTTGTTAGGTTTGCCAGTCCAATGGGAATAATGCCAAGGAGAAATATCATCTCTGTGCAGTCAAAGGATGCTTTCTTTCATCTATGCCAACTAATGCTCATTTCTTTGAAGCAGGACCTTCCGCATAAAATTTTACATAAATCTAGGAGTTTTTTCACCAGGACCTTTCCCACCTAAAGTACAGTAGCTAGAGCAGATAGTCACTGCAAAGAGCATCTGTTGCTCTGAAAGACCTGAGCCCCATCTACTGTCCTGGCTGGAAAATGAATGGCCAGACACTGCTGAATGGGCAGGCTGCTGTATAGGCGGCATTTTGCAGAACGGAATTGAGCACCCATTCATTTCTATGGGGCCGCACTTCCGGGTCCGCAATTCCGTTCCTGAATAAAATAGAACATGTCCTATTCTTGTCCGCAATTGCGGACAAGATTAGGCATTTTCTATTAAGTGCCAGTGATGTGTGGTCCGCAAAATGCGGAACGCACATTGCCGGTGTCCGTGTTTTGTGGATCCGCAAAACACTTGCGGACGTGTGAATGGGGCAATAGTTGACCAGTTGGTTGCTGGTGCTTTCTGAACATGGACTGCTGATCACCAGCTTCAGTTTATAAAGGAGTTGGTCCAGTTGGTGATCATACAGTGTAGATATGGGTTCTTTACTGTATCTAGTGCACTGGTCCCTTCATTGGAGGAATCAATGGAGTCAAAACTTATAGATCCACAGCAGAGTTATCTTCTGAGGTGTATCTGTATAGGGTTTCATGTACAGTAAGTGATGGTCTTGAATCATGTTGTGGTGTACCCCCTTATTGCCTTTTATTGGATAGTTAGTTTTGGACTGGTTACTTCTGTAATTTCAGAGTATATGTTCAAGGATTCTCAACCCTGTTCTTGACTTTCTTATTGCTGATAAACTGATAATCTCTGGGTTTCATATGTAGATATAAAAAAATTTTCAATATTTTATATAAACAGTTCTACAAAAACTCTTGTAAGAGCTTATTCACACGCCCGGAATACATGGACTCTATAGGAAGACAAATAAGAATTTTTCATGTTTGTTGGTCCATGAGAGGCCACATCCCCTTGCTAAGCACCATCCATACAGGGCCGGTGCAAGGAGTTTTGTCAACACAAGCGAATCTACATTTTGGCGCCCCCCCCCCCCCCCCATCATTTCACATTTCTGCCCCTCATGATTCATGTCCATTTCTTGCCCCTCCCCCCATGTGCCAATATCATAGTGCCATCCTCTCCCCCTGCCCCCTAATGTGCCAGTATCAAGTGCCTCTCTCCTCCCCCCTCCATGTGCCAGTATCATGGCGCCAATAGCCCCCCTACCCCCCTCCACCATGGTAGTAAAGTAACAGTCCGGTATTTAAAAAAATATATGTATATTTTATACTTACCTCCATGCAGGCCTCTTCCTCTTCCTGTGTTCCCACCAACCTCTAGTGTTGAAGATTTGGTAATCGTGTTCTTATTTAGCCTGTCTTTCAGAAAAGTTTATGATGGGATTCAAACCCATGATATTCTGTATCAGAGGCAAAGCACTTACCCACACAGCTATGAGAGCTGTATAGCCAGTTACTTAAAAAAAAATATATATATAAGACTTCTACTGTAGATAACTTTGATACCTAGTGTACAACCATACACATGACAGTTGCCCCAACACACCCAGCTCTGCTACATCCATACACAGTGTGCTGGGGCAGCTGTCATGTGTATGTACTCTAGGTATCAAAGTTGCACTAGAAGTCTTATATATTTTTTTTAAGTAACTAGTTATACAGCTCTCATAGCTGTGTGGGTAAATGCCTTGCCTCTGATGTGAAAGGTCACAAGTTCAAATCCCAGGAGAAACTTTTTTGAAAGACATGCTAAATGAGATTTAAATACACCAGGGTCTCGTAGCTCAGAGTATTTGTTGCTGCGGCTGCTGCCTGTTAGCTGCTTGCCGCTCTGTGACTGGGCCGGGGGGGTGGTCGGGCTGCTCGGCACACAGGCTCAGCGGGGTAAATGTAAGTTAGCAAGTTAATTGTTTTCCGCCCCACCCTTCTCTGCGCCCTCAAGCAGCCGCTTGGGCTGCCTTATGATAGAGCCGGCCCTGCATCCATATCCCACCTACTTTTCATTAAAATGGTGCTGTGTGGCGTTTAACCCCCTAAAAAGTCACTGCCTTTTGACACACTTTACGGGCACACATAAAAAGTTTTATTGAACATGCCAAAATGTGTGCATGTGATGGAATCAAAAGCATACTAAGGTATAATAGAGGCATCATCGACTTCTTTAACAGCCCCATTAAAAAGGTATTCCATTACTGACAAGTTATCCCCTGTCTCTGGCAGTCTCGTAAAGTTTGAAAGGTGCAGCAGCTAGTATGCTTGACCGTCACAACATTCAGATGGTTAACATGGGATCAACAGTCTCATGATCAGTGGGGTCAGACCCCAGCAATCTAACAGTTATCCCCTATCCATTGCAGTAGTATACGTTGAAAGTGAGATCGTAGCTTTTCAATTACTTTTTCCTGACTTCATCTGCCCTTATTCCATTACGCAGTAGCATAGTAAGATAGTTTGTAAGGCTGAAAATAATGACATATAGTACATCCATCCAGTTCAGCCTGTTATCCTCAAAAGTTGATCCAGAAGAAGGCAATTTTCTTCATTTTAGGGGGAAAAATTCCTTCCCGACTCCAATCAGGCAATCAGAATAACTCCCTGGATCAACGACCCCTCTCTAGTAGCTATAGCCTGTAATATTATTACACTCCAGAAATACATCCAGGCCCCTCTTGAACTCTTTTAGTGAATTCACCATCACCACCTCCTCAGGCAGAGAGTTCCATAGTCTCACTGCTCTTACCGTAAAGAATCCTCTTCTATGTTGATGGAATAATGTTCTTTCCTTTAGACGCAGAGTAAAAGATCTCTGTACTGGCCATTAATATATTTGCACATAGTTATTAGCTCTCCCCTCAGCCGTCTTTTTTCTAGACTGAATAACCCTAATTTAGGTAATCTTTCTGTGTACTGCCGTCCACCCATTTCAATTATTACTTAAGTTGCCCTCCTTTGAACCTTCCTTATGCCTTTCTTTTGCACAGGAGCCCAAAATTGTACACAGTACGCCATCTACATTGATGGATTTCATCTTGTAATATAGATTTATGGATAGGTCCACCTCTATAATTATTTGTGGGCAGCAAACAAGGCTGTACTTCTTTCACTTTAAATTCAGCAGATTTTAGGAATTGTTCTCCGACTTACTAAATAAAAGAAATTACTCATTAAGCTCATCCTCCGGCAAGCCTATAAACATCCATACTAAAGTCACGGTTTTGCAGAACTTCTATAATGAGATACAGGCACATGCTGCTGGTTACGGCTGGTCACTTACCATTAAGTTGTGTAACCCTGAGTTGTCATGTCGGTGATTTGACTTCCTGGTCATTGACAGCAAACATCATGTGCGTCTGAAAGCCTCAATGATACCGTAGGGGGCCTCGGGTAAGGAACTGATTTGGATATGTTGCCCATAGAAACTGAGTATTATTTATACAAAGCATTTCAACAAGCTCAGTTACTCTTATATAGTTGATATTTTAATTCCTCACCATTTTTTAAGAGCCCTGCTTGCTGCAAGTGAATGGAAGCCTTGTTTATATGCAGTGAATACAAATCTACCCATATAGAATTAAGAAAGATTAACAGATCGTTAAATGTATCTAGATCAGGGGCATGGAGACATGGGACGCATTGGTAGCTGTTACTAACCTCATTAACAAACCATATTATGGATCCTTGTACAGAGCTGTGATATAATGTACAAGCAATGGAGGATTATATTAGGGAATTTTCGGCAGCTGTCCGGAGTCTGAGGCTCCTTGGGGGCTCATGGCCACCCAAAACGCCCCACATATGAATTCACTTTCAGTATGAGGTAGTAGAGCGGCACAGGCAGTCACCATGACATCATAATGTATGCCTGCCCTGGGTCTCCGGAAGCACCATGATGTCATTGTGCCTACCTGCATCGGGATGTAGGCAACTGAGGACACAGACTGGAAGAGGCCTATGATCTGCTTGGAGCAGGAATCAGATGAGTATTCTGTTTTTTGTCTTTATCACTACTACTGTGGCATTCTAACTATTCGGCCACTATGAGGGGCCATTATAATTACTGGGGACACTACAAGGGGCCATAATAGATACTGAGGGCACTACAAGAGGGCATAACTACTGGAGGCATATTATAACTACCGGGGCACTACTTCGTGCATATTATAACTACTGGGGGCACTATAGGTGGCATTATAACTGCTTGGGGCTTTGAGGGGGATCATTATCACTACTGGGGGAACTGCAGGGGTGCTGTATGTGTGATAGCGCTTAATGTAATGTCCATCTAGATATCACTTTAGTACCAGGTTTGGGAAGGTGGGGGGGGGGGGGAATGGGTTGGTATACTGTGCAGTACAGGGAGTGCAGAATTATTAGGCAAGTTGTATTTTTGAGGATTAATTTTATTATTGAACAACAACCATGTTCTCAATGAACCCAAAAAACTCATTAATATCAAAGCTGAATATTTTTGGAAGTAGTTTTTAGTTTGTTTTTAGTTTTAGCTATTTTAGGGGGATATCTGTGTGTGCAGGTGACTATTACTGTGCATAATTATTAGGCAACTTAACAAAAAACAAATATATACCCATTTCAATTATTTATTTTTACCAGTGAAACCAATATTACATCTCAACATTCACAAATATACATTTCTGACATTCAAAAACAAAACAAAAACAAATCAGTGACCAATATAGCCACCTTTCTTTGCAAGGACACTCAAAAGCCTGCCATCCATGGATTCTGTCAGTGTTTTGATCTGTTCACCATCAACATTGCGTGCAGCAGCAACCACAGCCTCCCAGACACTGTTCAGAGAGGTGTACTGTTTTCCCTCCTTGTAAATCTCACATTTGATGATGGACCACAGGTTCTCAATGGGGTTCAGATCAGGTGAACAAGGAGGCCATGTCATTAGATTTTCTTCTTTTATACCCTTTCTTGCCAGCCACGCTGTGGAGTACTTGGACGCGTGTGATGGAGCATTGTCCTGCATGAAAATCATGTTTTTCTTGAAGGATGCAGACTTCTTCCTGTACCACTGCTTGAAGAAGGTGTCTTCCAGAAACTGGCAGTAGGACTGGGAGTTGAGCTTGACTCCATCCTCAACCCGAAAAGGCCCCACAAGCTCATCTTTGATGATACCAGCCCAAACCAGTACTACACCTCCACCTTGCTGGCGTCTGAGTCGGACTGGAGCTCTCTGCCCTTTACCAATCCAGCCACGGGCCCATCCATCTGGCCCATCAAGACTCACTCTCATTTCATCAGTCCATAAAACCTTAGAAAAATCAGTCTTGAGATATTTCTTGGCCCAGTCTTGACGTTTCAGCTTGTGTGTCTTGTTCAGTGGTGGTCGTCTTTCAGCCTTTCTTACCTTGGCCATGTCTCTGAGTATTGCACACCTTGTGCTTTTGGGCACTCCAGTGATGTTGCAGCTCTGAAATATGGCCAAACTGGTGGCAAGTGGCATCTTGGCAGCTGCACGCTTGACTTTTCTCAGTTCATGGGCAGTTATTTTGCGCCTTGGTTTTTCCACACGCTTCTTGCGACCCTGTTGACTATTTTGAATGAAACGCTTGATTGTTCGATGATCACGCTTCAGAAGCTTTGCAATTTTAAGAGTGCTGCATCCCTCTGCAAGATATCTCACTATTTTTGACTTTTCTGAGCCTGTCAAGTCCTTCTTTTGACCCATTTTGCCAAATTGCCTAATAATTATGCACACCTAATATAGGGTGTTGATGTCATTAGACCACACCCCTTCTCATTACAGAGATGCACATCACCTAATATGCTTAATTGGTAGTAGGCTTTCGAGCCTATACAGCTTGGAGTAAGACAACATGCATAAAGAGGATGATGTGGTCAAAATACTCATTTGCCTAATAATTCTGCACGCAGTGTATATGTTTTTTTTTTTTTACTTGTGGGGTCTAAGCTTGAGAAACAGCCCAGGGCCTTTGGGACACTTAATCCGCCAAAGTGGCGGATTAAGTCCGATAATGTACCTTCTTGTGCTGTCTGGTGAACAAACATCTGACAGACATTTAATAAATGTTAGATACTTGGTCTGCAGGTTCATAAATAGTCACTGTGCTGGGTCTATGCATGGGCCCTCAAAGTCAGATATTTAAAGTAATTACAACTTTTTATGCTTAGTACTATAAGTCGTCTATGCCAATTACCTTTAGCTATTACCGTATTTTATGCTGCATATTGTGGGTCTCTTAAAGGATTTTTTTCCACCCTTCATCACCCTTTAAAATAATCATTTATGAAGGTAGCTGTAATTTTGTAAAGTATTTCTTTTATCTTTATTGCTCCTATGTTCTGTTCTGGGCTGTGGTCACATGACCCTGTCCATGCAGTTCTTTCTTATTTCCTGTTATGTCCATGTCCGTGATGGGCAGGGTGGATTTGATTTAAATCAAGCTATAATATCACGATTTAAATCCCTAGTCAGTAAGGCTTGATTTAAATCATAGTTTTCTACATAAAGACCAATTCTTGCTGGTATAACTTATAATATGCAAATAGATGAAGATTTTTAGAATGACAACTTTTCATATTAGTTTGATTAGGTTGATTCTGCATTCATAGGTTTGTAGAAGTTAGGATTAAGGTCTTTTTCTCAACTCTGTTCATGTTATAACATTTTTGCTGTGAAGAAGAGGCATGTGATCTCTGCTGAGTCAAATTCAGTTTTGAGAACTGCAAAAGTAAACCAAGCATCTGTGATAATATCTTGTAGGCAGAGAAACTGTCCATAATCTTACAAAAACCTCTGGAAGAGCATGACATTGTGAATGGACTAATGGAATTTATTTACCCAAAAAATTAAACATATACAGCCTTAGGCATCTTTCACACTACCGTTCTTTTTTCTGTTTTTTGCGTCCCGTATTTGGTCCGTATACGGAACCATTCATTTCAATGGTTCCGCAAAAAAAAACGGAATGTACTCCGTATGCATTCCGTTTCCGTATTTCTGTTTTTCCGTTCCGTTGAAAGATAGAACATGTCCTATTATTGCCCGCAAATGACGTTCCGTGGCTCCATTCAAGTCAATGGGTCCACAAAAAAAAGGTACACATGCGGAAAATGCATCCGTATGTCTTCCGTATCCCTTCCGTTTTTGCGGAACCATCTATTGAAAATGATATGCCCAGCCCAATTTTTTCTATGTAATTACTGTATACTGTATATGCCATATGGAAAAACGGAACGGAAACGGAAACACAACGGAAACAAAAAAACAGTACAACGGATCCGTGAAAAACGGACCGCAAAACACTGAAATAGCCATACGGTAGTGTGAAAGAGGCCTTATTCTACATAATTAAAAAACTAATCTTTATTTCATGATGGAATAACCTTTGGATGGTAATATATTTTCCTCAAAAAGCATTTTATATAAAAAGAATCTGATTTAAATAAAACAAAATCCGATTTTTTTACATTTTAAAAAAAAATCATTGATTTTTATCCACCCCGGTGATGGGTGAGTGTCCAGCGTCGGACTGGCCCATCAGAGTACCAGGCTCTGTACCACAGTGGGCCCCAAAGGCCCAGTAGAAATAAACCCATTTGGATCTGCCTTTGAAGCCAATTATGTACCATTAGGGTCTATTTGTTTGAATCAAAACCTATTACTTTTTATTGATCATTTATGTGTTGGGCCCCAAGAATAATTTCCTCTGGTGGGCCCAAGGAACCCCAGTCCCAACAGTGGGAGTGTCTATGTAACCAGATGAGTGGGAGGAGCTGGGTGTTAGGGGCGGTGCCGGAGCTGTGGCAGAGGAAGAAGACGTGCATCATGGGTTTGGTTGAATACAGCAACAGGAAGTGCCACATACAGGATGGGAACAAATCAGAGGGATTGGTTTACATGTTAAAAATGGGTCAGGAGAGTTCAAACTGAAAGAAAAAAAAATCTGCATGGAGATGTACATGACGTAAGCAACTACACGAGCATATCTGTTAAAAACCATAGTAAACCCCCTTTAAGGCACAGTGGCCTGACTGCACCTCTTATTGCTCCTCCAATGTCAGGGACAGTCTACATGACCCGCCAGAAAGTCGTCTTGACCTATGTAGTAAGTTGATCCACACGAATATATAAACCAGCAATATACATCAGATAGCCGTAGCATTACAACTGACCGCAGCATCGTTACCTTGGGTGCAGATGTGTTCATTTTAAGACCTCTCCGGTGTATTTTTTCTTTAATAGGAACTGCATGTACTCTGACATGTTACACAGTCACAGAGGCCAAGGCATTAAACTGCTGTCTAAGTAAATAAAGACTAATGAGCTGGCGCAGAGTCTTTCCAGCAAAAACACGGGGCCAAAAAAGGCGAGCTCAGATTGGCTCCGCTAACTATTGTTAATGTGTTTAGTCAAAACTCAAAGGTCTTGGTTAAAGTTATGTTTATACTGGACAGTTAGTGCTGTGTCTTATGTTCACGTCTCCTACTGTACTTTAAAGAAAACCTCTCTGCAGAAATATAGCTCGTAACTTTTCGGAGCCATTTTACATTCCCAGGAACGTCTTTTTGATGTTTACACTGGGGTAGAAACATGAGATGGTTCTTAAAACCATAACATAGTAGGATGTATTAAGGGAAGCTATTATACCCTTCAGGATACTATATATCACTGCAACAGCTTGCAATAGACATGGGAAACCTCACTATAAAGCTAATCCACCAAGTAATGTAGATGACGCACATGTCTATGGAGAAATCTCAGGCTCTAAAGTTGATTTATCCAGATGGTACTATCCTAGTTCTTACCACTTATGTTTGTTGCCTTGGTGTAGCCGTTGGTTTAGTCCTCTCCTTCATTCGTCACATCCAGAATATCTCCAAGTCCAGCTGCTACCACTTACACAACATCTTCCCGATGATCCTTCATGACTCAAGAGGCTACTAAACTCCTGCTCGCTGTTATTGTTCATCTCTACTACCACAATGTTATCCTGTCTGACCTTCCACGAACTAGACTCTCACCGCTTTCCTCTCACATGAACTCCATGCAAGACTCATCTTTCCTGTCCACCACTTCATATCTGCCTCCCATCTTTGACGGTTTCTTGATTGGCCTCCAATCAACCTGTGGATAAGATTACAAAACAATCATGCTTTGCAAACAGGTCACTTAAAGGAAAGATTTCTTTGGCACCTGTGGTCATTGGCGAACACGGAAGTGACGTCACTCGCTACTCATAGTGAGCGCAAAAAATTGCAAAACTCCTACCTGCTGCAGCATCGCGCCACCGGCCGGGGCGCAAGGCAGCACGCCATCTAAAGCGAATTACAAACAGGCTTACATCCCGGACTTCGGCACCAGCCATTCAGCGATCCCTGACTTCAGTGAGGCGTGATATCTGCGTCCAGCAGGAATCCACCAACGAACATACAGGTACACTGTATATGTAGGAGGTAGCTGTGCTGGTTTCTACCTGTGTGCAATCCGACGGGTAGCACGGTGCTTAACCCTGTTTTTCTTTATAACATTAAACCAAACATAGTCCTAGAGCGCTGTATCGTTACTATTATACATTTAGGTCACTTAAAGGGCTTCAGATTTGTACCTATGAAATCGACTGACCTGTTACATGTGCGCTTGGTAGCTGAAGGCATCTGTGTTGGTCCCATCTTCATATATGTCCACATTGCTGAGAAAAATTATGTCTTGATATATGCAAATGAGTCTCTGGGAGCAACAGGGGCGTTGCCGTTACATCTAGAGGCTCTGCTCTCTGCAACTGCCGCATCCTCTGTACTTCGATAGACAGGGTCATATGTGATGATGTTTACACTGCCTGGTCCTGTCTCTTAAAATGCAGAGGGTGCAGCAGTTAAAGAGAGAGCAGAGACTCTAGGTGTAATGACAACGCCCCCATTGCTCCTAAAGGCTCATTTGCATATATTAAAACTTAAAGGATAACTTTCATATTTTCATCAAAAAATCTATTTTAGCATATGTTACTGCTGCAGCAGCATTATGCATAAAACTTTAGTTTCTTCACTTACCACTGTTTTCCTTGAGTTTCCCCCTTAGTTACGGCTGTTTTGAATCCTACATTATGAGGATCTTCTCAAGATGGCTCCTCTGCCAGTTCTCTGAGGCCAAAACTGCGGTCACATACAAACTTGCTGTAGCCAGCAGCTTCCTGCCAGCCAATCAGATTGGATTACTGAGAGACACGCCTCCTCACTCTGAAGCCTAATGCAGGCATGCAGTGTGAAGGACCGCCCATCTGTCTTCCTAGCCGGAGACGGATGAGCCATAGCAACGGTCTTTTAAGGGAGCAGTGGAAAGGGAAAGGAGACATTAATGAAAGCTAGTATTCGAAGAGAAAAAAAATATCCAGCTCACCATAAGCGCTCGGTGCACGGAGAGGACCGGACTCGTCCTTTGTACAATCCCAATAAAAGCAAATTCTCCAGCATCCGTCAGTATTAGTCGTCTTTATTGTAGATCGGTATAAAAGTACATACTGCAATCTTCACCAACCTCCACCACAGGTTAACATGTTTCAAACTGGAAAGTTCTTAATCATAACCATAACAGGTTATGATTAAGAACTTTATACCGATCTACAATAAAGACGACTAATACTGACGGATGCTGGAGAATTCGCTTTTATTGGGATTAATGAAAGCTGTTATTATAAGGTAATTGCAGATCTTTTGGCAATCATTGACAGACTAACTCAGGTATACATGCCTAGCTGTAATAAACTAGCAAATAAAATAAAATATGACAGTTATCCTTTAATTTTTCTCAGCAATGCGGACACATATGAACATGGGACCAACACAGATGTCTTCAGCTGCCAAGTGCACATGTTACAGGTCAGCCAGTGTCATAGGTACAAACCTGCTGACAGATGCCCTTTAAGCTGGTCATACACACTAGGTGTGTATTGGACGAACATTCTAATTTTGGTGTGTTTAGCTGACCATGTAATGTGTATGGGGGCCTGCCGATTCTGCCCCAACTGCTGATTTTGGGGGAGATAAAGATTAGCAGGTCAGAGTCAGTACTTTTGTTAGCGGAGACATAAGGTTTTCTCCTCACTTGCTGCATAGGTATACTCAACTGAGGTGAGAATACAGTGCCTTGCAAAAGTATTCACCCCCCTTGACTTTTTTCGTATTTTGGTACATTACAGCATTAAGTTCAATGTTTTGTTAATTTGAATTTTATGTGATGGATCAGAACACAATAGTCTAAGTTGGTGAAGTGAAATTAAAAAAATATATAAATAAAACTATTGTTTAGAAATAGAAAACTGAAAATTGACATGTGCGTATCTATTCACCCACTTTGTTAGGAAGCCCATAAAAAGCTCTGGTGCAACCAATTACCTTCAGAAGTCAGTGCAAGTCACATAATTAGTGAAATGATGTCCACCTGTGTGCAATCTAAGTGTCACATGATCTGTCATTACATATACACACCTTTTTTAAAAGGCCCCAGAGGCTGCAACCCCTAAGCAAGAGGCATCGCGAACCAAACACTGCCATGAAGACCAAGGAACTCTCCAAACAAGTAAGGGACAATGTTGTTGAGAAGTACAAGTCAGGGTTAGGTTATAAAAAAATATCCAAATCTTTCATGATCCCCAGGAGCACCATCAAATTTATCATAACCAAATGAAAGGAACATGGTACAACAGCAAACCTGCCAAGAGACTGCCGCCCACCAAAACTCATGGACCGGGCAAGGAGGGCATTAATCAGAGAGGCAGCACAGAGACCTAAGGTAACCCTGAAGGAGCTGCAGAGTTCCACAGCAGAGACTGGAGTATCTGTACATAGGACAACAATAAGCCGTACGCTCCATAGAGTTGGGCTTTATGGCAGAGTGACCAGAAGAAAGCCATTACTTTCAGCTAAAAACAAAAAGGGACGTTGTGAGTTTGCAAAAAGGCATGTGGGAGACTCCCAAAATGTATGGAGGAAGGTGCTCTGGTCTGATGAGACTAAAATTTAATTTTTCGGCCATTCAAAGAAAACGCTATGTCTGGCGCCAACCCAACACATCACATCACCCAAAGAACACCATCCCCACAGTGAAACATGGTGGTGGCAGCATCATGCTGTGGGGATGGTTTTCAGCAGCCGGGACTGGGAAACTGGTCAGAGTTGAGGGAAACATGGATGGTGCTAAATACAGGGATATTCTTGAGCAAAACCTGTACCACTCTGTGTGTGATTTGAGACTAGGACGGAGGTTCACCTTCCAGCAGGACAATGACCCAAACACACTGATAAAGCAACACTTGAGTTGTTCAAGGGAAAAAATGTAAATGTGTTGGAATGGTCTAGTCAAAACCCAGATCTCAATCCAATAGAAAATCTGTGGTCAGACTTAAAGATTGCTGTTCACAAGTGCTAACCATCCAACTTGAAGGAGCTGGAGCAGTTTTGCAAGGAGGAATGGGCAAAATTCCCAGTGGTAAGATGTGGCAAGCTCATAGAGACATAGCCAAAGCGACTTGGAGCTGTGATTGCCGCAAAAGGTGGCTCTACAAAGTATTGACTTTAGGAGGGTGAATAGTTATGCACATTGATGTTTCTGTTATTTTGTCCTATTTGTTGTTTGCTTCACAATAAAAAAAAAAAAAAAAACATCTTCAAAGTTGTGGGCATGTTCTGTAAATGAAATGATGCAAATCCTCAAACAAAACATGTTAATTCCAGGTTGTGAGGCACCAAAATATGAAAAAAATTCAAGGGGGGTGAATACTTTTGCAAGGCACTGTATGTATGGGAGAATGGAGAGAGATAGCTATTAGTGTCACTATCACTGTGATGTGCTGTCTGCCTCACAGCTGTAGTGGTCTCCTGGTTGGCTGCTACAGCTGTCACTCAGAGCAGAGGGGAGGAGCTGTGAAGCAGCTCTATGCAGAGAACACTCCACAGTATAGCTCCACCTCCTGGGCATATGAAGAGCAGAATAAAACTTCATATTATTACTACTCCTGGTGAGAAAAGCCCCACAAAATGTATGTTTGTCCTACTTTAACCAGCCCTTAGATAGTGCTGTAAAGAATAATATTCCAATTGCTCATGTGGCTGCTCTCACAGAACAGGAATTCTTGACATATTTTAGGCCTAGAGGCCAATGCGAATATGAAGAATTTTTACAAATTGCCCAAATATAAAAAAAAAAAAAATTGTTTAACATAAAAACTTGATTTAAACAATATTTCATTTTCTTATAGTACATTCCCTTTAAGGATAGGCTCACATCATAAGTGTCTTTTTTACCATATATTTGGTCAGTTTACCTTTGCCTCGGCTGTAAAAAAAAAAAGGGTTGTGTGGTTGACCATGGCTTTCTGTGTTTTTTATTTTTTAAATCTTACTCTACCTACTGGATCTAGTGCTTCCTTTCCTGTTCCGGTTATTTTGTGACTATTTATTGCTTGTTTTTATTTGTTGGGTTTGTGGCTATGGAATAGATAGCCAGTTTTATAAGTCTAGGTTCACACTGGGCCTTGTTCGTTTTTGCTTGTTGATGGTTACGAAAAAAACATCCGTTACAGAATGTGTGCTTATGTTTTTGTAACCGTATGTTTTTTTTAGTAAATGTAGTCGTGTAGTAATTTACAGTATTCCTGTTGATCCCTTATACTTTGTGTATTTAGATAGTACTCTTTTTCTTAAAAAATGCGTAGGATGGTAGTGAGGGTAAAGTTCTGTATATTTTCCCAAATCAGCTGCAGAGTCAGAGGTTTATGATCCTTTACACATGACAACTTGTAATTCACTGATTAGTGGAACCCCATGATTCTTGCTCATCTGGGCTTATGAATAGGAGCCAAGGACAAGCCTAGAAATGTTAAGACGTCATTGTTCTGATTATTTTTGGCCCATAAAATGCCAAATAAAATTCAAACTTCAAGTATAAGACTCAGTGGCCCTTATTTATTAATGTTAGTGCACCTCGATTTTGGGGTAAATTGCTACAAAAACTGGCACAATTCGGCACATTTAGATTTGGAGAAGGTTTCTGCTCCTAGTCCGAAAATTGCCACATTTATCACCCAGGCTTAGTCCCTGTGATAAATCTGGTGCTGGTTTAGACAGCATCACACAAGTTCACACCATCTGTAGGATTAGCAGGGCTTTTTTTCTCAGAGAAAAGGTGGTGGAACTTATCCCCCCCTGGCCACGCCCCTACCCACCCCTAGGACCGCCCCTTTAGAGAACAGGGATGCAAGTAAAATTGCCAGTGATGGTTGTGACAGCCAGGCTGCCAGTGCCCGCAGCCGCCGCCGCCCTAGTCCACACATGGTCAGCGTAGCCTGGCCTGGCCCCTTCCATCCCTCCCAGTATAAAATGCCCCTATACAGTGCCCCCATATAAAATACCCCTTCTTTTTAGCCTCTGTAGATGTCCCTATAGTGCCACCCAATAATGTGCCAGTAATAAGTGCCCCAATAGATGCCCCCCAATCATGTACCAGTAAGATGTGCCCCCATATCATGTGCCAGTAAGATGTGCCCCCATATCATGTGCCAGTAAGATGTGCCCCCATAGATGCCCCCCAATCATGTGCCAGTAATAAGAGCCCCCCACCATCATGTGCCAGTAGCCTGAGTGCCCCCCTATCATGTGCCAGTAGCCCCCCTATCATGTGCCAGTAGCCCCCCTATCAAGTGCCAGTAGCCCCCCTATCAAGTTCCAGTAGCCTCCCTATCAAGTGCCAGTAACCCCCCTTATGTGCCAGTAGCCCCCCTTATGTGCCAGCAGCCCCCCTTATGTCTGTTCCAGCCCAGCAGCCCCCCTTATGTCTGGGCCAGCAGCCCCCCTTATGTCTGTGCCAGCAGCCTCCCTTATGTGCCAGTAGCCCCCCTTATGTGCCAGCAGCCCCCCTTATGTCTGTTCCAGCCCAGCAGCCCCCCTTATGTCTGTGCCAGCAGCCCCCCTTATGTCTGTGCCAGCAGCCCCCCTTATGTGCCAGTAGCCCCCCTTGTGTGCCAGCAGCCCCACTTATGTCTGTGCCAGCAGCCCCCCTTATGTCTGTGCCAGAAGCCCCCCTTATGTGCCAGCAGCCCCCCTTATGTGCCAGTAGCCCCCCTTATGTGCCAGTAGCCCCCCTTATGTGCCAGCAGCCCCCCTTATGTGCCAGTAGCCAGTATCCCCCCTTATGTGCCAGCAGCCCCCCTTATGTCTGTGCCAGCCCAGCAGCCCCCCTTATGTCTGTGCCAGCCCAGCAGCCCCCCTTATGTGCCAGGATTGTCATTTTTACATATAAAAAAATAATAATAAACTTATACTTACCTCCTCCAGGATGCGATGCAGGCCTCTTCCGGCCTGTGTTCCTCGCTGGCTCAGGCGGCGCGATCATGTCATCGCGCCGCCTGCACCGGCCTCTGATAGGCTGCCAGCACTAGGCCGACAGCCTATCAGAGGAACAGGGAGGGGACACACCTCTCCCTGCCCTGCCGCATTACAGACATTTGTATTGCCGTCCTGAGGACGGCGATACAGATGAGATGACTTTGGAGATGAGTGAGCGCTTCCACAATGGAAGCGCAGCGCTCATCTCCTGCTGTGCCCTCCCGGCGCCCCCCTTCTGACAGCGCCCCCGGGCGGCTGCCCGGCCTTGCAGTAACTAAAGGGGGGCGGGGCGAGTCGACAGAAAATAGGTGGCGGAACGGCATTCCGGGGCGTTCCGCCAGAAAAAAAGGCCTGAGGATTAGTAAATCTGCCCCACTGATTTTAGTTGGCCAGGTTCACATTTAAATAAAACTTTACATGTAATCTCACATCTTTCTCCTCTCTTCATATGAACAGTATTGTATGATGTTTGCTTTAGGATTTTGATCCTTTACTTGAACTGAGGACTTTACAAGAGTAGTGACCCACAGGGGAAGACTGGCCAAAGATCCTACATAAAAAATTTCCAGTGGGCTGATGGCCGGGGGGCACCCAAGTCCTCCTTATAGCCGCCAGCCAGGTAATGAACGATCTGATGCTCTCAGCGGTAATTAATGTAGGAGCGTCAGGCACTTATGCAGTAAGCCAGCAGCTGAAGGTGCCCTTCTGAATTCAACTGGGCGATGATACAGTTTCATATTGAGGCAGTATTTTGTGCTGCACTTTGTATTTGGTTCTGCTGGGGTGGTATTTTGTGCTGCACTACGGTAATGCTGGCCTCGCGCCTACTTGTGTTGTCACTGCCAACATGTGTTGGTCCCGCCTACTTGTGTTGTCACTGCCAATATGTGTTGGTCCTGCCTACTTGTGTTGCTTTGCCTTCTGTCAATTTGGACCCAACACTGCTAGTTTTTTCCAGGGCCACTTTAAGTTCCTAGTCTGCCCCTGGTCATTTTGCATTCACCAAAGAAACCTGCAAGATTCACTTTTCTTCTTCTTTTTTTTAGTTTTTTTGATCGGCCTTCTATCTAACCGCTCACCGTTTCTTCTACACACCACCCACCCTTAGGTATACACATTTGGGTGCAGCCTAGTGTGCATGGGTCTTCAATGGAGAGTTAAGAACATGACAGACACCTCTAATGTTGGTTTATCCACCATGAGAAACAATCAAGCATGTTGAAAACTAACATCTCTAGTGCCTCTTTCTGCCAACATCGGCTGTTGGAAGAGAATCAAGAACCTCTCATACACGTTAGAGGGTGAGCTGGACCAACCGAAATCATCAAATTCGGACGATGTTGACCTAGTGCATATGAGCACTTTAGGGAAAGGCTAAGTGGTTTGCACTTTAGGGACAGTTTTTATGGTGATTGCAAGATGGTCCTAGCAGCCAGATCTCCTGATCAGCTCATCATCCAGTCACCTGCTTGTTATAAGGGGTGATCTACCCATTCTAGTCCAGTTTACTTGACATGACCGCCAACAAGGTCATCACCCAGTAGAGACATTCTTCCTTTTTATTCATAAAGAGAGACAAATTATGGTGGTTGTCTGAGAAGAACTAAAGTGGTTTTGCTTATGTACTAACAGCTGCTATACAAACCTTCAATATATTTCAAATCTGAATGATGTTCATGTTCATGTCTTTGAGCCGTCTCTTTTGGTTAGAGCAATGTATAACATTTTATTTGATTAACTTTGCTCTGTTTGTTTCCTCTTCTGGATATATGGCCAGCTGAGCTTAGCTCCTTCTATAAATGTCACCACTTTGATAGCGCAGTCTATTTCCTGTAATGTGACTGTCATTCATACTTCTGTTATTGAAAGTTTTAATTAAAACTGTTAACTCAGGAATAATATTTCTTTATATAGAAAATGCAGAACTTACTACTGATTGTCACTGATAACTAGAGAAGTGCTGTTAAAAATATATCCATCCTGTATTTAGGAAGATTTAAAGGGGTATTCTCATCACAGACAGTGATGGCAGGGGCGTAGCCAGAACTGAGTGGGTCCCACAGCCGCAACCCCCTCTGATATTGTTGAACTATCCTGAGGACAGGTCTTCAATTGCAGTTGCAGTATCGGTGTCCTAAATATCTGGATTGGAGTAGTAGTGCTCTAATTCTTTATATATATATATATATATATATATATATATATACACTACTACCCATATCCAGATATCTCCTTTATACACAATAAGCAGATGTTGACATAGACACTCACATACTAACACACACATATAAACACATGTACACACACACACACACACACACAGATACTAACACAGAGATAAACACATACACTCACATAAAGAATTATTAGGAAACCATACTAATACGGTGTTGGACCCCCTTTTGCCTTCAGAACTGCCTTAATTCTACGTGGCATTGATTCAACAAGGTGCTGATAGCATTCTTTAGAAATGTTGGCCCATATTGATAGGATAGCATCTTGCAGTCGATGGAGATTTGAGGGATGCACATCCAGGGCACGAAGCTCCCGTTCCACCACATCCCAAAGATGCTCTATTGGGTTGAGATCTGGTGACTGTGGGGGCCATTTTAGTACAGTGAACTCATTATCATGTTCAAGAAACCAATTTGAAATGATTAGAGCTTTGTGACATGGTGCATTATCCTGCTGGAAGTAGCCATCTGAGGATGGATACATGTTCTCATTCTGTTTACGCCAAATTCGGACTCTACCATTTGAATGTCTCAACAGAAATCGAGACTCATCAGACCAGGCAACATTTTTTCAGTCTTCAACAGTCCAATTTTGGTGAGCTTGTGCAAATTGTAGCCTCTTTTTCCTATTTATAGTAGAGATGAGTGGTACCCGGTGGGGTCTTCTGCTGTTGTAGCCCATCCGCCTCAAGGTTGTGCGTGTTGTGGCTTCACAAATGCTTTGCTGCATACCTCGGTTGTAGCGAGTGGTTATTTCAGTCAACGTTGCTCTTCTATCAGCTTGAATCAGTCGGCCCATTCTCCTCTGACCTCTAGCATCCACAAGGCATTTTTGCCCACAGGACTGCCGCATACTGGATGTTTTTCCCTTTTCACACCATTCTTTGTAAACCCTAGAAATGGTTGTGCGTGAAAATCCCAGTAACTGAGCAGATTGTGAAATACTCAGACCGGCCCGTCTGGCACCAACAACCATGCCACGCTCAAAATTGCTTAAATCACCTTTCTTTCCCATTCTGACATTCAGTTTGGAGTTCAGGAGATTGTCTTGACCAGGACCACCCCCCTAAATGCATTGAAGCAACTGCCATGTGATTGGTTGACTAGATAATTGCATTAATGAGAAATAGAACAGGTGTTCCTAATAATTCTTTAGGTGAGTATATATATACATACACACATATATATACACACACAGATAAACACATGTACACACACACAGATATTAACACATACACACACATATATATTAAAGTGACATTAATTCCATGGAGCTGTACATTCAGCTGGGGTTACACAAATATAAAAATACAATAAAGAAGAAACTATTAACAGACTGGTACAGAGAGGTAGAGGACCCTGCCCGCAAGAGCTTACAATCTATAAACGCAAACACAAACAAACATATACACACAAACCTATACACACACACACAGACATACAGATATACACAGATAAACACATACACACACAAACATACATACATACATACCCATACTTTTATATATATATATATATATATATATATATATATACTGTATATACACACACGCACACACCCATATATACACACATACATATATACACCTATATATATACAGTTGCAAGAAAAATTATGTGAACCCTTTGGAATGATATGGATTTCTGCACAAATTGGTCATAAAATGTGATCTGATCTTCATCTAAGTCACAACAATAGACAATCTCAGTCTGCTTAAACTAATAACACACACAGAATTAAATGTTACCATGTTTTTATTGAACACATCATGTAAACATTCACAGTGCAGGTGGAAAAATTATGTGAACCCTTGGATTTAATAACTGGTTGAACCTACTTTGGCAGCAATAACTTCAGCCAAACGTTTCCTGTAGTTGCAGATCAGACGTGCACAACGGTCAGGAGTAATTCTTGACCATTCCTCTTTACAGAACTGTTTCAGTTCAGCAATATTTTTGGGATGTCTGGTGTGAATCGCTTTCTTGGGGTCATGCCACAGCATCTCAATCGGGTTGAGGTCAGGACTCTGACTGGGCCACTCCAGAAGGCGTATTTTCTTCAATTTAAGCCATTCTGTTGTTGATTTACTTCTATGCTTTGGGTCGTTATCCTGTTTCAACACCCATCTTCTGTTTAGCTTCAGCTGGTGGACAGATGGCCTTAAGTTCTCCTGCAAAATGTCTTGATAAACTTGGAAATTCATTTTTCCTTCTATGATAGCAATCCGTCCAGGCCCTGACGCAGCAAAGCAGCTCCAAACCATGATGCCCCTACCACCATACTTCACAATTGGGATGAGGTTTTGATGTTGGTGTGCTGTGCCTCTTTTTCTCCACACATAGGGATGTGTGTTTCTTTCAAACAACTCAACTTTGGTTTCATCTGTCCACCGAATATTTTGCCAGTACTGCTGTGGAACATCCAGGTGCTCTTGTGCAAACTGTAAACGTGCAGCAATGTTTTTTTGGACAGCAGTGGCTTCGTCTGTAGTATCCTCCCATGAAATCCATTCTTGTTTAGTGTTTTACGTATCGTAGATTCACTAACAAGGATGTTAGCATATGCCAGAGACTTTTGTAAGTCTTTAGCTGACACTCTAGGATTCTTTTTGACCTCATTGAGCACTCTGTGCTGTGCTCTTTCAGTCATCTTTACAGGACGGCCACTCCTAGGGAGAGTAGCAGCAGTGCTGAACTTTCTCCATTTATAGACAATTTGTCTTACCGTGGACTGATGAGCAGCAAGGCTTTTGGAGATACTTTTGTAATCCTTTCCAGCTTAATGCAAGTCAACAATTTTTAATCGTAGGTCTTCTGAGAGCTCTTTTGTGCGAGGCATCTTTTACATCAGGCGATGCTTCTTGTAAAAAGCAAACCCAGAACTGGTGAGTGTTTTTTATAGGGCAGGGCAGCTGTAACCAACACCTCCAATCTCATCTCATTGATTGGACTCCAGTTGGCTGACACCTCACTCCAATTAGCTCTTGGAGATGTCATTAGTCTAGGGGTTCACATACTTTTTCCACCTGCACTGTGAATGTTTACATGGTGTGTTCAATAAAAACATGGTAACATTTAATTCTTTGTGTGTTATTAGTTTAAGCAGACTGTGATTGTCTATTGTTGTGACATAGATGAAGATCAAATCACATTTTTGACCAATTTGTGCAGAAATCCATATCATTCCAAAGGGTTCACATACTTTTTCTTGCAACTGTATATATACACTTACAGGCTGCAGGTTCTTTGTTCTCCTCTGATGTCTCTTGGAGGCTAAAGGACCTTTGGAATGCAGTAATGGTCGGCTAAAGGACCTTTGATCATGTGACGTGATGACATCATTAAAGGTCCTTTAGCCTACCATTACTGCATTCCAAAGGTCCTTCATACTGGTATGTACACCTTTTCTAGTACATTTCAGGCCAGGCCGTGCCCCCTTCAGATACAGTCACACTGGGGGCCCGGCTTGGCCTGAATTGTGCTAGAAAAGACCCCTTCTGCACTTGGTCCCAAAGCAGCTGCTGCCCCTGTAGTTACGCCACTGATTGATGGCATATCGCTAGGATATGCCATCAATGTCAGATAGGTGCGGGTCCCACCTTTGGGACCCATATCTATCTCCAGAACGTGGCCTAAATCAGAGGGACACGCACAAGCACCTCCTCCCTCCATTCACCAAAATGGGACTGCCGGAAATAACCGAGCCAGCAATGAGCTATTTTCTGAGCTCCTATAGCGGTGAACAGAGGGTGGCCGCATTTACGCTGCTGCTCTCTCTTCACTTTGGGGGGCCTGTTCTGGAGATAGGAGGGGGTTATAGGGGTGAGACTCACACCTATCTGTCACTGAAAGCATATCCTAGTAATATGCCATCAGAGTCTGAGATGAGAATACCCCTTTAACTGATTCCTGTAATGTAAACTGCACCAGGTTATCTTGGCATATGTTGGAGTCCATCAGTACATTTAGGGGATCTCCAGGATTAATACTTAGGATAAGTCATCAATATCTGATTGGCAGAGGTCCGACTCCTGGCACGTCCACCAGTCAACTGCTCTGCCGTAACTCTGGCACTGGAAATAGGTGATGGAACTGCACAGTGTAGTGGACAGAGCTGGTTACTGCAGAGCTGCGCCCATTAAAGTGACCGGCTCTATCAATTACTTGGCTGTGTACTTCCAGCACTGGAGCTATTGCAGAATAGCTGGTCGGCCAGGGTGCTGGGACTCAGACCTCCACGGATTTGATATTGATGACCTATCCTAACTAAGGATAGGCCACCAATCTAAAAATTCCATAGAACTCCTTTAACTTACCTGAGAAAATTCCTGGTTCCCACTACATTACAGTCAAGCAACCGACCAGAATGAATCTTATCTTAGTTATCTTTTTTTTACAAAATCTGTTGATCCGTTAACAAAACATATAAATAAATAAAAAGCTTATTGCCTCTGGGTTGCTTTTTTTTGTTTGTTTGTTTTTCTGGTTGCATCATTTTTGTATTTTTCAATGGATTTCAATCCATTATAAAGAAAAGAACCGAAAACTTTCTTGAGTCGACATCTAGTGTTAACCTATCCTCGTATTGCAGAATTGTTGCCAGGCATGTGTGTCTGATGTATATTCCTTTTACAGTTATAATTCTAGTGATTTGGTATATGAGTATTACAGGCGATTTATAACGTTTTCTATCCATGAGGTATGAATGTCTAGGCAATACATTTACTTTACGTTCTTTCTTTTCCAGAACTCGAGGCAAAAGAAGCATGCGAGTGGTTACGGGCGGCTGGATTTCCTCAATATGCTCAGCTTTATGAAGGTAACAACACCAGGCCTTCTGATGAAATTTGCCATGCTTTTCATCCATGACATCATTCTCTTTCATTGCATTTTTACACCCCGGGAAAGCTTTAAAACCATAATTATGCCAGCCACTAAAAACATAGGCAGCCCAAGAACAGCGGATCCCATTCATCAGGACCACCCAGCCATTGATCCAGTAGTAACAGTGTGCACTCACGAATAATATTTATGTAATAACCAAAATAATTAAGCTACCTCAACCTGTGCCTACAGTATAAACCTTCTGAGGTATGAATGGCAGGGATCCCAGGCCTGGAGCTGGTATCCAGATTATATCAGGAGAAGAGCAGCAGTCTACAAAAGTGTCTGATTAATTTGTGATAATCAATTTTCCTTTTGTGTGATTAATTTAATTTTCTGAAATTATTTTAGTCTGGGCAGCAAGCATGGAACATAGTTACAAAGCTGATGAGGTTAAAAGATGATGACACAAGTCCATCACTTACAACCTACCATGTTGATCCAGAGGAAGAAAATAATCCCTATGAGCAGGCGTGTAGCTAAAGGCTTGGGGCCCCCTTCCCTCAGTGGTTTGTGGCCAGGGGCAGGGAAGCACATAGCCTTCCTGCTGCCTGAGGAAAAAATTGAAATGGCACTCACCCAAGCTTCCCCCCTCCCATGCCAAATTTTTGACCTAACCCCTTCCCTCCAGCCAGAGGTGTAACTTGAACAGAAGGCACTTTCTATAATAAAGGTGTCTTCTTATGTGGCACAAAGGAATTTAGGCCCCCTCAGGCTCCTGGGCCTGGTAGCGACTGCAACCTCTGCACCCCCTGTAGCTATGCCCCTGCCTATGAGATGGTCAACAATTACTCCATTTTAAGGGGGAAATTCCTTCCAGACTCCAAATGTGCCATCGTTCCCATACACCATTCTTTGCCCCGCCATCTACCATTAAAGTAGAATAAAGAGGCCCCAATCCTGCCGAAATCAGTAGACGCCGCTGAGTTTTGTCTAATGTGCATGAGCACCTTTAAAGGGTAACTGTCATGTTTTCATAAAAAAAAAATCTATTTTAGCATATGTTACTGCTGCAGCAGCATTATGCATAAAGCAATCTTTAGTTTCTTCACATGCAACTGTTTTCCTTGAGTTTTTCCCTTAGTTATGGCTGTTTAAACATTTACAATATGAGGACCTTCTCAAGATGGCTCCTCTGCCAGTTCTCTGAGGCCAAAACGGCTTTCACTCACTTCTCATACACACTTGCTGTAGCCAGCAGTTCCCTGCCAGCCAATCAGATTGGATTACTGAGAGACACGCCTCCTCACTCTGAAGCCTAAAGCAGGCATGCAGTGTGAAGGACTGTTCCTCTGCTTTCTGTTTATCCTAAAAGGAAGACAGACAAGCCCTAGCAATGGTCTTTTAAGGGAGCAGTGGAAAGGGACAGAGGACATTAATGAAAGCTGTTATTATAAGGTAATTACAGATCTTTTGGCAATCATTGACAGACTAATAAACTAGCAAATAAAATAAAAATATGACAGTTACCCTTTAAAGGGAGTATATCCACTTTCTGCCATGACCATAATAACTACCACTATAATCCCCAAAACATCTATTACCTTTAAGTAAACTTAATTTAAAGATAATTTTTGGTCTGAATTTTAACTATTAATTCAAAGAAGTATGCAGCTTGCTGTAAATATGTCATATATGCAGAGGACCATGGATGCTTCACATGCTATGGGCTCATTTACTTAAGCATTTGGTATACATACTATTTCCATGATTGAAATTGAAATAGGGCCACCAAGGTTATATTAATCCCCACAATCCAATACTCCCAAAAATATATATATTACGACAGTTATACTTTAAAGAGAACATATTGAGTGCAATCTGCAGACAGCATGTTATAAAGCAGGAGGAGCTGAGCAGATTGATATATAGTTTTATGGGTTAAGATTCAGTAACACGCAGGCCCGTCTTGTCACTGATTGATAGCCCACCCTGTATAAGTGTGTATACATAGATACCTGTCAGTCACTGATAGTTGTACACAGGGATAGTCTTAAGTTCAGAAAGAGCAGAGATTTAAAAGTGAAAAGTAAAACATTTTCTTACGATAATATATATCAATCTGCTCAGTTCCTCCTGCATTTCATGGTAACAGGTCTTCAGTAAAGCTGTCAGTATACAGCTCCCCCCCCCCCCCATATACATGCACACTTGGCTTATCTTGTTGGAAAATAAAAGGATTGGACATGTTGAAATCCAGCATGGCTGAATCTACTACACCCTGGTATCTGCCATTGGGTGAGCCTGGATGCACCCATACACATCAGGCTGGGCTTACATCATGTTTTTGTTTTACATTTACCTAAGACAAAAAAACGTGATGTGAACCCAGCCTTAGATGGTCAGGCTCCTGCCAAAATTCTCAGGTTCAGCCAACATTCATCTAAGGTGTATAGATATCCTAAGGCCTCATGCACATTACTGTATCCATTTTGTGGTCCTCAAACCACTGATCTGCAAAATATGGATTCTTATTCCCATCAGTAAAAATGCCTAAATTTGTCCCCAAATGGACAAGAATAGGACATGTTCTATAATTTGTGGAACGACACACAGATGCGCACAGCACATGCATGACATGCGGATCGAACGGGGACCAAAACTACGGTCGTGCATAAGGCCTAAGTCCTCCAGGGTAGTATTTTTCCAGCTGTGGCAAACAATAGTCATATCTCGCAGAAATTCCCCCAAAACCACATTAAACACCCATTTTTGGGGCCGGTTTATACGTCGGCTCTGCAAAAAAAAAAAAAAAATAGGACTGTTGCAAGGTATGCTCACTGTGCTACAGGAAATCTTGAAAGCATGACATGTTGGGGATACTATATCCTCCTATGTGGTTTCCCTTTAAACTATTGCACCTCTTAAATCCATCTTTAAAGGGATTGTCCAGGAATTAAGAAAATGAAAATACTTAAATATTACTTTATTATAAATATATTCCCAAATACCTTTCATTAGCTATAATGGCTTGTTTTGTCTAGGGCGAAATCATTAGATGAAATAAAATGGCCGCCATTCTGTTAGTACACACAAAAACTGTCCTAATCACACTGCAGGGCCAGTTACTTCAGAACACTGAGCTAAAGAGCTGCCTCACCCGCCTCTCTGCTCTGCTTGTCAGGGATTATGATTCTGAATAAAGATGATAAGATCTTTGCCGGAATCTCTGTAGGAATGGAGGACATGAGGAGACATGAAGTACAGAGAGGAGGGTGGGGATAATGAGCAGCAGCACTTGTATGCAGTCTCCATTACCACAGCCCCACATTTCCATAGTCTATCCTGTCCGTCCTCTCTGTACTTCATGTCCCACAGAGATTCAGCTGAAGATCTTATTATCTGTATTCAGCATCATAATCCCTGACAAGCAGAGCAGACAGGAGGATGAGGTAGCTCTTTACCTCAGTATTGTGAAGTAACTTTTTTTGTGTGCACTAATAAGACAGCGGCCATTTTATTTCCCCTGATGATTGCTCCCCAGACAAAATGAGCCATTATAACTAATGAAAGGTATTTGGGAATATATTTATAATAAAATAATATTTAAGTATCTTAATTTTCTTAATTCCCAGAGAACCCCTTTAACTCCAATTTACCTTTTCCTTCATTCCTCTGCCCCCAATCCTCTAGACCGATCCCTTCAGTGGCTACCCATTTCCTTAAACACACAACCCGTCCTCTCCATACATCTCCCCACTAATCTCTAGATATCTCTCCTCAGAAAGGCCATAAACATTAGATAGCTGTCAGCCATTCCTCATATGCTCACCCTCCTTACACCCTGGGGCTGACTGGGAAATTAAAGTGGCCCTCAAAAAAAATCCTCAAAGTGGGCCCATGTTGTAGGGGGAAGTCCAAATTGACAGATGGCGTGGCAACACAAATAGGGGAAGTCAGCAATATCATAGTGCAAAATACCGTTCCATCTGAACCATATACCACAGTGCAGCACAATATAATGCCCCTAAAGCTGTCTCTCTGTGGTGGACATCTATAGCTGCCATTTTCTTTCCTCCTTCTCCAGTTATCTCTGATTAAGATATGGAACAGGATGCTTAGGACTAGGAGGCATGGGGGCCACAGCAGCTGAATTCAGAAGGGCATGTGCGGTCACTGGCCATGTACATGAATGCCTGACTATCACAGCGTAAATTTTCACTGAGAGCTCATTATGTACCTTGCCAGAGGCAGAGTGAAGGACTCGGGTTGGCCCCTGGGCATCGGCCCCTGGGAAATTTCCCTGTAGGGTCTATAGCCCATCTGCCCTTGCATACATGTGTTCTGAATGGGAGAGAGGAATAAGCCACTACCAGGCTCCTGTGCTGGTGGCTTGTCTTCCCTGAGAACAAAAGCAACGAGCATGTTGAAATACTACAGCCTGATCCTTCTCTGCCCCAACATCTGCCAGTGGGGGACAATCGGGAGGCCCCCATACACATTAGATGATTCAACTGAAATCATCATGTTAGGCCAGCTTAAATTCTCACAAGACTTTCTTACCTGCCCTCACATCATTCAGTATTTCTCCAGTTCACAATATATACAATATCCCAACCAGACCTCCAACTGGAACCTGTATACCCCTCACTTCCGAAAAGCTTACACCCTGTAATAACCTTTTCTCAACCACACAACCGTCTGAGCAGCTTCGTCCCACACCTCCGATATTCCCCTCATAGATCCCAGGTCCTCGTCTGCAGGCCTCTCCTCCTGTGCCAGTCTGTCACTCAGTAAGCTCATGTTTATTGTACTTGTTTGTATCATTTGTTCATGTCACATATGTATTATGTATACAGGCTCCTGTGTATCTTATATGTTCAGTGCCCTGGGAGGAGAATGGCTCTTAAATAATAATACTTCTACATAACATGAACATGTCTTCCATTCCCATAGTGTGACGTATTTTTGCTATCTACAGTTATGTGTAAAAAAACAACTTGCAATTTATCATTTCAGATTCTCAATTCCCTATCGATATTGCGTCTGTGAAACGTGATCATGATTTCCTTGATAGAGACCATGTAGAACCACTTTGCAGGTAATTCTTTCTCGGTTGTCTTACTGATGCCAAAAACTGATGATCTCTATCTCAGCCACTTTCATTTACATTTTACATTTATAAATAGTGAATATTTAACTTAAAGGAATGACTCCATCAGTGATGGACATCATCTAGTACTTGACAGTCTCTTTCTAACAAAGCTGGAACAGCCCTGTACCTCACATGGATCCAGAGATCTCTCCACTCGCTGATCCAGTTGCTCTGCTAGATTTTCTTTAAGTTGGCAGTTCAGGGGCCGTGTCCTTTCTCAGGGGACATGTCCTTTCTGCTGCAGTTCTCTCCCTGTAACTTTCCCAGCTGCTAACAGTAGATGCGGCTGATGACAGTTGAAGACTGTATGTTGTCAGAGAACATACTAGGGACGAAAACTGGGAGAACCAATATGTCTCCATTTTCACCCAGGCAGCCCCCCTGATATGAGCATTGGAATATCGCGCAGGGCAAGTGCTGTTTGTTTATATTATTACACTGCTAGGTGGAGGCTTCCGCCTAGCAGTGTTCCCAGTGATGTCACCGGCCCTGATGGGTGGGCCTTAGACAGGCTAGGACAGCGATAAAGCCCACCCATTAGTGCCGGTGACGTCACCGGGCTCACTGCAAGGCAGAAGCCTCTGCCTAGCTTTACCTATGGAGAGCCCGGTATGTCACCAGATCTAAAAAAAAAATAAGCGTTTGTCCTGAATAGCACAGGGCAAAGGAGAGCATCAGAGCATAAAATGCTCCAGTGCTCATGTCAGGGGGGGCCGGAGGGGTGAAGATGGGGATATGTCCGGGTACAGCTCTTTTAAATGGTTTCAAAAACTGCACGGATTGCTTTCTTTCCCCAGAAACAGCTGCACTCTTGTCCGTGGGCTCTGCCTGATGTAAAAGAGTTGCCATAATCAGGATACTAAAATAGGTGGTATTACAAACTTGTAAGTCCAGCCAGATTTTCCAAAAGCTGTAACAGCGTGAATCCAGGGGACATCTTCTGATGTGATTCTTCTGACTTTAGGTGGAAATGGCTTCTCTTAAGTGAGAACATTTCATGTTGGGCCCACATAACCCACCACTGAATGAACAGAACAGTATGTGCATGTCAACTGTATAATTTCTTTATATTTCTGACACCATTGAAATTTTATGACTTAGGGCTACTGCACACGACCTTATCCGGTTTTGCGGTCCACAAATCTCGGTTCTGCAAAACACGGGTACCGGCCGAGAGCCTGCCGCAATTCTTTTTTTTACTCCCTCGAAAATGTTCTATCCTTATCCGCAAAATGAACAAGAATAGGACATGATCTCATTTTTTGCGGGGTCCCAGAGCGGAATTACAGATGCGGACAGCAAAACTACGGATCAGATACGGACAGCAAAACTACGCCCATGTGCATGAGCCCTAATTCAGTAGCTCTTAAGCTGGCCATAGACATTAGATGTATGTCAAGCGAACCTGCCAATTTTAATGTGTCCGATCCGTCTGTGTTCCGGAAGATAAGCCGCTGATAAGCGTCTTCCTCCCATCTTCCATTCACCACATGTGCATGCTCGGCTCGGGGGGAGAGTTAGGCTACTTTCACACTTGCGTTGTTAATTCCGGTATTGAGATCCAGCAGAGAATCTCAATAGCGGAATTAAATGGATCCATTTTGGTTTTACACATCAAGATGTATTCGTTCCGTTAGGATGCGGTTGTGTGAAATCAAAACGGCAAAAACCGGATCCGTTGCTAAATACATTGAAAGTCAATGGGTGACGGATCCATTTTTTTAGGCTCCATCACCATTGACTTACATTGTTTTCAGTGCCGGATGCGTTTTTTTCTGTTTTTATGACCGGACACAAAACCGCAGCTTGCAGTATTTTTTTTTGTCCGGTCACAAAACAGAATGCATGAGGAGTAAACGGAAACGTTTTTTTCCAGTATTGAGATCCAATACCGGAAAACAACGACGCAAGTGTGAAAGTAGCCTTAGTTGTCAGCCAAGCAAGCGCCCTGCCAACAGTTATCTCAGGTGTATGGCCAGCTTTACCTTGGATGTCACCTCACTTATGGTGCCCATAAACCTTCAAGTAGCTGATGGCCAAACTACAGTCCGACCGACAGATATCTCTCCCACTCCTGTGTGCTTTCGATGGGGAGAGAGGAGAAGAACGCTGCCTAACACTTCTGAAGATGGCTTATCTCCCAGAAGAAAAGGATCAGACAAAAAAATTCAGTTTGCCCAATCCTTCTTGTCTCCAACATAATCTATCGGGGGAGATTCAGGATCTGCTCGTACACATTAGATTGTGGGGCCCTTTTTCCTGTGGATTTAATAGCCGATGGTAGCCAGTATTGACATACAGCAGCACTATCAGATTGTGTTCAATGATTTATTGTAGCAATCATGATATAATCTACAGATTCCAGAATCCATTCACAATTAAAGAGGAGCTGTCACATCTCCTGACATGTTTGTTTTAGTAACTACTTGAATTCCCCATGTAATAACAATTCTGGAGCATCTATTCTTATGACCATGTGTTGTGCCATTCCTCTATTCTTCCTGCTAGAAATTATGAATGAATTGCCAGCAGTCTGTCTAGGTCAGGCATGCTCAACCTGTGGCCCTCCAGCTGTTGCAAAACTACAGCTCCCAGCATTCCCTGATAGCTGTAGGGTGTCCAGGCATAGTGGGAGTTGTAGTTTTGCAATAGCTGGAGGGCCACAGGTTGGGCATCCCTGGTCTAGGTGCTATCAGTTTGGGGTGTGTCCCTGCACAGTCTGACACTGGCAGCACTGATTGCATAGTGTCAGACTGTGCAGGGACACACACCCTAACTGGTAACACCCATCTGGACCTTCATTGCAGACTGTTGGCAATTCGTTCATAACTTCTAGCTGGAATAATAGAGGAATGGCACAACATAGAATCATAAGAATAGATGCTCCTGAATTACTATTACATGGGGAATGCATGAAGTTACTTAAAGAGGACCTTTCATGGGTCCAAACATTGTAAACTATCAGGATATGTAGCACGGCGCCAAGGGATCTCACTGCACTTACTATTATTTCTGGGCGCCGCTCCGTTCGCCCACTGTGGCCCTCAGTATATTCTCCCGCTCCGTATGCTAATTGCTAGCATCGGGGCAATGGGGAGGAGACTGCCCTTTTTCTCAATGGGCGTTCCTTCTCCCAATCACAGCGGAGAGCGTCACAGCCAGGGAGAAAAAAAACTCACCTTCTCCCTGGCTGTGACGCTCTACGCTTTGATTGGACAGCGCTACAGCCAGGGAGAAGGAACGCCCATTGAGAAAAAGGGCAGTCTCCTCCCCATTGCTCCGATGCTAGCAATTAGCATACAGAGCGGGAGAATATACTGAGGGCCACAGTGGGCGAACGGAGCGGCGCCCAGAAATAATAGTAAGTGCAGTGAGATCCCTGGTTGCCACGCTACATATCCTGATAGTTAGTTTACAATGTTTGGACCCATGAAAGGTCCTCTTTAAACAGATATGTCAGGTCCTCTTTAAGCTGCCCATACTCCTTTCATAGCTGTCAGCGAAATGTTTGTGCGGCTGACAGCTATTCCTCCCAATTCACCCATACACCTGGCATGTGTTCTCAGTAGGGAGTGGGGAGTAACACCTCAGGTGGTGGCTTATCCAATATGTATGACCCTTCTAAATTCTGCTGAAGGTGGCGAGTTGGGAAACCCCATACATATCAAATGGTTGGTGCTGAAGAAATTGAGAATAACATTTATAGAGGTTCAAAATAACATGTTTAGTTTCCAAAATGTTTTTTTAGGGGAGATGAATTTTTTCCTGCATGTTTCCAATTGATAGAAGTTCCCATACACAAGATAAGTAGCTGTGGGTTGGCTGTAAGTGGCCATATTCTGTGTTGTAAAGTGATGGGATAAACACTTAAGTCTGATAAATCTCCAGGAGCTTGTTGCCATTGACCAGACATTAGCAATCCACATGAGGTCTTTGTCATTCATCCACCAGACGTTGATAGGGACGCTGCCGATGTGTTCTGGCCGGTACTGTGCAGCCATTAGAGTGGTAATGTGGACACGGGCTTTTACATTTCTCATAGTAAACCCGACCTGTGACAGGTTCCTTGAAATACACATTGTAGAAAGAACTAAATAGACCTGGATTTAAGTGGAAGAGTAATGTCTTCTAGCCATTAATGCAACTAAAGTCTTTTCATTGAGTTGGCATCATTTACTGGTATTTGGCCCACAATAAGTTAATGCAATAAGAAATTAGGAAATCGATACACCAAGTTCAGAATTAGCAGATGGTAAACGGATTTGGTGGTATTCAGACTAGGATGTGGAAAGCATGCAGACTCGAATCAGATGTGGTCCTTCAGGGTCAATTCCAACTCAAGAATATGGGCATAAATTCCATGAGGACAGATGGTGTCACTGCTATGAAGACTTTGGAGAGAGGGGCCAGTCCTGGTTGGTGCCATCCCTTTTGCTATCGGGTGGTGATTACCTGTGCAGGATCCCTTCTACAGAGATTGGCAAAGTAGGGGGTGAGGAATGACCCAAGGGTGGCAAAAGCAGGCAACATAATGAGGGTCCCACCAGTTCAGCTTGATCTCTGCTATTTTGCCCCTCTCTCCTATGTAAACTGCTGCTCAACACCCCCCAGCTGCACTGCAATAGTGCTGTGTGCGCCAAGTGGAACTCTGTGTGTGTGTGCGCACATATATATATATATATTGCCCACAGATGTTGCAGCTGGGCCTGTAGATCCTACACAGTCATATGTTGCCCAGCTGGTCCCATAAATGCCTGACTGGAGATAAATCTGGAAAACGGGAAAGCCAAGGAAATGTAATCTGACATTCCTGGGAAACCCTTGCTGTGTACGGACAAGCATTATCCTGCTAAAAAATGCTAGCTCTGCCATGAGAGGAACATATGTGGCGGCAAGATGTCCTACACATGTCGCTGAGCTGCTAGTGTCCTTCGTATCACTACAACTGTTGTATGCAATGGCTCCCCAGATCATCACACCAGCAGCTAGGGCAGTGCGTCACTCCACTGCAAAGGCAATATTGCAGCGCTTATCACAAGGCCTCCATACTAGAACCCAACCATTGTCCGTTTCCAGACAAAACCTGGATTCATCCCTAAAGGCGACGTTGTTCCAATCCGTAGAAGTCCAGGTCTCTTGTTCACAACACCACTGCATATGAAAGTGACAGTCAATGGCTAGACAATGGCTGCTAGGACACCAAATTGTTCTGGAGAAAGACACTGGTGTGTAATGAAGGTGCCACCTGTGTCTGTATGGTGGACAACAAAACTGTAGGAGCTGCTTGTGCTTGTCAGCAGATCAAACAATCCTCTCTGCTGGTGGTCTCCTGGGCCCTTGAGGGACTGTTTGCAGTGTCTGCATAACCTCATGTAACCACTGCTCCCAACAACTACCTGCTGCTAGGTTAGAGTGGCCTAAACCGTGTAGTCCAGTGATTCACCCACTCTAAGGGTGCATTCACAGCACCGTTTAGCTTTCCTTTTTTCTGATCCGTCAGAAGAAGAGAGAGAGAGAAAAAAACAAGGATCCTGTAAAAAAAATGGATCTTGGAGTTCACATCAGCGTTCAGCTTTTCCATTCTCCTGCTCCGTTATAAGAGCAGATGAACGGAGCCTATAGACCCCATAGACTATCCGCTCAGAGGAAGATTTTAGAAACTGAGACAAGAGTCCTGCATCATACAGGTATATCTAGCAGTTAACGATCTCTCATCAAGAGGTACAAGGTACAGTACCCAAAAGTCACCTCTGAGAGCCTTTTTATGGGGTAGCACTTTTACGCCCCCTTGTGGCGAGACCCAGTGTCTAATCAGACCATATCTGTAAACATTTTTATATCTGCATGTGAATTTTACATCATAACTGCATGTGAATTTTGCGGCAATCCTACATTACTGGGAGATCCACCAGTTGTGAGAATGGGTGTCCTATGTCCCCCAATTTAGTGGAGCAGTGTTCGCACCACCACAATTTTCAAAGTCTCTGAAACTGACAAATACAGCCAAGTGCAGTAATCTGCAATCACTATCAGTCCTGTAGAAACTGAACTGCACATGCAGCAGCGCACATGCACGACCACTGCTCTAGTCAAACGGTGGGCACATAAAACGCTGATTCTTGGGATTGGTGGGTCCCCCCTGGTTCACACTGCCGTTATGAGTTGCGGCAGAGTACACCCTGCCGGAGCTCTCGGAGTCCAGCATTGCCCGGTGTTACCAGAATGCCCGCCAGCCCAATTTACTGTGATGGGCTCTGGACAAAAACTGCTATCCGCTGAACAGTATAATGACCACTGTGAACAATATACAGGTATACTGTGATGCATTATTTCAGCTTTGGTGGCAAATGCAAATGGAGATTATCCAAAGTTTAAAAAAACACACCCCTTCATGGATCCTTTTCAGGGATGAATGATTGGTGGGTTGAAAAGTAGAGCGGCAAGGGTCTGTTGATCTTTTTTCCCCTACCAGACAGTTGTACCAATGGGTCGTTGTCTCTAACAGCCAAGTGGAATGATTAAACGGGTCGTTCAGCCATATAATATTGGAATGATATTCTAAATATTAGAATGAACAATACCCACCTTACCGATCCCCCGGCCATTCTGAGGTATCCTGGGGTCCCTCCCCTCCCGGGATCCCTCTCAACATAGACATTTGGCCACTACAGCCAGTCACCTGCTGTAGTTGGACAGTGTACACACAGGACATACGATCAGTACGCTCTGAAATGCTACTAGTAGATCAAATCATGAGAACAGATCTAAATAGGCTCCAAAGGGGCCTTCATGCCTATGCAGAGGTCAAAGCTTGGGCCCACCGGTCCTTAGATGGGTGAGTCTGGCCTCCCCATTGCCAGCACCATAGTGATTGTGGAAGGGGTTCCCATGAGGTAAGCGTTGCACAACCACCGTGATGTCCATGTATAGTGTTTTATATGCAGGTTGTTATTGTTTGCTTCACTGTATTAACATCTGTCATGGACACTGACCTGCAATAACTTCTACATCTGGGATGTGTTTGTTACTAGCTCTTAGCCAGCTAATGCTTCACTTAGTAGGAGGAAGACACAAACCAGAAGTCAAGGACACAGTTGCAGCTTTTATTCATTATCGAATTGAAATACTAATATGCAAATCCTGAACACCTCAGGAAATCAATTAGAATAGACATGGATCCCAAATAATGCCCTGGGGCCTCATTCATTACACTGTCCATACAGTCAGGTCGGCGTAATTAGCTGTATAAACGCGTATCTACTGTCTGTGAAAAATGTGTAGTCACACCCAACACCATCCTTCATGATGTGTAAATGGAGACCCCAGGAGACAAGGACATTGACACAAATGATCAGGGTGAGAGAAATACAGCACATGAAAGGCAAGAAGAACTGGTAACATGATGTCTGAAACACATTCATAAAATATTTAAGAACACAGTGGAGCCGGCCAAGTTCCAGATTTAAACATTTCCAAGTCTATGAGGGTCTTCGGGCCTTGCATTGCGTCTCACGTTGTGTGGGAGAAAGGAAATGACAATGGTTTACACAAAAAGGTATTCCACACTATTGTCATCCCCATCGCCCTCAGAACCATTACATGCTTGATAATCTATACTGCAAGATTTCGACCAGCTCTACTGTTTGCCTTAGGGCTCATGCACAGGAAGGTGTGCCTCCCTTCCCATGCATTGGGGACCGCAAATTGCTCAAATATATATATGATCTCATTGTATCGTTACCCTGTATCTCATCTAAAGGTTCCACAATGATTGAACTTCTCTACCATTTCTGGTTCTCAGTTCTGGTTCTTATACTGATGCAACAACCTTCAGCTCTGCTAGAATTACATCCTTTGGTAGCACAGCGTTGGGTTTGGAATGTTTGGACCATATGGAGACCCTGATTACTTGGAGTATGTAGCTAGCCATATAATGACCAAGGGAATGAATGGATCAAGAATCGGACTATGTAGGGCAACGGGGACTTATTCCAACTAATTTAAAATTGTCACTTGTGTCAGAAAGATGATCTTGAGCGTGATCGTCTTGTAAGGTGTTCACGTTTTGGTGGTCTGAAGACCGTTGATATGTCCGCCTGCTGATGGCCCTCTTGATGTAGTACTGACGCAATGACAGATGGGGCGCATATCAAAGGCAAACTATTTTAAACTGCCCGTCATAATAATGACTCCATGATACATTTTACTCAGCATGGCTTTCTCAAGGCAAAGGGAAGCTTCATGACATTGCTTTGGTATGTGATGAATAAATAGCAGCCACAATAAGAAACTTCGTTAAACTCCCTTTTTGTCTCATAACCTAATTTTTCAGATAATAATAAGAAAATAATTCAGAGATTATGGAGTTTGGGATACTATTGTGGAAAAAAAGAGATTTGTCTGAATTGTGGTTCAATGGTAAAGTGCATTACTGATAGAGCGTTCCAGTGAAACTGTGATAAGGCTTGTATTGTATATGTGAACCATTAGCTTATCTTTACGAGGTACATCTGTTAGATAAGGCTGCTTTTTAAGTAGATTTAAGGTCCCTGCATACTGTAGTGCTTCATGAGGCTCTATAATCATGTAAAAGACCTTTATTACAATCAATTGTCATACATACATACTTTAATACTGTGACGCAGCACAGGCCACGAGTCAGCACTCAATAAATTACTTACAGTCGTCTTTGCGAGCATGGCATTGTTATGTAACGCACAGGCTAACCTACGCTATACATCGCAATGAATGCTACACTAGCATAACTATTCAATCATGTAAAAGACCATCATACTTACTCAGGTTGTCAGAGTGGAAGGTAGTGCGCTATGAACTCCCATTTCCACTTTCATATACAGGTGAAACTCGAAAAATTAGAATATCGTGCAAAAGTCCATTTATTTCAGTAATGCAGCTTAAAAATAGAATATTGCGAAAAGGTTCAATATTCTAGGCTCAAAGTGTCACACTCTAGTCAGCTAATTAATCCGTACCCCCTGAGCAAAGGGTTCCTCAAAATAGTGACCTTGGGGTTTCATAAGCTGTAAGCCATAATCATCCAAATATAACAAATAAAGACTTGAAATATCTCGCTTTGCATGTAATGAGTTTCTCATATATTAGTTTCACCTTTTAAGTTGCATTACTGAAATAAATGAACTTTGCACAATATTCAAATTTTTTGAGTTTCACCTGTACATTGGCTAATGCTGAATGTGTCATAATGACAATCTGCTGTAATTTGCATCAATTTTCAAAGATAGTTATAATGTCACAATCTGTAATGGTGTGATGTTTGTAGAAATGTATACATTGTTACCCAGCAGGTGTATAGTAACGCTACTACTATATAGAGATGTTATGACTATATCTAGTGTCCAGTGTCAGAACTTCTGTACTATCAGATGCCAGATGAAGGAACTGTAAGGATACTTTCACACTTGCGTTGTTAATTTCAATATTGAGATCCGGCAGAGCATCTGAATAACGGATCCGTTTTGATTTTACACATCAGGATGCATCCTTTCGGTTAGGGTGGGTGACGGGTCTGTTTTTTTTTAGGCTCCGTCACCATTGACTTAAGGCTTATGCACACGACCGTATGTATTTTGTGGTCCGCAAAAAACGGATCCGCAAAAAATATGGATGACGTCCGTGCGGATTTCGGATTTTGCGGAACGGAACTGCTGGCCCCTAATAGAACAGTCCTGTCCTTGTCCGTAATGCGGACAATAATAGGACATGTTCTATTTTTTTGCAGAACGGACATACAGACATACGGAAACGGAATGCACACGGAGCAACTTCTGTCTTTTTTGCGGACCCATTGAAATAAATGGTTCCGTCCACAAAACACGGAACGGACACTGAAAGAAAATACGTTCGTGTGCATGAGCCCTTACATTGTTTTCAGTGCCAGATCAGTTTTTTTTGTTTTGTTTTGATTGGCCCACGGTATGAAACTCTTTTTACTGCTTGAAGCAGATGCAGTTGAAACAGTGACGGTACACCATGTGACCATAGCGGGAGCGAGCGTTCAACCCTAGAGCCACCCAAACTAGTTTAAAAATCGTCTTCAGAGTCCTTGGTGACGAACACGAAATTCAATTGGCGGTGGATGACAAGTTTAGAGACTGCAACGGATGATGAAAAAAAGATTGTTGGGCAGGATTTACGCAGGAAAAAGAAAGGAACAGGTGAATGAAGTATATTAGTAAGTTAGAACCACGCACTTAGGCCTCATGCACACGACCGCTGTTTTGGTCCACATCTGAGGCACAGTTTTTTGCGGCTCGGGTGCGAACCCATTCACTTCAATGGGGCCTCAAAAGATGCGGACAGCACTCCGTGTGCTGTCCGCGTCCGTTGCTCCGTTCCGTAGCCCCGCAAAATTTCTACAATGGGCCGCCCGTTCCGTTCCGCAAATTGCGGAAGGCGCATGGGCGGCTTCCGCATTTTGTGGATCCGCGGTTTGTGGACTGCAAAAAGCGGCACGGTCGTGTGCATGTAGCCTTAAACAGTCTATCGGAGTAAAAAGAGTGTACTTACTCTTTAAGGCTTAATTCACACATCATGGATTTTCGGACAGATGCAACCTGCAACGAATCTGTGCAAAAATCTGCATATACAGGTGAAACTCGAAAAATTTTAATATCGTGCAAAGTTCATTTATTTCAGTAATGCAACTTAAAAGGTGAAACTAACATAGGAGACTTATTCAAGCCTTTATTAGTTATAATTTGGATGATTATGGCTTACAGCTTATGAAACCCCAAAGTCACAATTTTGAGGTCCCCTTTGCTCAGGGGGTATGGGTTATGTGTAGTGTGACACTTTGAGCCTAGAATATTGAACCTTTTCACCAAATTCTAATTTTAAGCTGCATTAGGCTCCATTCACACGTCCGCAATGTGTTTTGCGGATACACGGAGACACGGATCCGCAAAACACGGAAAGCGGCAATGTGTGTTCCGCATTTTGCGGACCGCACATTGCCGACATAATAGAATATGCCTGTTCTTGTCCGCAATTGCGGACAAGAATAGGACATGTTCTATTTTTTTGCGGAAACGGAAGCACGGATGCGGAAGTGCGGATCCGCAAATGTGGATGCGGACAGCACATTCCGTCCCCATAGAGAATGAATGGGTCCGCACCCTTTCCGCAAAATTGCGGAAAGGATGCGGACACATTTTGCGGACGTGTGAATGGAGCCTTAATGCAATTCCTTTTAATTTGCATTACTGAAATAAATGGACTTTTGCACGATATTCACATTTTTCTAGTTTCACCTGTATGTCCGCAGTGAAATGTTGCATGCATTTTGATGCGGAGGAGCATATTTTGATGTGGATTTCATTGCGGATTCGTAACGAAGTCCCCAAGGAAACCGTTCTGTCTTGTGGATTTAAATGTGGATTTCAGAACGCTGTCACTTCAGTGGAAAGAATCCACAGCAAATCTTTACACAGACTGCACGATAATGAACATGCTGCAGATAACAAAATGGAATCCGCTCTTTAAAAAAAATGTGCAGCGCGAACGCAGTGTGTCCATGGACTTTCACTGTGATGTGATTTTGTGCGGATTTGCAATGTGAATTCGGCACGCGGAAAATTCTGTACAAAATCCACAACTTATGAACTTAACTTTGCTGTGTGAACCTGCATTTGGCCTATAATTACATGTTCTGTCAATATGGTCAAATTCATACAGTGGGATAGCTTCATCATGTATGACTACATTACTGTGACATCAGCACTGTCTACTTTTATATACATGGATTGTAATTAATACATCTGCTCAAATGCAGATGTATTAGGATAGGCCATCGTTATCAGATTGGCAGGGGCCTGAGCCCCTGCACCCCCACCAATCAACTGTTACAGGGAGCCGCCACACTCACCGGAGCGCACAATGGCAGCTTTCCAAGCACAGCGCCTTACACTGTATAGTGGCTGTGCTTGGTATTGCAGCTCAGACCCATTCACTTCAATGGAACTGAGCTGCAACTAGGCCACATGACTGATGTACGGTAACTACACATTGTCTAGGAAGAGCTGATCAGCGGGGGCCCTGGCTGTTGGGCCCCAGCCGATCTGATACTGATGACCTATCGTTAGGATAAGTCATCAATATAAGTTGCCGGATACCCCTTTAATTGTGTCCGGTATAAATGTCATCAGAAGATCGGCTGCTCCTCTGTGCAAGTCCTCATGCACACGATCATGTCCGTAATGCGGTCCACAAAACACGGATCCACTAAATATGGATACATTCAGAGAGCAATCTGCATTTTCTCACCCCCATTCTTAGAAATTACTATTCTTTTCTGTAAAACAGAGAAGGATAGAAAATCTTCTATAATTTGCGGAGCGGACACAGGGATGAGTACAGCACATAGACATCTGTGTGCTGTTTTTTTTTTTTGCAGACCCATAGAAATGAACAGGTCCGTGTGCAATCTGCAAAAAAATGCAGATCGGACATGGATACAAAATATGGTCATGTGCATGAGGCCTAAAGGTGGTCTATATAAATACATATACACTCACCTAAAGAATTATTAGGAACACCATACTAATACCGTGTTGGACCCGCTTTTGCCTTCAGAACTGCCTTAATTCTACGTGGCATTGATTCAACAAGGTGCTGATAGCATTCTTTAGAAATGTTGGCCCATATTGGTAGGATAGCATCTTGCAGTTGATGGAGATTTGAGGGATGCACATCCAGGGCACGAAGCTCCCGTTCCACCACATCCCAAAGATGCTCTATTGAGTTGAGATCTGGTGACTGTGGGGGCCATTTTAGTACAGTGAACTCATTGTCATGTTCAAGAAACCAATTTGAAATGATTCGAGCTTTGCAACATGGTGCATTATCCTGCTGGAAGTAGCCATCAGAGGATGGATACATGTTCTCATTCTGTTTACGCCAAATTCGGACTCTACCATTTGAATGTCTCAACAGAAATCGAGACTCATCAGACCAGGCAACATTTTTCCAGTCTTCAACAGTCCAATTTTGGTGAGCTCGTGCAAATTGTAGCCTCTTTTTCCTATTTGTAGCGGAGATGAGTGGTACCCGGTGGGGTCTTCTGCAGTTGTAGCCCATCTGCCTCAAGGTTGTGCGTGTTGTGGCTTCACAAATGCTTTGCTGCATACCTTGGTTGTAACGAGTGGTTATTTCAGTCAACGTTGCTCTTCTATCAGCTTGAATCAGTCGGCCCATTCTCCTCTGACCTCTAGCATCCACAAGGCATTTTTGCCCACAGGACTGCCGCATACTGGATGTTTTTCCCTTTTCACACCATTCTTTGTAAACCCTAGAAATGGTTGTGCGTGAAAATCCCAGTAACTGAGCAGATTGTGAAATACTCAGACCGGCCCGTCTGGCACCAACAACCATGCCACGCTCAAAATTGCTTAAATCACCTTTCTTCCCCATTCTGACATTCAGTTTGGAGTTTAGGAGATTGTCTTGACCAGGAGCACCCCCCTAAATGCATTGAAGCAACTGCCATGTGATTGGTTGACTAGATAATTGCATTAATGAGAAATAGAACAGGTGTTCCTAATAATTCTTTAGGTGAGTGTATATATATACACTCATTGATGATATGGCTACATGTCTATCTGAGAATGAGCAGAGCCTCTTTGGTGGCAAAAAACTCAATATTGCACCTACTTGAGTATTCGTCATAGTAGCTGACCATTGCTGCCACTGCCAGGAGCCCCTGACAGCAGCTTATCCTCCCTTCTTGAGAACATATCAGACATTCACCATTAGTGGAAGATGTGAGACCACCCCATGCACGTTAGTTGATCGACCAGTCCCAGCGACATCATCAGGTTCCCCTGACCTTCATTGAAAATCTGTGATCATCTTTACAATCAGGGGTATGATAGGAATCATTCATATAAGTGCCATATGGAACTACTCTACTCTAGGAGCATCCATTCTAGGGGAGAATAATTTCTGTATCATACTGTACTTCGACATGACGAGACACGGAGTGCCGCCATACTGTGGAGCAGCAGGAAATCCTGAACTTGGACAGGTGGCCTAAGGATAAAGATATTGTATAATAACGTAGAATTTGCTAAAATTCTATAAATGAGTTATATTCATGAACCTCATAGCGACATTATATACGGTATGTTAACTCTTTTATAGCTGCGTAACCTAAACGCTATTTTATAGTAAATGTAAATATCATTACAGTCAAGATTAAAAACAATGTTATGCAGCAGAAGAGATTTGAGGCTAAATCCGCAATCATCCCCAGTAAATGAAATCTTAATCCGCTGCAATGGTTTGCATGCCGCAGCCATCTGGCATGAACTTGTAAATGAATGGGTTCAATGGCAGCAGATAACCTCTCATAGATATGCTAAGGGGCAAGAGAAAGGCTGACAGGCTTAGCTGCACACAAATGATTTTGCAGAACATTGTGATCTAATTAAGACCCACTTATAGAATGTGATCTACAGTGATTACATGCTGATTTGCAAACACATCACATCACAGGGAGGCACATGGACCTGGGTTGGTCACATGACCAGTGACCACTGTAATTGGATCCCTGGGCCAAGTCAAGCCACTCCCCCCTCCGACTTGATGAATAGAAGGTTAGTCCCAGAATTCACAGCGCATTCAGAAAAGGTTAAAGCAGCTCCAGCCGATGATCATGTCAGTAGATAAACATTTGCAGAGGATTTTAGGCTAAATGTCAGCAATAGTCGTTGCCAAGTCACAACTGAGGAAACGTGGACAGCTCCTTTAAGCATTTGGATTTTGTGTGAACACCATAGAGGAGATGAGAGGCCAGGCTTGGAAGGACTGGAAAGTTGGCAAACGCAAGAGATCCTTGTCTTCCGTCAGTCACGTAATAATTCAAGGCTATGTCTTTGCTTCCAGACGGCTGAACACGTTGAACAAGTGTGCATCCATGAAACTCGATGTCAGCCTCCAAAGGAAGAAGGTAAGTGCGTTCCAAGACACGTTCCGCTGACTGTTTGTAGGTAGAAAGCTGCGTGGATGGAGCAGTTCTCTTGGCTGCTCCAAAACCATTGTGTGTACTGGATAATTTAGGATTTATGGCAGAACTGTCCAACCTGGAGCTTTTCAGTTGTCGTCCCATACCCTCAGCATGCAGTGATAGCCTGAATCTATGGTGGGTGGTTTAATTTTGTACTATCCTCTATGTACGCCACACTATGGGGGAAATTTATCAAGATTGACGTACCCATACGCCCAGGGTTGGACTGGCACACCAGAGTACCAGGAGATCCTCTGGTGGGCTCAAGCTTCCACAATAATGGACCCCTAATAAAACAGAGTGGGCCCTCAGAATTATTTTCTCTGGTGGACCCAAGGAACTTCAGTCCAACACTGCATGCTCCAGCCTTCATCTCCCTGCATGCACCATAATGTGCAACTTTTTTACACCACAATAGTCCCTCAATGAGTCAGGAATCTGTGTACATATGTATTAGGCTACTTTCACACTCGCGTTTGGTGCGGATCAGTCATGGATCTGCACAAACGCATCCGTTCAGATAATACAACCGTCTGCATCCGTTTCAGAACGGATCCGTTTGTATTATCTTTAACATAGCCAAAACAGATCCGTCTTGAACACCATTGAAAGTCAATGGGGGACGGATCCGTTTTCTATTGTGCCAGATTGTGTCCCCATTGACTTGCATTGTGTGTCAGGACGGATCCGTTTTGCCCAGTTTCGTCAGACGGACACCAAAACGTTGCAAGCAGCGTTTTGGTGTCCGCCTCCAAAGCGGAATGGAGACTGATCGGAGCCAAACTGATGCATTTTGAGCGGATCATTATCCATTCAGAATGCATTAGGGCAAAACTGATCTGTTTTGGACCGCTTGTGAGAGCCCTGAACGGATCTCACAACCGGAAACCAAAACGCCAGTGTGAAAGTAGCCATAATGATATACAGCTGGCAGGTATAGCAATACAAAACCTTAAAGGGGTTGGCTCATCTCAGATATTGATGTCGTACCACTAAGATGTACCATCAGTGTCAGGTTTGATCTGCTCCTATCTCTAGAACAGGGTCCCCAAAGTGAATAGGGAGCAGTCACGCATGCGTGGCCACCCTCATTTCACCGCTTTGGGAGTTCCGAAAATAGCCAAGTACCGACTCGGCTATTTCCAACAGTCCCATAGCGGTGAATGGAGCGCTCACTTACTATTTTCGGAAATCCTATAGTGATAAGTGGAGAGCAGTCTGCGCGCTTGCCGTGTACTCTCCTTGACTTTTGGGTCCCCGTCCTGGAGATAGGAGCGGACCTATCTGACATTCATGACATATCCTAGTGATATTCCATGAATGTCTGAGATAAGGCAACCCCTTTAATTGATTTCATAGACAATATATGTACTGACTCTGCACTACAGAATTTTGTCCAGGTTATGCAATAAAGGGGTTATCCAATAGTACAAACACCCCCCACAATGCCCGGGCCCCTCCTATAGACGATACTTGCCTGGTTCTCGGCACCCGCGTCCCTCTGGATCCCTGCACACCCATCGCTGCCAATAGCAGGCCACTACAATGGGGACCATCCTCCCTAGCATCTCGGGTGATGCGGGGTAAGTATGATCTATAGCAGGGGCCTGGGCATTGTGGGGGTATTTTTACTACTGGATACCCCCTTTAAAAAAAGAGCTTTTACCTCTCCAGACATGTCTGTTTTAGTAACTGCTTGTATTCTCCCTGGAGAATCTCTTCCTATGTAATGCCATTCCTATATTATTCCTGCTAGAAGTTATGAAATATGAATGAATTACTAGAATTTTACAATGAAGGTCCAGAAGGGTGTTAACAGTTGGGGGGTGTCTCTGCACAATCTGACACTGGCAGAACTAATTGGATAGTGATAGACTGTGAAGGGATACATCATCAACTGGTAACACCCATCTGGACCATCAATGCAATCTGCTAGTAATTCTTTCTTAACTTTTGGCAGGAATAATAAAGCAATGGCATAACATAGAGTCATAAGAATAGTGCTCCAGAATGGTTATTACAAGGGGGTTGCAAATAGTTGCTAAAACAGACATGCCAGGAGAGGGGACAGCTCCTCCTTAAATCAGTACATGGATGTAAGAAAAAAATTCTTCTTACAAATTAGTCAAATTAGGCCTCATGCACACGACCGTGCCGTTTTTTGCGGTCCGCGGATCCGCAAAAAACTGAAGCCGCCCGTGTGCCTATTGTAGATATGCCTATTCTTGTCCACAAAACAGACAAAAATAGGACATGCTATATTTTTTTTCGGAACGGAGCAACAGATGCGGACAGCACACGGAGTGCTGTCCGCATCTTTTGCGGCCCTATTGAATGGGCCCACATCCAAGAATGGGTCCACATCCAAGCCGCAAAAACTGCGGCTCGGATGCGGACCATAACTACGGTCGTGTGCATGAGGCCTTAGGGCCCGTTCTTACGACCGTATGGCTTTGCAAAACACGGACACCGGCCATGTGCGTTCCGCAATTTGCGGACCGCACATGGCCGCAACCATAATAGAAAATGCCTATTCTTGTCCGCGATTGCGGATAAGAATAGGACATGTTCTATCTTTTCTGAGGAGCCGCGGTACGGAATAACGGATGCGGACGGCACACGGTGTGCTGTCTGCATCTTTAGAGGGCCCATAGAAATGAATGGATCTGTACATACGGTCATGTAAATGGGCCCTTAGTCAAATAACTTTTTTTTCTTTGGACACTAGTGTCTTTGGAGTCGAATTTGTTATTCTGCCTCTTGACCACGTCTTGTTAAATGGGCTTCTCAATAGAAAAAGAGTTCCTAATTAACATTAATGAAATTTAGTGTAGAGGAAATAATTAGCATCACCAGAGCCAGAGCCGCTGGTGTGGATTACCTGAGTCCTTTCCTGTCTGTCAGACAGACTGCCGAGATTTGAAGTGTCAGTAAATCGATTAGTTAACCATTAAAATTGCATAACTTGTAAAGTGGGGCATGTAGATGGACAGAATGTGTTGAATCTATAACATCAAATAAGTAAAATGTCATAGAAATGAAATCCCATTCAATGTAAAATTTTCATAAATTTCCAGATTATTACATTTGGGTTAATTACAAAATCATGAATGTTATTAAAATTTAATTATCTACCATAGCATTACTACTGTACCTGAGACCTTGGGATCCCTGAGGCCCTATAACTATAGGCATAATGATGCTGTTATTAAAAGATTTTTCAGGAAAATACTGTGAATGCCTATCATTAGGGCCCATCTACACGGGCCAGTACACATGGCAATGATCTAAAAGTAAACCATCGGTTCCCAATCGTTGCTTGCTGGTTTAAGCTGCATCCATAAACAATTAGATGACCCAACAAATGAGAATTTTGCTTAATGTTGAGTGATCGGCAGCACACTCACACACAGGGACATAACTAGGGCCCCATAACAAATGTTTGAACAGACCCCCCTTCCCTTGATCAGCTTCCCAGCAACCCCCCACCGTTAGCTAGTCAAGACCACCCACGCTCGCTAGACGACCACCCACCCACAGTATTTATGCCCCCTTACTGCCCTCAGTATAACTCCCCCATAGTGCTCAAACACAGTAGAATGCCCATAGTGCCCCAACACAGTAGTTATGCCCCTTTAATGCCTCCAAACAGTAGTTAAGCCCCCTTAGTACCCCACAGAGTAGTTTTGTCCCCTTAGTCACCCCACACAGTAATGGTCCCCCTTTTACATAAGTGAAGCCCTTGTGGTGTAAAAAAAACTGTAATACTCACCTAGTCCTGTTCCTCCAATGAAGAACGAAGAATATCCACCTCTCCCCAGCAGGCGTGATGCAGTGACGTCATGGCATCTGATGAGTGGGAAAGTGGGCAGGCCAGAGAATGATGCTTGGCCTGTGCACTATTCACTCAGCCCAACAGGCGCGATGATGTCACCTCATCACCCCTGTTGGGAGAGCACAGGCCTGTGGAATGAGGCCTAGGCCGTAGTAGATGTAATAATAAGGGTGTAACATTGTCTTTCCTGTTTTTAGAGTGAAGATTCAGATGAAGAAGATCTTTGCGCAATCAGTGACAAATGGACATTCCAAAGATTCAGCCGTCGATGGTCTCGGGTGGATGACATTGATACACTGCTCGGAAGATCAGAAAGACTTGGGTCATCCGGGGACATGAAAAACACGACAAGTAGTGAAAGTGTGCTGACAGATCTCAGTGAGCCTGAAATATGTTCTATTCACAGTGGAAGTAGCGGTGGGAGTGACTGCAGATGTGCTTCCAGTGATACGTTTGAGTGTAATGACACAATGTGCGTGCCAGATTCCAACTCATATTGGCCAAGAGATATCTCAGATGGTAAATTAAATGTAAAGACTGATAAATCTTCACATACAAAAGCAAAAACACTTCTAAAATGTATGGGTACTCTTCGCGGCAAAGGCGCCCATGGGAAACTGAAAGGACCACCTAAAGCGGTAGGTTTAATAATTAGTGAGCCTATTCTGCAACTAGAGCCCAAATCTGTAAAATCAATGAACTGTGTTCAGTTAGGTAATGGACAAGTAAATGACTCCATTATGGACTTTAAGGTAACTGGAAACTTGGACTCAAACTCAGAAACAAGAACAATTGATGAAAGCACTTCAAGTTTAAAAAATGCTGAGGTTTCTGAATCAAACAAACGTGCTGGCATGTACCTGGAGGACGTTGACCTCTTCACAATGACTGGGATACGGGCTAAACCCAGTCAGAATCATAAAAATGAATTTCATTCCCAAGAGGATCTGGTTGTATATATTCCAAAGGACCACAAGCCTGGAACATTTCCAAAAGCAATATCTATTGAAAGCCTCTCACCTTCTGAGAATCTCGGTGGTGTAAACTGGCGAGGTGCGAGCATATCACTCAGTGGGCAAAAGGGACTTTGTGTCAAAGAACCAAGACCTTTATCTTCAAGGTGTCCAAGAGGCAGCAGGCTTAGTGTATATGATAATGTTCCAGGATCCCATTTGTATGCCAGCACTGGAGATCTCATGGACCTGGAAAAAGATGATCTTTTCCCCCATTTAGATGATGTACTACAACATATCAATGGACTTCAGCAGTCCGTTGACCATTGGTCAAAAGATATTATGCCAGAATTGCAAGACGACAATGTATCGCTGTTCCAGATTCCCACCCCAGTATTCCGTACACCAAATCCAGTTGGCGGAGACTTTGAAGGAAATTCTATATCCGATGGAAGGACAACCCCGAGTGATTTGGAAAGAGATGCGACGTCGCTTAATGAGTCCGATGCAACAGGAACAAGAGAAAGAAGAGACTCAGGAGTTGGAGCATCTCTTACGAGAACAAACAGGTACAATCTTCTCCTTTGCTCTAAACCCACCTAGTTTTGAAGAAGACCCGTCACCACTCCTAACAAGTTTTTTTTCTAAATAATTGTATTCTACATAAAATCACAATTCTGCAGCATTTATTCTCACAACTCTATGTTGTGCCATTCCTACTAGTAATTTATTAATAAAGCTGCAGTCGGATGTGTGTGGGGTGTGTGTCCCCGCACAGTCTGACATTGGCAGCACCAACTGGACAGTCTCAGACTATGCAGGAACACCCCCCAACTGGTAACACCCATTTGTACACTTATTTATAACATTACTGCAGGATTTTATTTATTTATTTATTTTATTTTCATTACCATAACATAAATCAAAACAAACAATAAGACAATTTCCATATTTTATCAAATCACCCACCCTACAAAACAAAAAATACAAACCCTCACTCTCAGCCAAAACAATCCTCCCATACAATGCTTAACTTATCCCTACACCATGGATTCCAAATAACAAATGTAGAAAGTTTCTTCTTCTTTCTATAATCATTTTTTCCAAATGTACCATATTTTTGGGACTATAAGATGCACCCCAGTTTTAGAGGGAAAAAATTATACTCATTAAATCTTCATTAAAGGGCATCTGTCAGAAGATTTGTAACTATGAAACTGGCTGACCTGTTACATGTGCGCTTGGCAGCTGAAGACATCTTTGTTGGTCCAATGCTCCTATGAGCCCACGTTACTGAAAAAAATGAGGTTTTAATATATATGTGGGGGCGTGGTGATTTGACAGGGCCAGATGTGATGATGTTTTCACTGTCTGGCCCTGTCAGTCAAAGTGCAGAAGGTGAAGCAGTTGCAGAGAGAGCAGGAGGAACGGCAACGCCCCCGTTGCTCCTAGAAGCTCATTTGCATGTATTAAAATATCATTTTCTCAGCAATGTGGGCACATATGAAAATGGGACCAACACGGATGCCTTCAGCTGCCAAGCACACATGTAACAGGTCAGCCAGTGTCATAGGTAGAAATTTGCTGACAGATGCCCTTTAAATGAGATTATATTCATCAGACCATTCAATACTTCAGGAACTTCCACTAACTTACAATGATTCTGATCCTCAGCTTTGCAGGCATTCAGAAATTTCAAGTAATAAAACAAACCTCCAGGACCTAAATTATATTTTCCATTCAGACTTTCCCAGTCCAATACTCCTATTTCCCCAAACATTTAGTCCAAATAAATAACTCCCTTCCTCTCCCAGAACTCAGCATCTTCTGTTCTATTCAATTCTTGTAAATGGATATTACTCCACGTAAACCTAAATACCCCTTCAACCAAATATATCATCTTAATTAGTTGCCAAACATTATACATCAGCTCCAGAGTTTTCCTGCTCAGACGATACCATAGTTTTGTAAAATTGTAGAAGGAATTATCGAAGAATGGCACAACGTAAAGTCATAAGAATATTGTTATTACATGGGGAATGCAAGTATTTACTTTAAACAGACATGTCAGGAGAGGTGAAAGCTCCTCTTTATATGTATTCTCATTCTCTTCGATCTTCAAAAAATATAATCCCTTCACGCAAATGTCCCATGACATAGATGACTCAACTACTATTATGTCCAGTTATCATTATTGGCCTTTATACATATACTAAAAAATGTACCTGCGCTGCCTGGGTCTAAAGGGGTGCTGTATGATGTGTATACTGTATATATCCTCTATACACAGTCTTCTGATAATGGCTCATAACATAACAACCATGAGTGAGTGCTGTATTATGTATATACTGTATATATCCTCTGTATACAATCCTCAGAGAGTGGCTAACATAGAACAACAGTGAGCGAGTGCTCTATGATGTATATACTGTATATATCCTCTGTATACAATCCTCAGATAATGGCTCTTAATATAACAACAGTGAGCGAGTGTTGTATTATGTATATAGTGTATATATCCTCTGTATATAATCCACGGATAGTGGCTGATAACAGTGAGCGAGTGCTGTATTATGTGCATACTGTATGTCCACTGTACACAATCTTCTGATGATGGCTGATAACATAACATTTAGGAGTGAGCGAATCGAGCTTCCGATCCAAGATCCGAAGTCGATTTGTTTCCCAACTTTGTTTTAATGTTTTAATCCATTCTTCCTTGCAAAAGTCTTCCAGTTCTGTGAAATTCCTGGGCCGTCTTACTTCTACTGCTCTTTGAGGTCTATCCATAGATTTTCAATGATGTTCAGATCAGGGGATTGTGAGGGCCATGGTTTAAACCTGCAGGTTGCTCCTTTTGAGGTAGTCTATTGTGGATTTTGAGGTTTGTTTAGGATCATCCATTTGTAGAAGCCATCCTCTTTTCAACTCCAGCTTTTTTACAGTTGGTGTTATGTTTGCTTCCAGAATTAGCTGGTATTTCATTCAATCCATTCTTCACTCTAACCGTAAAATGTTTCCTGTGCCATTGGCTGCAACACAACCCCAAAGAGTTCTATTTTAACCTCATCGGTCCACAGGACTTGTTTCCAAAATGCATCAGGCTTGTTTAGATGTTATTTTTTAAACTTCTAATGTGGAATGATGTGGTGAGGATGCAGGGTAGGTTTTCTTCTTATGACTCTTCCATGAAGGCCATATTTATGCATATTTGTGCATAGTTCTGTGTCGCTGAACAGTAGAACAATGTACCACAATCTTCCTGAAGGTCTTTTGCAGTAAAGCGGGGGTTCTGATTTTCTTTTCTAGCAATCCTATGAGCAGCTGTCTGAAATGTTTCTTGGTCTTCCAGACCTTTTATTGACCTCCGTTGTTCCTGTTAACTGCTATTTCTTAATTACATTTCGAACTGAGGAAATGGCAAACTGAAAACTCTTTGCTATCTTCTTAAAACCTTTTCCTGCTTTGTTGGCCTCAACCATTTTCATTTTCAGGGTGTTAGGCAGCTGCTTAAAAGAACTCATGGCATTTTACATATGTGCCAAATTTAAGGTCAAATGGTTCAGGCTTTTGGATTCGAGGACAAACAGACATTCACTTTTATAGTAAAGATTCATAGATATGTTTATATAAGAAAATGAGATATGTCATGGATTTTATTCTTTATTTGCCTCATTGTGTTGACAGCTGTTTCTAACATAAATAATTTTCCTGTAGACACTTGAGGTGGCACAGTTTTCAGGCATCTCACCAGCTGAGCAGGTCTCTGGCATCACTTCAAATCAGCAACCAGTCTGCGAGCCAGCTCAATCTGCTGCAAAAGTTCTCCCTGTTACGGCTGACCGCCATCATGGAAAAATATTCCATGTCAAACAAACATGGGTGGACATGGTGAGTAGCTAAGCTTAATACTGTGTACTTGCATTCATTACTAGGTAGGCAGCTTTTTACATAATTCTTTGTTCCATCTCAATTTAAGGTCTGTACCAAAATTTATGAAGAGAATGAAGGGCCCTGATTACAAGGATAAGAATGTTTTTGGTGTACCCCTGATGGTTCATGTGCAGAGAACTGGGCAACCATTACCACAAAGCATTCAGCAGGCGTTACGGTTCCTGCGCAGCAACTGCCTTGATCAGGTAAGAACAATGCTAACGTGTAAATGTCCTACTAGCAGGTGCAACTGTCAAGTTAAGCTGTTGAGTGGCGTTTTAGATAGCTGTCAGCCAAACATACACCCGGGGCTGACCTGATGACTGTGATCCTCTCGACCCCCATACACCTCCACACTTGACATGGCCGACCATGCATGTGTCCTGAATGAGGAGAGAGGAGCAATCGGCTGCAAGACACATCTGCCATCATTGAGAAAGTTGGATCACACCCATACGCATTAGTTGGATACCAAAATCAGCAAGTTTGGCCGCCATTAATTTAAAGGTAGACTGCTTTGCTCTCATTACAATGGTACCTTTATTTGTTATGTCCCTCGCCTAGATCTTCAAAAAAAGACTTTTTAAAGTTATGCTAATTTCGTTCGGCAAGTGCCCAGGAGCAGCGTTACTTCAGCAAGTGCCCAGGCCCCTCAGCGTTGTACCCAGAAAACCACACCTCTTTCACCCCTCTGGCCCGCCCTTGTTTCCTACTATTACCTCCTCCTCTCCATCCAAGATCTCGCGCCTGCACCTGCGCCGATCCACACTTGTCCCACACCTGCACACTGCTGTGCCATTATGGGCAGAGGAACCGGCAGCGCAGGTGCGAGATCTTGGATAGAGAGGAGGAGGTAATAGGAAACAAGGGCGGGTCAGAGGGGTGAAAGAGGTGTGGTTTTCTGGGCACAGCGCCGAGGGGCCTGGGCACTTGCTGCAGTAATGCCGCCCCTGGGCACTTGCCAAACCTCATTAGCATAAGTTTAAAAAGTCTTTTTTTAAAGATCTCGGCGAGGGACAGAACAAATAAAGGTTCCATTGTAATGAGGGCAAAGGAGTTTATAACCTGATCTGAGCTGTCTAAAAGGCTGAGATTAGGTGACAGACTCCCTTTAATGTGTATGGTCAGCTTTAGCATAGAAGAACTAAAACCAACATTTATAACCAGTGTACCGTATCAACACAAGAAAGATAAACGTAAGGGTGGCAAATGTCAAAACCATCAAACGGCAGAACATTTGCCAATCCTGGAACCATCTGTAATACAGGGCAGTTGGCTGTCTTGGGTCACTTTACAAAACAGCTATTAAATTACAAGTTATAAGCCATATATACAAAAAAAAGCATAACGCACCGAGATAGAAATGTCAGATTGCTGCAGAACTTGGCACGTAGTTATGACTCAGACAGATATGTAAATGATTACAGGTGTGGTCTGATTAGACACTGGGTCTTGACACAAGAAAGTATAAGGCCTCTTTCACACAGGCGTTGCGGGAAAATGTGCGGGTGCGTTGCGGGAACACGCACAATTTTTCCGCGCGAGTGCAAAACATTGTAATGCATTTTGCACTCGCGTGAGAAAAATCGTGCATGTTTGGTACCCAAACACGAACTTCTTCACAGAAGTTCGTGCTTGGGATCGGTGTTCTGTAGATTGTATTATTTTCCCTTATAACTTGGTTATAAGGGAAAATAATAGCATTCTGAATACAGAATGCTTAGTAAAATAGCGCTGGAGGGGTTAAAAAAAAATAAAAAATTATTTAACTCACCTTAGTCTACTTGATCGCGCTGCCGGCATCTCCTTCTGTCTCCTTCTTTGCTGATTGTAGGAACAGGACCTGTGGTGACGTCACTCCGGTCGTCACATGGTCCATCACATGATCCATCACCATGGTAAAAGATCATGTGATGGATCATGTGATGACCGGAGTGACGTCACCACAGGTCCTGTTCCTACAATCAGCAAAGAAGGAGACAGAAGGAGATGTCGGCAGCGCGATCAAGTAGACTAAGGTAAGTTAAATTATTTTTAATTTTTTTTTTAACCCCTCCAGCGATGTTTTACTATGCATTCTGTATTTAGAATGCTATTATTTTCCCTTATTACCATGTTATAAGGGAAAATAATAATGATCGGGTCTCCATCCCGATCGTCTCCTAGCAACCGTGCGTGAAAATCGCACCGCATCCGCACTTGCTTGCGGATGCTTGCGATTTTCACGCAACCCCATTCATTTCTATGGGGCCTGCGTTGCGTGAAAAATGCACAAAGAGGAGCATGCTGCGATTTTCACGCAACGCACAAGTGATGCGTGAAAATCACCGCTCATGTGAACAGCCCCATAGAAATGAATGGGTCGGTATTCAGTGCGGGTGCAATGCGTTCAACTCACGCATCGCATCCGCGCGGAATACTCGCTCGTGTGAAAGGGGCCTAAGGCCTCTTTCACACGAGCGTGGCAGATTGGCTCCGGATGTGTTCAGGATGCTTTCACCATTTTGCAAGCAAGTTCAGTCAGTTTTGTCTGCGATTGCAGTTGTTCAGTTTTTTCCGCGCGGGTGCAATGCGTTTTGATGCGTCTTTCCACGCGCGTGATAAAAAACTGAAGGTTTACAAACAACATCTCTTAGCAACCATCAGTGAAAAACGCCTTGCATCCACACTTGCTTCCGGAGGCAATGTGTTTTTCACTGAAGCCCCATTCACTTCTATGGGGCCAGGGCTGTGTGAAAAACACAGAATATAGATCATGCTGCATTTTTCACGCAACGCAGAACTGATGCGTGAAAAAAAACACTCATGTACACAGACACATTGAAATGGATGGGGTCAGGATTCCATGCAGGTGCTATGCGTTCACTTCACGCATTGCACCCGCGCGGAAAACTCACTTGTGTGAAAGAGACCTAAAAGTGCTTCCTCCGCTGCCCTATAAAAAGGCTAGTTTACCTCTTGGTGAGAGATTGCTGACTGCTAAACATGCCTCTACAACGCACTCAAATGCATTATGCCCAGATGACAGGCTTTGGACTGAGAAGCGGGAAGGTCATTTCGATCAAATAGCCCACCAACTAGGCCCTTCTGACCTAGCTGTTAGGAGGTGCTGGGAGCAAGGGTTACGTGAGGGCACCCACACATGGCGAACAGGCTCTGGATGGCCCAGATGGACCACCAGTAGAGAGGATCAGCTTCCATAGTTTTGTTGTCCACCATCCAGACACTCGTTGCACCTTCATTACACACTCCTCCCTCTGCCCAGACCATTTTCAGGTGCTAAGCAAAAATACATTTTGTGTCAAGGTTCCCATTCTGTGTCCTGGAGTTGACAGCCAGCCACCATTGGTTTCATTTGCAGTGGTGTCATAAACAACGAACCTGGACTGCTACGGACTGGAACTATCGTCTTTAGTGATGAATCCAGGTTGTTTTGTATCTGACGATGGTTGGGTTCTAGTATGGAGGCCTTGTGGTGAGCGCTACAATCCTGCCTTTGCTGTGGAGTGACACACTGCCCTAGCTGCTGGTGTGATGATCTGGGGAGCCATCGTATGCAACAGTCATAGTGATAGGAAGGACAATGGTAGCTCAATGATATGTGCAGGACATCCTGCCGCCACATGTGTTCCTCTCATGGCAGGGCTTCCAACTGGCATATTTCAACAGGATAATGATCACCCACACACAGCAAGGGTTTCTCAGGATTGTCTCTGCCAGATTGCAACACTTTCTTGGCCTGTCTGGTTGCCAGATTATCACCAATCAAGCATTTGTGGGACCACCTGGGATGCCAGGTTCTGCAACCTATGATTGTGCAGTATCTACAGACCCAACTGCAACATCTGTGGGAAATGCGTTGCAGGATACCAAATGGAACTGGTATACCCCCATGCCCAACCGTATCTCATGTTGCTTTCAGGCTAGAGGTGTCCAAACAGGAGCCTATTTTCAGTTGTACAGTGTTCTCCAATAAAAGTATCCTTTCCCTCTGATATTGTAATCACTTCCATATATCATCATTACATTCACCCATAGAAAGTTTTATTCCATTCCAACAACTCCTTGGTGCATTATGTTTTTTATTGTCAATGAGTGGTGCATAGTATTTATACTCTAACATCATTGCAAAGGAAATGTATTAGGAGAACATCTCCAAAGTAAGCAATGACGAAAACCAAAAGTATTCACAGTGGGTTTTCTATTGCTTAAGCAAACAAGGGAATGTCTTACTTTTCCAGCATGAGAAACCAGACGTCTGCTTACAAATGGACAACATATAATCACTACAACCGGCCGAAAAAATATTCTCCCACATGTTTACTGTATATTTCCGGGAAACAAATGCAGTACAACGACTAACGTGAGGGACAGGACGGTTCAATAAATAGTATGGTTTCCCTTCGACTACATCTTTGTCCTTATAAGAGAGATGGAGACTGCTGGCTTTTATGTTGTCAAAACATAATGCAGATTGTGCTGCTCTCAGGACAATTAGAACAAGGATTTCTTAGTTCACTGTCCTCCCACACAATATAATTTTAGATCTGAGGTCTTGGGAGAGAGCATATAATTCCTCAGAGACGTCTCAATGCGAGCAGAAAAAGCCACATTATAACTGCTGTCTCTCTGAGTGCCTTCAGACAGTGACACATTCATATGTATGGAATGGCCAACCCTTTTTATTTATGAAAAATCTAGAACATAATTTCTGGAACGAAAAATGTCTCATTGGTATTAAGAAAGGCATAGGATTTGGGTCTAAAAATAAGCTTGTGTGGTATTGTCACTGCCTGCCCTGTGAGAGATCTGAGAAGATCGGATAGACTTGCGAGTCTATCTGACAGGTCTTTCTGTGTTTCCTTTCTGTTTGTTGTTGTGGGCTGGATCCCACCTCTCCACAGGTTCTGCTCGTTAGCTGTTTAAGAGGCTCTATTTAAGTCCGCCTTTTACTGCTGACTTTGCGGTTGATATTTTGCTTCTGGAGTTCTATACTGGTTGTTTGTGGATCCTATACTTCCCGCTCGTCTCAATCTAAGTCCCCCTGTTTCTCCTTTGTGCGTGTGTTGCTTCTAGGTCTCTGGGAGACGCTGGTCCCTTAACGGTGGAAGGTACCGGCTATATCATTCCCCGCTCCCTAAGTTAAGGTTTGCTACAGTGTCAGCAGGGCTTAGGTTCCAGCGTATGAGTTTGTTCACCATCAGGACTTGCTCATACTGTCAGCAGTCAGGGAGAGGCTCAGGGATTGTTAGGAGGTTACCATTCCCTCCTCCCCAGCTTTGGGGCCTAGTCTGTTTACCTGTTGCTGTTGTTTACTTGGTGTTCCTCTTATCCCCACTTGCCGTGACAGGTATGAAGCCTGAATATTGTGTTCATGAGAAAGGATCTTAAAGGAAAACTTCAGTAGGTTTCCTCTAACATTGTATCCGTTTTTACTGTTTCAATGTATTTGCTGTTACAGTATGGTTTCTACATTGTAGCAATCTGTGGCTGAGAATGTTACTTTTACAGTCATGCTCCATATGTATGGGAATGTTTGGCTATTCCGTATGTCAAGGGTAAAATAGATTTCTAAGACAAGCATGACTTTGACTCAGATCAAGGGTAAGGGGAGCAATCCACCACCCAGTAACGTCTGGAAGGAAACAAAACAAAATCTAGCCTTCTGACACTTCTTTCTACCAATATGTGCGTGAGACTTGGGAGCCCACTGCACATTAGATGGTCAGCTGACATTACCCTAATGTATATGGCCACTTTAAAGGGGTATTCTGCCAATTCATCTCTATGGGACATGACAGAAATAGCTGAGCTCTGTACTCTGCTATCTCCTGCAGTATCATGGAGATGAGTGGCAATGCGCATTGCTTAACATGCCGCTCTGTTCATCTTGGGGGCACTGTGGGGTGTGACTCCCATTGATCACAGGCATCCTCAAACTGCGGCCCTCCAGCTGTTGTAAAACTACAACTCCCACAATGCCCTGCTGTAGGCTGATACCTGTAGGCTGTTGGGGCATGCTGGGAGTCGTAGTTTTGCAACAGTTGGAGGGCTGCAGTTTGAGGATGCCTGATCTAATAACTTCAAATTGCTGGAATACCCTTTTAAAGGGCATCTGTCAGCAGATTTGTCCCTATGACACTGGCTGACCTGTTACATGTGCGCTTGGCAGCTGAAGGCACCTGTGTTGGTCCCATGTTCATATGTGCCCGCTTTTCCAATAAAAAATTAATTTTAATATATGCAAATGAGCCTCTAGGATGCTGTTAGACCTACAGACTCTGCTTTCTCAGCAGCTACCGCACCCTCTCTACTTTGATTGACAGGACCATTGTGTAATGGCAATGCCCCCGTTGCTCCTAAAGTCTCATTTGCATATCTTAAAACCTTTTTCGCAGCAGTGCGAGCACATATAGTCATGGGACCAACACAGATGTCTTCAGCTGCCAAGCGCACATGTAACAGGTCAGCCAGTGTCATAGGTACAAATCTGCTGACAGATGCCCTTTAAGGTTCCATGCACAAACCCTATTTAGCTGTACATGGAGTTCCTATGGACCGCTAGACTTTCAATGGCCATATGGTGCCCCTGTTCTCCACCTCCTTAACAAAGCATGCAGTTAAATAAATCCAAATCCATGTGCCTCCCACTTTATGTAATACAGTATGAGCCTATGGCAGAATAAGATGAGAATTATTGAACACTGTGTATACTTTTGCTTGAGTTGTAAATTGTATTTTAATGGCAATCTGAGTAAGAACCCTTTAGGTTTCGTGATAAACTGTTTATAGTAGATGAGAAATATGTCAGAAAACGTATGTATTTTTTTATGTACGGAAGATAAATGATGCCAAGTGAATGGTCATGGAAAACATTTACTTTATCCCCAGGTCGGCTTGTTTAGAAAGTCTGGTGTTAAGTCTCGAATCCAGGCCCTGCGCCAGATGAATGAGAGCAGCCCCGAGAATGTAAACTACGATGGCCAGTGTGCGTACGATGTGGCAGACATGATGAAGCAGTTCTTCAGGGACCTTCCAGAGCCCCTGCTCACCAGTAAACTAGGGGAGACCTTCCTGCACATTTACCAGTGTAAGTACACGCCTGACACCAAGCACTTCTCACAATGTGACCTAGTATCTAGACGGTTGCTATCACATAAGCAGCTTCCAGACTGTTGTGTGCGCGGCATCGTCCATAGACAATCCAGACAGTACTTAGTAATACATGGAGTTTCAGTGCCAATATGTCTCCCAACTATCACATATCATTCATAGCAATGGTCTTCTCAGACAGGGACTCCTTCCCTCAGGCAAGGTGAAACAGCAAAGTCCATGTGCCCCATATGGTGCTACCATATTATGCCATGTAATGGTGATATTTTCCAACTAAACACAATTTGGGGGGAACTTATTACACCCTGCTCTCCAGACCCTAACCCTAACTTATCACACATGCACTCCAGAATTCTGGTTTCCAAGTTTTGAAACTCTTTTGAGATCACGTGCACAAAAATTTTGGGACTTTTTGCATTTTTACACTACTCACTACAGTTTTGAAAAGTGGTTGGGAAAGTGAGCATGGGTAGCTTTGCCATAACAAAAACTGGAGTAGCCTTTCTAGACAAAGCCGGTCATTTACTAAGACTGGTGTTTGGCACGCCAGTCCTAGCGAAAAGTCAGCTGGAGGAAGCTGCCTATTGATAAATGTGTCCCATCTTCTGTTGTCCATGCGCCACAAACTGAAATCTACTGCAGCTGGGCAATGGAGTAGATTTCAGTTGCAATTGACACCAGTTTTCTAACATTAAATACAGCAAATGTGTTGACCCATGGAGGCCTCTCCCCTCCACTAAGCCCCACCCACTGAAAAAAATGGCAACAGCGTTGAAAAACACAAACTTTTTGTGCAAAATTAACTTTGCATCATATCTTTTAACTTTTTTGAAAAAGTAAAAACTAAGCCTTTTGTAAAGCTTTGATACTTGACTCCCAAAAGTGTTGGGTTGTATAGTGGCGGTGCATGGTATCGCAGCTCAGCCCCATTCACTTCAGTAGGGCTATGCGCCATACCAAGCACAGCCGCTATATAATGTACAGCGCTGTGCTTGGTGAGCACGGAGAAGGCTGCGGCGATCACAGGAGCACCGGTGCCTTCTCAGAACAGCAGATCAGCGGGAGTCCGGGTGTCAAAACCCCACCGATAAGATACTGATGACATATCCTGAGGAGAGGTCCTTGGTATCAAAATCTCGGAAAACCCCTTTAACTACTTTCAAGCCAGGCCATATACCCCCCTATTCTGACCAGGTGTAATTTTCCATTTTTCCCGTACATGCGACTTTGAATGCCATACGTTTTTTCCATTCGGTTATGTAAATCAATTTTGCGCCTTTTTTCGATGATAAGAGGAGCTTTCATTTATGTATTTTTTATTGTATTTTTTTTGTTTTTATAACTGGAAAGGAGGAAAAAATTGTCAGTTTTTCACATATTTTAACTCTTTTTTTTTCTTTAATAGCACTACTTGCAGCTAAAATCTTTTTTTTATTATATGACCTTTTGATAACGTCATTTTGACATACGGGTTAAGATTGATAGGGAAGGCAGTGATGGTAAAAATAAAAAAATGTCCTGCCTTCTCTATGGGGAGTCCTGCTGTCACCGATCCTTGCATGGACATTTTAAAACCTCCCTGCAGAGATATTTGATAACCGCCCAAACATATATAGTCAACGGTCGGGGGGCACATAGTGAAAGATGCACCAAATTTTTACACATTATTGCAACTCTCTTCCTTGTTTTTATCGTCTTGTTTTTTCCTATACACTGTGTTGAACATTGCACATAAGCAGACAGGTTGTTCCAGGGCTGTGTACTGTATTGTACGTGGCCTTTTAATAATCGGTCTCCCCCTTACATTCAGTACACAATGTCACTATAGTCAATACACATTACTATTGTGTTTAATGTGTATTGTGAGTAGCACAGTGGTGCCTGCCTCTGTCTACAGCTGTATTGCAGGAAATAGCAGCCTTATTAGGGGTCTGCTCGTTATGCTTGAGGAAAATCGAAATGAATTAATATCTTCTCCAGTGTTATAGCCCCCATAGCTGGTTATTAGTCAAGCATTGCTAAATCTCTGAATGGCAGTCTACTAAGCTATGGAGTGATATGAAGTCAGGGATGTATAACCAGGCTTGGTTTTGATCCAGGAGCATCTGAAAGCCTGGTGACAACTACAATGTAAGCGGCCATATTGGTTGTCAGCCATCTTTCCCAGAAATAAATTTCTGGAAAAGTGATTAATTAGCTGAATAGCGTGTTTAACAACCTGAAAATTAATTTACAGTTCTTTTACTAAGCCCCCATGCACACAGTAGTAGCTATTCTTCCATCTAGGGCAGGCCTGCTCAACCTGCGTCCCTCCAGCTGTTGTAGAACTACAACTCCCACAATGCCCTACTGTAGACTGATAGCTATAGGCTGTTCGGGCATGCTGGGAGTTGTAGTTTTGCAACAACTGGAGGGCCGCAGGTTGAGCATGCCTGTTCAAGGGGAAAATATCCATGTATAGGCCATCCAGTTTTTGAAAGAAGAGGCATACGGAGATGCACTAGAGATCCATATGCCTGTTTGGGCATTGTATTGTGCCTATTGTACAGTTACTATTGTGTAATATGGCTGTGTGCATGATGCTTTGAAGGGAGTTTTCTGGGATTTTCATATGGCTGGCCTATCCTTAAGGCTTCTTTAGAGTAGGCCATAAATATAAGATCAGTGGGGGTAGACTCCTGGCACCCCTCCAATCAGCTGCACCACATACCTTTCATTGTGTATGAGGCACAGGGCCTTGCATTTGGTAGTGACTGCGCCTGGTACCGCAGCTCAGTTTCAATCAAGTGAATGAGACAGTCAGTGGAGAATGAATGGAGCTATACATGGGAAACAATATTTGGGAAGTGGTGTTTGCTTGAGCGCCGCTGATCCTTCAATCAGCAGATTGGTGTAGTGCCAAGAGTTGGACCCTGACTTATGTGGTAATAATGGCCAGTCCTAGACAATTTGGCCATCAGCAATCTCTCCTGCCTCTTCATACTCATGCACACTGAGCTCGCCCGAGCATGCATGTGCTCCCAATAGAGAGAGGAGGGAAAGCGCCTGGCAGACACCTGGCCGTGGCTTATCTCTCCAAGAACAAAAGGATTGGGCAGTGGAATTCTAACTTCTCGACCCTTATTGTCCTCCACATCTCCCATCAGGGAAGAGTTGGGAGGCCCCCATACACATTAGATGGTCCGCGAAAATATGCAGGTTCATCTGACTTCTATCTAATGTGTATGGCCAGCTTTAGGATAGTGTATAAATGTCAAAGACCCTGAAAATCCCTTTAGGGTACGTCCAAATGTGGCATAAATGCTGCAGACTTGCCACCGAAGATAAGCATCATTTATTAAGACCGGCGTTAATAACCCCAATATATGGCACCGGCGTCTACATAACTTCGGTGCATCCAGCGCCAATCTAAATGTAAGACAGCTTCCGAGCTGTCTTACATTTAGACCATTTTCTACACCTAAAACGGACGTAGAAAATTATGAATGATATGGGTCTACTGGCCCGTTCCCTTTTCTCCGCTCACGCCATGTCTATAAAAGGGGACGCCGCAATCCATAGCGCTGCAATCTGCGGCAGAAATACGCCTAATATAGGCATATTTCTGGATTAGTATTTTACAGTACCAGCAATGTGGATGAAACTAAGTAATATCATCCACACACTGAGAAACAATCTGCAGCATAAATTGAATGGGCATTATGTCAATTTACCATATAGAACCACAGGCAGCTGAAGAAATGTGGGCGAAAATCCTGCAATAAGTGCATTAAAGCCAAGTTCACTCTTCAGTTATTTGGTCAGTGATTTCCATCAGTGATTGTGATCCAAAACCAGGTGCGGGTCAAAATCACAGAACAGGTGCAGATCTTTCCATTATACCTCATCTCTGTGTAGGCTTCACTCCTGGTTTTGGCTCACAGTCACTGATGGAAATAACTGACCAAATAACTGAAGTGTGAACTTGGCCTAAGGCTACTTTCACACTAGCGTTTCTATTTGCGGTATTGAGATCCGTCATAGGATCTCAATACCGGAAAGAAAAGCTTCTGTTTTGTCCCCATTCATTGTCAATGCGGACAAAACATGACTGAGCAGAACGGAATGCTCCAAAATGTATTCCGTTCCGTTCTCATACCGGAGAGCGAACCGCACCATGCTGCAGTTTGCTTTCCGTCCTGGGATGCGGAGCAAGACGGATCTGGCATGACCCCAATGCAAGTCAATGGAGACGGATCCATTTTCTCTGACACAATAGAAAACGGATCTGTCCTCCATTGACTTTCAGTGTTGTTCATGACGGATCCGCCTTGTCTATGTTAAAGATAATACAACCGGATCCATTCATAACGGATACAGATGGTTGTATTATAAGTAAGGGTACTTTCACACTAGCGTTTTTCTTTTCCGGCATAGAGTTCCGTCACAGGGGCTCTATACCGGAAAAGAACTGATCAGTTTAATCCCCCTGCATTCTGAATGGAGAGCAATCGGTTCAGGATGGATCAGGATGTCTTCAGTTCAGTCTTTTTGAATGATCAGGCAAAAGATAAAACTGCAGCATGCTACGGTTTTATCTCCGGCCAAAAAAACTGAAGACATGCCTGAATGCCGGATCCGGCATTTTTTTCCATAGGAATGTATTAATGCCGGATCCGTCCTTCCGGTCTGCGCCTGCGCAGACCGGTAAAAATGTGAAAAAAAAATCAAAACGGATCCGTTCTTGCAATGCATTTGTAAGACGGATCAGGATCCTGATCAGTCTTAAAATGCAATCAGTTGTCATACGTTTTGCCGGATTCCTCTGCCGCAAGTGTGAAAGTAGCCTTACGGAGGCGTTTTTGCTGAACCCTGCCGGATCCAGCAAAAACTCTAGTGTGAAAGTAGGCTAAGGCCTCTTTCACACGGGCGTTGCGGGAAAAGGTGCGGGTGCGTTGCGGGAACATGCGTGATTTTTCTGCGCGAGTGCAAAACATTGTAATGCGTTTTGCACTCGCGTGAGAAAAATCGTGCATGTTTGGTGCCCAAACCCGAACTTCTTCACAGAAGTTCGGGCTTGGGATCGGTGTTCTGTAGATTGTATTATTTTCCCTTATAACATGGTTAGAAGGGAAAATAATAGCATTCTGAATACAGAATGCATAGTACAATAGCGCTGGAGGGGTTAAAAAAAATAAAAAAATAATTAAACTCACCTTAATCCACTTGCTCGCGCAGCCCGGCATCTCTTCCGTCTTCTTTTTTGCTGTGTGCAGGAAAAGGACCTGTGGTGACGTCACTCCGGTCATCACATGGTCCATCACATGATCCATCACCATGGTAAAAGATCATGTGACGGACCATGTGATGACCGGAGTGACGTCACCACAGGTCCTTTTCCTGCACACAGCAAAAAAGAAGACAGAAGAGAAGCCGGGCTGCGCTATCAAGTGGATTAAGGTGAGTTTAATTTTTTATTTTATTTTTTTAACCCCTTCCAGTCCTATTTTACTATGCATTCTGTATTCAGAATGCTATTATTTTCCCTTATAACCACGTTATAAGGGAAAATAATAATGATCGGGTCCCCATCCCGATCGTCACCTAGCAACCGTGCGTGAAAATCGCACCGCATCCGCACTGGCTTGCGGATGCCTGTGATTTTCACGAAACCCATTTATTTCTATGGGGCCTGCGTTACGTGAAAAACGTACAAAGAGGAGCATGCTGCGATTTTCACGCAACGCACAAGTGATGCGTGAAAATCTCTGCTCGTGTGCACAGCCCCATAGAAATGAATGGGTCCGGATTCAGTGCGGGTGCAATGCGTTCAACTCACGCATCGCATCTGCGCGGAATGCTCGCCCGTGTGAAAGTAGCCTTACTCTTTCATCATTCTAGTCATTTATGTAAACGACTCGAAGCACCCGCTCAGCTCATTTACTGCCTGAAGCCAGAGCACAGACACAATCCCATATTTACATGAGTATAAAAGCATGTGGATAGGAAACATAAAAGTGTATAAATAGCAGCTATTATTCAAGTGACTTGCAGGGTTTATGGGAGCCGCACACGTCTATACAAAATAACATCTCGTAGACACAACTAAAATAATCTCCATTTAAATTCTATTTTAAGATTTCAACGTGCTTCTTGACACGTAAAGGCGCTGCCATATTAGTAGGGGACCCATACTTAACTGTTTTGAAGGAAAAGGATTGAGTCACCGCAAGCTCTAAAAGGTTATATGAGATTAGAAAAACATGGCTGGTTTCTTCTGGAAACAGCACCTCTATTGTGCATAGGCTGTATCTGGTATTGCAGCTCATGGATGGGTTCTTCCATTAAAAAAAATGCCACACATGTCCATGAAGTTTATCTGGTATTCATCTTCAATTAATGGGCAATACAGAGGCTTAGCTGAAGGGGGTGTAGAGGTAGCAGTTGCTACCAGGCCCAGCAGCCAGAGGGGGCTCAAAGACTCCTCTTCTACATAAGAAAATGCCAGTATTATAGATAGTACGTGGGGGGCCTAAGACCAAAGATCTTCAAGTTACACCTGAAGGACAACCATTTTAAATTTTATCCGGTTGAGACGTGTTTTCCTGATAGGACACATTGAAGGCCATAGATATTATATCAGTAGAATATTTTTTAGAAACTGGGAAATTGATGCAAATGGCTGAAAAATATTTGTAGGGTCAGGACCTTCTCATCTGTGGATGGCCTGATAACAAAGTGCAATCCTATTAGGCTTCTTTCAGACGGGCGTTGCGGGAAAATGTGCGGGTGCGTTGCGGGAACACCCGCGATTTTTCCGAACGAGTGCAAAACATTGTAATGCGTTTTGCACTCGCGTGAGAAAAATCGCGCGTGTTTGGTACCCAAACCCGAACTTCTTCACAGAAGTTCAGGCTTGGGATCGGTGTTCTGTAGATTGTATTATTTTCCCTTATAACATGGTTATAAGGGAAAATAATAGCATTCTGAATACAGAATGCATAGTAAAATAGGGCTGGAAGGGTTAAAAAAAAAAAAAGTAACTCACCTTAGTCCACTTGATCGCGATGCCCGGCATCTCCTTCGGTCTCCTTTACTGAATAGGACCTGTGGTGAGCATTCATTACAGGTCTAGGACCTGTGGTGACGTCACCCCGGTCATCACATGATCCATCACCATGGTAAAAGATCATGTGATGGATCATGTGATGACCGGAGTGACGTCACCACAGGTCCTTGACCTGTAATGAATGCTCACCACAGGTCCTGTTCAGTAAAGGAGACAGAAGGAGATGCCGGGCATCGCGATCAAGTGGACTAAGGTGAGTTAAATTATTTTTTATTATTTTTTTAACCCCTCCAGCGCTATTTTACTATGCATTCTGTATTCAGAATGCTATTATTTTCCCTTATAACCATGTTATAAGGGAAAATAATAATGATCGGGTCTCCATCCCGATTGTCTCCTAGCAACTGTGCGTGAAAATATCACCGCATCCGCACTTGCTTGCGGATGCTTGCGATTTTCGCGCAACCCCATTCACTTCTATGGGGCCTGCGTTGCGTGAAAAACGCAGAATATAGAGCATGCTGCGATTTTCACGCAACGCACAAGTGATGCGTGAAAATCACCGCTCATGTGAACAGCCCCATAGAAATGAATGGGTCGGTATTCAGTGCGGGTGCAATGCGTTCAACTCACGCATCGCATCCGCGCGGAATACTCGCCCGTGTGAAAGGGGCCTTAGGGTACTTTCACACTTGCGGCAGAGGATTCCGGCAGGCAGTTCCGTCTCCGGAACTGCCTGCCGGATCCGTCAGAACGTATGCAAACTGATGGCATTTGTCAGACGGATCAGGATACTGATCGGTATAAAAAATGCATTGAAAGGCCGGATCCGTCTCTCCGGTGTCACCCGGAAAAACGGATCCGGCATTTATTTTTTTCACATTTTTTGCAGTCTGAGCTTGCGCAGACCGCAATGCTGGATCCGTTTTGCCAGAACACTAGGGGCCAGATCCGGAATTAATACAGGTCAATGTGAAAAAATTCCGGATCTGGCATTCCGTAATTTTGGATGGAGATAAAACCACAGCATGCTGCGGTATTATCTCCGTCCTGAAAAGTCAAAAAGACTGAACTGAAGACATCCTGATGCAAACTGAACGGATTCCTCTCCATTCAGAATGCATTAGGATAAAACTGATCAGTTTTTTTCCGGTATAGAGCCCCTAGGACGGAACTCAGTGCCGGAAAAGAGTAACGCTAGTGTGAACGTACCCTTAATGATATCTTGTGTCATTTTGATTCCCTCAGATGTTCCCAAGGACCAGAGGCTCCAGGCAGTGCAGTCGGCCATCATGTTAATGTCAGATGAGAACCGTGAAGTTCTGCAAACGCTCTTGTGTTTTCTCAGTGATGTCACCTCAGTAGAAGAGAATCAGATGACCCCGATGAATCTCGCCGTGTGCTTGGCGCCATCACTCTTCCACCTCAATTTATTGAGGAAAGACAATTCCCCTAGGTAGGAATTTACTGCCATGAAGCATTTCTTACAAAATGACTTGAAATATGATTCACTGAAAAATTCACAGATGACAGATTGAAAAGATGGCGCGCATAAATGTCAGAATGTTGTGAGTTTAAAGGGGTTGTCCAGCCTTTTTTTAAGCTAGAGGGAGATGTTTGATGGGCACCATTACTCAATTCTCAGTGATGTCACAGAGAATTCATTGTCTATCTTCCGCTCAGGGCACGATCATTGGTTCTCAGCACAGCCATCCTCTGTGTTTTTTAGACAGGGTTCCGTTCTCTGGTGCATGCAATGTGGTTGGTTGGGCGCTGAATGTGGTTGCCATTCTGCATACAGAACTGGTGCACTCATGACAATCAATAGTAAACCAATGTGTCAGACATATCCATACAATGAATAAGTCATTGGATTTCAGCACAGGGACTTAGCTGTAGGAGATGTAGAGGTAGAAGTCGCACCCATTCCCTTGTGCCTGAGGGGGTTCCAAAAGCCAGTCTTCCACATAACAAGACACTAATATTATTCTAGGTACACGGTTGGTAGTAGGCCATCTTACAGATTTTGAATTTGGGGCCTAGAACCTTGCAGTTATGCCTCAAAACACTGCCCAACTTTGCCAATATCTATACGTTATTAGCATTGGTTCCAGTGTAAATATGGTCCCACAGCTGTTCCCGCGTCTTGAAAATAAGCAAAATATGATGTGAATGACATCTATCTACTTTCAGAGCCATTCAGAAGAAGTACGCAACTGGGAAACCAGATCAGAAGGACTTGAATGAGAACTTGGCAGCTACACAGGGTCTGGCCCACATGATTATGGAGTGCAACAAGCTGTTTGAGGTGAGTCTTATGTGCTATATATGTGTTCCAGGAGTCCAACACCAGCGGATATCACTAAAATGTTCCATTCATTAATAGTTAACAGGGACAAATATTCATACAAATGCTGGTTCCTGAAAATTGGCCTGTGTAGTGCCACCAGTCACCTAACAAACGTTCAAATGCCTGCCGCTGAACTCCTGCTACTGTAATCTGTTCCCAAAATGAAAACATGGCATATTCATGCAGCAGCCACTAGGGGGAGCACAGTGTAAAGTGATATATATATATATTTTTACAGTTTCCATTGAATTCAATTGTAACTGTATAAATTCCTATGTACTGAGGTAGGGGGACCTGTAAAAAGTGGTGGCTTCAGACAAACAGTTAATAATACAGTGCATGAGAGAAGCAGTAGACATAGATCTGTATGGGGAGATTTATTAATGTATTAGCTTATGACCCGGCGTTGCTCGGGTATTTATTTATTGCATTTTTATATTAAATAACAGTGAGTTTCACAATGGCCGCCCCTTTAACGGTGACCGCCCCTTTAACAGTGACTTTTACAGTGACCGCCCCTTTAACAGTGACTTTCACAGTGGCCGCCCCTTTAACGGTGACCGTTGATCTATATATAGATTTATGCTAATTGTCTAGTGTAAATATATTGAGAAATATGATTTTTAGAAAGTAAGGTGAATACGACTCCACTTGATAAAAAAAAAATATATTGCAGAAATCTCATAGGAGGATTTCTAAATGTGATGTGATAACCCCCTTAGGCCTCTTTCACACGGGCGTCATGTTTTTTGCCCGGATAAGATGCGGGTGCATTGCGGGAAAATGCACGATTTTTCCGCGCGAGTGCAAAACATTGGTGGCCAGTGTGCGGCCTCCCCTCTCCCCCCCCCCCGATCATTGGTGGCAGTGGAGAGTTCCGATCGGAGTCCCAGTTTAATCGCTGGGGCTCCGATCGGTAACCATGGCAACCAGGACGCTACTGCAGTCCTGGTTGCCATGGTTACTTAGCAATATTAGAAGCATCATACTTACCTGCTGCGCTGTCTGTGACCAATCGGGAGCTCCTCCTACTGGTAAGTGACCGGTCTGTGCGGCGCATTTCTTAATGATCTGTCACTTACCAGTAGGAGGAGCTCCCGGCCGGACACAGACAGCGCAGCAGGTAAGTATGATGCTTCTAATATTGCTAAGTAACCATGGCAACCAGGACTGCAGTAGCGTCCTGGTTGCCATGGTTACCGATCGGGGCCCCAGCTATTAAACTGGGACTCCGATCTGAACTCCCACCAATGATCGGGGGGGGGGAGGGGAGGCCGCACACTGGCCATCAATGATATTAATACAATAGAGGGGGGGCCGGGGGAGGGGGGGGGCGCACACTGGCCACCAATGATAATACAATAGAGGGAGGGAGGGGGGGCCGGGGGGGGGGGACCGCACTGGCGACCAATGATATTAATACAATAGAGGGAGGGGGTGCCGGGGCGGTCGCACTGGCCACCAATGAAATTAAAACTGGGGAGGGAGGGGGGTCTGCCCCTTGCTGCCTGGCAGCCCCTGATCTCTTACAGGGGGCTATGATACGCACAATTAACCCCTTCAGGTGCAGCAACTGAGGGGTTAATTGTGCGGATCACAGCCCCCTCTAAACTCAGCTCTGAAAAAGCTTTTATGCAGACGGATCTTCGAATCCGTCTGTATGAAAGTAGCCTACGGCCACGGATCACGGACACGGATGCCAATCTTGTGTGCATCCGTGTTTTTTTACGGACCCATTGACTTGAATGGGTCCGTGAACCGTTGTCCGTCAAAAATATAGGACAGGTCATATTTTTTTGAAGGACAGGATACACGGATCACGGAGGCGGATGACAAACGGTGCATTTTCCGAGTTTTTAACGGACCCATTGAAAGTCAATGGGTCCGCAGAAAATCACGGAAAACAGAACAACGGCCACCGGTGCATACAACGGTCGTGTGCATGAGGCCTTAGGGTCAGGGTTCAAATAGGAAGGACCAGATTACATTATAGAGGGAAATAGCGGACATATACTGTACTTAGTTTTTTTTGTTACCTTCCTAATTGTCATTCAGTCAGTAATCATAGATTTCTTCTTTTTTTTTCAGATTTCTGAGGAAATCATAGCCCAGTCCCGGAATTCATACGCTGAAGCTGACATCCATGTTCCTACTTTGGAGGAACTGGTGAAACAGATGGATGAGGAGGCCGGCAGTGTCTGCACATACTTCGATACTGTAATCCAGAATCTTCAAAAAGAATCCAAGGATAAATTTAAAGGATGGATGTCTTTCTCCAGTACAGAGAACACGGACCTCGCTTACAAAAAGGTAATGGGTTTTCACATATCTGAAAAGTATAACATATCACACTGTCCCTGTGTATCCCTGGCCACAGAAAATATACATTTACCTAGTTTTCTTTATAGTAACTGGATTATTTGTATTATTATTTTATTCAGGTTGGAGATGGAAACCCATTGAGGCTCTGGAAAGCGTCGGTGGAAGTAGAAGCTCCGCCATCTGTTGTACTCAATCGCCTGCTACGAGAGCGCCACCTATGGGATGATGATTTTACTCAAGCAAAAATAATAGATACTATTGATAGTCAAACTGAAGTGTATCAGTATGTAGTGGACAGCATGGCTCCTCATCCTTCCAAGGATTTTGTGGTGTTGAGGTATGGAAAGTTATATTACTCTCACCATAATATATGTTACATATGGGCAGTGATGGCCAGTTTGCAGTGTTCGCCAGTGAACACATGCGGGCTGCCATCTTGACTCACAAGTCCGGCGATGCACAGGTAAGCCCTTATCTGTACCGAGAGCCGGTCTGAAATCAAATGCGGTCACCGGGAGCAGGCAGTTCTGAGAACAGCCGCCGGGGGCCTTCATGGGGCTGTTCTCGGAACTGCCTCCTCCCGGTGACCGCATTTGTTTCAGATCGGCACACGCACAGGCACAGGTAAGGGCTTACCTGTGCATCGCCAGACTTGTGAGTCAAGATGGCAGCCCGCATATGTTCGCTGGCGAACACTGCAAACTGGCCATCACTGCTTATGGGTGTATATAACAATGATTTTTTTCAATCTACTGTATAAGGCATAGAAATTGTTGTGCGTCTAAATATCTCTTTAATATAAGCCAATCTCTTCCCTGAAAGTTTGAACAGGCAGGAAGAGAGGGTGCCCCATAACAGATTGAAAAGAGCCCATTACGGTGCCTTGTTTTGCCATCCAGGACAGAAGGGCCTGGTGTTGTATTTCCCTCTATACCCTTTCCATGGCCAATAAAACACTCCTTGTTTGTTAAAGAGGACTAGACATTAGATCGTGAGTCTAAAATGGCTAAAACTTTTTTTATTAATGAAATAGCATTTTTTAGTGCAATCTATTACTTCCATAAAATGTACATTCACTATGATGCCGTCTATCACTTTCTCACTGACCTATGTCTTTACTTGCAGGACATGGAGGACTGACTTGGCAAAGGGAATGTGCAGCTTGGTGGCCACCTCTGTGGAGCATGAAGATGCCCCATTAATAGGAGGAGTGAGGGCAACAGTGATGGACACTCGATATTTGATTGAACCTTGTGGCTCTGGGAAATCCAGGCTGACCTATATTTGCAGAGTTGACCTAAAGTAAGTTATTGTGCTGGAACTACAAGCTGTCAACTACAACATATCTGAAATTCAGTTCTAAGTATCCCATGTACGGCTTTCCTTTGCATTACTCTTTGGGAGAGATTTATAATTTCCCTTGTCCTAGAAAAGTGGCTTTAACCACTTCACATCCGGGCCATTTACCCCCTTCCTGACCAGGCCTAATTTTGCAAATCTGACATGTCTCACTTTATGTGGTAATAACTTTGGAACACTTTTACTTATCCAAGCCATTCAGAGTTTGTTTTCTCGTGACACATTGTACTTCATGACAGTCATAAATTTGAGTCAATATTTTTCACCTTTATTTATGAAAAAATCCCAAATTTACCCAAAATTTGGAAAAATTAGCAATTTTCTAAATTTCTATTTCTCTGCTTTTAAAACAGAAAGTTATACCTCATAAAATATTTATTACTTAACATTCCCCATATGTCTACTTTATGTTGGCATCATTTTATTTTAAACTTTTCGTCCCCCGTAAGGTCATAAAAGACCTCTGGGGGACATTTAACTTCACTTTTTTTTTAACTATTGATTTCTCCTGTAACTGGAGCTGACATAGTAGCCCCTGTTACAGGGGAAATACACCCCCCAGAGAGGCTGTACAGCAGTATACTGCGCTGTACAGCCTCAGTGCAGGGCTGATCGAGGCCTGTGAAAGATCCGACAGCTCCTGCACTCTCCATTCAATGCCGCATATGAGCAGCTTGATCCTACATGGAAATTGTATTAGCCATGACTATCAATCTTAAAGGGGTTATCCCATGACTAATGTAAAAAAAATCTAACTCAGAGATAATACAGCACATGACAATCTCTTTCTAAAAAAGCTAGAACCAGCCCTGTACCTCACATGGGTCCAGAGATCTCCCCATTCATTGCTCTGCTAGATTTATATCACGTTGACAACTCAAGGGGAGTGTCTTTTCTGCTGCAGCTCAGGAGGCGTGTCCATGCTCTCCCTATCACAGCTCCAGGGGCGTGTCCGTGCTCTACCTATCACAGCTCAGGAGGCAGTTGAAGGATGAAACGGAGCATGTGCGGCCTTCTCAGTGAGCAGGACAAAGAAATAATAAAAAGAACAAACAGCAGGTGGTGCTATACAAATACATTTGATTAAATAACTCAGTGACTATGCTAAATTTTTAATTACATGCAATTAGAAAAGAATTCAGATCCATGTGCTAGTTTGAAAACTGTAGAACATTTTTTTGTGGGACAACCCCTTTAAGATCGAAATATTCATCCTCAATATAATTCAGCTAGGCCAAAAGTACAATGGGCCTTTTTCTTGGCATGGCAGCAGATTTCAGACCATCTCAGACCGAGCAAAAATGTACATGCATGTCTATGGTGGTTTGGTTATTTCAGCTTGTTTCCCATGGAATATTTAGCAAATCTAATGTAAGGGGACCAACATGTCTCCTACCCCAAGTTTCTTCTATAGAATCTAACTGTATGATCATATTGTCAATTGGAGCCCTTTATATCCAAGCAGAGGAATGTTTTTTTTTTTTGTTGTTTAGTTTTTTTAATTAACATGCTTGTAGTATTTTAGCATAAGAGAATCTGACTAGTTTTGTCTTCTTCTTTTTTTTTAAACCTTAGGGGTCATTGCCTAGACTGGTACAACAAGTGCTTTGGACACCTTTGTGCGGTAGAAGCTTTGCGGATCAGGAACTCATTTCAGCCGCTTACGGCGGAAGGACCAGAAACGAAAATCTGAAAAATATGTTACACAAAGACTTTATCTAGTACTAGTATAAAAGGATCTCCATTATAAGAAGCCACAATGACTCTAAGAAGAGGCAGCACTGAGCATGCAGGGGACTCCTGGACGTTATGGAGATATCAGAGATGATGCTCCTTTATAATTTAATTGTATAAAGACCATGTACATTTGTAATCTATACATATCTATCTATAAGATATTTTATCAGGACTATATGTGTATACAACGTATGTAAATTAAGTATATGAGTTAATGCTTTCTGTGGAAGCTTTTTGTTTCTTATTTCGTACATTTTATTTCACTTTGCGCACGTTGTTTATACACATGTATAAGTGCTTGTAGAGCTGGCCACAAGTATTATTATAACTCATGGACCATGGAAGTTGTGGTTTACTATACGCAGCAATAATATGGACACGTGACATAAGTTGTCCTCATCTGTAATGCACTGCACTGTCTGGACCTTATGGAAAAGAGGTACTTTGTAAATAAGAGAATAAAGAATTGTCTTCATGTATAAAATGTGACCTGAAACCATGTATGTCTGTTGTTTTTTCTGGAAAAAGGGACCTATCATGATTATAATGTAAAGAGGACCTACCATGATTATAATCATCGCTGCAACTTCTCACATTTACCTTGGCCAGATCCCAGGAGGTAGCTGGTGGTCAGAGCCATACATGAGAGTCGCCTACATTTTAGAATAAAAAAAAAAAAACATTTTTTTACCCAGAAACAGCGGACTGGGAACTTAACGTGGCCCTGGAAAAAAAAAAAAAAAAGTGGCCCCATGTAGACGGGTCCAAATTGACAGAAGGTGGGGCAACACAAGTCGGCAGGGGCTGCAATCCTGTATTGAGCACAAAATACTGTCACCCTCGCCACAGTATTCAACTGTATCACTATCCTGAGGATGGCACTACAGTTGAATTCTGATGGGCATCTGTGGATGTTGGCCAAGTGCATAAGTTCCCGATGCTCCTAGCATTAATTAATGCTTAGAACATCAGATCGTAATGGCGGCGGTACGGAGGATGGCTCAGGTGGCCCCCTGGGCATCAACCCACTGGGAAATTTCCTTGTAAAGTCTACGACCAGTCCCCCCTGAGCGCCATACATGTCTAATGAGCTTAGCTGCAATACCAGGCCTGGCCTATGGACTAGAGTGCCACTGTTTCGGACACTAACATGAGCTATACCTGTAGATGTATGATGTATAGAAATGTTCTACCTTGTATCCATGCCCTACAAAAAGTTTCTAAGATGTGTATTACACAAATGCTCAGACTATGTCATCCTGTTACTACTGTAGGTGGGCCCATGGCAATGAGGCTCTCTAGCCAGAAGGAATTGAATAGAGAGCGCAGGTAAGGCTACTTTCACACTGGCGTTTTGGCTTTCCGTCTGTGAGATCCGTTCAGGGCTCTCACAAGCGGTCCAAAACAGATCAGTTTTGCCCTAATGCATTCTGAATGGATAAGGAACCGTTCAGAATGCATCAGTTTGTCTCTGTTCCGTCTCCATTCCGCTTTGGAGGTGGACACCAAAAGCCTGCTTGTCCGCCCAACAAAGCGGATCCGCCATCCAAAATAATGGTTGTCAATTGGTAGCAGATCCGTTTGTAATGGTTCCATTTGAGGCGGATCCATTTCAACCCGTTTTAATCACTGAGCATGCTCCATATTTGTCCACTCCCCCAGCAGCCATTTTAACTGCAGCCATTTTGGATGACACACTTGGCACAGGAGTTGGTAAGTAAAAGAAAGTTTTAATGTCTATTTATCTATCTATCTATCTATCTATCTATCTATCTATCTATCTCATATCTATCTATCATCTATCTATCTATCTTTCTCTCTATCTATCCATCTTTTTCTCTATCTGTGTGTCTATCTAAATATCTGTCTGTGTGTGTTTATATATATATATAGATATAAAAAAGAAAAATGGCAGCACTGACTAAAAATGTAGGTAGTATAATAGTGCAAAGCCCAATGGGAATAAGCAAATACCCAAAGTATAAAATACAAAAAAGGGCAGCACTCTGAAGTAAAAAAGAAGACCGTTTACTCACCCAAGTGGTACAGCGACGTTTCAGCTCAACAATAGAGCCTTTCTCAAGCAAGGAAAATGGACAAAGTGCTCGGTACATATTGTGTGACCAATCAAACACATAATTACATATCATTATCACGTAATTAGTACAAAACTACAAAAAATCACATCAAATGTAAATAAAAGTGCATAGTGTGCAATGAACATAATTCCATACATAAAAACTTGCAATCACCAGATCAATAATTAAGATGATGTCAAGATACATAAAATTCATATCGTGTATACATAATAAAGTGCCAGGTGCAAATCATCTAATAATCATGAATCACGTGTGATTGATAAAGTGCCGTTAATATGATATGCTAAAATCAAAGAGGGGGGACGGCTAGGGTACACTAACCAGGTGTAGAGCGACATCATGTGTAATATCCGCCAAGTTCGGCGTATCGAGATCACCACCGCGCATGCCCGGGTTGCGTTCAATGCCTATAATGCGTCATTACGCTAGACGGCAAATAGAGCATGCGCATAGATGCCTGACAATCCCGTCGGCCATATTGGAAAAGGTAAATAACTGGCGCATGCCCAGAACATCCTAAGACCAATCAAACTGCCATCTTACTAATTGACCGCACTGTACATAGACTCATATAGGGGCACTAAGAGTCATGAAAAGGGCAAATGACATTGCGGACTTGAAGAATAAGCGGACGCATGCTGACCAGAACGCGTCCACTCATCCACTAAGCAAGGGAACATATAGATGTCCCCACGTCAATGGGGCATCCATAACCATTCCCCCCTAATGTCCTGCACGACAATATAAGCCCTCGAGAGATCTCCTCTCAATATTAAACGAAGGCAATACATAAAAAAGTTATATCATTTGGTCCAGGAGATAGTAACACAACCCGGGTATATTGAGCAGATCATACATAAAAGAAACTTATGAACACTATTGTCACACAAACATCTGGCAAGTGTCTCCAACATCCGTATTCATCCCATCCGTCTCCAGCACATCATCTATTTGCCATCTAGCGTAATGGCGCATTATAGGCATTGAATGCAACCCGGGCATGCGCGGTGGTGATCTCGATACGCCGAACTTGGCGGATATTACACATGATGTCGCTCTACACCTGGTTAGTGTACCCTAGCCGTCCCCTCTCTTTGATTTTAGCATATCATATTAACGGCACATGGCACTTTATCAATCACATGTGATTCATGATTATTAGATGATTTGCACCTGGCACTTTATTATGTATACACGATATGAATTTTATGTATCTTGACATCATCTTAATTATTGATCTGGTGATTGCAAGTTTTTATGTATGGAATTATGTTCATTGCACACTATGCACTTTTTACATTTGATGTGATTTTTTGTAGTTTTGTACTAATTACGTGATAATGATATGTAATTATGTGTTTGATTGGTCACACAATATGTACCGAGCACTTTGTCCATTTTCCTTGCTTGAGAAAGGCTCTATTGTTGAGCTGAAACGTCGCTGTACCACTTGGGTGAGTAAACGGTCTTCTTTTTTACTTCAGAGTGCTGCCCTTTTTTGTATTTTATATATACACTCACCTAAAGAATTATTAGGAACACCATACTAATACGGTGTTGGACCCCCTTTTGCCTTCAGAACTGCCTTAATTCTACGTGGCATTGATTCAACAAGGTGCTGATAGCATTCTTTAGAAATGTTGGCCCATATTGATAGGATAGCATCTTGCAGTTGATGGAGATTTGAGGGATGCACATCCAGGGCACGAAGCTCCCGTTCCACCACATCCCAAAGATGCTCTATTGGGTTGAGATCTGGTGACTGTGGGGGCCATTTTAGTACAGTGAACTCATTGTCATGTTCAAGAAACCAATTTGAAATGATTCGAGCTTTGTGACATGGTGCATTATCCTGCTGGAAGTAGCCATCAGAGGATGGATACCTGTTCTTATTCTGTTTATGCCAAATTCGGACTCTACCCTTTGAATGTCTCAACAGAAATCGAGACTCATCAGACCAGGCAACATTTTTCCAGTCTTCAACAGTCCAATTTTGGTGAGCTCGTGCAAATTGTAGCCTCTTTTTCCTATTTGTAGTGGAGATGAGTGGTACCCGGTGGGGTCTTCTGCTGTTGTAGCCCATCCGCCTCAAGGTTGTGCGTGTTGTGGCTTCACAAATGCTTTGCTGCATACCTCGGTTGTAACGAGTGGTTATTTCAGTCAACGTTGCTCTTCTATCAGCTTGAATCAGTCGGCCCATTCTCCTCTGACCTCTAGCATCCACAAGGCATTTTGCCCACAGGACTGCCGCATACTGGATGTTTTTCCCTTTTCACACCATTCTTTGTAAACCCTAGAAATGGTTGTGCATGAAAATCCCAGTAACTGAGCAGATTGTGAAATACTCAGACCAGCCCGTCTGGCACCAACAACCATGCCACGCTCAAAATTGCTTAAATCACCTTTCTTTCCCATTCTGACATTCAGTTTGGAGTTCAGGAGATTGTCTTGACCAGGACCACACCCCTAAATGCATTGAAGCAACTGCCATGTGATTGGTTGACTAGATAATTGCATCAATGAGAAATAGAACAGGTGTTCCTAATAATTCTTTAGGTGAGTGTATATATACAGTACAGACCAAAAGTTTGGACACACCTTCTCATTCAAAGAATTTTCTTTATTTTTATGACTATGAAGGCATCAAAACTATAAATTAACACATGTGGAATTATATACATAACAAACAAGTGTGAAACAACTGAAAATGTCATATTCTAGGTTTTTCAAAGTAGCCACCTTTTGCTTTGATTACTGCTATGCACACTCTTGGCATTCTCTTGATGAGCTTCAAGAGGTAGTCCCCTGAAATGGTCTTTCAACAGTCTTGAAGGAGTTCCCACAGATGCTTAGCACTTGTTGGCCCTTTTGCCTTCACTCTGCGGTCCAGCTCACCCCAAACCATCTCGATTGGGTTCAGGTCCGGTGACTGTGGAGGCCAGGTCATCTGGCGCAGCACCCCATCACTCTCCTTCATGGTCAAATAGCCCTTACTTTCAAAGTTTTCCCAATTTTTCGGCTGACTGACTGACCTTCATTTCTTAAAGTAATGATGGCCACTCGTTTTTCTTTACTTAGCTGCTTTTTTCTTGCCATAATACAAATTCTAACAGTCTATTCAGTAGGACTATCAGCTGTGTATCCACCTGACTTCTCCTCAACGCAACTGATGGTCCCAACCCCATTTATAAGGCAAGAAATCCCACTTATTAAACCTGACAGGGCACACCTGTGAAGTGAAAACCATTTCAGGGGACTACCTCTTGAAGCTCATCAAGAGAATGCCAAGAGTGTGCAAAGCAGTAATCAAAGCAAAAGGTGGCTACTTTGAAGAACCTAGAATATGAGATATTTTCAGTTGTTTCACACTTGTTTGGTATGTATATAATTCCACATGTGTTAATTCATAGTTTTGATGCCTTCAGTGTGAATCTACAATTTTCATAGTCATGAAAATAAAGAAAACTCTTTGAATGAGAGGGTGTGTCCAAACTTTTGGTCTGTACTGTATATATATAGTATATCCAAAGAATAGGCAGCACTTCAACTGTGGTGAAAGGTGATGACCCGTTTATTCCCTGGCAACGTTTCAGCCCACACAATGGGGCCTTTGACAAAGATCTGGTCTGAAAGAAGAAGGTGAGGAAAGAGAATATCTATATCAGAGGAGACATTACTAGATGTAAGAGATATATGGCACTGTATTACCCTGTATGTTTTGTAGTGCTGTATGTAATGTTTTCCAAGTATGTTTTTAACAGTAGGGCTGGAGGGAAGGGGTTAGGTTGAGAATTTGGCATGGGGAGTGCTGTTTCAATTTTTGCCTCAGACAGCAGAAAGACTAGGTGCTCCCCTGCAACAAAGCACTGAGGAAGGGGACTTTCTCCCAACCTCTGCAAACCAGCTGTAATTTTAACCAAATAACTGGAAGAACCCAGGAGAGCTGCCATGATCCCACTCTGGCGCAATCTAAATTTTGTTATTGGGCTCAGATGAATACTATTTATGGCCCTCAATATAATGTATAGTAAATAATTTCAGCAACATGGCACTATCCTTATCTGCATGCCTTTTCAATTTTTTCCACAAGATGGCGACCTTGTGCACTAAAAGATATATGAAAATCTATCACTAGGAAATAGAGATGAGCGATTCGCTTCTACACAGATCTCATTGTTCAGGAATTTCCTTAAAGATTCGGTTTCCAGTGAATGTGAAACTGCTGGGATTCAGCTTGCATGAACCACTCAAAATGGCATCTGCCTTTTTACAGATCAGGAGATGATGAAGGAACATAAACAGTCGAGGTCATTATTTTGATCACCAGCTAATCTCCAGCGTGACTGCCGTGTGCAGCACGGAGAGCGGTTAGATGAGCTGGGAGTGACTCAATAAGGTCCTGGTAGGTCGGCCATGCTGACTGCAGTGCATCCCACAGCTGCAAGAGGGTGCGTGGGGGAGGATCCATAGAGAGACAAAACGATTGATCGAGGTGATCCCACAGATGCTCAAATTGGGTTTAGGCCTGGGGAATTAGGGGGCTACTGTAGTACCTGGAAGTCTTGGTCATGGTCTTCCAACCAATGTTGGACATTTCTAGCTGTGTCACATGTCTCATTGTTCTTGATGGAAGATCCCATCCACTCCAGGGAAGATGATCAGCATGTATTGGTGTATGTGATCTGCAAGGATGGATTCATACCCAAATCGGTGCCTTCAACAGGGATGAGCGGGCCCTGAGAATGCTGTGGAAATATTCTCCAGACCATAACGCTGCCACCATCAGCTTGTGTTCTTCCAGCAATGGCTGGAAGGGAATCTCCCTACAGGAGCTGCTCCTAGAGAGGAAGTGTGGAGCCAGCCATGACTAGCTTCATAGGACCTCACATTCCCAATACAACCTTATGGGATTTGTAGTACATGCACATAATACATGAAATACAGTGATATTAACACTTTAAGTACTTTACAGTGTATTTCAGTTCATATATCTGCTGCTTATATAATGCATTTTTAGTGGATAGACTATGTGACTTCTGACTTTGAGTGAGAACTGGCCAACATGACCTTGGTGAGTAGGAATATCCTCCTCCTCCCCATCATTCTAGTAGCCAGGCCACATCCACAAGTAGTACATATTCGTCATTGTCATCATCATTGTCAACATCCTCAGGTACTGCTTCTGCTGCTGCATCATCAGTTATCCAAAATGGAATGTGTGGGCAGGAAACAATATGTACCCCGTAATCCGCTATTGTGCCCAGCTGAAATCCCACCTGGCCAAATTGCTCATGATACAGTCACTGGCACACCACTTAGTGGATTCCACTGCCTTGAGACAAATGATGGCATGTGCTCATCCTCGAAGGAGGATACCTAGGCAACATTAATTTAAAAAAAAAAAAAAAAAAAAACGATCCCTGCCTTCTACTCTCATGCAGTAGAGCACATGGGCCACTCTTTGAAATTGTCCCTGTGTCACAAGGTGTACTCCTCCAAAGACAAATGGAGCAGCAATTACAGCCAGGACAGTACATGTTCTTCATGGCCCACTGGGTCAAAGTTTAGCGTAACAGTAGCAACAATGCAGCACTGTAGCAAAACCAATGTTACTGAAACCTCTGTGGTTGTACAGATCTGGTTCCCATACAAGGCTCTTATCCACCTCCTCCACATCATCTTGAATAGACCCTTTAAAATATAAACATGGCAGAGTGTTGCTTTAACCCCTTCCTTCTCCTTTCATACGTGTCAGCTGAAGCGTTGCCTTGCTGTCTTACAACTGATGAGCCCAAGAGAAGCAACACAGTGGGTCAATTGCTATTCTGCATCAGCTAGACAAATTTCCACTAGATGTCTCCCCACCAAATTACACTTATTATGTGACTAAGGATGCCCACCTGGTGCAACAACAGCGGTCTGCAAAGGGTTCCTTTAAGATGAGATAAGTGTTTTGTGACATCAGTTGCAATGAATCAACAACGGGATGGAGTCCCTTTAAGAAATGGTGTTGGTACCCAGGTGTAGGAATGGCCGAGTGATATAGGGTGTCCTATAATGTCCCTTAATGTTTTGTGCACGTGTCACGGTGCTCCTACCTGGATACACTGTAACCCCAGGCGTTGGCTCTGAAGCAGACAAATAGGGTGAACAATTGAGGGATTTGAAGAAATATTTGAGTCCAGACCTTGTGATGAAGTTCAATGGCAGCCTTACTTTGCATAAATGTTTCTCCAAACGGTTTACAGACTTTATCTTGGTTCCAGCAGGCTTTAGCATTTACTCTGGCAGGCAAACAATCTCAACTCTACTACATCAGTTTCTCTTTGGCTCTGCTGTACTAACAGACTTAAATGGAATCTCTGCTTCTGCAGGATGCTGCAACTTCTCTCTGTAGTCTGACTCTGGATTATGCCAGGGAATAGGTTAGAATCTGGGCAGCTCCAACACAGAGTCTCAACTCCCTACCTCCTTCTGGTAGCAAACAGGACTGGCCCACTTCTGACCAAGAAAGGAGGGGAGAATGGAATGGTGAGTTCCATTCTCTCTAAGTGTAGCTCTGCCATAGCTGCTGCTACCTGCTGGTGAACCAGGCACATTACATGAACAATTACATGACATTATTATAAATGCACAGTGTCTAGGGACCTGGAAATAAATGCATAAGATAACATTATATTAGCATTCACAGATAGAAGCAGGGCGTAGGAGTGGTAATGCATCAACAGAAAGGTCTGCCTTTACACCACTTTGTCTAAAATGTTCCAACTTGCTGGAATTCCACCTTGCATATGGTTGAGCAGCGGATTGCAGCAGTGAGCATGTCTTATTTTGTTCTCAGGCAGTGATAGTGCAGGGACACATGTCTAGTACTCAGGCTTTTCGAAGAAGCCACCAAATTTGTGAGTGGGACAACAACGGCATCAACAATGTAATTTCTGTGATATTTATAGTGTAGCAAATGCTCAAACATGCAAGAAGGGAAGGTAGAAGAAGAACAGCTTCCACATCTTGTTCGCCACCATGTGGCTGTTGGGGACTCACACATCCAGGATGAAGTGAAGGAGGATGAGGAGCTAGGACTTGAAGAAGAATTGGTGGTGGAGGGGAACATGGAGTTTTCATAGACACAGTTAAGGACAACTGTGGCAGAAATGTTGATTTTGACATAAGACATCACCAGCCATCACAGTGCAGGGAGAGAATTAAACAATTGGATCCTTGGGCACATTGGCAAGCATGACACACTGCATGTTTCGTTGCCTATGTGTTGAAAAGTGTATTGTTAGCATCAAGCAACGGGATTACTATTGGATAGCCATGATTTTATTCACTTACTTTAAAGGTAAAATGGGGGGATTTCTACCTGCTTTATACAAATGGAAGGCAAAATTGGCATACCACTCTGTACCCAGTTTGCTCACCTTCTGACTAGCAGTCATCTGCCAACTGCATGTCTGACCAGGAGGCCCATGTCTGGCCCATACAGAATAGCCATTCTACCACCTCTGCTGTGCTGCTGATACAGATATCAGAAGCAGCAGCCACTACAGTTTGCTAAATATGATGGAGCAAATTTTTGTTCATCTGCTGCTCCAAGCTGACACACTTCAGCAGAAAGACCAGGTTAAGGCTTTGTTCACATCACTGCTATTTTATTCCGTTTGTTTGCTCTAAAAAAAAGGAGCAGAAGAATGGAAATAATGGAATTGCAGGATTCGGCACATAACAGGCACCAATGGAACCTAACAGATCCCATTGAATATAATGCGATCTGTTCAGTTTCCATTCTGGAAAACATTTTTTTAGCAGAGAAAAAAGTCCTGCTGCTACTAACACCACAAAACGGCTTATCTCCTGCCTTGCCATCATGATCCAATCTGTACTCCTGCTGCTGCTGCACCAGCTACTACTACCCCTGCTGCTGCTACTCTTAGGCCTACAAAGCAGCACATCTCCTGCCATGTCCATTATGTTGCATACTGTGCTGCCACTACTACTACCTCTACACCACCACACATCTCCTGCCTCGTCCACAATGTTCTTTACTGTTCTGCTGGTGCAGGGAACCCAACCCTGCACAGTATAACAAACCTGAAACTACTTGCAAAAAAATATATTTTTTACGGCTTTTGTAAAAGCTCACTGTTTCTTCACTTTACAGGACAGTATATATTTTCTTTAGAATAACTGTAAACCCATCGCTACTCCCCATAAAACGGATTTAAAACAAGTTAAAAACAAGTTGTTAGTTAAAAAGAAGCCATTGCTTCACCTAATACCACCATGAGTATATAGACCTTTCCAGGCATCTGCCCCAAAAAAGGACAGTTTTTAAAAAGCCATTGTTTTTTTTCTAATACCATCTGTGAGGAATATAGATTAATATTTACTGTCAGCCATTTCCTCACACCTACCATTTGCTGAAAGGTAGCAGAGGTAGTGAGCTCCACAGGGGTCCTGGCTTCAAGCAAGCCACTTGTTTACAAATTCACACATCCTCCAGTCAGTCAGGAACCCAGGTAATGAAACAGGAAAAGCATCCCTGCAGGGGGTCTAAGCCATTCCCCAGTTGAATCAAATCTGGCAGACAGCATGGAACCGGCAATTTATAAGGAATTATGAATCGCCCGGCCATCGCAGGCACAAACCAGATACATATTTGTGTCCCGGTGGTCATGAGGAACATGCCCATGGTCATAGGTTGGAGGTCGGGTGCCATGCTTGGACTCTAATTGTAGCCGGAACCAAAGGCGGGTCTATTGGTCCCACAACCATCTTCCTGTGACCTCCTGGTCTGGAGCTATAGGCCCTAATGGGTTTTGTGGGTCCTTGGCTGCCAGCCCAGAAGAGGAGGAGGGGACCCTTCCCAGAGGCAAGGAGGAGAGGGACCGGCTACAAGTTAAAAGGCTTTTGCCAGCAAGCGGCCGTGTCTTTCTCTGAAAGGGGGTCACTTCGTGCCATGTGTTTGGAGAGACCTGGAAACCACTGACATCACTGCCCCAACGTGACCGCAGCCAAGGACTATTACACCATCATAACCCAAAGGAACATTCATCTACCCGGTAACTGACTTGTACTCTGTGTAGTCCTGTTTGTACCCAGGGGCGGACTGAACGGTCGGGCACTTCGGGCATGGTCCGAGGGCCCGGGCGGGATGGGGGCCCGCCGCAGAAAAATATTATTTATTATCAGCAGCGCAGTGGAAGAGTCTCTCCCTCCCCCTGTGCTGCTGCTGCCGCGGCCAATAAGAAGAGGGACAGGGGGAGGGGCTGTGGCCAATGAAGATAACTGACCTGTTAATACAAATACAGGAGGCGGGTGCTGGAATCAAATAGCGGCACCCGACCTCTATGACAGGGAGCTGCACCGGAGGGGTTAACTGCCGCTGATCGCAGCTCCCTGTCATAGAGGTCGGGTGCCGGCTATTTGATTCCGGCAACCGCCTCCTGCATTTGTATTAACAGCTCAGTTATCTTCATTGGTGGCGCCCCCCCCCCCCCCCCCAGTATAATCAACATTGAGTGCGGCGTCCCGTCCCCCCCCAGTATAATCAACATTGAGTGCGGCGTCCGTCCGTCCCCCCCCCCCCCAGTATAATCAACATTGAGTGCGGCGTCCCCCCCCCCCCAGTATAATCAACATTGAGTGCGGCGCCTCCCCCCCCCCCAGTATAATCAACATTGAGTGCGGCGTCCCCCCCAGTATAATCAACATTGAGTGCGGCGCCTCCCCCCCCCCCCAGTATAATTAACATTGGTGGCGCAGTGGGAAGTGCCAATGAGGGTTAAAATAAATAAATAAAAATTAACTCACCTCCTCCAATTGATCGCGTAGCTGCTGCCGGTCTTATGTTCTTTCTTCAGGACCTGTGGTGACGTCACTGAGCTCCATCACATGGCCCATTACCATGGTGATGGATCATGTGATGAGCACAGTGATGTCACCACAGGTCCTGCGTCCTGAAGAAAGAACAGGAGACCGGCTGCTACGCGATCAATTGGTGGAGGTGAGTTAATTTTTATTTATTTTTTTAACCCTCATTGGCACTGCCCACTGCGCCACCAATGTTTATATATTTATTATACTAGGGAGGGGGGGGGGTGCACTGCCCACCAATGTTTATATATTTATTATACTGGGGAGGGGGGGGGCGCACTGCCCACCAATGTTTATATATTTATTATACTAGGGAGGGGGGGGTGCACTGCCCACCAATGTTTATATATTTATTATACTAGGGAGGGGGGGGGGCGCACTGCGCCACCAATGTTTATATGTTTATTATACTGGGGTGTTGGGGGGGGGGGGGGCGCACTACGCCACCAATGTTTATATGTTTATTATACTGGGGTGTTGGGGGGGGGGCGCACTGCCCACCAATGTTTATATGTTTATTATACTGGGGTGTTGGGGGGGGGCGCACTGCGCCACCAATGTTTATATGTTTATTATACTAGGGAGGGTGGGGGGGCGCACTGCCCACCAATGTTTATATATTTATTATACTGGGGAGGGGGGGGCACACTGCCCACCAATGTTTATATATTTATTATACTAGGGAGGAGGGGGCGCACTGCCCACCAATGTTTATATGTTTATTATACTGGGGTGTTGGGGGGGGCGCACTGCGCCACCAATGTTTATATGTTTATTATACTAGGGAGGGGGGGCGCACTGCGCCACCAATGTGTATTATGTTGGGGGGGGCGCACTGCGCCACCAATGTTTATATGTTTATTATACTAGGGAGGGGGGGCGCACTGCGCCACCAATGTTTATTATACTGGGGTGTTGGGGGGGGGCGCACTGCGCCACCAATGTTTATTATATTGACCTTCTACTACACATTCTGCATTAAAGAATGCTATTATTTTCCCTTATAACCATGTTGTTATAAGGGAAAGTAATACAGTGAATAGACTTTCATCCTAGCAACCATGCGTGAAAATCGCACGGTTCAACCGGAAGGATGGATCCGGCATTCAGGCAAATCTTCCGTTTTTTTCGCCAGAGATAAAACCGTAGCATGCTGCGGTTTTATCTTTTGCCTGATCAGTCAAAAAGACTGACCTGAAGACATCTTTTCCGGTATAGAGCCCCTGTGACGGAACTCAATGCCGGAAATGAAAAACGCTAATGTGAAAGTACCCTAAAATATTAAGTTTAAATCCCCCCCTTTCCCAATTTTACATATAAAATATATAAACAATAAATAAACATATTACATAGCGCTGCGTCCGAAAAGTCCAAACTATTAAATTATTAAAAAATATCTCCTATGCGGTGAGCATTCGCCATTTTTAGTCACCTTGTCACCCCAAAAAATAGGATAGGACTGTTCTATTATGGGCCGAACGTTTCATAAAATGCGAAATGCACGCGGCTTTTTTTGGTGTTTTTTTTTTTCTTTTTTGCACGGTATTGAGTATCGCAATACTTTTTTATGGTGACGAAAGCGAATCAAAACTTTGGTATCGAAACAACCCTACGCCATTCTGATCGGTGTAGCGTTGTCACGATACCAAAATTTTGATTCAGTTTTGATTTGGCGACTAAAAATGTAATTTGGCTCCTAAATTTTTCAGTTCAGGAGCCAATGGCTACTAGGTATTTTTTTTAGTCTGGAGCACTGTGCCCAGCACCCCGATTCCGAATGTTATGCTGGCCTGGTAATGGCAGCGGGGCCCGGTGCAGTCACTGTATTCTATTACACCGGGCCCCGCTCACTGTAATACTAATATTCATATGTGAACAACTTGAAATCCTCTGTGATCCTCTCCCTCTCTGTACTCACAAACTCAGTAGCAGGCCGGGCGGCAGCGCAACTCACTGACGTCACGCGCCTGCTCCTCCCACTGTATGAATGAAGCAGGCGGAGCAGGCGCGTGACGTCAGTGAGTTGCGCTGCCGCCCGGCCTGCTACTGAGTTTGTGAGTACAGAGAGGGAGAGGATCACAGAGGATTTCAAGTTGTTCACATATGAATATTAGTATTACAGTGAGCGGGGCCCGGTGTAATAGAATACAGTGACTGCACTGGGCCCCGCTGCCATTACAGCACCAGATGCTGGCCCCCAGACCCTGTATTGGGGATCATTCACTCACAGGGACACTGTTATGGGGGGATCTGTGGATGACACATATATAGCATAAGGTGCTATATATGTGTCACCCACAGATCCCCCCCCACAACAGTGCCACCCACAGAGCCCCCACAACAGTGCCACCCACAGAGCCCCCACAACAGTGCCATCCACAGAGCTTCCATAACACACTGTACCCAGACCACATCAATGAGCTGAAGGGGTCTGGGTGCCTTTTGTGTCGCTTTAACTTTGAAATCTTATTAAAGATTGTGTAGGGTGTGGCTGGAGGCGGGGCATGGAGGCGGGACAAGGCTGGGGCTTGCAGCAGAACATGGGTGGGGCCTGTAAGGGGGGCCCTTGATTTATTTTGCCCGGGGGCCCTGAGGGTTCTCAGTCCGCCCCTGTTTGTACCATACTACCTGTATTCGTAACCTCAGACCACTGTATATATTCTTTGTGTATATTGTGTTATATCTAGTGTGCCCTTAAGGCGATTAAATATATAATTTAATCTTGTGCTGTCTTGTATCTCGATCACGAATCCCTACGTCCGTGTTTCGGCCTAGTTATAAGCTATCGCGGGTTTTTGGAGATTTTTTTTTAGAAGACATAAAAAATCTGACAGTGCAGTGTTATTAAACAGGCTGTTTGCTACCACCATCCATTTACCTAAAGCCATCTATGTTGCTGTTACTTTGCCATTACTAACTCTGTGCTGGCAGTAAAGAGCTTGAAAGGGGTTGGAAATAGTCCTAAGAAACATTATCTATATTAGGCCTATTTCTGGCGCAGATTGCAGCGCAACAGTTCGTTGAGCCGCAATCTGCGACTTCTCCCTGCTCACACCAGGTAAAAACGTCTAAAACCTCTGTCTTAATAAATGACCCCCATAGAGTGTCATGCATGACTTTTCAGGGCAATGGATCCACTTTTAATTCAGACCAAATTTATTCAGACCAAATCAGACAGTTGAATTAAGAGAGTCGGATCTGAAATATATTTCATTTGCCATAATCTACAAGAACCTCAAATGTAAAATCACCTGCCCTCAATGCATATAGATAGGCTGTTACATTGATATACTCTATATAAGAAGTGAATATGTAATGACTCGGAGTGCCATTACCACTTGCGCACCCCGCTACTGTCTCCTATGGTTTAACTCGATGTCAACTTCTGTATTTATTGCAGGTCTGTTACAATGTGCATATTGAAACTGTTATGTTATAATGTAATGTACCTGGTTCACCAGAGGTGGCAGCAAACATGGCAGAGCTACTTTTGAGGAGGATGGAACCCTTCTTTCCAATCTCTACTCCCTCTCTAAGGAGAGGAGGAGTTTAGTTAGTGGCAGCTGAGTTTTGGCCCTTGCTAAGGGAGTGTGTGCAGCAGGTGCACGCCCCTGTTGGACGTGCCTTGCTCCAGCCATCTAGAGCACTGTCGGCTCTGCTGGATGTGGAGGCCACAGCTTGGTGCCTCAGAAGGCAAGAAGAAAGATCCCTGGATTAATCAGACTACAGAGAGAGAAGTTGCAGCCTAAAGCAGAAAGCAAAGATTCTATTTAAGCATGTCAGTGCAGCAGAAAAAGAGAGAAAGCAAGCAGAGTTATTGAGCAAGCCTGCCAGTTTAATGCTAAAGCCTGCTGAAACCAAGATAAAGTCTGTAAACCGTTTGTAAAAACGTTTATCCCAAGTAAAGCTGCTATTGAACTTCACACAAGGTTTGGACTCAGTTTATTACTTTTCTTTTGCACCTAACGGTGCTGGCGTCACGAACACCAGGGACCCTGCCGCCAAGGCACCTTACCAAAAACCCATTCCACTCAGGGCGCCTCAAACGCCATCTGGCGGGATTCCCTGGACAAACAGAGAGTGCCCCGAAGGAACTGGTGCTGTCCTTCCCATCACTGCACACCGACCCAGGGAGGCTCTGCTAACCATGAGTAAATCAACTACTACCCCCATTGGCCCACTGTGCCTCACGTGTTGCCCCTGCGGACCCGGTCTTTGCAAATATAAAAACACCATTTTTTATTTCAGGTGCGAAAGACAATTCAGATACGAGGTTTTCCGTTGGCATAAAACAACCTTTTATTTAATTTCCAATAAAGGACAACTATGGTTCAATCTGAAATCACATTTTATACACAATATATTTAAAAAATATCATTATATCTCCATTTTATCACACGCATCTTCTAAGACATAAACAGTGTCATCTGTACATGTCAATCAGCTTGAAGTGATGATCCTGTACTTGTGTATAAAGTGCTTACACTTACATTGTGTGCAGACATGATCTGCCATATATTAATTTATCATATAGAAAAAAATAAAACAAAATATTTTAATGGGTGAATATGAAAGAAAAATGTTCACTTAATAAAAAGCTTCTGTATTGCAATGAACTACTTTAATGCCTATTATCAAATGTATCATAAAATACACTGCCTGTCCAAAAAAAAAGTCGCTACCAAAAAAAAAAAAAAGATTCTCAATAGGGTTAAGGTCTGGACTCTGTGGTCGCCAATCCATGTGTGAAAATGATGTCTCATGCTCCCTGAACCACTCTTTCACAATTTGAGCCCGATGAATCCTGGCATTGTCATCTTGGAATATGCCCGTGCCATCAGGGAAGAAATAATCCATTGATGGAATAACCTGGTCATTCAGTATGTTCAGGTAGTTAGCTGACCTCATTCTTAGAGCACATACTGTTGCTGAACCTAGACCTCACCAACTGCAGCAACCCCAGATCATAGCACTACCCCCACAGGCTTGTACAGTAGGCACTAGGCATGATGGGTGCATCACTTCCTCTGCATCTCTTCTTACCCTGATGTGCCCATCACTCTGGAACAGGGTAAATCTGGACTCATCAGACCACATGACCTTCTTCCATTGCTCCAGAGTCCAATCTTTATGCTCCCTAGCAAATTGAAGCCTTTTTTTCTGGTTCGCCTCACTGATTGGTTTTCTTATGGCTACACAGCTGTTCAGTCCCAATCCCTTGAGTTCTCTTTGCATTGTCTAAGAAATGCTCTTACTTTCACTATTAAACATAGCCCTGAGTTCTACTGTTGTTTCTCTTCGATTTGATTTCACCAAACGTTTAAGTGATCGCCGATCACGATCATTCAGGATTTTTTTTCAGCCACATTTCTTCCTCGAATACGATGGGTCCCCACTATACTTCCAGTTTTTAATAATGAGTTGGACAGTTCTTAACCCAATTTTAGTAGTTTCTGCAATCTCCTTAGATGTTTTCTCTGCTTGATGCATGCCAATGATTTGACCCTTCTCAAACAGACTAACATCTTTTCCACGACCACGAGATGTGTCTTTCGACATGGTTGTTTAGGAAATGAGAAGCAACTCATTGCACCAGTTGGGGTTAATTAACTTGTTGCCAGCTGAAAGATAATCGTCCATGCAGTAATTATCCAATAGGAGGCTCATAACTATTTGCTTAGTTAAATCCAGCTGGCGACTTTTTTTTTTGGACAGGCAGTGTATATACCCATGGTTTCAAACTTCAATACAGTCCAAGAATGGTGCAATTTCACTGCTGGAGGGGATCTAGTGTTTTAGTCCCCTTTCTCAAGTACACCCAGTGTCTTCACCCAATTACACTGCCATCAAGAAAAGACAGTATAATACCTAATTAATAAATATATGCTTTACAAATATATACCTGAATCCAGGGGTGCACCGCCAATGAGGCCAGGTGAGGCAATTGCCTCAGGCAGTGAGACCTAGTGACAAGTTGGGGCGGTGGCAGGGCTGTGGGAAATGAGTGCTTCCATTGTGGAAGAGATCATCTCTTTATAGTCAACTGTATCACAGTATGCCTTTAACAGTAGGGCTGGAGGGGGGGGGGGGGCGCGCCATTTAAATTTTTGCTTCAGGCAGCAGAAAAGGCTAGGTGCACCCCTACTTGAATTGACACGGTTCAAAATACACATTAAAAGGATTTTCTGAGACTTTTATATTGATGGTTTAGCCTTAGGGTAAGACCACAATAGCCTAATTGAATGGCTCACAACCATGCCACATGGTCATACCCATAGGATAGACCGTCAATATCAGGTCCGACTCCCCACAGATCAGTTGATTGACAGGGCTGTGGCACATTTACAAGGCACAGCGCCATACATTTTGCAGTGGCTGCGCCTGGTATTGCACGTAGAAGCCCTTCACTTGAATGACATTGAAGTGCTGTGAGATGTAATATCAGGCACAGCTACTACTAAATGTGTAGAGCTGTGCTTAATAAACAATTGTGAGGGTGCTGGGAATCGGACCCCCACTGATCTGATAATGATGGTCTATCCTAAGGTGAGACCATCAATATAAAAGTCATATTAAACTCCTTTAAGAACAGAGGGACACAAGAATAATATTCAATAACCAAAATAACATTATAGTTCTGCAAATATTGCAACAATGTTACAGAAGCAATTGGTTCTTCTTTTCATAGAATGCTCGCTCTAAGGCCCCTTTCACACGGGCAAGAATTCCGTGCGGGTGCAATGCGTGAGGTGAACGCATTGCACCTGCACTGAATCCGGACCCATTCACTCTAATGGGACTGTGCACAAGAGCGGTGATTTTCAAATCGCAGCATGCTCTATATTGTGCGTTTATCACGCAACGCAGGCCCCATAGAAGTGAATGGGGCTGCGTGAAAATCGCAAGGAAGTGCGGATGCGGTGCGATTTTAACGCATGGTTGCTAGGTGACGATCGGGATGGGGACCCAATCTTTATTATTTTCCCTTATAACATGGTTATAAGGGAAAATAATAGCATTCTTAATATAGAATGCTAAGTAAATTAAACTCACCTCTTCCACTTGTTCGCGAAGCCTGACTCGTCTTCTTCCTTCTTCTTTGAGGACCTGGGAGGAAAAGGACCTTTGGTGACATCACTGCGCTAATGACATGGTCCATCACCATGGTGATGGACCATGTGATGAGCGCAGTGACTTCACCAAAGGTCCTTTTCCTCCCAGGTCCTCAAAGAACAAGAAAGAAGACGAGCCAAGCTTCGCGAACAAGTGGATAAGGTGAGTTTAATTATTTTTATTTATTTTTTAACCCAACCCCTCCATCCCTAATCTACTTAGCATTCTGTATTAAGAATGCTATTATTTTCCCTTATAACCATGTTATAAGGGAAAATAATAAAATCTACACAACACCGATCCCAAACCCGAACTTCTGTAAAGAAGTCTGGGTTCGGGTCTGGGTACCAAACATGCCGATTTTTCTCACACACGTGCAAAACGCATTAAAACGCTTTGCACTTGGGCGGAAAAATCGTGCATTTTCCCGCAATGCACCCGCATCTTTTCCCGCAACGCCCGTGTGAAAGAGGCCTAAGCATGGGCGTCGTTATTGGCACCCCACACACAGACAGGAACCTATAGACATGCACACATTGCCATTCATTCAAAGCGGGTGTTTCCCCAAAACATCACACTGGCATACTAAAACACTGGATCTTCATATGGAATTGCAATATTCTTGGACTTGATGTCTATGGGCTCAAAGAGCTTCTAATTTTCATATATAGTCGGTATAGCGGTAATGTCATTCAGAGTAGTCCACGTTTCCAGTCTTTGCGCATGCAGCACGGTGCTGCTGCATATTTGTTTGCTTTTGCATGTTAGCCATGGTAGCATGCACCTGCACTTTATAACATATTGTTTGGAGGTGTTGGTTTAATTTTCTCCTGTCTGCTCCGCAAACAAGCATGCTCAGCTAAATGTGCATGTTTATTTCAGTTGGGAAAGGGAGAGAAGCAGTTGCCTGGCCCCTCTGTGAGCTGTTTATCTTCCATGATCCGACATGGTGAAATCCAACATGCCCAATCCTTTCGAGCAATAATTGGGCAACCCTCAAAGATTTAGATTGTCAGTCGATCCTATCATTCGACTGACTTCAATCTAAAGTCAATATTAATCTTAATGGATCAGATGTGACATGATTGGGAACACTCAATAGTTTCCATTCATTACCAGTAGCCAACATAGATGCAGTTCAATCCTGCATTCATGTAACACGGCCCTGTCTCTCATACATTTATATGGACTGATTAGAACTTTACTGCAGAGCATTTTATGACTATAGGTTCCTGAGATAAATCCACTCCTGGTCTGTCCTAGCACTAGTTGAGAATTCAGTGGTGTATGATGATGCATCTGTCCATTGCCAGAATCCAGATTTGCACTTTGCTTTACAACCCTGAAATGAATGAATATATATATATCTGTATACTTATGTAGAATGATGAGCAATGAGTCTTCAGCTTCCTCCCTTACACTTTCTTGCAGAGCACCCATAGCAGCTGCCTGACAGAGTTTACTCAATAATAGAGGGTGATGACGTTTGTTCTTTAAAAGGGTTGTTTGGTTTAGAAAACATATTTTCAAATACAAAAATGGGTATTCTGAATGAATTCCCTTATTTGGGACTTCTATCAATCGGAGGATCCAGCATGTCAATGTGTCAATGCATTACACAAACAGCCTATTTATTTCAATGGAGACCATGTAAATTGCTGGCGCTGCAGGAGAATTGAACAATTGCAATCAGGTTCTCTTGCAGGTGATATATCTGTGACTCTGTGATCGGCTTAATTTTGGGGAGCCTTTCTTGAAGTTATGGACAACCCCTTTAAATAACACCAAGAATGTCAGCCTAAGGGCTCATTCAGACGGCCGTATGCTGTCCGCAAAAATACTGAATGCTATCCGTTTTTTTGCGGATCCGCAAAAAAACGGATCTGCAAAAAAACGGATAGCATTCAGTATTTTTGCGGACAGCATACGGCCGTCTGAATGAGCCCTAAAGACAATATTGCAGCAAAAAAAATCATGAGAAAACTTATTGGTTAGAAATCAAAACATCATCTTAAAATTTTAAGGATCCTTATCATCAATTTGATTCAATCTGGAGTAGTTCTGGCCAGACCTAGATAAAAAGAACCTCTATCCCACAGCTTCCTGAAGTAGAATAAATAAAGGTTTATCTAGAACCAGCAAATGTGCGGGCACAACTGGTCTACAAACCTAATAACGACATTGCAGCAAAAAAATCATGACAAAACTTATTGGTTAGAAATCAATACATCATCTTAAAAATGTAAGGATCCTTATCACCAATTTGATTCAATCTGGACTAATTCTGGCCAGACCTATATAAAGAAACATCTATCCTACAGCTTCATAAAGTAGAATAAATGAAGGTCTATCTAGAACCAGCAAATGTGTGGGCACAACTGGTCTACAAACCAATGCCCTGAGCCATGAGTTATTAATACTATGTGTTACAATGAGATTCACATTGTCAATAAAAATGCTGCGTAATAACTATTAATGGTCAGTTCATTTTCAAAATCTCCTGAGTATCTGATACTGGAGCTAAAAGTGTAAAATATGAAATTTAGAATTACAGAACATTTCCTAGTAAAGATTCCAACAGGAAGCATATTCAAAAATAGAGCTCTACAGAGCACACACCTAGTAGATATTATGATCTTTATATTACTCTATGAATTTACAGTTTTGTGAGTCAGCTCTACAATTAGTGGCATTCTCAGCACCTTCTTAACTGTGCAAAATTATTCCAATCATTTTGGAAACTGTAGGGCACACTGTCAATAGGATTTCCTACTGTCACGTGAGAGACAATTCCACCAGCCTTCCGCCAGCCCATTGTCAAGGCCCTTCTCCATCTAACCTGTTTCTACCAGAAAATGTTAGTTTTTTTCCATCTACTTATATCTCCTTTTGCCCTTTTTTGAGTAATACGTGATCATAAAGACGGAAACAATGAATACAAAACACATGAAAGCCACAAAGGCAAACAAATATTTTCTAGTCTGAAACATATGACAGTCCTCGCACTTAGAGGTCTCCTCTGGGCAAGGGGCTGGAGTAGCATCCACACTTGGAAATCCATTATTATCAATGATTCTTCTGTATATATTCTTTGAATCTTTAGCCTCGTATTTATTGGCAACATATTTAAACAAACCGAACTGGGGATCCATCTTGTCAGTGAAGGAATAAACAAAATATCCACGAAGATCTACTCCATCTATCTGGATGGCTGAAAGAGATAAATCAGACTGTTAAGTTTATGAAGGTCAATAGCTTTATGGGTTATGAAGTTACAATCTTGGAGATTTGGACTGAGTAAGCTGAAATAGACATAAGTGTGAAAATCCCTTACGCTCTGTTATTTACAATGCTTCCTTCGCCTCCACTACAACATTTACTTCCCATTTTCTATCCCTTCTCTCCCTTTTTACTCTTCTTCGCTCTCCCTTCTTGTTCTTTGCCACTAGGGATGAGCGAACTTCAGTTTTTGAAGTTCGGGTTTGGTTTTCTCCTGCATACCGGAAAACGGACGAATCTGCTATGTTGTCCATAGACTTCTATTATGACGGAATGCATAACGGAATGCCCTCCTCTTTACCTCCCTTCTTTTATTTTTCCTTCCACTGCCTTCTTCCGTTTCCCTCCTTCTCTTATTTTTTCTTCTCCTTCCTTTCTCCTTTCCTTTTACTGCTTTTACCTCTCTCTTTCTTTCCTCCTCCCCATCCTTTCTTTTCTATTCCTTTCTTCACTACCAACCCTCTTTTTCCCTTCCTATGTTTTCTCCCTTCCTTCCTTTTATGTTGCACTTACTGCACTTGCCCCCAAAAACACACTAGCTAGCTACTGCTATTAAGGTCATGTGTGGTTTCAAATAAAATATACACACCAATAGAGCCAAAAACCACCCCTCTAATTAATCAATAACAAAGATCTTTATTAGTACACATCAATAATGTTAATATGTTAAAATCAATCACAACAGCAGCATACATATACAGAAAAAAGGAAGTTACATTGGTCATGTATGTAGTAAGTAGCTTCATATATCACATGGGCTTAGTACATCATAATAAAGCACCCAAGCCTATCCTCTAACCACATAAGGTACATATAAGCAAGTAAAGTGCATAGTGCAAACCAGAAAGCTAATATAAGTAACAGATATCCCAGGACAATAGGAAATAAAAGGCAGCCATGCATGTAAACCACAAATGAAATCAAATATTTCAAAGAAAGAGCATAGCCCATAATGATTGTAAATTACAGGCCCGTGTGCCTCCAACCCCGACATACGTTTCGCTAATAAGCTTCCTCAGGGGATAACACATTGCTAGCTCCTAACCTATTTATACCCTGTTAACGATCTCTGAATTAAAATCAGGTGGGAATAAGAGGCTGTACCTTAACCCATTTGTGTCTATTGGATTGCTTAGTTTGCGTTCCACTATGGAACGCATGATGTCACTTCCTCTTTGAGTGCCTTAATGCTCCACAAACCTAATAATGCTCCTATAGTTATATAAACATAAGACCCGGACAAAAATGATGAAAGAAATATAGCACCTCTATAGTAGGCAGCAGCGCCATAAAACTCCCATAAATAAATAAAAATATAAAAAGATCCCCCTGATCGCCGGAAGTTCCGGCATGCATTCCACAGCAGAGCACACCGAAGTATCATTGATCCTGGATGCCGTTCTGTGCGTGCCACCCTGGAACGCAGTACAAAGAGCAGTATTTTATACTTCCTAGACTTAAGGACTCATATTGAAATGATCCAAATACCTCCACTTCAATATGGACATGGAAAAAACTACGTGCTATCGCAGACCAAATTGTATCATAAATACAGTGATTAATGAAAGTAAAAAAAAAATTTTACATTTAAATAATCATGCACATTATTATTAGAGATGAGCGAATTTTTTAAAAATTCGATTCGGTCGGTTCGGCGAATGTTTTGAAAAAATGTGGCTTGATCGGAATTTATTCGCAGCGAATCACTGCTGAAAAACTGCTATTTCCTGGCTGCAGTGGTGTAGAACACTGTGACTTGCAGTATCACGCCTAGGGAATCTGCTCTGGTAGTGAAATAATACTGTGAGTCAGTATGACATGCAGATGACAGGCGTCGCTTTTAGAATCAGTGCATACTTCACTTATTTGAGCAGTCACGGGGCCAAAACTGACCAAATAACTATGAGTTCATACATTGCATTTTCACACATTGTGCTGTCCGAATCCACATTTCCGGTCCGCGGCTCTGTACTTCCGGTCTGCAGCTCCCGAAAAAAATAGAACATGTCCTATTCTTGTCCGCAATAGCGGACAAGAACAGCCATTTCTATAGGGGTGCCGGCCCGGTGTATTGAGGATCCGCAATTTGCTGATCCGCAATACACTACGGACGTGTGACTACGGACGCGTGACCCTCAGAGGTTGACGATTTTAATCAGAAATGGGAGGAAGGTGCAATAATTGTTCTATGGTTTTTATGAAATTATTGATTTCAGCAAATGACACTCTTTTGGATGATATCGATAAGGAGATAATGGCCACTGAGATGCAGTTAAACCAACAGCTTACCTCAAGTGAGATTGAGGACCTCAAGGGTGATATTAAAGAGTCATATATGATTTGGAAGAAGCAAATCAAGGAATGTAAGACTAAGAAATTCCAGAGGGATGTAAAGGATTTTGAACAAAACATCGTATATAGATGGAAAAGGATCCCAAATGGATCAAGAAATAGGAGTGCTTCAATTTAATCGTATACCTCTACTAATGTTGAGAGTAACGGCTAAGAGGTATGTGGGAAATCATATTCTACAAGATTGGGAAAAAAACGTGGAGGTGAAAGATGTGGAGGGGAAATTTCTAACCAAAAACTTCAGGTAATTAATCTGTCCAGTATCAAATTAACTGAAGCACAAGTGAAGGTATTGAGTTTTGGTTTGAATTTTGTTCCTGAAAGCAAATTTGATTTGTTCACAGCAATTAAGGATTTGAATATGTTCGCACGGAACCTTATTTTTAAAAAGTTTTATCATAAGGAAGACATTGATTGGGCTACATATGCAGATGAAGAAAGGGCTGCTATCAAGACGTTGTGCAGCTTATTGGAAGAACAAGAACAGACGGCCACGGTGAGTAGGATATCTAAATCCTTGGTACCTAGATCTAAGAAATTCCCCCCTACAACACTCTATGCCAATATTGACTTATTTGTGAAGTTGGTGACAAAAGATATGAGGAAGATAGTAGGGAAGACATTGAGAAATAATCTCACCAGACGACAACGGATAGCTGTGAAAGAATTGAGCCAAATTAAGGGAGCAATGATAAAACCGTCTGATAAAGGGGGCAATGTGGTTATTTGGCCCACATCACTATACAAGAGAGAGGCTTTTCGACAGCTACGTGATGCGACTTGTTACAAAAAACTAACATATAACCCTCTGACAGGCTATCAGGATGAGTTGTGGAAGATTTTACACAGGGCATACGAAGAGGGCGTGATTTCTCTTAAGGAACATAAATGTCTATGGAAGGAAAGTCCAACTGTGGCAACATTTTATATATGTTGCCAAAGATTAACAAGAATGAAAAAAAATCCTCCTGGATGCCTGATAGTCTCAGGTAACAACAATTTGAATGAACAAATTTGCAAATTGATTGATCATGTTTTAAGACTGTTGGTGGAAAATCTTCCCTCATATTTGAAGGATACCGGGGATCTTTTGAGGAAAGTGGATTGTTTATAACTGGAGAAGGATATGATATTGGTTACCTGTGATGTTGAATCTCTCTATACGTCATTTTGTCATTAAGATGGGATGAGGAAAGTCGCTCATTTTTTGGAAGCCTCTGATATTGATGGTGAATATTGTTCATTTAGTCTCTCCCTATTGGATTTTGTGCTCCGACATAATTTCTTCATGTTTAAGACCTCCTATTATCTACAGCTCCAGGGGACAGCCATGAACGTGGCCTGTACGCCGGCCTATGCTAACCTGTTCCTGGGGCTGTGGGAAAGGGAGATGTTTTTGACAGAACCTATCAAATATGTGAAGAAAGTGCATCTATGGAGTCAGTATATCGATGATGTGCTTATGATTTGGCAAGGTACATGGGAGGATTTGTATTTGCTCGTGGAGTCATTAAATGTGAAGACATGAACATCAAATTGACATACAAGGCCGGTATTGATAACATGGATTTCTTGGATGTTCTGTTGCAGGTGGATCAGAGGGGTTTTGTACATACAGACATCTTACGGAAACCTACGGCAACTAATAGCCTTCTCCATGCCAAATCATCACATCCTAAATGACTTATTGAGAGTATTCCGACAGGCCAATTCCTGAGATTACGGAGATTATGCTCCAGTGATGTAACGTTTGAGAGACGAGCCAGGGAATTGGAAGATAGATTTAAGGCGAGAGGATATAGTGACACCATATTGCGGATAAGTTTTTTGCGGGCAAAGAATATGAAGAGGGAGATCTTGTTACAGAATCGAACAGTCCCCAAAAAAGTGGACGATGACAAGATTAGATTTATTACTTCTTACAACTCAGGCCATAAGGATGTTACAAATATCCTGCGGAAATACTGGGATATTTTACTCTCTGATGATATTCTGAAACAGCACTTACCTGCTTACCCTGCGGTGACGTACAGACAGGAGAAACATTTACGGGATACCTTGGTTCGTAGTCACTATGAAAGTACAAACCCTATTAGAGCTTTTGGGTCCAAGGGGCCCAAATGGGGATGCTGGCCCTGTGGTGATTGTGTGGCTTGTCCTAATATAGAATGCACAAATACCTTTATAGATGAATCTGGACGTAAAAACTACCAGATCATACATGCAATAACCTGTAACACGATTGGGGTTGTGGCTAGCTGTCCATGTAACCTTCTATATGTGGGATTGACTTCACGAGAACTTAAGAGACGAACAAGAGAACATGTTTTGGGTATCGAGGCAGCCAATGAAGAGTAAGATTTGACAAAACTCAAGACGATCCCCCGCCATTTCAAAATTTATCATGAGTGCAACGGTTCGTTATTCAAGGTAAGGGGAATTGATAGGGTTCTTGTCAGTAAGAGGGGAGGTAATTGGAAACGTCTGTTAGCGCAGAAAGAAGCTAAATGGATTTTTCAACTCGATACAGCTGCACCCCGTGGTCTCAATGATAATCTTGGCTTTGCTCCATTTGTATAAGTAGCGTTCATATTGATTTTTTATTTTTTTATTTACTAATTTTTTACATTTTTTCTTCTTTTGCTTCCTTCTTTTCTCTTTTTTTCATTATTTTTTTTTCATTCTCATCATCTTTTCTGGTTCCAAAACTTTGCTCTTAAATTGGTTTCAAATATTGTGTATTTATTTTAATCTCTGGTTTTATTTATTTCATCTAGGGTTATTTGGCTGTTTGGCGGTTATGATTATTCATCGACTGCATTCTTTCTCGGATTATATAGGCATGGATGCACTTAATGGTTGACTTTTTCATATCTCCTGGAGACATTTTATTTATGCTACGCATGACTAATTCATCTTTTTTTAAATTTATATATTTTGTTATGTAATAAGCACCTGGTTTTTGTATACATGATATCTATTTGGTATATATAATCTGGTTAGATGATTGGTTAGTTGATTCACATTAATTGTAATTGATCTATTTATAATCATCTTTTTTTATTAATTTATTCATTATTGAATATCTTGTATATTACATTTTTTATATATAAATTATATGAAATTAATTATGCTTTATACACATGATCTTCACTTTTTCTCACTTTATATTTATATTTGCATGTTCACTTGCACTTTTGTCACTTTATTAATAATAATAATAATAATAATAATAATAATAATGATTATTTTAAACATTTGTTTTATTTTTTACTTTCATTAATCACTGTATTTATGATGCAATTTGAATGGTCTGCGATAGCACGTAGTTTTTTCCATGTCCGTATTGAAGTGGAGGTATTTGGATCGTTTCAATATGAGTCCTTAAGTCTAGGAAGTATAAAATACTGCTCTTTGTAGTGCGTTCCAGGATGGCACGCAAAGAACGGCATCCCGGATCGATGAGGGCGAGATCATGCGATACTTCGGTGTGCTCTGCTGTGGAACGCATGCCGGAACTTCCGGTTTGCGTTCCACGGCCGAATGCGATCAGGGGGGATATTTTTATTTATTTATTTCTGGGACGTTTATGGCGCTGCTGCCTACTATAGAGGTGCTATATTTCTTTCATTATTTTTGTCCGGGTCTTATGTTTATATAACTATAGGAGCATTATTAGGTTTGTGGAGCATTAAGGCACTCAAAGAGGAAGTGACATCATGCGTTCCATAGTGGAACGCAAACTAAGCAATCGAATAGACACAAATGGGTTAAGGTACAGCCTCTTATTCCCACCTGATTTTAATTCAGAGATCATTAACAGGGTATAAATAGGTTAGGAGCTAGCAATGTGCTATCCCCTGAGGAAGCTTATTAGCGAAACGTATGTCGGGGTTGGAGGCACACGGGCCTGTATTTTACAATCATTATGGGCTATGTATGCTCTGTCTTTGCCTTTTATTTCCTATTGTCCTGGGATATCTGTTACTTATATTAGCTTTCTGGTTTGCACTATGCACTTTACTTGCTTATATGTACCTTATGTGGTTAGAGGATAGGCTTGGGTGCTTTATTATGATGTACTAAGCCCATGTGATATATGAAGCTACTTACTACATACATGACCAATGTAACTTCCTTTTTTCTGTATATGTATGCCGCTGTTGTGATTGATTTTAACATATTAACATTATTGATGTGTACTAATAAAGATCTTTGTTATTGATTAATTAGTGGGATGGTTTTTGGCTCTATTGCTGTGTATACTCATTGCACTTACATACTTTTGCACTCTACTGCCCTGGAGACAAAAGTCAACACTATCCCACCGTATTTAATATAATACAAAATGTTAATGCCTTAAAATGTGAAAATTTCAATGGGATATAAATGTACCTTTTAAAGCTTCATTAATATAATGCTGAATATAATAGACCCGTAGTTTATCCTCCAGTTTGCCATCATCAATCCCATTTCCCAGGACATAAATTGGGATATCGCCATACTTGGATTTTATCCAGTTTAATATTTTTCGCAGTCCCCAGGGAACCACAGCATATTTGTGAGGGGAATGTAGGAATGTACTATCGGTGATAAATTGAACTTCAAGTCCATAATCATATCTCACAGTATCTTCCATCTCCCAGTGTACAAGTTCAGTAGTATAATGGGTTAAGGCAAAAAAATCAAAGGTCCCTTTGATCAAGTGCTTTTCATTTTCAGTAAAATGAGGTAAATGAAAGTCAAATACCCCATGACTGTTCCTTTGACTTAACCATTCACGCATTACTTTTGGATAATCTCCACTGAGAAATATTGGATCTGCTAGCCGGCCAATCTCAAATTCTAAAACCCTCTCACTTGTGTTGTTATCATTTCGAGAAAAAGGAGAAGCAGGTTCCACCCAGTCTGCATGAAGAACCAAGGAGATCTTTCCTTTTTGTGACTTTCGGAATTCCTTGTCATACAGATGCCAAGCTAATGCATGGGCCTTTAGAAGGTTGTGACCTGATGTTGAGGTTAGGTTTCTCACTGGTGGCTCATGCATAGTTATCCAAATGGCCACAAACGTTCCAAGTTCTTTGAAACAAAGCCTGGCATATTCAACAAATGCATCAATAGTATGTATGTTGTCCCATCCTCCCATTTTGTAGAACTTTGAAGGCATCCCTTGGTGCTCGGCCATAGGCTGCCAAAGAGCAACTACTGGTGTAATGTTAACGCGAACAAGCTCGCTGACAAAACACTGATAATAGTGTAAAATGCTGTGATTAATCTGAGAAATGTTCCCATGAGGAACAATAGAACTCCATTTCAGTGAGAAGTAAAAATGGTTAATGTGTGTTGAGCGTAGCATAGATATCTGAAGCCTTATCGAGGCGTAGTCAGCACAATGGGTTTTTCTTTTTGGCATTTTCAGACCATCCACCTTCGTAAGTCCCTTTGTTTTATTCATGTCCCATACATAGACACTAGGGTCATTGAACTGGGCTGGTATGGTGTCAATCTGCCATATAAAAAAATATATATAAAAACTTATATAAAATACATCATAAAATGCCATATACTGTATGTCAAGAAATGTTCCTATGTTTTCTATGAAAAATACAAATAATGATTGTGGTCCATACTAGTGGGTTTGGGTTATCGGAGAATCCCTTTATGGATTCCGCTACCACGGACCATCACAGAATTCTATGATGGCCATACGGAATGCAATACGGAATGCCTCTTATAGGCCACGGAAGCCTATAAGAGGCATTCCGTATTGCATTCAATTATAATAGAAGTCTATGATGGAATTCTGTTATAGTCCGTGGAAGCGGAATCCATAACCGGATTCTTCGATAACCCGAACCTTGGATGCCGAACTTAAAACACAAGTTCGCTCAACACCTTACCAGTTTGGATATATAAAAAAACATCCCACAAAACTCACTAAAATTACGTACAGATAGAGGTTAGGTAGATATTGTTTATTCTGCACACTATATGTAATGAAATACTGTTAAAGTATTAAAATCCAGTCAGTCATAAAATTATGTCAGTGTAGTACAATAGATTTCAGGGTTACACAGCATTATAAATCAGTATAAGGCTGTGCTATCCTGTCAGAGTGGCAGAGTCATGAATGGGACCCAGGGGTGCATCTAGCCTTTCTGCTACCTGAGGCGAAAACTGAAATGAGGCCCCCCTACCCCCGCCCAAGCCAAATTCGCAACCTAACCCCTTCCCTCTAGCCTTAATGTTAAAGGCATACTTGGAAAACATTACATTTAGTGTAAACATACTGGTTAATATAGCGATACAGTTGAATATGCAGAGATAAATGCTTCCACAATCAAAGCACTCATTGCCCAAGGCCTTTTAGTTGCCCCCCCCCCCCCCCACTTGTCCCTACCTGGTGCTGCCTGGTAGGGACACCTCACCTCGCCTCATTGGCGGTGCACCCCTGACGGGACCTCTTACTGACATACGCTTATTGCATTCAACTCGCTCGTTTGTGTCTGGCCTAACAGTAGGGCTGGAGGGAAGGGCTGAGACTTTTGCATGGGGAGGGGGGTGCCTTTTCAATTTTTGCCTCAGGCAGCAGAAAGGCTAGATGCTTCCCTGCCCCTGGCCACAAAGCACTGAGGGAAGAGTGCCCAAGCTGAACCCTTCCACCGGGGCTCATGAGCCTTTAGCTACACCCCTGGGCACAATACAGAGTTATATGAAAAGTTGCTCCAGACTTATTACACAGGGAAGTAGTTGTAAGTAGTTACTAAAACAGGTATGTCAGAAGAGGTGACAGGTTCTCTTTAATGAAACAATCTTTCAAATATTACAAAAAAATTTAATTATCTACAAAAAAAAGTCTATGATAATCACCCAAATATTGCTACAAATAAAAAGGTAACCTTTAATACCTGTATTGTGCATGCAGTAACTCCCCAAGCAAAATTGCATGGAAATGTTCCTTGGACAGGCTGATTCTCTTGCAATGGTGGAAATCCATTCTTTTTAATAAGCTGCTGATAAAATAAGGCTGAAGATTTGGGCATTAGCTTTTTGTTTTGACTTGCAAAATCGACATAAAATAATCCACGTCTAATTTTGTACTCTCTGTGCCACTCAAAGCCATCCATAAGAGACCAGGCGGTATATCCAATGACGTTCACACCGTCTATTCTAATTGCTGAAAGTGATTCAAAGAGGTAATGTCAATCCAACAATACTCACTTTTCATTAGTACTGTGTGTTTACTACATAAAACATTATTATATGCTGAATCGGTGAAGTAATTTCTAGGAAAACCTGGCAGTAAATGTAACATTTCCCTGCAGCACCGCCACTTAGGGAAATGAAGCATTACACAGTGCCCATTGAAATTTAAGGGTTGTCTGTGTAGAGCAGGATAGGACAAGTCATCCAGGGTGAGATATGCTTTTTGTAAATGCTTTCTGGAATGCCCAAAAAATGAGGATCCCAAATAGGTGACCCCTTCTAATAACTCTAAGAATTTCCTAATTGGGATTTTTATGGCTTAGATTGCATTTTTATCAGGAGTTCTAGTATTTGTAAAGGCAAGAAGAGTGCTGTAGGCTACAGTATTCTTGCCGGAAAAAAAATACTGGACCCACAATAGAAACCTGACAGACCCCATTATAAGTTATAATCAAAAACAGTCATAGGTGCCATGGCTGATGTGCAAGAAGCAATAATACTAGTGTGAACACAGCTTAACACAGCCACACCAGACACATTTATTTTTTATACCTTCATTGTTTTAAGTCTACATACCCTTTTTAAGTCAAACATACCCTTTAATGTCTCCATGACAAACGCCTTGAGATAGTACATATACTTTGCATCTTCACGCTTTGTAAAGGCTGCAATAAGCCAGCTGTTCTCTAAAATAAATATCGGTGGCTGGTTGTACTCCATGCTGATCCAGTAGAGGACCATCCTCAGAGATAACGACTCCATTTGGCGGAACTTCATATCCGGGTCAAGCATTTGAAAACTCAATATGGGCCCAAAGGAAAGGGCAAAAAAGTCTGCTGTTCCTTTATTGAACTTTTTCTCTTCTTCAGTAAACTCAGGCAGGAGAGAAGATAAATTGTGCTTCATGGATTGAGGATAATCCCCATCTATAAATATTGGCCTAGCAAACCATCCCAAGACGAAATCAAGGGATTTCCTAGCTTCCTGGATGCAGTGTTGCGTCATATTGATTGGGTCTATCCAATGAGATGCCAGCGCTATAGACACTTGACCTTTTTGTTGGGGACGGAATTCGGTGTCATAAAGATGCCATACACGAGCATGAGCCTTTGAAGGGAAAACAGATAGACAATTGAAATTTGCAGCATAGTTAATAAATTTACTTTACATTCAGAAAGTCTTCAGACCCTTTCATATTTTTCACATTTTGCAGCCTTCTGCTAAAATAAATAAAAGTTTTCCCCAATCAATCTGCACTTATTACCCCATACTGAGAAAGTGAGAACAGAATTTAAGAAATTTTCGCAAATTTATATTAAAAAAAGGACAAATAAAAATTTCTCATGGCCATAAGTATTCAAACACTTTGCTATGATACTTGAAATTTAGCTCTGGGGCCTCCTATTTCTCTTGCTCATCTTTGAGATGACTCTACACCTTGATTGGAGTCCACCTGTGGTCAATTCAGCTGACTGCAAAAAAAAATTAGACTAGCACATTCATGTTCACAGGTGCAGTTATGCACCTGTGACCATGAATGTGCTAGTCTAAATTTTCTTGTAGTGTATATTGAGGGTAGTAGCCTCTTAGTGTTAGGTACCCATCTGCAGAAGCCACCTTGATGCCTGGTAGATGGGCCCGACACACGTTTGATCAAAAATGTTTGCAAAGAGCTTCTATTTTTTCATTTATAGTAGGTATAATACCACTTTAATTTAGAATGATCCCCATTTCTCAGTTCTATTGTTTGTATGTGAAATGTTGTGCTGCCATACTTTGATTAGCAATTCAACTGACTGGACATGATTTGGAAAGATACACCCCTGTCAATATGCACTGTGTGCCCAATTATTAAGCAAATTAGTATTGTGACCATATCATCAATTTTATGCATATTTTCCAAATCCAAACGATATAAACTTAATGTTTGTTGAATTGAAGCATATCAGGTGAAGTGTATTTGTGTAATGAGGTAGGGTGTGGCCTAAGGAGATCAAGACCCTATATCAAGGTGTGCAGAATTATTAAGCAGTTTGTTTTCCTCTGGCAAAATGGGACAAAAAAGAGATTTAATTGGGGCATAAACATAGAACCATCAAACGTTTTGTTGCAAATAGTCAACAGGGTCGCAATAAATGTGTTGAGAAAAAAAGATGCAAATTAACTGCCAAAGATTTGAGAAGAATCCAACATGAAGTGACCAGGAACCAATTATTCCAGGACTTCAACCTCCCTGGAGTGCCCAGAAGTACGAGGTGTTCAGTGCTCAAAGACATGGCCAAGGTAAGGAAGCCTGAAACCCGACCACCACTGAACAAGACACATAAGTTGAAACTTCAAGACTGGGCTAAGAAATATCTGAAGACAGATTTTTCAAAGGTTTTATGGACTGATGAGATGAAGTGACTCCAGCTGGACCAGATGGATGGGCCCGTGGCTGTGTGAGATAGGGAAACAGCTCTCATTGTCTGAGCACTGTTTGTGAAAATTAAGTTAAATGATCTGGACTGACATTCTGCTGTTGGGCCACAAGATGCCGCTGTTTCCTAAAAAAAACAGCTAACAGACTGCATATTTCCATATTCATGAGAGGATGAGTTACAGAGCCTGGAAAGGAAGTGAAGGATCCTCCATCTTAGAGGGACCTGAGAGAGACACTGAGGAGAGAGTCCATCGACATCCAGGTGTGGGGGCACCCTTCTGTGACCAGAGCTGCAGCCAAGTCAAGCTGATCGTGTCCAAGACCCTGATCCTGTCCAGAGGAATGAAGATTGCTGCTAGGAACGCTGATGAGAGCTGAGGAGCAAAGCAACATACACTGCGGTACCGCATGCTTGCTGGAGAAGCCTTTGTTTAGTTCACAGTCACAAGCTGATGCAGAGCAGACCTGGGTCGGTAAGACTGATCGTGCACACACCTCATTATAGCGTTGGCACCTAGAGACTGAGATCAGGCCTATAGTCAGTTAGTTAGGGTTTCTGTTTGTGTCAGGCCACAAAGATTGTTGACTATTCATCACAAGGACTGCATAGTTAAAGTTTTAGTTCACACCAGAGAGCTGATAAACTTCATCATAAACTCAAGCCAGGCTGGCGTTTACTCAGAAGAAACTCTAAGGCACGTGCTCCATGACAAGTTATTGGAGGGGGAATAACGTAGAGCATGATAAGTTTGCAAGCTGTTGTGATGCACCGCAGGCTAGGCCACACCACGCACCCAAACGGTTGTTCCTGATTTTCGTACGGTAATAACAGGTAAGGAGTGGCTGTTTAGTTGTGCCCGCCAGTAGGTAAATTACCGTACTTTCCTCTGGCATCCAACGGAGGGCGCCACGCTGTGCAGCACAAGGATCTCAGCCTTCGGGCTGGGTGTAAATTTATTGTGTGTTCCCAGCATTTGTGGTTGTGCTCATTGCCATGTTTAAGTAAAATCCTGTTTTGGCAAAGCTGGTGTTGGAGTTGCTTTCCTCATTCGTGACTTCACTGTATCCTGGGGAGCCCACCCGGGTACACGGCTTACAGCTGGATCAGTAATGGGCACAAAGCTTCAATTTGACTCAGATGCCAGCAAGGTGAAGATGGGGTACTGTTATGGGCTGGTATTATAAAAGATGAGAAGACACTTTCTTCAAGCAGTGGTACAGTGAAAAGTCTGCATCTTTCAAGAAAACCATGATTTTTTTATGCAGGACAATGCTTGATCGCATTCATTGAAGTTCTCCACTGCATGGCTAGCCAATAAAGGCCTTAAAGATGAAAGAATAATAACATGGCCCCCTTCCTCACCTGACCTAAACCCTATTGAGAACTCGTGGACCCTTCTTAAATGGGATATTTACAGTGATCCTCTCTGAATAGTGTCTGAGAGGCTGTGGTTGCTGATGCACAAAAATGTCATCGTCAACAGATAAAGAACTTCAGGGAGACAGACTCCATGAATGGAAAGTCTACAACTGTTATTGAAATGAAGGGTGGCTATATTTGTCACTGATTTTTGGAAACGTCAGAAATGTTTATTTGTACAGGGAACATTTGAGTTGATGAAAATAAACAAGTGAGATGGAAAGATTTCCTATTTCATTAACGTACATAATAATTCTGCACACTAATAGTTACGCAATAATTATGCACACATAGATATTCTCCTGAAACCTCACTTTAACTTTCTTAAATATTCAGGTTTGAGGTTTAATAACATTTTGGATTGACCAACAACACTGTAGTTGCTCAATAATAAAAATTACTCCTCAAATGTACAACTTGCTTAATAACTGTACACACAGTGTAAGATCTCACAGCTGGCAATCAGAACAAATACCAAGCCATGAGGAGGAAAGAACTGCATGTAGAGCTCAGAGACAGGATTATGTGGAGGGACAGATCTGGAGAAGGGTTCAAAAAAACTTTTGCTGCACTAAAATTTCCCAGGAGCTGAACCCGGACATATCCCCATTTTAACCCAGGCAGCCCCCCTGACTTGAGCATCGGAGCAGTTCATGCTCCAATGCTCTCCTCTGCCCTGCGCTAAATCTCTCAGGGCAAATGCATTTTCTGGAGTTCCGGTGACGAACCGGGCTCTCCATGTATAATGGCTAGGGCAGCGCTAAAGCCCGCCCATCAGAGCCGGTGACGTCACCGAACACACTGCTGGGCGGAAGCCTCCGCCCAGCAGTGCGTTATAGTAAATAATAGAGCCCTTGCCCTGCGCGATCCACAGGGCAAGGGAGAGCATCGGAGCATGAAATGCTCCGATACTAACATCAGGGGGGCTGCCTGGGTGAAATTATGGGTATGTCCAGGTTCAGCTCTGAACCCAGACAACCCCTTGAAATGGAAGAAGTTTAGAACAGCCAGGACTCTTCCTAGAGCTGACCGTCCTACCAAACTAAGTAATTAAGGGAGAAGGGCCTTGGTAAGAGAGGTGACCAAGAACCCAATAGTCACTCTGGCTAAGCACCAAAGATCCTGTGTGCAGATGGGAGAAACCTCCAGAAGGTCAACTATCACCACAGCACTCCATCAATCTGGGCTCTAAGACAGAGTTACCAGAAAGAAGCCTTTCCTCCGTAAAAGACACCTGAAAGCCTGCCTAGAGTTTGCAAAAAAGCACATAAAGGACTCTCAGACTGTGAGAAACAAGATTCTCTGGTACGATGAAACCAAGATTAAAATTTTTAGCCTTCATTTTAAGCGTCATGTCTGCATTAAACAAGGCACTCCTCATCACCTGCCCACAAGCTTCCCTACAGTGAAGAATGGTGGTGGCAGCATAATGATGTGGGAGTGTTTTTCAGCTGCTGGGTCAGGAGGACTGGTCGGGGTTCAGGGAAAGCTGAATGGAGCAAAGTACAGATATTATAGATTGTAAGCGCTCACGAACAGGGTCCTCTATCCATCTGTACCAGTCTGTTACTAAGTTCATGTACATTGTACTTATGTTGTTTTATATTATATACAGTGTATGTGAATCCCCTGATGACCTATTCTCAAGATAAGTCATCAGTTACCGGTGAGTGCTGCGGCCTCTTCAAACAGTTGATCGGCAGGGAATGTTAGGTGTCAGACCCTCACAGATCACATTCTGATGACTCATCCTGAGGATAGGTCTACAGTAAAAAAAAATACTCGGAAATCCCCTTTAAATCTAATCTTTACTGAGAACTTATGTGTAGAGATGGCCCGAACTATCCGACGGCGAACAGTTCCCGGCGAACATAGCTTGTTCGCGTTCGCCTCTGCCGGGCGAACACATGCGATGTTCGGTCCGCCCCCTATACATCATCATTGAGCAAACTTTGACCCTGTACCTCACAGTCAGCAGACACATTCCAGCCAATCAGCAGCATACCCTCCCTCCCAGACCCTCCCACCTCCTGCACAGCATCCATTTTAGATTCATTCTGAAGCTGCAGTCTTAGTGAGAGGAGGGAGACTGTAACTGCTGCTGATTTAATTGGGAAATCGATAGCTAGGCTAGTGAATTCAGTGTCCACTCCAGTCCTGAAAGACTCATCTGATCTCTGCTGTAAGGACAGCGTCCTGACAGCACCCCAAAAAGCCCTTTTTAGGGCTGCAACATTAGTCTGCTTTTTTTTTTTCCTTTATATACATATTGCAGTTGCCTGGCCTGCCTGTGTGTGAGGAGCTGCAGGCCCACAGACTGTAGTGTGCCCACTGCCAGTGCTCACCCCTGTCATTCCGTGTGGCACAGGACTTTGCTTAAAAAAAGGCACTTAATTTTTACACTTTAATCTAAGGTTAGTTGCCTGCCAGTGTGTGTCAGGCTGACTTCCACTGACTGTAGTGTGCCCACTGCCAGTGCCCACCACTCATACCGGCTGGCACAGGACTTTGCATAAAAAAGGCATTTAATTTTTACACTTTAGTGTAATTTCAGCTGCTTGCCTGCTGCTAGTGTGTGTCAGGCCGACTTCAACTGACTGTAGTGTGCCCACTGCCAGTGCCCACCCCTGTCATCCCGTGTGGCACAGGACTTTGCTTAAAAAAAAGGCACTTAATTTTTACACTTTAATCTAAGGTTAGTTGCCTGCCAGTGTGTGTCAGGCTGACTTCCACTGACTGTAGTGTGCCCACTGCCAGTGCCCACCACTCATACCGGCTGGCACAGGACTTTGCATAAAAAAGGCATTTAATTTTTACACTTTAGTGTAATTTCAGCTGCTTGCCTGCTGCTAGTGTGTGTCAGGCCGACTTCAACTGACTGTAGTGTGCCCACTGCCAGTGCCCACCCCTGTCATCCCGTGTGGCACAGGACTTTGCTTAAAAAAAAGGCACTTCATTTTTACACTTTAATCTAAGGTTAGTTGCCTGCCAGTGTGTGTCAGGCTGACTTCCACTGACTGTAGTGTGCCCACTGCCAGTGCCCACCACTCATACCGGCTGGCACAGGACTTTGCATAAAAAAGGCATTTAATTTTTACACTTTAGTGTAATTTCAGCTGCTTGCCTGCTGCTAGTGTGTGTCAGGCCGACTTCAACTGACTGTAGTGTGCCCACTGCCAGTGCCCACCCCTGTCATCCCGTGTGGCACAGGACTTTGCTTAAAAAAAAGGCACTTCATTTTTACACTTTAATCTAAGGTTAGTTGCCTGCCAGTGTGTGTCAGGCCGACTTCAACTGACTGTAGTGTGCCCACTGCCAGTGCCCACCCCTGTCATCCCGAGTGGCACAGGACTTTGTTTAAAAAATAGGCACTTAATTTTTACACTTTAATCTAAGGTTAGTTGCCTGCCAGTGTGTGTCAGGCTGACTTCCACTGACTGTAGTGTGCCCACTGCCAGTGCCCACCACTCATACCGGCTGGCACAGGACTTTGCTTAAAAAAGGCATTTAATTTTTACACTTTAATGTAATTTCAGCTGCTTGCCTGCTGCTAGTGTGTGTCAGGCCGACTTCAACTGACTGTAGTGTGCCCACTGCCAGTGCCCACCCCTGTCATACCGAGTGGCACAGGACTTTGCTTAAAAAATAGGCACTTAATTTTTACACTTTAATCTAAGGTTAGTTGCCTGCCAGTGTGTGTCAGGCTGACTTCCACTGACTGTAGTGTGCCCACTGCCAGTGCCCACCCCTGTCATACCGAGTGGCACAGGACTTTGCTTAAAAAATAGGCACTTAATTTTTACACTTTAATCTAAGGTTAGTTGCCTGCCAGTGTGTGTCAGGCTGACTTCCACTGACTGTAGTGTGCCCACTGCCAGTGCCCACCCCTGTCATACCGAGTGGCACAGGACTTTGCTTAAAAAATAGGCACTTAATTTTTACACTTTAATCTAAGGTTAGTTGCCTGCCAGTGTGTGTCAGGCTGACTTCCACTGACTGTAGTGTGCCCACTGCCAGTGCCCACCACTCATACCGGCTGGCACAGGACTTTGCTTAAAAAAGGCATTTATTTTTACACTTTAATGTAATTTCAGCTGCTTGCCTGCTGCTAGTGTGTGTCAGGCCGACTTCAACTGACTGTAGTGTGCCCACTGCCAGTGCCCACCCCTGTCATACCGAGTGGCACAGGACTTTGCTTAAAAAATAGGCACTTAATTTTTACACTTTAATCTAAGGTTAGTTGCCTGCCAGTGTGTGTCAGGCTGACTTCCACTGACTGTAGTGTGCCCACTGCCAGTGCCCACCACTCATACCGGCTGGCACAGGACTTTGCATAAAAAAGGCATTTAATTTTTACACTTTAGTGTAATTTCAGCTGCTTGCCTGCTGCTAGTGTGTGTCAGGCCGACTTCAACTGACTGTAGTGTGCCCACTGCCAGTGCCAACCACTGATACCGGGTGGCACAGTAGCTTGCCGATAAATAAGGCATTTAATTTTTAGACAGTAGTCTAAATTCAGTTGCTTGCCTGCTGCCAGTGTGTGTCAGGCCCGCTTCCACTGACTGTAGTGTGCCCACTGCCAGTGCCAACCACTGATACCGGGTGGCACAGTAGCTTGCCGATAAATAAGGCATTTAATTTTTAGACAGTAGTCTAAATTCAGTTGCTTGCCTGCTGCCAGTGTGTGTCAGGCCCTCTTCCACTGACTGTAGTGTGCCCACTGCCAGTGCCAACCACTCATACCGGGTGGCACAGTAGCTTGCCGATAAATAAGGCATTTAATTTTTACACTTTAGTGTAATTTCAGTTGCTTGCCTGCTGCCAGTGTGTGTCAGGCCCGCTTCTACTGACTGTAGTGTGCCCACTGCCAGTGCCAACCACTGATACCATCTCCCCGTTCGAAAAATCTATTCAATAAATGGCACCCAGATTGGGGACGTTAGAGGGATTAAACTGATGAGAATAGTACTACAGAAAATACCACTCATATCGGGTGTGACAGTAAATTGCACGGCGCAGACGCAGTCACCGTGGATAAAAACAAAGGGGAGGGAGCCAGCGTTTTTTTAACCATCTCCCCGTTCGAAAAATCAATTCAATTGACCTTTCGGGGACCCTTGGTGTTGTACGTGGCTGGGTGGAGGAAGAAACCTTCAATGACATCACCGGGACGTGGCTAGCTTGGTATCCAACCTTGTGCAAATGGGGAGTTTGCGGTTGTGCAAATGAACTGTTTGCGGTGCATTAAAAGGGGAGTTTGGTCTGTCAATGTCTGTGATGCGGGCGTAACCCTTACACTACCTGATCGATACAACATCATACCTGATCGTATACACACACTGGATGTTTTAAAGCACGTTATTCCAAACAATTTAGGAATGTTAGTTGATTTATGCCCTTTATGGATTAAAACCCGACTCTGCGTCCACTACGTAATTTTCCATGGGAGTTTTGCCATAGATCCCCCTCCGGCATGCCACAGTCCAGGTGTTAGACCCCTTGAAACAACTTTCTCATCACTATTGTGGCCAGAAAGAGTCCCTGTGGGTTTTAAAATTCGCCTGTCTATTGAAGTCTATGGCGGTTCGCTCGGTTCGCCAGTTCGCGAACATTTGCGGAAGTTCTCGTTCGCTGTTCGCGAACTGAAAATTTTATGTTCGCGACATCACTACCTATGTGTCTCTGAGTCAGCTCCAGGTCATGCGGTCTCTTGGTTTATAGTATGATTAATGATGGAGAGATTGAGGATAAAACTCGTGGGATACATTCCCAGGGAATAAAATTGGTTAGGGCTTGGGAGGAAGAGTTGGGAGTTACTATTTCCCCAGATCAATGAAAAAGATCTTTGTTATTCACACATAAGTCCTCCATTTCAATTGGCCTCCAAGAGCTTAAATACAAAATCTGGACCAGGTGGTATAGGACTACATAAATTCTATCCATCGGTACCGGATATCTGTTGGCGTTGCCACATGGATATAGGCACAATGGCTCATATATGGTGGGATTGCCCTGGAGTAGCCCCTTTGTGGAAAGATGTTTTCTCTCTATATAATCTTTACCGGGCTACTATATCGCCGTCTCCTCTGATAGCACTGCTCTCTATTTTTCCAGGGCGAATAAAACATGTTAGGAAGGGTATCTTAAGATTTTTTATACTTGCCATGAGGCAGATTATTCCCAGTAGGTGGAAGTCAACAGAGAGTCTGCAGAGGATTACTTGGGCATCTGCTCTGAATGCTCTGGCATGCCTAAAGGAGTTAAGTGCTGACTCAAGTTTATCCGGCCCGGTCTATACAGTAACTTGGGAGTCTTGGCTCCAGTTCCGTTCCTCCCCGTGCTTCTCGGCTTGGTTGAGAGATGGCTCTCTTTCCTGACCTTTAAGTTCTCTTGATGTTATCAGTTTACATATGGTATATCTTGTCTCCATGTACTCTCCCGATATCCTTGTTCCTTACCTAATGCCTCTGTCTTGTCTCCCCTTCTATCCTTCTTTTTGTTTCCTTAGAGTACTTTCACACTTGCGGCAGGACGGATCCGACATGCTGTTCACCATGTCGGATCCGTCCTGCGGCTATTTCGCCGTGCCGCCGGACCGCCGCTCTGTCCCCATTGACTATAATGGGGACGGGGGCGGAGCTCCGGCGCAGCACGGCGCAGCACGGCGAAAGGCCGCCAGGCTAAAATTACTGCATGTCAGGCTTTTTAGTCCGGCGGCTTTCGCCGTGCACCGCCGTGCTGCGCCGGAGCTCCGCCTTACTCCTAATTTTCGTTATTTGTTTATTTTTTAGTTCTCCTTACTATACTCATACTCTCAAATGTTTCACAAGTGGATACTAATCAACATTACTAGTTTCTTATATCTTTTGATATATTACATTTTTCATGTGTTTTTCACAATTACCTCTTACAATGCTTGGTAATTATTATTGCTAATCTGCTTGAATAAACCAATAAAAATTGATTGAACCATAAATCTAATCTTTACAAAAACGCTGAAAGTTTTTTTTTTTTTTTACTGGAATGGAACAGAGCTGTAGTATGAGCCAAAGCCAGTCTAGCCATTTTATTGGGATAGATAATGAATGAACTGCATCATTCCATGATTAGCAGGAGTCCCAGGGATGGACTTCCACCTATCAACCATTATTGACCTTAATCCAGGGGGCAGAGAACTGGATGGAAAAAAAAGAGAGAAAGCAAACAGAAAGTTATAGTATGATATAGGAGGAGAAACAGAAATCAGAAACAGAGGAGAAGAGTAAGGCTCTATTCACACGTCCGTGATGTGTTGCGGACCCGCAAATTGCGGGTCCGCAACACACCAGCCCGTCACCCCCCATTGAAATGCCTATTCTTGTCCGCAAGCTGCGGACAAGAATAGGACATGCTCTATCTTTTTGCGGAGCTGCGTACCCAAAATCGGGGGCGCGCTCCGCAATTGCGGCTGCAGACAGCACACTGTGTGCTGTCCGCATCCATTCCGTCCCCATAGAGAATGAATGGGTCCGCACACTTTCCGCAAAATTGCGGAAAGGATGCGGACCCATTTTGCGGACGTGTGAATGGAGCCTTAGAATGCTTTCATGTGAGAAGGGGCATTTTTTACTGGAACATTATGGGGGCACTATGGGGGAGAGGAGAACTATTGGGGCATCTGGTGGCACTAAGAAGGGGGCATCTGGTGGCACCAAGAAGGGGTATTTTTTACTGGCACATTATGGGGGCATCTGGTGGCACTAAGAAGGGGGATTTTTTTTTTACTGGGAAGCAAAGGGGCATTTTTTTAATGAGGGGCACTATGGGGATTGGGGAGAGGACCACAATGGAGGCATGTGCTGGGGGCACTAAGAGGGGTTATTTTATATTGGCATTCATGGGGGGCACCATGGGGAAGGGGGAGAAGAGCACTATGGTGGGCATTTACTAGGGGACTATATTGGGGTATTTTATACTGGCATACATTATGGGGACATTAGCACAATTATTTTTGGGGGACATTATGTTTATACTATTAGTGTCTGGGACACAATTTACTGGACGCAGTTATTTTTTTTAGAGCACTCTGTGCTAATAATTGTTAACGGGGGCACTATATGTGTGGTACTAGTATATTTAAGGGGACAGTTTATGCAGTAGAGTATTGGTGAGCAGGATGGGGTGTTCAGAAGATGTGAAGATGATGAAAAAGTGGGAAACTAATGTCTGTTTGTCAATCTCTGCAGAGACGAGAGATTGCTGAAAAATCATTAGTGATGAGCGGCAAGAACAATATTCAAATTTGCGATATTTCACGAATATTTGGGCGAATATTCGCCATATATTCGCAAATTCGCGAATTCATGATCTCCAGGCATTATTTTCTTGATTGCGAAAATTCGCATAAAAAGTTCGCATAGAAATTCGCATGAACTTTATTTTTAAAAATCGAATATTCGCGATTACGAATATATTTTGCGATATTCTAAATATTCGCGAATTCTCGAAGTGCCGATATTCGCAATTAAATTTCGCAATTCGAATATTCGTGATCAACACTAAAAATCATCATGACGGTCTGGTCTGAATGGAGATGATGAGAAAAGAGAACATATACGTCAAAGGTGACATCACAGGATGTAAGAGGTATGTGGCGCTATGTATGAAAGGAGATGCTCCGGCTCCTCCCCCTGTAATTTGCAGAAGGAGGATTCAGAGCTGGGTGAGGACAGCCAAGGGGGGCAGCAGGCCACGGGCGGGTGGTGGATGGTGGGGGGAACCACAGGCCTTGAGCAGGATCTGGGGAGGGAGGAGAGCGGAGGAGCTTCGTGGCTGTAGACTGATGTTGTCTATCTTATAATGTGAGGCAGGCAGTGCAGCCTCCCCTCTCCATATGATGTGTAGAGCCGGGCCTACAACCCGACCTACACACCTTTCCACAGCTCCTCCTCCACTACTCTTTTGGCGCCTTCAGGACTAGGAGGGAGGAAGTGAAACTGTGATGGAGCTACGTGGGGGGCGGTGTAAGTGTACAGGAGCTATATGTCAGGGCCCCAGGGGCGTTGCTAGGGTCTGAAAACATCCAGAGCACAAGCCTACTGTGTTGAAATTGCACATTAAAGGCATGCTTAAAGGGGTGTTCTGGTTTACGCAAATTAAGTGCAGTACTGATGACTGCAGTCATTATATAATACAACATTCGGTAACTTTCCAATATCTGTTATGTTTCATTTCCTCACCACTGCAGAAATCTTTGCTTGGGCCCTTTAATATTGATGGGAGTGGACCCTGGGCAACCCCACCGATCATCATCCCCCCACCCAGTGGCGTAGCTAGAAATGACTGGGCCCCATAGCAAATTTCTGAATGGGGCCCCCCTCCCCCAGTAATTTTTTCGCAACCCCTTCCTTTCATGCCGCCAATTCTGTCCTGCGGCACGTGATCCCGCGAGACCTCCCGCAGCGGGTCTCGCGGGATCACGCACCGCAGGACGGGATTGCGCACCGAAGTGACTAAATTCATGCCCCCGCAGCCCGCAAGTAGCGAATCAGCGTAACAAGTACAAGGGGGGTGGGGGAATGATCTGTGGTGGGTTGCCCAGGTCCAATCAATATTAAAGGGCCCTGGAATAGCCAAATAAAAAAAAATGCTACCAGGCCACAGGGGAGCACCCAGGAATTTTGCCATGGGGGGGTCCGAAAGGCAAAAAATGTGGCACGTGTAGCGCGCTGTGCCAATTCTTTTGCCCGCCCATTTTTCAAAGCCCCCTTCATATTTAAAAATGCGGCACCATTTCTAATAGCCCTGTAGAAGTGGAAAAATGTGGCGCGCACAGCACGCCTAGCAAATTTTTTGGCCCCGCCCATTATTAAAAGCCGCTCCTACATATAATTGGCCACTCCCAACAAACACTGTACAGCTGAAATTCTATTGTTGAGGCCTGTCTCTACACATCATACGGAGAGGGGAGGGTCTGTCCTGGCTGCACTGCCTGCTTATACAACAAGCTACAGCCAGGAAGCTCCTCCGCTCTCCTCCCTCCCCAGATCCCGCTCAAGGCCTGTGGTTCCCCCCACCATCTGCCACCTGCCCGTGGCCTGCTGCCCCCCTTGGCCGTCCTCACCTAGCTCTGAATCCTCCTTTTGCAAATGGCAGGGGGAGGAGACGGAGCATCTCCTCTCCGACATAGCGCCACATACCTCTTACATCCAGTAATGTCTCCTTTGTTGTAGACGTTTTCTTTCCTCATCTTCTCCATTCAGACCAGACCGCCATGAGGATTTTTCAGCCATCTCCCGTCTCTGCAGAGATTGACAAACAGACATAAGTTTCCCACATTTCCATCATCTTCACATCTTCTGAACACCCTTTTCTGCCACCCCCAATACTATACTGCAGAAACAGTCCCCCCTGGAAATACTACTACCACACAGATAGTGCCCCCAATACTGTGCCCGCTGTGCCCCCAATGCTATACTGCAGATACAGTCCCCCTGGAAATGCTACTACCACACAGATAGTGCCCCCTTCAACAATTATTGGCACACAGTGCTCTAAAAAATAACTGCACCCAGACACTAATAGTATAAATAATTGTGCTAAGCTGATAGTGTGCCAGGGTGCCCCACAAAGTAACAGTGCTCCCCAAAATCCCACCAATAGAAATAATTCAATGCCAGAGCACACTTAGTAGTAATAATGCCCCTATAGTGCCCATACTAGTAATCATGTTCCTCATAGCCCCACAGTAGTAGTAAAGCTCCCCATAATACCCCCTAGTAGTAATGATTCTCCTTATAATATGACAGTACATGAAATAAAACCACGCTTAGTGCCCGCAGTTGAGCTAATGTCCCCATACAGTATGCCAGTATAAAATACCCCTATATAGTGCCCCAGTAAATACCCTTATAGTGCTCAGCTCCCCCTTCCCCATAGTGTCCCCCAATATATTCCAGTAAAAAAATGCCCCTTTTTAGTGTCCCCAGCAGATGCCCCTATAGTGATCCTCTTCCCCATAATGTGCCAGTAAAAAATGCCCCTTCTTAGTGCCACCAGATGCCCCAATAGTGCCCCCAAATAATGCCCTATAGTGCCTCCCATAATGTGCCAGTAAAAAATGCCCCCTTAGTGCCACCAGATGCCATAGTGCCCCCCATAATGTGCCAAAAAAAGGTCCCTTTAGAGCCCCCACTTCCCCATAGTGCCCCCAAATAATGCCCCTATAGTGCCACCAGATGCCCCATAGTGCAGTTCTCCCCTATAGTTCCCCTCATAATGTGCCAAAACAAAATAAAGCCCCTTTAGAGCCCCCAGATGCCCCCATAGTGCTCCTCTCCCCCATGGTGCCCCCCCCATAATGTGCCAGTAAGAAATGCCCCAATAGTGCCCCCCCCAAAAATTGGGCAAGAAATAAATGCCCCCAGAGTGCCACCCCAAAAAAATGGGGCTGTAAGAAATGCCAGATGCCCCCATAGTGCCAGCTCCTCCCCAAAAGCAAAACAAAACACTAATACTTACCTTCATCAGCAGTGATGCGATGCAGGCCTCTTCCGGCCTGTGTCCCCCGCTGTGTGCTGCCCGGCTCAGGCGGCGAGATGATAATTACATCATCGCGCCGCCTGAGTCGGCCTCTTATAGGCCGCAAGCTTTAGTGCCTGCGGCCTATCAGAAAAACAGGGAAGGGAGACGACTCTCCCTCCCCTGCCCCACCGCCGCACAGCCATGTGTATCGCTGTCCTGAGGACGGCGATACAGATGAATATGGAGATGAGCGCTTCCACAATGCGCTCATCTTCTCCCCCCCCCCCCCGAGGGATAAAAAAAAAAATTATTCGCTGGTGCGCCACTGCCAGGCCAGCATAACATTCGGGGCACTTGATAAAACATCCGTGGCTCAAGCCCTGAATGTTTTGACCTAATGACGCCCCTGCAGGGCCCTGAGTATTAAAGAGGACCTTTCACCAGAATAAAACCTTTAAACTGACTATACAGATGTGTAGAGCGGCGCCCAAGGATCCCACTGCACTTACTGTTATCCCCGGGCGCCGCTCCGTTCGCCCGGTATAGCCTCCGGTATCTTCATAGTTAGGCTCCACCCAGGGGAACCTGACAGCGTCTCTTTCTCCTATAGGAGAAAGAGACGCTGTCAGGTTCCCCTGGGTGGAGCCTAACTATGAAGATACCGGAGGCTATACCAGGCGAATGGAGCGGCGCCCAGGTATAACAGTAAGTGCAGGGGGATCCCTGGGCGCCGCTCTACACGTCTGTATAGTCAGTTTAGAGGTTTTATTCTGGTGAAAGGTCCTCTTTAACCACCTCAGCCCCTATGGCTTAAACACCCTTAAAGACCAGGCCACTTTTTACACTTCTGACCTACCCTACTTTATTGCTCGGTCATGCAACTTACCACCCAAATGAATTTTACCTCCTTTTCTTCTCACTAATAGAGCTTTCATTTGGTGGTATTTCATTGCTGCTGACATTTTTACTTTTTTTGTTATTAATCGAAATTTTACGATTTTTTTGCAAAAAAATGTCATTTTTCACTTTCAGTTGTAAAATTTTGCAAAAAAAAACGATATCCATATATAAATTTTGCTCTAAATTTATTGTTCTACATGTCTTTGATAAAAAAAAAATTTTGGGTAAAAAAAAAAATGGTTTGGGTAAAAGTTATAGCGTTTACAAACTATGGTACAAAAATGTGAATTTCCGCTTTTTGAAGCAGCTCTGACTTTCTGAGCACCTGTCATGTTTCCTGAGGTTCTACAATGCCCAGACAGTACAAACACCCCACAAATGACCCCATTTCAGAAAGTAGACACCCTAAGGTATTCACTGATGGGCATAGTGAGTTCATAGAACTTTTTATTTTTTGTCACAAGTTAGCGGAAAATGATGATTTTTTATTTATTATTTTTTTTCTTACAAAGTCTCATATTCCACTAACTTGTGACAAAAAATAAAACGTCCTATGAACTCACTATGCCCATCAGCGAATACCTTTGGGTGTCTTCTTTCCAAAATGGGGTCACTTGTGGGGTAGTTATACTGCCCTGGCATTCTAGGGGCCCAAATGTGTGGTAAGGAGTTTGAAATCAAATTCTGTAAAAAATGGCCGGTGAAATCCGAAAGGTGCTCTTTGGAATGTGGGCCCCTTTGCCCACCTAGGCTGTAAAAAAGTGTCACACATGTGGTATCGCCGTACTCAGGAGAAGTTGGGGAATGTGTTTTGGGGTGTCATTTTACATATACCCATGCTGGGTGAGAGAAATATCTTGGTCAAATGCCAACTTTGTATAAAAAAATGGGAAAAGTTGTCTTTTGCCAAGATATTTCTCTCACCCAGCATGGGTATATGTAAAATGACACCCCAAAACACATTGCCCAACTTCTCCTGAGTACGGAGATACCACATGTGTGACACTTTTTTGCAGCCTAGGTGGGCAAAGGGGCCCACATTCCAAAGAGCACCTTTCGGATTTCACAGGCCATTTTTTACAGAATTTGATTTCAAACTCCTTACCACACATTTGGGCCCCTAGAATGCCAGGGCAGTATAACTACCCAACAAGTGACCCCATTTTGGAAAGAAGACACCCCAAGGTATTCCGTGAGGGGCATGGCGAGTTCCTAGAATTTTTTATTTTTTGTCACAAGTTAGTGGAAAATGAGGATTTTTTTTTTTTTTTCTTACAAAGTCTCATATTCCACTAACTTGTGACAAAAAATAAAAACTTCCATGAACTCACTATGCCCATCAGCGAATACCTTGGGGTGTCTTCTTTCCAAAATGGGGTCACTTGTGGGGTAGTTATACTGCCCTGACATTCTAGGGGCCCAAATGTGTGGTAAGGAGTTTGAAATCAAATTCTGTAAAAAATGGCCTGTGAAATCCGAAAGGTGCTCTTTGGAATGTGGGCCCCTTTGCCCACCTAGGCTGCAAAAAAGTGTCACACATGTGGTATCTCCGTATTCAGGAGAAGTTGGGGAATGTGTTTTGGGGTGTCATTTTACATATACCCATGCTGGGTGAGAGAGATATCTTGGCAAAAGACAACTTTTCCCATTTTTTTATACAAAGTTGGCATTTGACCAAGATATTTCTCTCACCCAGCATGGGTATATGTAAAATGACACCCCAAAACACATTCCCCAACTTCTCCTGAGTACGGCGATACCACATGTGTGACACTTTTTTGCAGCCTAGATGTGCAAAGGGGCCCACATTCCTTTAAGGAGGTCATTTTTAGACATTTGGATACCAGACTTCTTCTCACGCTTTGGGGCCCCTAAAATGCCAGGGCAGTATAAATACCCCACATGCAGGGCTGGGACAAGGCCATTTGGTGCCCAGGGCGAAGATGGCAAACTGCGCCCCCCCCCCCCCCCCCCCCCCGTTTTTAAGAAAGAATCAATGTTGTTTCAAAACAAGAATATACTTAAAGCAATAGAAGAAAGGACTGTGGGACTTTGAAAGTCACAGACACTATAAAGTTCCCCCCCATCATCATGTGCCAGTATAAAGTCCCCCCCATCATCATGTGCCAGTTTTGTAATAAGCCCCCCCAATGTGCCAGTAACACTATTGTAAAAAAAAACAAAAAAAAAACACTTATACTTACCTAAGTGTCAGCGATGCGATGCAGCCTCTTCCTGTGTCCCACGCTGTAATGTAAGGCTCAGGCGGCACGATGACGTCATTGCGCCGGCCTCTGATAGGCTGCCGGCCTAGTGCCTGCAGCCAGGGGCGTACATAAAAATCACTGGGCCCCATAGCAGGAATCTAAATTGGGCCCCCATTCCCCTTTAATAGCCCCTCCCTTTGTTCCATGAACTATTCTTGCTGCTGCGTTTTATAATTTATGCCATCAGGGCCGGAATGGGATTACAAAACAGCCCTGGCACACAAAAGAGGTATAATAGATGCAGATGTATATTATATACAGCAGTGTACAGTTATGTGAGGTACGCGGTATAATAGATGCAGTGTGTACAGGTATATAGTATATTCCCTAGTGTTCTGATATGTGAGGTACAGGGTATAATAGATGCAGTGTGTACAGGTATATAGTATATACAGCAGTGTACTGATATGTGAGGTACGGGGTATAATATATGCAGTGTATACAGTATATACAGTAGTGTAATATGTGAGGTACGAGGTATAATAGATGCAGTGTGTACAGGTATATAGTAAATACAGCAGTGTATTGACACCTCATACCTCACATATCAGTACACTGCTGTATATACTATATATCTGTACACACTGCATCTATTATACCTCGTACCTCACATATATAGTATATACAGAAGTGTACTGATATCTGTACACACAGCATCTATTATACCTCATACCTCACATATCAGTGCACTGCGGTATATACTATATATCTGTACATATTGCATGTATAATACTGTGTAATATATGCAGTGTGTGTGCATGTATGTGTGTGTATATATATATATATATATATACAGAGCAGTGTATTGATGTGACACATAGAAGGTATAATACTGTAGATGCAGTGTTTATAGAAATATGTGGTCAGTTATGCATTATAGTCACTGTGAGGTACATGAGGTAGTGGTAACTGTCTGAAGTAGTATACATGAGTGAGCAATGAGTAAAAACAGGGCATGGAGGGGGGGGGGTAAATGATGAAAAGTGGAGGACCTCCTCTTACCTCTCCATTCCAGTCTGTATGGATCAATACAGAGCTGCTTGTGAACTTTTAATACTTGCTGTTAGGGGTTGAAGGACCTGTGATGATGTCATCACAGGTCCTGGCAGATGTACCTTTGAAACCTAGGAACTACACCATTTTTGGTGCAGTTCCTTTGCTAGATTCTGCAGGACCTGTGATGTTGAAGATGATGTTATCACAGGTCCTGGCAGATGCACTGTTCTAACCTGGGAACTACACTTTACACTGTGCAGTTCCCTTACAGGACCTGTGATGACATCATCAAAGGTCCTTTAGCTTTAGAAAGGTAAACAGGAGTAATTAGGGGGCGGGGCCTCTCCTCCACTTCGGTGCCTGCCTGCAGCCTATCAGAGGAAAGGGAAGGGACACGCCTCTCCCTCCCCTGCACCTCCGCTGGCACAGACAGTTTACAATGGAGATGAGCGCAATGGAAGCGCTCATCTCCCTGTGCCCGGAGGCGGCTGCTCACTTGGGGGGGGGGGGGTCATTTTAGTTGGGGGGGCACATGGGGGGGCACAGCATGATGTAGGGGGGGCCGTGGCCCCCTCTGGCCCCCCCCTGGCGACGCCACTGCTGCTGGCACTTCACCTGCGCCCCCCTCCTGTCCGCAAATGGTAGCGCCCAGGGCACCCGCTCCTTCGGCCCCTGCCTTGTACCGGCCCTGCCCACATGTGACCCCATTTTGGAAAGAAGACACCCCAAGGTATTCAATGAGGGGCATGGCGAGTTCATAGAAAAAAAAAAATTTGGCACAAGTTAGCGGAAATTGATTTTTTTGATTTTTTTCTCACAAAGTCTTACTTTCCGCTAACTTGGGACAAAAATTTCAATCTTTCATGGACTCAATATGCCCCTCAGCGAATACCTTGGGGTGTCTTCTTTCCAAAATGGTGTTATTTGTGGGGTGTTTGTACTGCCCTGGCATTTGAGGGTCTCCGCAATCATTACATGTATGGCCAGCATTAGGAGTTTCTGCTATTCTCCTTATATTGAGCATACGGGTAATGAGATTTTTTTTTTCCGTTCAGCCTCTGGGCTGAAAGAAAAAAATGAACGGCACAGATTTCTTCATTCGCATCGATCAATGTGGATGAAAAAATCTCTGCCAAAAAAAGAAAAAGGAGGGGAAAGGCGTCTGCCAGGACATAGGAGCTCCGCCCAACATCCATACCCACTTAGCTCGTATGCCCTGGCAAACCAGATTTCTCCATTCACATCAATCGATGTGGATGAATAAATCCTTGCCAGGATTTTTTTTTTTATATATACAAAGTGTTTGCCAAAGTATATGAACACCGCCACCTCCTCAGCTCATATGCCTCGGCAAACGTATCTTTTACTGCAGAGGAGAAATCTCGTCTTGCAGCGCCGCATACACCGACTTGCGTGTAATCTGACAGCAGCGCAATGTTTCTGTCCGAATGCACATCAGTGCTGCAGCTAGTCGATCGGTTGGTCCACCTGGAAGGTAAAAAAAACAAAACAAAAAAGAAAAAACCAGGCCGCAACGCAATAAATTTATTAACTTTTGAACAGAACATATAAACTTTTTTTTAACTTTTTTAACTGAACGTTAACTTTTATACTTACCGGTATTTTTTTTTTGTTTAGTTTTTTTTTACATTTATAGAACAAACCTCTCCTTCCCCATGGGACAATGTGCAAAGCGCAAATCGCCCAAAGATGTGGCGAAGTACGTTATGCACTTTATCCCAGGTGAAAGGAGAGGTTTGCAGCAGCTGTGAGTAAAAGGGCCCTAATAGCCCTGTGTGCCTGTCCTGTGAGATGCAATCCCTATGCTAAGTGTACCTGGGTGTGGTACTTCCGGAAACACTCTCCAAAGCATAGGGCAGGGTGGTCAGGACAGTCAGGACAGAAATAGCGGGTGTCACGCCTTATTCCACTCCTGCTACAGACACAACATCTTTTTCGGGGTGACGGTTGGGTTGAGGTACCAGGAACGACATTGGGGAAATGTCGCTCGTGTAGACGGCTAACTACACTGGTGGATGGGGCCACGGAACCTTCTGGATACAGGAGGTTCTCAATGATCTCTTCCTGGAATTTGAGGAAGGATCCTGTTCTCCCAGCCTTACTGTAGAGAACAAAACTATTGTACAGAGCCAATTGAATTAAATATACAGACACCTTCTTATACCAGTGTCTGGTTCTGCGGGAAACTAAATACGGAGACAACATCTGGTCATTGAAGTCCACCCCTCCCATGAGCGCATTATAGTCGTGGACTGAGAAGGGCTTTTCAATGACACGGGTTGCTCGCTCAATTTGTATTGTCGTGTCTGCGTGAATGGAGGAGAGCATGTAAACGTCACGCTTGTCTCTCCATTTCACCGCGAGCAGTTCTTCGTTACACAAGGCAGCCCTCTCCCCCCTTGCAAGACGGGTGGTAACGAGCCGTTGGGGGAAGCCCACGCGACTAGTTCGCGCGGTGCCACAGGCGCAAATCCGTTCTAGAAACAAATGCCTAAAGAGGGCCACACTTGTGTAGAAATTGTCCACATAAAGATGGTACCCCTTGCCGAATAAGGGTGACACCAAGTCCCAGACTGTCTTCCCACTGCTCCCCAGGTAGTCAGGGCAACCGACCGGCTCCAGGGTCTGATCTTTTCCCTCATAGATCCGAAATTTGTGGGTATAGCCTGTGGCCCTTTCACAGAGCTTATACAATTTGACCCCATACCGGGCACGCTTGCTTGGGATGTATTGTTTGAAGCCAAGGCGCCCGGTAAAATGTATAAGGGACTCGTCTACGCAGATGTTTTGCTCGGGGGTATACAAATCTGCAAATTTCTGGTTGAAGTGGTCTATGAGGGACCGAATTTTGTGGAGCCGGTCAAAAGTTGGGTGGCCTCTGGGACGGGAGGTAGTGTTGTCGCTAAAATGCAGGAAACGGAGGATGGCCTTAAATCGTGCCCTGGACATAGCAGCAGAGAACATGGGCATGTGATGAATCGGGTTCGTGGACCAATATGACCGCAATTCATGCTTTTTAGTTAGACCCATGTTGAGGAGAAGGCCCAGAAAAATTTAAATTTCGGAAACTTGGACTGGTTTCCACCGGAAAGGCTGGGCATAATAGCTTCCCGGGTTGGCGGATATAAATTTTGTGGCATACCGGTTTGTCTCTGCCACGACTAAGTCCAAGAGCTCCGCAGTCAAGAACAGCTCAAAAAATCCCAGGGCCGAACCGATCTGAGCCGTCTCAACCCGAACTCCAGATTGGGCGGTGAAAGGGGGAACTAATGGTGCGGCTGAAGTTGGTGACTGCCAATCAGGGTTTGCCAGCACCTCAGGGATTCTAGGGGCTCTACGGGCCTGTCTGTGCGGTGGCTGCGACAGGGTAACTACTGCACGTGCCACCGTACCAGCTTCAACTGCCCTTCTGGTGCTCGCCACGTCACCATGTTGTACGGCAGTGCTGGTACTAGGTCCAGGGAGGGCTGCGCTGCTGGTGTATGCCTCACCACGTGATCCGGCAGCGCCAGCCCCACTCTGCTGCTCTTGAAGCGGATCCTGCGCAACCTGTGGTCTAGCGACACGGGGCCGGGTACGCCTGGTTCTATCAGGGACCTCCACCTCCTCGTCAGAACTTTGGGTCAGAGAGCCACTGCTTTCTACAGGTTCATATTCTGACCCGCTAGATTCGTCAGATGAGGGTTCCCATTCCTCATCCGACTGGGTCAGAATCCTGTAGGCCTCTTCAGAAGAATACCCCCTGTTTGCCATTTGGACTACTAAATTTAGGGGTATTCCCTGAGACTACCCAAGAAAAAAAGCAAGCCTGTCTTACAAAAGGGAGGCTAGCGAAGTACCGGAGGCCGCTGCGGTTGATAAAAAATATCAAAACTGATTTTTTTATCGCCGCAGAGCGTGTAAAGTGATTGTGCAGTGATCAAAAAAATTATATTTTTTGTCACTGCGGTGGGGCGGGCGTGGGTGAACGCACGTGTGGGCGACCGATCAGGCCTGATCGGGCAAACACTGCGTTTTGGGTGGAGGGCGAGCTAAGATGACACTAATACAATTATAGATCTGACTGTGATCAGTTTTGATCACTTACAGATACTATAAAAGTACAAATGCTGATTAGCGATACGCTAATCAGCGAATCAGTGACTGCGGTGCGGTGGGCTGGGCGCTAACCGATCGCTAACTACCTAACCAAGGGGCCTAAACTATCCCTAAAACCTAACAGCCAATACCAGTGAAAAAAAAAGTGTTAGTTTACACTGATCACTTTTTGTCTTTCACTAAGTGATTGACAGGGGCGATCAAAGGGGTGATCAAAGGGTTAATTGGGGTGCAGGGGGTGATCTGGGGCTAAGGTGTAGTGTTGGTGCTACTCACTGTGAAGACTGCTCCTCTGCTGGATCCAACCGACGAAAAGGACCAGCAGAGGAGCAGACAAGCCATATAACAGATCATATTTACTAATATGATCTGTTATATGGCTTGTGATTCGTTTTTTTGAAAATTGCCAGCCTGCCAGCCAATGATCATTGCTGGCAGGCTGGTGACGAAATTGTTCTTTAACTTTTGCCGGCCCACGATGCGCATGCGCGGGCCGGCTTTGAGCGAAATCTTGCGTCTCGCGAGATGACGCGTATATGCGTGACTCTGCGCAGCGCTGCCGCCTCCGGAACGCGAATCTGCGTTAGGCGGTCCGGAGGTGGTTAAGTACAGTGTGTCTATGAGGATGACAGTGAGACTCTTACCTTCATCCTCAACAATATAATTTCAGCTGTACAGTGTTTGTTGGGAGTGGCCTATTATATGTAGGAGGAGTTTTTAACAATGGGCGGTGACAATTTTGCAATTTTGGACCCCTCCTAGACAAAATTCCTGGGTGTTCCCCTGGTTGTATGTGCAAATATGGATTGTCTTTAATGACTTCTTGGGAGGAGTTCCAGTTTTACAAAGAATCATCATGTTTATAAATTGCTTTTTATGTGCCTTACTGAAATGGAATCTATTACAGTTAAGTATAAAATTAACTTGAATTAAAGAGAGTTCAGTACATCGGCCTTGCAGAATCAGCCTTGCACAGGGATAATGTCCAAAGGGCACCTTGTCTGGTAAAATGCCATATTTCTAGATATTTTATGTGTTAAAAACAAGCCATTCGTTATCAAGTCTTCGACCTTTTGTCTAGACAAAGGGAAAGTTATAGTCTCTGTGCTCCAGTGACTTCTAAGAACATCAAATATAGTGATTGGATTTGTATTGACAATCTCTTTACAAATATAAGCGATGAGAGAGAGAATCTGCTAGATGAAGATGACACCATGGCACAATAAAAAGATAAACGCAACATCAATTAAAAAAAATAAAACTTTTTAATTTTAGACTGGAAAAACAAAAATGAGTGGTTGCTTATATTTTGGAGTTATGTATTTTGCCTAGTTATGAATGCAAATTAGTTCTCATAAAAAAAAGAAAAAAAACATAAAGCTGAGCTTCTGGTGACAATTGTTAGAAGGTACTGCTCTCCTATCAGTCAATGCTTGACCTTTTAAATAGGCCGTAGGAGACATGAGGTACTAGCCAAGCCAGTACCTCATTTTCAGGGAGCTGTTTCGGGGTCTACTAGACTCTCTCCACTAGGAGAAATAGTACCCCCCGGGTCACTGACAAGGACCTCTTACCAAGCTAAGCCAGTTCTCTCTGCTCCACGCCGATGAGGGGCAATCACCACAAAACCGTGATCTGGTCATGAGGTACTGGCTTGACTATGACCTGTTTAAAACATCAAATATTGACTTAAAGGATAGCTTCCTTCCAAAAGGTGACACCAAAGACAACTCTTTCATTTCTTTTTCTTTTAGAGAGAGAGCTAATTTGCATTCTTTTTTCCAGTGGAGCATTGCATGGTCTATAAGACTTCTTTCACCTACTAAGTAGACATATTACCGTGCATAGTTACCTATTATGATCCGGATGTATGACCATTAGAAAACTACCGGCAAAAATATGAATACAAAGGAATGTTGGGATGACTCGGATCACATCCCTCCAGCATCCTCCTCTCCCTCATGTAAGAGCTGGACAACTGCAGCGCCATTGCAATGGTAGTAAATTATTACATACTTCTGGAAGCAAGCTTATCATAGAAGGAGCCTCATCCCCAATGAGGTGTACTATTATAGGTACATTTTCTAGGTAACATAGTACCCAATGTAATAAGCGGGCCCAGACCACCCTATTTAATAAATGAATATCTCTAAGCTAATAGATAATACATAGTGCACTATCATTTTAATATAGTCACTGTTACAATTTCCTCCCCACATCCTGTTTTGGGGAGCTTGGCCGCATCGGAAAGGCCTTAGTACTTACACTAATTTTGTCCATACGAACAAGTCCGATTACACCAGTCCCTATGGATATATGGAAGATGTAAAAGCGTAAGGCTGGTGTTTGACATTATAAACCTAAAAAGTCGTTCGACAAACAACAATTGAATGCCCAGTATATTAAAAAGTATATTTTATTTCATAATAGTAAATAGTACATAATAATAGAAATATAAAGAATAACAAAAAAGTGATGGATTTTAGAAAGTCAGCGGAAAAACTCCGGATGCCGCAGTCCCCCGGGCCTGTGTCTCTATGACCCACCACAAGATGGAACACATGTAGGGCATGTATTGGATACACAATGTGGTGATAGGACAGAAAAGTAGGGAATATAAATATACACCCAATGCGGTAATCTAGTCTGTAATCATCACCTAGATGCGTGGCTGCAGGATGAGACGTATGGATCCTAATATGTCACAGATGTAAACATGGACAAAAAATATAAGTATATAATAAATTGCCCATATAGGGTACTCAAAGTGAATGAGACCCCATAAATCAGATCAACTAAAGCGCTGTAAGCAGAGGGACTCAACCTGAAGTGTAAGATGAAAAATCACAAATCACAACATACCCTGAGACATGGTGGAGGGCAGAGACAGCAGGCACAGGACAGGCAAAGGACCCCGACGCGCGTTTCGCCTCAGCTTCGTCAGGAGGTAATGTGAGTGTGGCCATAAGCTCCTATTTATACCCCCCATGTAGCCTCAGGCGTGATCTAATAAAATGCAGCAGCTGGTACCTACTATTGAACGCTGTTGTCCGATGATGCACGCCGAGTCAAACATGGCGGCGCCGCATTCATCAGGAGGAGGGGTGGAACGCAAGCCATGCGTTCCAGCCCGCCTCCCAAGGAAACGTAGCGGCGTCCCCACGTGACCCGGCGCACAGCGCATCAAGGCACAGCGTTGTATCAGCCATACAGAACAAAATAAGATCAGAAGAAAGGAACTAAGACTACATAGGGGGTATCACATTATATACATTGTATAGTATACACTTTGCACTTTATTTTGTTAGTTTTTGAATAATTATGTGATCATGTTCCATATGTGGCATATGTGTTTTAACATAATCATGTTCTAGATGCAATATACGTGTTATACGTGATCATGCTCGATACCTCTTCCATATGCATGTTTGATGATCCTATTGCGGAATGCCGTTATTTTATGGTATTTTGCTATGGGATACGTTTCTGGATATGTATGAAGTTTATTTATTATTTTCTTCGTTTTCTATTTACTTTTGGTGTGGATGTTTACAGTGTTGTCGCATGGTGAGGGCATACAAGTATCATTGTTCTACCTCTGCATTATTGCATATATACATCATTGGTGTACTTCTACACTATTGATATTCTCATGACCCTATATGATATTTTGTGTCATGAATTTGTTTTTCATTTATTTATGGAACATATATTAACTATGTGGTGGGAATATTGTAAGATTTTGAAGTTATGAGGTGAGTGGTGTATGTTATCCCCCACCACGCGAAGGATGATGTATGGTATTGATATGGATAATAATGATTGATGTATGGTTTGAGATGAATAACAATGATGTATACTGTTAGGCACATCTCCGATGTGTATTGTATCCATATATCTAACTGTACACTGGCTGAGATACTGCCTATTTATGATATCCACTTTTGTATTTGCATTTATAGTTATTCAAGTGTATTGTTTTATATGATCATGTCTCTCTCCGGACAATGAGAGTAATATATATATATGTACTCAGATGCATTTGAGTCGTCATGTGATACCCCCTATGTAGTCTTAGTTCCTTTCTTCTGATCTTATTTTGTTCTGTATGGCTGATACAACGCTGTGCCTTGATGCGCTGTGCACCGGGTCACGTGGGGACGCCGCTACGTTTCCTTGGGAGGCGGGCTGGAACGCATGGCTTGCGTTCCACCCCTCCTCCTGATGAATGCGGCGCCGCCATGTTTGACTCGGCGTGCATCATCGGACAACAGCGTTCAATAGTAGGTACCAGCTGCTGCATTTTATTAGATCACGCCTGAGGCTACATGGGGGGTATAAATAGGAGCTTATGGCCACACTCACATTACCTCCTGAAGAAGCTGAGGCGAAACGCGCGTCGGGGTCCTTTGCCTGTCCTGTGCCTGCTGTCTCTGCCCTCCACCATGTCTCAGGGTATGTTGTGATTTGTGATTTTTCATCTTACACTTCAGGTTGAGTCCCTCTGCTTACAGCGCTTTAGTTGATCTGATTTATGGGGTCTCATTCACTTTGAGTACCCTATATGGGCAATTTATTATATACTTATATTTTTTGTCCATGTTTACATCTGTGACATATTAGGATCCATACGTCTCATCCTGCAGCCACGCATCTAGGTGATGATTACAGACTAGATTACCGCATTGGGTGTATATTTATATTCCCTACTTTTCTGTCCTATCACCACATTGTGTATCCAATACATGCCCTACATGTGTTCCATCTTGTGGTGGGTCATAGAGACACAGGCCCGGGGGACTGCGGCATCCGGAGTTTTTCCGCTGACCTTCTAAAATCCATCACTTTTTTGTTATTCTTTATATTTCTATTATTATGTACTATTTACTATTATGAAATAAAATATACTTTTTAATATACTGGGCATTCAATTGTTTTTTGTCGAACGACTTTTTAGGTTTATATAGTTGGTTTTCTTGTTTGCCCTCGACTATGAACATATAGATGAGGCCTTTTTCTTGTTTGGTGTTTGACATTAGTGGAGTACTAGGTCTTGTAACTACTTAGGGTACTTTCACACTAGCGTTAAAGTTTTCCGGTATTGAGTTCCGTCCTAGGGGCTTATTAATACCGGGAAAAAAACGCTTCCGCTTTATCCTAATGCATTCTGAATGGAAAGCATTCCGTTCAGTATGCATCAGGATGTCTTCAGTTCAGTCCCTCTTACGGTATTTGGCCGGAAAAAATACCGCAGCATGCTGCAGCATTTTCTCTGGCCGAAATTCCGGAACACTTGCCGGAATGCCGGATCCGGCATTAATTTCGATTGAAATGTATTAATGCCGGATCCGGTTACCAAGTGTTCCGGAAAACCAGATCCGGTTTCCCGGTCTGCACATGCGCAGACCTTTAAAAATGGGATAAAAATAAATACCGGATCCGTTTTTCCAGATGACACCGGAGGGACGGATCTGGTATTTCAATGCATTTGTCAGACGGATCCGCATACAAATGCTATCCGTTTGCATACAGATTTCCGGAACTGCCTGCCGGAATCCTCTAACGCAAGTGTGAAATTACCCTTACGCAGGAATGATGTCTACACTGTTGACTTGGAAATGAGAACATGGTACGTCATGATAGACACTGATGGCATTTGAACACACAGTCAGTGTCTGATTAGAGCCTGAATGGTCAGCCACTGTCTATAGCAGTGATGGCTAACCTCCGGCACTCCAGCTGTGGTAAAACTACAACTCCCAAGATGCACACTTGCTTGGCTGTTCTCAGAACTCCACACAAAAGAATGGAGCATGCTGGGAGTCATAGTTTCAACACAGCTGGAGTGCTGGAAGTTAGCCATCACTGGTCTATAGTGTTGCAACCACATTGCCTTTGAAGAAAGTTGAGTGGAACCAACAGGATAGAAAGTGGCAGGATACTTTCCTAACATCACGGCCACTTTGTTCTAGAGACAGCAGTGGTCACAGCGGCCAAATCCTTGCCAGTCAGACATATCCTAGTTTATATGGCCTCCTAAGACACAAAATGATACTATATTGGGACATAACTGACCCAAATGAAAGAAAATGGACTACACTTGGCCGAAAAGAATGAATTACCGTAATGGTCTTAGTGTAGCTGTACTGGAATGCACTAATGAAATTGGTGTCCCTGTAGCTCATAGGACTACTCTTACAGATTAACCAGCTAAGTAAATCATCAAATCCGTCAGTGTTATTTAGAACCGAATGAACAGCACAAAACAAGGCTTAGAAAGGAAATGTTGTGTTAATCTTCTGTAAACTCATGTAGACAGCACATAAACAGTATATGTATAGCATGTTTCTCTGGGACATATAATATGCTACTGGAAAATTCCAATATAGTGTCACCATAACAAGGAAACATGGTCACTTCTTTATTAGGGAACCAAGCCTAAAGGGAATTGATCACCTATATTTTTTTTTACTAATTAAAACCGGATACTGATATTCAATTCTTCTAATCTATCTTTTCTGACTATAGATTTTTTTATATTTTATTTTCTATATATAATTAAGGGGGCTGCCATCTTGTCTTAGCTGCTGTTAAGAGCATTTAGAGATATGCTTTACAGTAGCAACAAGGGCCATAGACACAATATTGATATCTATTGGAGATATTTGTAGACATGCTGTGTGACCTCTGCAGAGGTAACTGTGCAGGGATGGGCAGTAGATACATTGTGACCATCCCCTATTGCATATCTATCTATCTATCTGCAATATTTGGAGGTCACGATGATGAATTTGTCGTATAAATAGCAATTGCCAAGTTACATTTTGTTTATAATGTCTTTTATTTGCAGAACTAGCAGTGTTCCTTGGGGGCCCCAAGAAAAAATCTCCAGCCTACCATCAGTATACACTCCTCAACATTAAAATTGTAACACCAAGAAGGACTAGCCATAAGGTTTGATCTGCAGATGACCAAAATTTCAAGCACCTAGCTCAAATTTGTGGAATGCAAGAGGGGCATAAAAGCCAGATTGAAAGCAAAGCTTTTTAGCCACATTAAGCAAAAACTGGATCAAGTCCACTTGTCAAACTGAGAAGGACAGAATCCTTGTACTGAGAGACCTTCATTTATCACTCCAGCAGATCGCTATGTGCCTAGGCCGAGATGTCAGCACTGTTCAATTTTGCGTGTACCCAATCGTTGGGAGAACAATGGCACACTGGAATGACAGCAAGATGTGCACAGAGGTGTCTGATTAGAAGAATGGGGCATAGTGATCTATTCTGTACTGCAACTGAAATTGGACTTCACATCCCAAGCCTATGGCAGCAAACTGTGTCTACACAAACCATCAGAAGGCATTTTCAAGACATTGGCTACAAGCCAGACATCTAGCTACAGATATTCCAAACGCTATCATGGTACACAGCAAAACAGCAATGAAGGCTGAAATGGAAGTCTATCCTGATAGCCAGACATTGGTCTGTAGACCGTGTGGGCAATGCCCTGCAGAGGTCTTCACAAGAGATTTTCACACCAGCCCTACACCTGGGATTATGGCATGGGGTGCTAGACCCATCTAGTCTTAATTTCCCATACATTAACAGCTCGGTGTTATATTGATTTGGTCGTGGAACCAGTAGGATGAGCATCACTCCAAAGTGTCCCAGGAGCCATTTTTTCAACAGGATCACGCCAGGCCGCATGTTGTTTCTGTAACTGTGAGCAGCCTTCATGATCTAAATGTGCTTCCATGGCCTGCAACAGGTCCAGATTTCTCTCTCATTGAGTCCATCTGGAATAGGCTCAATGAGAGAGAGAGAAAGCTGCCAGCAGCGGATCTTGATGATTTGCATGCCCAAGGGCATTCAGCCTAGCACAACATTCCTAAGACAGCCATTAATAACCTCACTGATGTTATTACATGCCAAGGCGTGTCTGCACGTGGTGCTCATACTAAAAGAATAAGTCAAGATGTTTTGAATACTTTGTTGCATAACATGTCTACTGATCCTGTGATTTCCATCATTCCACGACTCTTGGTGTTGCAATTTCAATGTTGAGGAGTGTATATAGAGCATTTATATTGTTATCATTATGTACACAGATCATATTATATCGGGGCTCCAAACCAGATGACCTGGAGTTGTTTTTTGCTTGACCTTTGAGGCTCATTAGTTATATCAGAACCTATGTCCACCAAAGAATTCATTGGTACTCTAGTGTGGTCAGTCCATGGTTATACAGATAAATCCAGAGACTTATGTTCTTTTTCCCCACTGGCATGGCATACAATAGCTTTCCACAATCCCTGGCTGTCCCATGTACATTATGAGGCTTCATAAGTTTACTGGAAGAACCATGGACAGCTACACGAATAACCTATCCAGAGGATGCAGCAGCACCATGCTCACCACCACAGAGCTCTGTAGTATTCTCATAAGTAATGGGCAAAAGCAAGTCAACTGAACACTGAAGATTAGACACCCAGGAGACATGAGACCACAGACCACAGACTATCTGCAGACGTATTTTAGAACGAGGTCGCAACATAAAATGTGAAAAAGGGTCTCAAAACCTTTCGAATGCATGTGTGCAATTTATTCCTGCTTGACTACATGGCCTGCACATGGCGGTGTACACACGAAGAAGAATTGAGAGGCATTACCAGAACACAATTAAGGGAAATTGATCTAGTAGCTTCAATGTAATTAACTGAGACACATATTTATTATCTGACAGTCTTGGGAACATTATGTTCTAAATTAACACTGCAAGTAATACCTTAGCTGCATGAGATAATACAGCATGTGGTGCCTATGAGATACGTGCAGTATAACATAGGTGTAGGATACTGCTTCCTGCTCCACTTTCCAACTCTGTGGTGAAACTGACTACAGGCCCCAGTATAACCTGCGCTGCCATGATGTGCTGGCTTATTTATTTTTAAATGGTACAGTATATGCTTGTAATTATTATAAAGGGGACCTTTCGCCACAAAAATGTTATCCAATGTACTGGCATCATGTTATAGAGCATGACGAGCTGAGCAGATTGATATGTAGTTTTGTAGGATACGACTCAGTGTAACTTATTGATTGAAATCTCCTCTCTTTCTATGCTTAGGAGTCCAGTGGGCGGTCCTTCTCAGATTGACAGTTATCTTTATATACATGTTCATGACTAGAACCGCCTACTGGACTCCTCAACATAGAAAGAGCTCACAAAACTAAACATTATGGGTGTCATTTATCAAACTGGTGTAAAGTAGAACTGGCTTAGTTGCCCATAGCAACCAATCCTATTCCACCTTTCATTTTCCTAAAGAGCTCTAAAAAATGAAAGGCGGAATCTGATTGGTTCCTAGAGGCAACTATGCCAGTTTTCATTTTGATAAATATCCCCTCCATATCGTAAAATGTGCATGAGAGATTAAAGAATAGAAAATGAGCCGTTCAGTCAGCACTTGGTGACCTGTTCTATCACATAGAAGATTTCTGTTTATTACCTGAACACGGTGGTTAAATTATTTTATGTGACTAAATGATCGTGAGAGTACGCAATAAAACTAGATTACATTACTGTGGAAAGACGAGCTCAGCGGCCACCCTAGCCGGCATTATGTGATGGCACTGCTCGGCTACCTTTACCTTAATAAGGTTACACAGCTGACTGAAAAATGTGCAGTAATACAAAAAGGTCATCTCACAAGAAACATGGTCATCATCTCTAGGCTACTTTCACACTCGCGTTTGGTGCGGATCCGTTATGGATCTGCACAGACGGAACCGCACCGATAATACAACCGTCTTCATCCGTTCAGAACGGATCAGTTTGTATTATCTTTAACATAGCCAAGACGGATCCGTCTTGAACACCATTGAAAGTCAATGGAGGACGGATCCATTTTCTATTGTGTCAGTGAAAACGGATCCGTCCCCATTGACTTACATTGTGTGTCAGGACGGATGCGTTTGGCTCAGTTTCGTCAGACGGACACAAAAACGCTGCAGGCAGCGTTTTGGTGTCCGCCTCCAAAGCGGAATGGAGACAGAATGGAGGCAAACTGGTGCATTCTGAGCGGATCCTTTTCCATTCAGAATGCATTAGGGCAAAACTGATCCGTTTTGGACCGCTTGTGAGAGCCCTGAACGGATCTCACAAACGGAAACCAAAACGCCAGTGTGAAAGTAGCCTAAGGGATACATTACATATGGGGAACTTGTCCCATTTTTACTTTACACCAATATTGATACCCCCACATATTTTTCTTAAACCACTAGACATATAGGGTACATATACAATAGCAGTAATCGTGACAGAATGTAACTTTAAATAACTAGAATCTTAGTGGCATGCCATGCCCTCGGCTCCCCCTAGTGGTGACTTTAGGCAGTCAATTTTATCAAATATTTTGTGTAAAGGGAAACAGGAGATTTATGGAGGAAATTTATCAGTGTATTTATACCAGCTGTCTGGTGTAAATACATTGAGAAATATGGTGTTCAGAATGAGCGCCATATATATGAAGCACCTGTTCTGCTTTTTCTGACAAAAAGATTGGTTAAAGTGGGCGAGGCACAGGGCACCTTTTGTTTTATTAAAGGTTTTCTCCATTTAGTAAATTTCAATGGAGGGCATGCTAAGTTTTGCTATGGATCCCCATGAGATCCATTACGACTCTGTACAGAATATAGTAAAAAGTGACCATGCTTCTCTAGGTCAATAGACCTTGGACCCCAACAATCTGGGGTATAACAATCACAGTCTTTGAACCAGACTCAAATATCTTGACGCAAGTATTGTTGGAAGGAGTAGGGTGCTGGAAACACTGCATAGCACAAAGGAGGAGCATACTGTGTAGGGAGCAGAAAAGGACATACCCTTACTGTGCCTGGGGCACAATGGTGAGGCACTAAGGGGGCATTACTGTGTGGGCCTAAAGACCAATGTAAGAGGATGCCCTAATGAAGACTGTAGGAACACTTAAACCACCCACTTCCTGCACAGTGTATCCTTGAACTGTAAACCCCCAGTGAAGTAACTGGTGACCAATCTTAAACTATGGAGCTGATGAATATGAGGGCTACTGAGCTTGTGCTCTGGACTGAGCAAATCCAGTCCCAGGCTAGAGTTTAGCCAAACAACTGGGTCAATGCAAGCAAATGACCCAGCATTTTGCTCAGGGTCCTCAGCTAGAAGCATAAAACCGGTGACATATACCCTTTAACCTCTTGGGGACATAGGGCGTTCAGGTACGCCCTGATGTCCCGGTACTTAAGGACACAGGGCGTATCTGTGTATTTCCGATCACCGCCACGCGGCGGGCAGTGATCGGAACTGGGTGCCTTCTGAAATCAATCAGCAGGCACCCTGGGACAATGCCGAGGGTGGTCCTGTGACCCCCCCGTATCGGCGATTGCTGCGGATTAACCCCTTTTATGCCGCTGACCGTAGAAAAAAAAAACAATTTTTGTCACCTTACATCACAAAAAGTGCAAAAACCAAGTGATCAAAAAGGTATATGCCCCCCATAATAGTACCAATCTAACCGTCACCTCATCCCGCAAAAAATTAGCCCCTACCTAAGACAATCGGCCAAAAAATAAAAAAACTATGGCTCAGAATATGGAGACACTAAAACATCACAAAAAGTGTAATAGCAAGCGATCAAAAAGTCATACGCACCCCAAAATAGTTCCAATCGAACTGTCATCTCATCCCGCAAAAACCCTAAAACTGAAAAAACAATGGCTCTCAGACTATGGAGACACTAAAACATGATTTTTTTTGTTTAAAAAATGAAATCATTGTGTAAAACTTACATAAATTTTAAAAAAAGTATACATATTAGGTATCGCCACGTCCGCAATAACCTGCTCTATAAAAATATCACTTGACCTAAAAAGGTGTAAAAAAAGCAATTTTTTGTCACCTTGCATCACAAAAAGTGCAATAGCAAGCGATCAATAAGTCATACGCACCACAAAATAGTACCAATCAAACCGTCATCTCATCCCGAAAAAAATAAGCCCCTACACAAGACAGTCGCCCAAAAAATAAATAAAACTACGGCTTTCAGAATGTGGAGACACTAAAAAAAATCATATTTTTTTCAAAAATGCTAAGTTATGTAAAACTGAAACAAACAACCAAAAAATATTGGTATTGTCGCGTCCGTGACAACCTGCTCTATAAAAATGCCACATGATCTAACCTGTCAGATGAATGTTGTAAATAGCAAAAAATAAAAACGGTGCCAAAACAGCTATTTCTTGTTACCTTGCCTCACAAAAAGTGTAATATAGAGCAACCAAAAATCATATGCACCCTAAAATAGTACCAACAAAACGTAGTTTCCAAAATGGGGTCACTTTTTTGGAGTTTCTACTCTAGGGGTGCATCAGGGGGGCTTCAAATGGGACATGGTGTAAAAAAAACAGTCCAGCAAAATCTGCCTTCCAAAAACCGTATGGCGTTCCTTTCCTTCTGCGTCCAGCCGTGTGCCCGTACAGCAGTTTACGACCATATATGGGGTGTTTCTGTAAACTACAGAATCAGGGCCATAAATATTGAGTTTTATTTGGCTGTTAACCCTTGCTTTGTAACTGGAAAAAATGGATTCAAATGGAAAATCTGTCAAAAAAGTGAAATTTTGAAATTTTATCTCTATTTTCCATTAATTCTTGTGGAACACCTAAAGGGTTAACAAAGTTTGTAAAATCAGTTTTGAATACCTTGAGGGGTGTAGTTTGTAAAATGGGGTCATTTTTGGGTGGCTTCTATTATGTAAGCCTCATAAAGTGACTTCAGACCTGAACTGGTCCTGAAAAAGTGGGTTTTAGAAATTTTCTGAAAAATTTCAAGATTTGCTTCTAAACTTCTAAGCCTTGTAACCTCCCCAAAAAATAAAATGGCATTCACAAAATGATCCAAACATGAAGTAGACATATGGGGAATGTAAAGTAATTGCTATTTTTGGAGGTATTACTATCTATTATAAAAAGTAGAGAACTATAAATAGAAATTATAATAGAATTTTGGTAAATTTGGAATTTTTTTTATTAAAATAAATAAAAAAAATAAAATTAATTTTACCATTGTCATGAAGTACAATATGTGACGAGAAAACAATCTCAGAATGGCCTGGATAAGTAAAAGCGTTTTAAAGTTATCACCACATGTCAGATTTGCAAAAAATGGCCTGGTCCTTAAGGTGAAAAATGGCCCGGTCCTTAAGGGGTTAATTTTTGATCACTTTTTATTCCTTTTATTGGGCAGTGAGATTGAGGACTGAAAAATGCAGATTTATTTTATTTTTTTCGCGCTCACCATGCAGGATAAATAGCATGATATTATAATAGTTAAGACTATTAGAGTCAAGCTGATACCAATTATGTTTATTTTTTATTGTTTTGACTTTTTTACGTGATAAATTTGAAACAGATTTTCTTTAGCATTTTAAATTTGGAGATTTTTAAATATTTAAAAAAAATGTTATTAAACATTTTATTAACCCCTTCCCAACATGCACCATACGTGTATGGCACAGCTGGAAGTGACTTCTTGTTAAGGGGGCACATCTGGTCTTAGCTACTGTAAAGGGGCCCATATGGGCATAACTACTGTAAAGGAGGCACAGTTACATTAATGGCTGTCCGTGCCGTTCCGCAAATTGTTTTGAATACCTTGAGGGGTGTTTCTAAAATGGCGCATTTATGGGTGATTTCTATAAGCCCATCAAAGTCACTTCAAATCTGAAATAGTTCTTATAAAAAGTCAATTTTGGAAAAGTTTAAAAATTGCTACTAAAATTCTAAGCCTTCTAACATCCCCAAAAAAATGGTGAATGTTAATTAACCCTTTCTACCCCAGGCCAGTTTTCGCTCTTCTGCCCAGGCCATTTTTTGCAAATCTGACGTGTCACTTTATGTGGTAATAGTTTTGGAACACTTTTACGTATCCAAGCCATTCTGAGATTGTTTTCTCGTGAGACATTGTACTTCATGAATTTACCAAAAATTTAGAAAAATTCCCAAATTTTCTAATTTCAATTTCTCTACTTTTATAATAGACAGTGATACCTCATATAATAGTTATTACTTTACATTTCCCATATGTCTACTTCATGTTTGGATCATTTTAAAATGATATTTTATTTTTTGGGGACGTTAGGAGGCTTAGAAGTTTGGAAGAAAATCTTGAAATTTTTGGGAAAATTTCCAAAACTCACTTTTTAAGGACCAGTTCAGGTCTGAAGTCACTTTGTGAGGCTTACATAAGGCCCCTTTCACACGGGCGAGTTTTCCGCGTGGGTGCAATGCGTGATGTGAACGCATTGCACCCGCACTGAATCTGGACCCATTCATTTCTATGGGGCTGTGCACATCACTTGTGCGTTGCGTGAAAATCGCAGCATGCTCTATATTCTGCGTTTTTCACGCAACGCAGGCACCATAGAAGTGAATGGGGCCGCGTGAAAATCGCAAGCATCCGCAAGCAAGTGCGGATGCGGTGCGATTTTCACGCATGGTTGCTAGGTGACGATCGGGCTGGGGACCCGATCTGTATTATTTTCCCTTATAACATAGTTATAAGGGAAAATAATAGCATTCTGAATACAGAATGCAAAGTAAAATAGTGATGGAGGGGTTAAAAATAAAAAAAATTAACTCACCGAGTCCACTTGATCGCGTAGTTGCGGATCTCTGTCTTCTTCTGTAAGGTTGAGGTGCCGGCTAAGGACCTGTGGTGACGTCGCATCACATGGTCCAATCACATGGTCCCTTACCATGGTGATGAACCATGTGATTGGACCATGTGATGAGCACAGTGATGTCACCACAGGTCTTTTGTCAGGTCCTAAAGATAGAACAGAGAACGGCAGCTATGGAGCAAGTAAGTTAACTTTATTTTTTATTTTTTAACCCCTCCATCCCTAATTTACTTTGCATTCTGCATTAAGAATGCTATTATTTTCCCTTTTAACCATGTTATAAGGGAAAATAATAAAATCTATACACCTAACCCAAACCTGAACTTCAGTGATGAAGTCCGGGTTTGGGTCTGGGTACCAAACATGGCGATTTTTCTCACGCGCGTGCAAAGCGCAATAAAACGCTTTGCACTCGCGCAGAAAAATCGCGCATTTTACCGCAACGCACCCGCATCTTATCGGGCCCTCACACGCCACGCTTGTGTGAAAGAGGCCTAAGGCCCCTTTCACACGTCCAGTATTCCGCGCGGATGCAATGCGTGAGGTGAACGCATTGACCCCGCACTGAATACCGACCTATTCATTTCTATGGGGCTGTTCACATGAGCGGTGATTTTCACGCATCACTTGTGCGTTGCGTGAAAATCGCAGCATACTCTATATTCTGCGTTTTTCACGCAACGCAGGCCCCATAGAAGTGAATGGGGCTGCGTGAAAATCGCAAGCATCCGCAAGCAAGTGCGGATGCGGTGCGATTTTCACGCACGGTTGCTAGGAGACGATCGGGATGGAGACCCGATCATTATTATTTTCCCTTATAACATGGTTATAAGGGAAAATAATAGCATTCTGAATACAGAATGCATAGTAAAACAGCGCTGGAGGGGTTAAAAAAAATTAAAAAAAATTAACTCACCTTAGTCCACTTGATCGCGTAGCCCGGCATCTCCTTCTGTCTCCTTTGTTGAATAGGACCTGTGGTGAGCATTAATTACAGGAACAGGACCTTTGATGACGTCACTCCGGTCATCACATGGTACGTCACATGATCTTTTACCATGGTGACGTACCATGTGATGATAGAAAGGTGACATCATCAAAGGTCCTGTTCCTGTAATTAATGCTCACCACAGGTCCTATTCAACAAAGGAGACAGAAGGAGATAGCGGGCCGCGATCAAGTGGACTAAGGTGAGTTAAATTATTTTAAAAAAAATTTAACCCCTCCAGCGCTAGTTTACTATGCATTCTGTATTCAGAATGCTATTATTTTCCCTTATAACTATGTTATAAGGGGAAATAATACAATCTACAGAACACCGATCCCAAGCCCGAACTTCTGTGAAGAAGTTCGGGTTTGGGTACCAAACATGCGCGATTTTTCTCACGCTAGTGCAAAACGCATTACAATGTTTTGCACTCGCGCGGAAAAATCGCTGGTGTTCCCGCAACACACCCGCACATTTTCCCGCAACGCCCGTGTGAACCCAGCCAAATAGAAACCACCCAAATAATTACAGAATAGAAACCCCATTTTAGAAACTACACCCCTCAAGGTATTCAAAACAGATTTTACAAACTTTGTTACTCCTTTAGCTGTTCCACAAGAATTGATGGAAAATGGAGATGAAATTTCAGAATTTCACTTTTTTGGCAGATTTTACATTTTAATCCATTTTTTCCAGTAGCAAAGCAACGGTTAACAGCCAAACAAAACTCAAAATTTATTACCCCGATTCTGCGGTTTACAGAAACACCCCACATGTGGTCGTAAACTGCTGTATGGCCACACGGCAGGGCGCAGTAGGAAAGGAACGCCATATGGTTTTTGGAAGGCAGATTTAGCTGAACTGGTTTTTAGATGCCATGTCCCATTTGAAGCCCCCCTGATGCACCCTTACAGTAGAAACTCACAAAAGTGACCACATTTTGGAAACTACGGGATAAGGTGCCAGTTTTATTGGTACTATTTTGGGGTACATATGATTTTTAATTGCTCTATATTAAGTTTTTTGTGAGGCAAGGTAACCAAAAAATTGATGTTTTGGCACCGTTTTTATTTTCTATTTTTAACAACATTCATCTGACAGGTTAGATCATGCACTATTTTTATAGAGCAGGTTGTTACGGACGCAATGATATCAAATATGTCTACTTTCTATGTTTGTTTCAGTTTTACATAATAAAGCATTTTTGAAAACAAAAATTTGGTTTTTGTATCTCCATTTTCTGAACGCCCTATTTTTTTTATTTTTCTGCTGATCGTCTTGTGCAGGGGCTCGTTTTTTGCAGGAAGAGTTGATGGTTTTATTGGTACCATTTTTGGGTACATATGATTTTTTTGATCATTCATTATTATACTATATGGGGCAGGTGACCAAAAAATTGGTTGTTTTGGCACAGTTTTTATTTATTTATTTTTACAGCGTTTACCTGAGGGATTAGGTCATGTGACTTTTTTATAGAGCAGATCGTTATGGATGTGGCAATACCTAATGTGTCTACTTTTTCTTATTTATTTAAGTTTTACACAATAATAGCATTTTTGAAACCGAAATAATGATATTTTAGTGTATCCATAGTCTGAGAGCCATAGCTTTTTTATTTCTTGACCAATTGTCTTAGGTAAGACTCATTTTGTGCGGGATGAGGTGGCGGTTTGATTGGTAATATTTTGGGGGGTATATGCCTTTTTGATTGCTTGGTGTTGCAATTTTTGTGATGCAAGGTGACAAAAATGGCATTTTTTTTACACCGTTTTTTTTTATTTTTTTTTACGGTGTTCAGCTGAGGGGTTAGTTCATGTTATATTTTTATAGAGATGGTTGTTACGGACGTGGCGATACCTAATATGTATACTTTTTTTATTTATTTTGCTTTATCACAATAATAGCAGTTTTGAAGCAAAAAATTATCATATTTTAGTGTCTCCATTGTCTGAGAGTGATAGCTTTTTTATTTTTTGACCGATTCTCTTAGGTAGGGTCTCATTTTTTGAAGGATGAGGTGATGGTTTGATTGGTACTATTTTGGGGGGCATACACCTTTTTGATCACTTGCTGTTGCAATTTTTGTGATGTAATGTGACAAAAATTGCTTTTTTTACACAGTTTTTTCCTCTCCTTTTTTTACGGTGTTCATCTGAGGGGTTAGGTCATGTGATATTTTTATAGAGCTGGTTGTTATGGGCGTGGCGATACCTAATATCTATATTTTTTTTTATGTATTTCACTTTAGCACAATAATAGCAGTACTTGAAACAAAAAAATTAGTTTTAGTGTCTCCATGTTCTGAGAGCTATAGTTTTTTTATTTTTTGAGTGATTGTCTTAGGTAGGGGCTAATTTAGAAATTAGCACATTTTTCCAAATTTTCTATAAATTTGGGAATTTTTGTTATAAATAAAGGTAAAACATATAGACTCAAATCTACCACTAACCTGAAGTACAATGCGTCACAAGAAAACTGTTTCAGAATCACTTGGATAGGTAAAGGCATTACAACATTATTACTAGGGATGAGCGAATTTCATATTTTGAAATTCGTTTTCGGTTCAGGTTGTGGTATAATGTGAATTGCTTTATGGATTCCGTTACCACGGACCATAACGCAATTCTATGATGGAATGCCTTGAGAGGCATTCCGTTATTCATTCCATCCTAATAGAAGTCTATGGGCTGCAAAACGGATCTGTCCCATTTCCGTTATGCTGGAGTCCTCTCCTGCATAACGGAAACCCGGACGGATCCGTTAAGCAGGCCATAGACTTCTTTTATGACGGAATGAATAATGGAATGCCTCTAAAGGCATTCCGTTATTCATTCCGTCATGGAATTGTGTTATGGTCCGTGGTAACGGAATCCATAACGCAGTTCACATTATATCACAACCCGAACTCGAATTTCAAAATATGAAATTTGCTAATCCCTAGTTATTACCACATAAAGTGACATGTCAGATTTGCAAAAATAGGTTCTGTCAGAAAGGTGAAAAATGACCGTCAGGAAGGGGTTAAACTTTTGATACCTGCTGTGTATGGAGGGTGATTAGCCCCTACACCCAATCCATACACTTTCCTGCAACGTGTGAGGTACATGTGCATCATATGTCGGGAAGGGGTTAAAGCACCTGGTCTGGGGTCTGGTTTACTTAGGTGGTCTAGTGTCTATATTTATATTGAGAGTCTGCCCTGCTATTCCATACTTTGGTGTTTTTGCGGTATAATGACATATGGTATTCCAAACATACAGATCAGTGGTCTTTTTGACAAAATGCAGTGTGTTCTAGGTATGGCCTTTTTCTGGTGCTTTCTTCATAGGCTAATGTACTGAACTTCAAAATGGCCTAGAAAATACATATGAAAAAGAAATCACAAAATAAAAACACAACAAACAATTCAAGTAAAAACATGTAAATAACTGAAGGTATTGTTATTACAAGAATCTTTGCTAAGAAAGTCTAAATCTGATTTAAGCTGCCTGAAAATATTCATCCGAAACGAAAAAGAACTTTGCTCACCAATTTTAATACTTGACTAATTTTACATGGCAAAGTTCATGTTCTCCTCTACTTTACTACTTCATGGCTTCAAAAGGGGTATTTCTACTTTATAATGTTACAAGTTATTGTTAATTCTGCCATAATATGATTACTAGGGGGTCTGAACTCTGGGACCCCTGGAGATTGCAAGAATGAAAAAAACAAGTTTCTTTTGGCCTTTTCAGTTTTCCAGTGCATGGAACCACAACACGGCTCCAATCAACTAATAATGTGGTCCATTCATCCTTAGGATTGGTGGGGGTCTCAAGACTACAAAATAAAAGGAAGTGATGAAATATCCCAGTGACAGTGGGGAAAATACAATTTAAAGTACCAAGTTCGACAAAATATAAAAGTATAATCATACTTTATCGGTTGCAGCCATATGTGGGATATGCCGACACAAAAATAGATACAGACTTAAATTGGAATGGATAGTTTGTAATGGATACCATGGACAGACAGCTTCAATAGGCAGCTTGTCATGCTTTGCTTTCTATACACAACTCGTAAGGGGAGATCCCAGCAACGAGATTTCCCACACTTAGCCTCTGACAGGGGCATTTACTGTCTCATACAATTTTTTCCAAAATGGACCACCGCTTTAAAGGGGTTGTCCATTTTTTTTCATATACCCACCACCCAGCAGAACCTGTGAAGAGATCTATACTCACCTACTCTCCACCACTCCACTCCAAGTCCATGGCTCCTGGGCCATCTTCACCAGACCTTCAAGGCAATAAAGTCCTCAATGCTCTGAGTTAAAGCTATCTCATTATACCATTCTTTCAGCCTGGAAGGATCTGAAGACTGCCATGTTGAGGGAAGACTGTCTTTGCCGTTCAAAGGTGGCATGTTCAAAGGCTTTTTATAGGAAGATTGGGCTGGGTCAAACATAGAAAGCCACACTTGGGAGTACAAGTAATCATCACTCCAGTTGTAGTGTCCCACTACGTAAGGGTGGGCACTACTCAAGGGTCAATTGGGTCACGTTGTTCTCCACCTCCTGTGGAACATGGTTATGGTATTTTATATTGTATTGTAATGTGTATTTTAATGTTATTTCCTGTGTACCAGGCCTGTTAGGGGTGTAGTTTCTCCTCCCAAGCTGTAGAGGGAGCTAGGGAACCCCCTAGTATATATAGACAGGTCCAGTCCAGGGAAAGTGTGTGTGGAGAAGCCAAGGGAGCACTTTAGCCAGAGGTTAGCTGAAGAGCAGCTTCTGACATGCAGCTAGATAGCCCAGGTTCCTAGCTTGCACCCAGGAGAAGAAGTTGCCTCCTGAAGATATCTAGCACCTTGAAAAGTACAGTGCAGAGCCACTTTTATCCAGCTAAGTAGGAAGCTGAAGGGCAGAAGGATATTTACAGCAAGAGGATTTACACCAGAGGAAGGTTTCCCTACCCAAGGATAAAGCCAGCTATAGGGCATACAGGTCTTGGAGAAAGCCAGACAGGATCTGAGGAAAATACAGCCTGATCTGTAAGTGTTATTCCCTCTGAGTATCTTGCAAAGACTTTGACATGCTCAACCTGCGGCCCTCCAGCTATTGCAAAACTACAAATCAGTGTGCCACCGTTACCGGCACTGGTGTCTCGGACTATAAGGGATCTTGCCACCGGCACATTAAACTTCCAACACCCAGGGCACCTCACCTACCACCTGGCCTGGTCCCTATACACAGAGAGTGCCCCAGAGGATCCATGTGCCAGACTCTCCATCACTGCTGTACGCCTGCCCAGGGTAAATAAAAACTGTGAGTACCAAGAGCAACCCTCGGTTTGTTAACTACCCCTGTGACCTCACATTCGCTCACCCTGCAGGACTGGCGCACTGCACAGTCAATCCCAGTATGACCTTAAGGACAGCATCCCAAAAGCGTGTGTAAGGAGCAACACCATCATATGTGGACATGGTGCCTTCTGAAGTACCGCATCTCAAACACGTAACAAACAAAGAGGATGCTCTTTGTGGAGGAGGGTATGAACCTAAGAGTATCAGGAGATGACCTTATGGCATATGAGAAAGATGAAAGCATTTGGACCATCGGGGGGGGGGGGGGGGGGGGGGGGGAGAGAGGTGAAGTTATTTCCCTAAATTTAATTCCCAAGCCTGACAAAATGGGTGGAGTGGTTCCACATGCTGTGATATCAGAAACGTTAGCTGAAATAGCATGTGGTGTGATGAAGGCAAGACATACGGTATATATGCTTCAATTTGATGTATTTAATAATAATCCAGATCTTTTGTGTTCTGAAATATTTGATTTTTGTCTTATATGACGCCATCAGATTCTGGTCGATCCGTCTTTACACTCTAACCTCTTGCATATACAATACAAATCAATAGCCTCTCTAGTTATGATCCATTAGGGACATCACACAGAAGACATATCCCCAGATCCTGGATTCAGTGGCCAACTGACTACATGATGCAGTCATGGACATACAAAGATTTAGGAGTAAATGAAGACAGTGATGCTTGGGAGGGTTTAAATGGCAAGAGAAAGAGGAAGAACAGCAACAAGTAGAAGAATACAATAACAGAAATCATCAGCAGGTCACTGTGAAGATTTGATACAGAGGGACAGGACATTCGGGGGAAGAAATGCTTTTCATATAGACATCATGAGTCATAACTGACTTGAAACCACATATTAATAATAAAAGTAATTGGTATGATAGCAATACAATAAACTATACACGAATGAGATGAAATGTCTTCAATCATGACAAGCATCTTCTGAATATCACATTTGAATTATTGAGACTTAATGGGGTTATCTGGGATTTTAAAACTGAAGATGTATCCTTAGAATAGGTCATAAGTATTAGATAGGTGGGGGTTCGACTCTTTGCTTCCGCTCTATATTATATGGTCATCCACTACATGAATAAGGGCCATGTAGCACCACAATTCCCATATACTGTACTTCAGACATGCTCAACCTGCGGCCCTCCAGCTATTGCAAAACTACAACTCCCAGCATGCCTGAACAGCTTACAGCTATCAGCCTACAGCAGGGCATGGTGGGAGTTGTAGTTTTACAACAGCTGGAGGGCCGCAGGTTGAGCATCCCTGCTGTATTTCATCTGTTGAGCAACTACAAGAAGCTTCCACTGGGTCCAGCTGATCACAGGACCTACTTAGAGAAGTAATTTCTTTTTCACTGGTTTTTAGACTTTGAGATACCATTTTCAAACTTCAGTAGAAGTCCATTCTCTATCACTGCTGCCATAATTTTTTAGCATCCCACTACATAATAGAAATATCCATGTCCCAATGCAAGTGATTAAAAAGTGGTAGCACTGACTTCATATTTATTGCAGTATCTGAACCTCCTTGTGCTAAAGATGCAGCAGAAGGTTTATATATCGGTAGAGGGATTGTGGCTGTAGATCATGCACATACACTGCCATCTCTTTAGCTGCTTCCTCCAAGTATCAGCCGATGAAGACCACATTTCCACAGTGAATATATTATAAAGATAGGGTACCCCATCCACAGTCCATTTCCATGTTCTCAGATCACCCTCTTTATTGATCTCCTGCATTGATATGTCCAAATGTCTTGGATACTACAGTAGTGGTCCTGTGCAGTTACTGCAGATTATTACTGATTTGTTACTAGGTCAAAATTCAACTTCTTTTCTTCTATGTATTTTACTGATCAATATACCCATCTTCTATTCATACTAGAACTTCATCCCTGCATTTATGTCTGGTCTGTTCATTGATGATCGGAATCATTAAAATTTCATATGTATAAGTAAAGAAGGTCAGCTTCTAAACCTCCTACTATATGATAAGAATTGATATGTTCAGATTATAAAATAAAAAAGACAAAAAATAATAATAATTGATATAAGTATAGAGAGCAAGAAATATTTGATACATGAAGAGATGAAGACATATATTAGTAACAGACAGGCAAACAGACAGACAGATAGATATAAAGATAGAGATAGGTAGATAGATATATAAATAGATCGATAGACAGACACAAATAGATATAAAGATAGAGGTAGACAGATAGATATTCATGTTTCTAGTGTTTGTATGTGCCTTTGTGCTGGCAGTATGCTGCTACTTGTAGTCCTTGTTTGCTTTTACATTGCAGCCATGGTAGTGTGCCCCTGGACCCGTTTTTTACATTGTTTGGAGGTGCTGGTGTAACTTAGTTTTTTTTGCATTTTAGATATATAGATAAGATAGATAGGTAGTTAGGTAGACAGATAAGACAGACATGGATAAATAGGTTACGAAATATATGGATAGATGATTGATTGATGGATGGAAAGATAGATAGATAGATAGATAGATAGATAGATAGATAGATAGATAGATAGATAGATAGATAGATAATGAGACTGACAGATAGACATAATGATGGATAGATAGATAGATAGATAGATAGATAGATAGATAGATAGATAGATAGATAGATAATGAGACTGACAGATAGACATAATGATGGATAGATAGATAGATAGATTATTGTACATGTCCATTTCTTGTCACTCTAGTTCCATATTTGCTGCCTACCTTTATGAGATTGTGTCCAGCTTTGTACCCAAGTAACTTCTCTCCTTTAATGCCAGGGGGTAAACTGCCGGTAGAATATCCATGCCAAGCTACCACATAAGGATTGTCAATGGTAATCCAATACTTCACATCTTTTCCAAACAGATTAAAGCAAGCTTTAGCATAAGCTTCAAAAACTTCCACCATGGACTCATTGATCCATCCACCATAGATATCCTGTAGTCTCTGAGGCAGGTCCCAGTGGTAGAGGGTAACCACAGGTTTTATGCCCATCTCCTTCAACCTGTTGATGAGTGCCCTGTAATAGGCATACCCTGCTTGGCTGGCACCTGCATCCGTCCCATTAGGAAACAACCTTGACCAAGAAATTGAGAACCTGTAGTGTGAGACCCCCAAAATCTGAAGAGCTTCTGTGTCCCTGTAGAGGTTGTTGTAGCTGTCACTAGCCACATCTCCTGTGGCACGTCCATCCTTGTGGCAATGTGTGTCCCAGATGGAGGGTGCCCTGCCATCCTGCTGCCAGCCACCCTCCACCTGATAAGCAGCTGTGCCAACTGCCCACATAAAGTCCTGAGGGAAGGTGTCATAAAGAAACAAGTTGTCTTTAGGGAAAGGCAGCCTTTCAAACCTATGCCATATATTCTCTGCACGCCCAGGAAGGCAGCAGCCCAGTGCAAGCCACACCACCAGTAACCTCATGGTGAGAGGTCTTCTTAATGGAGAAGAAGGATGATGATAAGACCCTCCAGCAGTCAGCTCTATATATCACCTGCCCACTATAAAGTGTGCCGAATCCCATATAGCAGGGAGGGACAGAAGATTAATAATTAGCTCAAGGAGCTCATCAACTCCAGAGCTTCCTCCTCTGCTGTGAGAAACAGCAATGTTCAGTGCTACATGCACTGACAACAAGTAGCACTCCTCCTCCTCCTCCTCCTGGTCTGCACACTGTGACACACGCTAATTACACCCAGGGATGCATGGGCACAAGGTAAAGCTGCAGCAATAAGCAGGCACAATAGGGGGCACAAGGAGATGAGCAGAGTTCACAGAGTGCGCAGAACTCAACCATGGATAGAGAAATGACACAGTAATAACTGCAAGAGGAGAGATTATAGGTCAGACAAGTACAACGGTTTATTGTAGATGTAGATATAGATTAGATAGATAGATAGATAGATAGATAGATTGATTAGGAATGAAAGATAGAAAAAAAAAAAGAAGAAAAAAAGATATACAAACGTCGATCTGTAATGTTCATGTATGGAAGTGTTAGCAATCAGAGTTAAAAAATGGTCTTTCATTTCTAGGAATATTTGTGTGGCATGTAGGTGACTGTACACTGTTAGACCAGGGACCAGACACCTTAATCTGGGGATAGACTGGGGTCATAAACTATCGGAACCTCACCAATTACACAGTCGGGTCAAAGGAGTTGTCCGGTTTTAGGATGAAACCAGACAACCCTCCGGGTCAACCTGCAATAAAGAACGGCAAATACTTACTTGCAAGATCCCTTGCCACCACTCAGGTTCTCCCATCCGGACTCTGTTTACCTGGCTTCAGCAGTGATGTTGCGTCGAAAACAAAAGACTTCTTCAGCCAATCACTGGCCAACGATTGGCTGCAGAGGTCACATGTTGTCGTCATGGTGTCACCTCTACTGCCGTGTACATAGAGCCCGCCTGGGAGATCGTGAATGGCAGGGTGGGATCCAGCAGGTAAGTACTTATTAGTTCATTATTGCAAGTTGATCTGGAGGGTTGTCCGTTTCATCTTCAAACTGGACTACCCCTCTAATCCAGTTGATATGCCATGAAGAAAACCCCCCTTAAGGGCAAGTTCACATATAGTAAAATTTGCAGGGAAATTTGCAGTGGCAAATGGTCCCAAGACGAACTCTCTGTATATCCAACATGACATGTCACATATGACTGCTGTGACCTCTGAATAAAGTGGATTTTTGGGGGGATTTGCAGATTGTGCTGCAGATCCACGGCTAATCCTCAGCAAAATCCTCAATAATTGGGTTTCGTTAAAGATTTCTACTTTCCCATTAAACTCAATGGGGAAAATCTGCAACAAATCTGTGTCCAAAACTGACATACTGCATATTTCTAAAGATCTGAACAACAGGTCAATGTCAGTGTAGAAATTCTCTGCAGCATGTGGATGAGATTTGTACAGATCTCATCCACTTTGCTGCTACTCTTTATGCAATGGCCAGGACAAAGAATACAGAAGTACAAGGCTCCAGTCAATCATCTCTTATTTATCTAGCCCCAACATATTCCACTTCAGCACCTCTTTTTTAAACAGGGAGGGAACACAGTTTTCCCATGGGTTGTCCCATTAAAAAATATTCAAAATTTTTCAAACCACCACCTGAATCTGAATACTTTTGAAATGGCATGCAATTAAATGTTTTGTGTAGCCACTGAGTTATTCATTAAATTGTATCTGCATAGTGCCCACCTGCTGGTTGTTCTTTACTTAATTTCTCTGTCCATCTCCCTGAGGTGGACTCACATGCTCAGTTCCATCCTTCAACTGCCACCAAAATGATCTGCTGTTAGGAGCATTTACAGTTATAGGACACCCCTCCTGAGCTGTCAGTCCGAAGAACATCTAGGAGAGCAATTAGAGCAGTGAATATGGAGATCTCTGGATCCATGTGAGGTACAGGGCTGGTTCTAGCTTTGTTAGAAAGAGAATGTCATGTGCTATATGATGTATTTAATTGGTTCTTCCCTTTTAATTCTTTGTAATGAAAATGGTTAGAGATGTCCGATACCTGGCCACATTTCTGCAGTATGAGGTAACTGTACATGTGCACTAATCTTTAGGTGGAGCTAAGAGGGGCCAGGAGAGTAGAAAACACTTACTTTTGGAACAGAGAGCTCAGCTTCATTGAAAACATCATCAGAGTAAAATGTCTTGCTACCAACACCTTTCTTTGTATCGTATGGGTGTTGGCTTAATGCAGTGCTTCTCAAATAGTGGGGCGCGCCCCCCAGGGGGGGCGCCAGGCTCCGTAAAGGGGGGCTCGTTCAGGGCCGGCCTTTGGGGTGTGCGAATTTCTTCTGTATAATGCCGGCAGGCAGGCCGGGCGGCCGGGGCGACCCTCAGTGATGTCACGTGCCTGCGCCGCCTGCTTTATGAATGAAGCAGGCGGCGCAGACAAGTGACGTCACTGAGGGACGCGCCGGCTGCCCGACCCGCCTGCCGGCATTATACAGAAGAAATTCGGATATACGGTACTATTAGGAGTGAGGGGGGCATGTTTAATAACTTTAAACGGCGGCGGCGGGCACACGGAATCTGTGGATGGCACAGTTAAGGGGTGGGGGTCTGTGGATGGCAATGTTATGGGCTGGCAATGGATGGCAATGTTATAGTTTAGCTCTTTAGGCTTTTTAGCAATTGAGTGGTATGTGTGTGTAGTGTATATATGGTGCATTTATGTGTATTGCATATATATGGTGTATGTATATGTAAACAAGTGTCATGACTCTGCGTGTCCGCTGTTGAGTAGGGAACCTGTTGTTAAAAATTTGAATCCCACCCCTGATTATAGTATTATCATTACCAGACTTGCTGAAAGCAGCATAATATAAGTTTAGGGCTATGAGGAGCTCAGATGCCCTACCCATGCAAATTGGTAACCAGAATACAAGCCATTTTGGGGCAGTAGGTAGCCTGTGCATGAACTTGAACAGCCAAGAAACAGCTTGCGTCTGTCACTTTAAACAAAATACTCAACACTATTGTCTATTGTCATTGCTCATCTCTTACAAAGCCGCTTGAGATCTTATCCTATCAATATAAAGAGAGCTTTTCAAGAATATTGACCTGCATTTGTCAGCTGGCAATTTTAAGCTATGTGTATATGGGTTGTACTAGCTCTACTCTACAATTACCTGCTTATGAAAGTCTCTTGGTTGAGCAATCACTCAGAAAAAAGGTACAAAAACAAGAGCAGAATTATTCAGCTGAGATCAAGTTCCATAGTAACAGCATGAATCACATCGCAAGAAAACACTGCAGTATGTGAATGAGACGCACTATAAAAATACCACAAAACATTAAAAAATATATACTTATCAGGTGGAGATGCCCCGTAGGGTGGTTTCACATAGCTTTCATATGGCCACATTTTATATTGCGTTCACATTATGGATGTATCAAATGTTACCGTATTATCTCCACTTGAAAACAGCCTAATCCCACTAACTGGCATTCATTGTTTGCTCTTGGTCCATTCCGCTGTTCATGCTACTAACCGTGTCTGATCCAGCATTTATTCCACAATTAGTAAAAAAGTACAGCCAATATACTTAGACAGATACTTTCCTCCAAGTTAAATATGAATTTGCAGCCTGATAAAAACAGATTGCAGCTGATTGAGAAGAGAGAAAAGAGTAACAATTTTATCTTCTTGCAGTAATTAAAGAAGAACCATATACAGTCAGGTCCATAAATATTGGGACACCGAAACAATTCTAACATTTCTGGCTCTATACACCACCACAATGGATTTGAAATGAAACAAACAAGATGTGCTTTAACTGCAGACTGTCAGCTTTAATTTGAGGGTATTTACATCCAAATCAGGTGAACGGTGTAGGAATTACAACAGTTTGTATATGTGCCTCCCACTTGTTAAGGGACCAAAAGTAATGGGACAGAATAATAATCAGAAATCAAACTTTCACTTTTTAATACTCGGTTGCAAATCCTTTGCACTCAATTACAGCCTGAAGTCTGGAAAGCATAGACATCACCAGACGCTGGGTTTCATCCCTGGTGATGCTCTGCCAGGCCTTTACTGCAACTGTCTTCAGTTCCTGCTTGTTCTTGGGGCATTTTCCCTTTGGTTTTGTCTTCAGCAAGTGAAATGCATGCTCAATCGGATTCAGCTCAGGTGATTGACTTGGCCATTGCATAACATTCCACTTCTTTCCCTTAAAAAACTCTTTGGATGCTATTGCAGTATGCTTTGGGTCATTGTCCATCTGCACTGTGAAGCGCCGTCCAATGAGTTCTGAAGCATTTGGCTGAATATGAGCAGATAATATTGCCCGATACACTTCAGAATTCATCCTGCTGCTTTGTCAGCGGTCACATCATCAATAAATACAAGAGAACCAGTTCCATTGGCAGCCATACATGCCCACGCCATGACACTACCACCACCATGCTTCACTGATGAGGTGGTATGTTTAGGATCATGAGCAGTTCCTTTCCTTCTCCATACTCTTCTCTTCCCATCACTCTGGTACAAGTTGATCTTGGTCTCATCTGTCCATAGGATGTTGTTCCAGAACTGTGAAGGCTTTTTTAGATGTCGTTTGGCAAACTCTAATCTGGCCTTCCTGTTTTTGAGGCTCACCAATGGTTTTCATCTTGTGGTGAACCCTCTGTATTCACTCTGGTGAAGTCTTCTCTTGATTGTTAACTTTGACACACATACACCTACCTCCTGGAGAGTGTTCTTGATCTGGCCAACTGTTGTGAAGGGTGTTTTCTTCACCAGGGAAAGAATTCTTCGGTCATCCACCACAGTTGTTTTCCATGGTCTTTCAGGTCTTTTGGTGTTGCTAAGCTCACCGGTGCGTTCCTTCTTTTTAAGAATGTTCCAAACAGTTGTTTTGACCACGCCTAATGTTTTTGCTATCTCTGGGTTTTTTCAGCCTAATGATGGCTTGCTTCACTGATAGTGACAGCTCTTTGGATCTCATCTTAAAAGTTGACAGCAACAGATTCCAAATGCAAATAGCACACTTGAAATGAACTCTGGACCTTTTATCTGCTCATTGTAATTGGGATAATGAGGGAATAACACACACCTGGCCATGGAACAGCTGAGAAGCCAATTGTTCCATTACTTGTGGTCCCTTAACAAGTGGGAGGCACATATGCAAACTGTTGTAATTCCTACACCGTTCACCTGATTTAGATGTAAATACCCTCAAATTAAAGCTGACAGTCTGCAGTTAAAGCACATCTTGTTCGTTTTATTTCAAATCCATTGTGGTGGTCTATAGAGCCAAAAATGTTAGAATTGTGTCGATGTCCCAATATTTATGGACCTGGCTGTATGTGATGACACAGGTTCTTGTGTGCAGATCGCGTGTTACCTTCATAACTGCATCATATTAATATCCCACTCCATACTTGGAAGGTGTTACCTGTGTTACAGAGACCAACATTGAAGATAACTCTGATCCCAGTCATTTAGCACTTCAGATGCTGCGGTCAATAATGATAACAACATCTGAGCAGTTAGACAAAGAAAGGGGGGGGGGGATCCCTCTGCCCTTCAATCTATTTCCTCCTCCTCCAGTGAAATCGCAGGGTACCAATTGTCTGTCATGATAGTTTGATAAAAATTCAAACAGTAAAACATCTTACAAACATTTTTGTAAAGATTCAAATCACCCACTTTCCCAATTTTACGTATAAAAATTAACATAATTGGTATTGCTGCATCCAAAAATGTTCAAAGTAATAAAATATAAAAAATACTTATCTGGCAGGGTAACAGGAAGAAAGAAATCAAAATGAAGAATTGCAGTTATTTTATCACCTTGTTCCTGGAAAAAAAGTGATTGAAGCACTATGTAGCCCAAAATGGTACCAATAAAACTATAGCTTGCCCTAAAAACAAGCTCTCATACAGATTTGTACATGAAAATATAAAAAACTTATGGGTGTCAGCAAACTTTAATGCAAAGTTTCTTTTTCCTTAAAAAAAAAAGTTGTAAACCATAACAAAAATTTTGTAAGTTCGGTATCACTGTAATCATACTGACCCGGAAATAAAGTCTAGGGCCAAGCATAATGGATCTGTCTGGTTTCCGTTATGCAGGACTGTTTTCCGTCCTGCATAATGGAAACCAGACAGATCCATTATGCTTGGCCATATACTTCTATTATGATGGATCAAAACGGAATACCACTTAAAGGCTTCCGTCTTGCATTCCACCAACGAATTCCATTATATTCTGTTATAACGGAATCCATAACAGAATTCCTTCACTACCCGAACCCTGTGAGGTTCAGGTTCGCTCATCCCTAATCGCTACATGTAAATGCAGCTGTCTCCTCCGCTGACGAGCAGCCGACTGTCGAAGGAACGCTTCTTTTTCAACATCTGCTGCTATGTCGTCCTGTCTAAAGGGACCTTAACTCCCGATACTTGAATCCTTAAAAGAATCAGTTTCAAGGGTCCTTTTTAGTAAATAAAATACTATTGCTGGCGAAATAAAGCACTGTCCTGTCACCTAAAAAATGGTAAATAAAATTATAGTCTAGGACTCTAGGAAATCACCTTGTACTTCCATACCCTTATATATTATTATTTTATTTAATTTTTATGTTTTTATTGAATTGTCATTGTTAGAAGAATATACATACAAGCAGAAGAAAAGAAAAAAAAAGGCTAAAAAAAATATTTTGTCAAGATCAATGTCTGTTTTTGACAAGTCCGAAACATGTTTGTTATTTATGATTCTCCAGGTTCGTACACACAAGTTATCTAGCTAGTACCGCACTGTCACTACAGGCGAAGGTAACACAGTAGTGTATATCAATGTCTGTCCTTGGCAGATCCACGATGTTATGGACACATATGGTCCGTCAATGACCGGCAAGGTACTCACCGTGGCATTTTCTCGTTATTTAGACATTAAGTACGGTTTGGTATGTTACCAGCAAACAAAGGGAAAATAAGCAACAATAGAAGAGAATAATGCTCAGAATTATCTGGGCCCGTCGGCCCCCCGGTCTCAGGTCAATAGAACAGGCTCTTCACCCATCAACACCCTCTCCTGGAACCAAAGAGTCACAGAGAAGCATTCGTGTATAGCCTTATGTATATGTAACGGCAGTATGTTAATAAAGCTTTCCCACACCTGGAAGAAGTGTTTTACTTTCTTGTCTTTTTGGTGTGAGGCCTCAACCTAATCCATTCGCATAATGTATGAGAGTTTCTCCAGGAATAATTTGAAAGGGGGAAGTGTGGGTTGTAGCCAAACTTGTAAGATCGCCTTGGTGCCTGCCGCTGCCACAAAATGTAGCAGTTTCCAGCACCCTGGGGTACAATTATATTTATCTGTGTCCAAGTAACCAAACAAAGCCCAAAGGGGGTCGGGTGGGGTAAAGGTAGTTAAATGTGTAATAGTGTAATTGATGATTTTGTCCCAGAACTCTCTAATCCTTGGACAATCCCACAGGCAGTCATATAGTCCCGCATCCAGGGCCCCGAACTTAAATCAGCAGGTGGAGTCGTAAATGCCCATTTTGAATCCTCTTCTCGGAGTTAGATAGGATCTATGGCGAATTTGTAAGACCATCTCTACATAACATGCTGCGGGCAGGTGCTTATGGGAGAGTTCCAGTGCCTTAAGTATCAGGGACGGGGTGGCCTGTGGCACCTCAGTCTTCCACTTAGTCATAGAGACTTTGGATGTAGTATAATCCAAAGGTACGTGTAGGAATTTATAATTAACCAAAATTTGTTTTTTCCCCTCATTAGGGCTCGAGTACCATTTCTTCAAATACGGACTCCACTCAGTATCCGGCATAGAAGAGATTACCTTAGTAATGTAACTCTTTGCCTGAAAATACAGGAAAAAGGGGAACACTATATTTGGGTATTCTCTCTGTATCTCATGGACTGGTTTGACAGATTTAGTTTGTGCATTTATGAGTCTATGTTAGTAATGCCTTGTGTTTGCCAGCGAATAAAGATTGGGTGCGGAGACCCATTCTAAAAGTAGGGTGTCACGGCTGAGGATGGGGGAAATCCTCAGCCGTGCGGTGCCAGTTGATGTTATGGCTGCTCGGCCAGGACAACAGGATTAGGGAGCAGGTCACCTCCTACAGCATCCCTAACCTGACCCTAACTCCTATCTGCATGGGCCGACCTTAAAGGTAGGAGGACCCATGCGCAGGAACCTAGGAGCCCTGACTTACCCTCCGTCCGGTCCCAGGGCTAAGGAGCAGGGTAAGACAACCCACTCCTCCTAGGCACGGATGAGCAGGAGTCTCAATGGCCAAGCTGCTGGAAAAGGGGGAACATAAACAGCTCTATGGATATGGCAGGTGAACAAGGAGTTCCACCTACCTGCCACAGCCTTGCTGACTGGATCCCTGTGCTGGCAGGGTGCAGATCACAACGCATCCCCACACAGGGACCCAGATCCATAGCTGCACAAAATCACAAGGAAACATCAAATAGACATCACACATAACTAGACATAAACTTAAATGTGACATTATGGTTATGACCACAGGGGTGGCTCTCACTGGCAGGTAGTAAACACATGAGGCTACTCCAGCTAAACATGGCTGAAGCAACCTGCTGACACATGCCAAACACTGAGGCTTTATAGGGCCGAGAGGCCACACCCAACAATCAGACACACCCCGTGACTCACACACACTGAAAGGGAGTTAACCCTTCCACAACCACAGAAGGGAAAACAACACTTAAAGGGGAAGTGTCCAAAACAAGATCACACTGTGGCTGTTGCCGCAGGCAACGATATGGGTGGCAACCATGTCCTGGGAGTCAGCCCGAAGGCCGGGACACTGTCACCACATGCACACATCCAACCAAACGTTGCCACGGGCAGTCACAGTGAAGGGAAGAGTCTCAGTGCACACGTAACATAAAACCCCGTGCACACCATACATACATACACACACACCTAACAAAGCGGTAGCTAGGTGTAACCGCATGAAGATGCCGCAAGCTGCCTAGCACCAGCTCAGGCTGCTATCTGCGACAATCTCCAACCACATGTTGCCCGCGGCAACCACAAGTGAGGCAACACACAAGTAGCCCTCACCTGTGGTTGAACTACCAAAAACAAACCGCAGGCAACCGCATGCGGTTAAGTAATCACGGTCATAGCCATGGCCGTGACAGAGGGATTCAACACCAGTGTTAATTGTGTTGAGTATGAGGAGTGCATTTTACACAGAGCCCTTGACTTGCACCATGCTCGCCACGTCGTCACGAGAAGTGGGTTGTCCTTCACCATTTTAGTTTGGGCTGTTGCAGTGTGTGCCAGGCTATTCTGGGGCATTTCCCATTCCAGATGAATTTCCTATATAGGTAGTTTATTCGCTTTTTATCCTTAGGTATAAGGTAAATAGGCAACATTTGGAGCATGTATAGTAGCTTGGGGAACTCAAGGAGATTTATTCTTCCCACATAAGATAGTGAGAAATGTTTCCAGACCGTGAGGGTGGATTCTAGGGAGGAAAGATAAGTTCTCACATTATAATGATATAATTGAGATGGTTTTTTAGGGATGATGACCCCCAAGTATGTTATGGCCCTATCCTTCCATGAAAACGGAAAAGCCCTAGTCCAGGCCGGTATTTTGGGTCCGCTCAGAAGTAATGGCTTTGTTTTGTCCAAGTTGATGGTGCATCCCGATAAGGAGCCAACCTCTTGGAGTTCAGCTAACAGCTTTCCGAGTGAGTCTTTAGGATCAGAGATCATCAACAAGACATTGTCCGCAAACGCCGCACTCAGTTCACTGTTACCTATCGTCACCCCACGGAAACTGTGTGTGGTGTGAAGACGGTACAAGAGCAGGTCCAAAGACAGATTAAATAAGATCGGAGATAGGGGACATCCCTGCCTTGTACGCCTAAAAAGAGGTAAAATCCGTGAATTCTTCCCATTAATGGTTAACATAGTTGTAACATCGATATACATATTGTTTATGTCTAAACCCTATTCCAAAACCACAGACGGCTAGGGTTGTGTGTAGAAAAGGCCAGGACAGCTTGTCAAATGCCTTTTCGGCATCTAGGCTGAGAAGAAGCACTTGGCGCCATGTGGGATTTTGCGCTGCAACCGTGGTTGCCACCGCACGACATATATTGTTAACCGCATATCTCCCTTGTGTAAAACCCATTTGGGTGGGGTAAATCAGGGTTGGGAGAAAGGTTTGCATTCTTTTGGCAATAATTTTAGCTAGAAATTTATAATCCTGATTCATTAAGGTTATTGGCCTATAGGACTGCGGTAGGCAGAGGCGCTATAGGGGGGTGCAGAGGTAGCAGTCGCTACCGGGCCCAGGAGCCTGAGGGGGCCCGAAGACCCTTGTGCCACATAAGAAAACACTGGTATTATAGAAAGTGCATGCAGGTCAGGTTACACTTCTAGCTGGAGGGAAGGGGTAGGTCAAGAATTTGGCATGGGGGGGTGTCATTTTTAAATTTTTGCCTCAGGCAGCACAAAGGTAATTTTCTTCCTTGCCACTGGCCACAAAGTACTAAGGGCAGGGGGGAATTCTTGCACTAGGGTCCATAAGCCTTTAGCTACGCCCCTGGCGGTAGGTCATGGTTTTTATTAGGCTAAAGGAAGCACAATCACCCTAGACTCCGTGAACTGGTCTACTTCCATACCCCACCTATATATCTGGGTGTACAGAGTTGTCAAGATGGGGATTATCTCTGGCGATAGCATTTTGTAATATTCTGCCGTTAGGCCATCTGGTTCTGGTGTTTTACGATCCGGAAGTAGCTTGCTTCACCTTCTCCTCTGTGATATCTGCATCTAAATATGCCCTCCGTTCCTCAGATAGGGATGGCATGTGTAAGGAGTCCAGGAAAGACCGTCCGCATCCCCTCCGGATTCGTAGGGGAGGCCCTATAGAGGTCTTCATAGTATTTAAAGAAGACCTCAGTTATTTTGTCTGTCGTAGAGTACAGATGGTCTGATTCCAGGCATTTGATACGGGTTATTGGTTTGTTGCTTTTAAAGGGTTTGGTGAGAGAAGCTAGTAATGTTCCTGCTCTATTTCCCTAACGGAAGTACTTGCTCTGTGTATATTGGGTGAACCAGTGTGACTGTCCCTGAACAAACATGTCTAATAATGACTTTGCGTCTAAAAACGCTTGTCTTTTTTGAGCAGTAGGGGCTACTGCGTGGGCTCGCTGGGCCGACAAGAGATCAGAGTGCAACAAGTCAAAGCGCTCCCTTGTCTTTTTATTTTTATGTGCTAAATAGGCTATTACATGACCACGCATAACCGCCTTGGAGGTCGCCCATAAAAGTGGGGTATCTTTTAGATGAATGTCATTATCATCCAGAAAGTTAGTCCAATGGACCGTAAGATATGTCCCAAAGTCCTCTGACTCCGGTATGTGGGGAACCTCCACAAGCGGGACCTTGTTTGTGGCTGAAGTGCCTGAATCGTAACTGTAACAGGATCGTGATCCGAAATAGCTATGGGGTGAATGGTGACATTTATTAAATTATCTAATAAGGTGATAGAGATCAGAATTAAGTCGATACGCGAAAATTAATCATGGGTTTTAGAGTAGCAACTACAGGGTGGGCCATTTATATGGATACACCTTAATAAAATGGGAATGGTTGGTGATATTAACTTCCTGTTTGTGGCACATTAGTATATGTGAGGGGGGAAACTTTTCAAGATGGGTGGCGACCATGGCGGCCATAGAAACACAATTTCTATCCGTTCCTCACATGTTAACCTCGGCGACATGTCAATGGCTGTAAACAAAGAGAAACTTGTAAATAACTCATGAAAGAATAAAGTTACGTTAAAACCAAGCACACTATTGTTTTTTTTGTGAAATTCCCAATAAGTTTGATGTGTCACATGATCCTCTTCCTATTGAAAAAACAAAAGTTGGATTCAAAATGGCCAACTTCAAAATGGCTGCCATGGTCACCACCCATCTTGAAAAGTTTCCCCCCTCACATATACTAATGTGCCACAAACAGGAAGTTAATATCACCAACCATTCCCATTTAATTAAGGCGTATCCATATAAATGGCCCACCCTGTATATTCTCTGGTGTCATTGTGTATCGTTCTCCATGTATCATGTAGATGTAGTCTATCCATAAACTTTAATATCGCATGGTAAGGTATATGATACCTGTTCTATCAGAACTTCTAGAAGGAGGTAACGGCCTGCCGGATCCACCAATGAGTCCTGTATCTCATATCGGAGACCTTGCCTGAACAGTATCGCAACTCCCCTGGACGTAGAAGTATGCAAAGCCGTCAAGCACTCAGAAAGCCAAGGGGCCTTAAGAGTGGATCGGGAGGACGCTTTCCAATACGTTTCCTGGAGAAACACAATATCTGGTTTAAATCGCTTAAGGTGTGTCACTACTTTCCTTCTCTTTGTTGGGGTATTTAACCCTGCTACATTCCAGGTGAGTAGTTTTAGGTGTGGTGAGATGTTGTAGGTGGGCATAGTGTTTTCAAGTGTGGTACTCATCTGGCCAAGGGGGTACGTGGTAGTCAGTAGATAGGTCAGTCACATAGAAGTCCTCTCCCACCTGTCCAAGCGAGCGGGCAAGAGTGGTCCCACAAAGCGGAGGAAGGAGTCCCAGATCCCAAGCATCACAGTCATCAGCCTGAAGCATAGAACATAACTTATAACAAACAAGGTTGAACATCAGTAGATGTCAAATGACGTCCCCATAGTGAAACATTCAATAACAATACAAGAAGTGAGAGGCAAGAAAACAGCTTGAGGTTGGGAGTTCGCTCCCCCAGAGTCTAGCTCGTGGTCATCATGCGTCTTGCTGGCCAAAGAATCTTCTGGCTTCCGCTGGGTCATCAAAAAGGTGGCTACGGCCAGGGCCGGTGCAAGGATTTTTGCCAACACAAGCGAAGCTACATTTTGGCGCCCCCCATCCCCCCGCAGCTCACCTGGCCCTGGTCCAGTCTGCATCAGCTGGCTTCTCCTCTGTGTGGTCCTGGTATCTTCGCTCTGCTTCAGACAATCTCTGGTTTGAGGACCATATTTTTCGCCCTATAAGATGCACTGGCCCATAAGACACACCTAGGTTTTAGAGGAGGATAAGAAGAAAAAAATATTTTCCATTACACCTCAGGTCAGACCAGCAATCAGACCCCCAATGTTAATCAGACCTCAGATCAGACCCCCAATGCCTCAGATCAGCCCCCCATGTCAGCCATCAGACCCCCATGTCAGCCATCATGCCCCCATGTCAGCCATCAGCCCCCCATGTCACATTTCTCTCCCTCAAGGCCTCCATGTCACATTTCTTCCCCTCCATGTAACATTTCACCCCTCCATGTCACATTTCACCCCCTCAATGCCACATTTCTCCCCCTCCAAACCATGTCACATCACCCCCTCCTTTTTAGTTTACATCACCCCCTGCGTGTCACATCATGATCACATCATTACCCCCTATTGTGTCACATTTCTCCCCCCTCCATCATCCATGTCACATTTCTCCCCCTCAAGGCCTCAATGTCACATTTCTCCCCCTCCATGTCAAATCACCTATGTCTCATAAGCCCTCCATGTCACATTTCTCCGCCTCCTTGTCACATTTCACCCCCTCAATGTCACATTTCTCCCCCTTCAAACCATGTCACATTACCCTCTCCTTTTTAGTTTGCATCACCCCCTTCGTGTCACATCATGATCACATCATTACCCCCTATTGTGTCACATTTCTCCCCCCCCCATGGCACATCATTCCCCCCTCCCGGATGGCCCTGGCCCCATCCATGATCACATCATTACCCCCTATTGTGTCACATTTCTTCCCCCCGCCCCTATGGCACATCATCCCCCCCGGCCGATCCTCCCTGGCCCTGGCCCCATTCCCATGTCACAGTCACAGACTACAGAGTACAACTGTACAGACATTTACATCGTCCCCCTCCATCATGTCACGGTCACCCCCCCCCCCCCCATATTAATGATTGTTGTTGTGTAATTGGTTACGATACGCTCGTAGAATTTTGTGGCCCAGTGAACATATTTGGCAATAGCTGGTCTGGGTGGTCCTATTTGGTGTGCCCTCTCTATCATCATAGGATCCGCTGGCAAGTCGAGATTTAGAGCTTGCAGGATTTTGATTGCCAGGAAAGCTGTTAAGGCCTCCCCGGTCACTGACTCCGGAATTCCTACAAATCGGAGATTATTTCTCCTATCTCTATTTTCCAGGTCTTCCAATTTTTCTCTGAGCAATGTCTCTGTGGTTTCACGTTGTTGCAATGAGGCCAGTACCATCTCCATATTTGTTTCCCCTGAGACCATTCTGTTTTCCAGGTCTGGGATTTTTTGCGTGTTAGCAGTGATCTGAGCCATCGCAGAATTAATTGAGGCATGTAAAACGTCAAACCTTTTGTCAAAAAGTGGTAGCAGCAGGCGGGACACCTGTGCCACCGCCGTGGCTTGTATATTACCTGGAGACGACTGAGGAGGCGGACTATGTGGAGGAGAGAGATTCACAGGTGTAATATCGTCCGATAACAGCTCTTGTGAGGAATGCGGTGAGTCTGGGACCGGCTCTTCTGTCCGGGTCATTAAAGAAGCTTGTTTATTTCTCATCGCGGCTTTGTTTTGTGCTTTAGGTATTTGAGATTTAGGTGCTGTTTGGGCTGATAGCGTCTTGCGCTGTTGTCTTTGCGGTTGGGGTCCCATAAGGAATTTGTCCATTCCTATGCCAAGATCAGAGAGGGTTAAAGCAACTTGAATGAGGGTGGCCGGAAAGGAGCCCGCTGACTACATAGGGAAGTCGAACCTCACCCCTTTTAGGGCAACTGCAGCATGCGTCCGCAAGGTGGGTTCAGCAAAAGAAAGTCAGTATTACTACAGTCCTGCTCAGTGAGGTAACGGCTTAAGAGTGACGTCTCCACAAAATGGTCTCTTTCACACTGAGTGGTGATATAGGGGGCTGTAATCTTAGTTAATGCTGAGCAACTCTTCAGGTAGTGTACCCTTCTTTGGCCCGGCCTTCGGTCATATGGGCCCTTCTAAATACTATGTGCGGTAAAAATGGCTGCGTCAGAGTATGTGCCGCCACGAGACAGGCAGTTTTGGGGCGGCCCTGCGGAGCTCCTCTTCCCACTGCGGAAATGGGCTTGCGGTTTCCCTCCTGGCTCACGGGTCCAGGCTAACGCTCTGTGTGGAATCTAAAACACGGTCATCCTTGATGTCCCGCCCCCGGAAGTCACTGGAGGTCTCGTTTACATCAGATAGAGGCCAGAAAAATTAAGGTAAGCCTAGTTAGTGCGGTGGGCCTGCAGATAGGTGGGCAGCGGTGGCAGGTTGAGGTGTTGGTGTTCTTTCAGATAGCTTGATATTACTGACCTCAAAAGTTCTGGAACCCACAGTGTTGTCTGGCTGGGGGAGGAAGACTGGAAGAGGTTCTAATGACTGCTGCTGAGATCATGAGCTGCTGCAGTTGATGTCTCCGCCGTCCTGTGGGCCTGTGCTGGCCTGGTAGATGATGTGTGGTCTTGAGAGATCCCCTTATCAGCAGGGCCCTGGTGACCGTATTAGACGGCTGCTGCTCCGCTCCTCCAGAGGAAATTTTGCCCGGGGATGCGCTGATCGTGCTAGACCTCCGGTGTTATTTCGGTTCTGGGGGGTCCGGGGAGCTTTGGTGGTGTCTCACGCTCTATTGGTAAGGGTTCCGGGGTTCTCCGGTATCCAACCCGGCCCTGCGGAGGATGTTCCCGGTCCCGCGCGCTGTTCCTCCCCACAAACCCAGTCCGAGGCTTTTCAGGCCTGAACAGGTCGCCACCGCAGCTCCGGCTCTGAAGGCTCCCGAAGCCTCCGGGACGGCTCTCCCTGAAGGCCATGGTGTGATGGGACCTCCTCGATGCATGCAGTAATCGCTGGTTGGCTCTTTCGGGCCAGATGGCTGCAGATTAGATTCGGCTACCGGGAGCCTCAGGAATTGCTGTCTATACAGCTCGGCAGCAAGCCACCCCCCCCCCCCCACCCCCCCTATATATTCTTAATGTAAGCACCAATCACTTTGTCAAAATTTCACAAAGCAGTTTACACTCATGACTTCCTTCATTAAATTTTGCATCAAACTGTAATCTTCTGTTAAAATTGTGATAAGAGCAGTCCATGTCAGCATCCTCCTTCTCCCAGTGGGCATGGTCGCCAGAATGCTCAGTTAAACTCCCACTCCAGTGCTGTAACAGCCTGTGCCCACAAACATCTTTCTGGCTCCATTCGCTCCATGCTGGGCTGAGACCTACTCTGCAACCTGCAGTGCCTTTGTCTGCCCAAAGGACACGTGCACACAGTCCCTCCAGCTCTTAAAGGGTAAACATGTGCACAACCTAATCTGCCTAGTTTATGGTCTTCCTCCGGTATTTAAGGTACCTTCCCTGTGGGTATTCTAACTTGCTACTCCCTGTAAAGGCACAGTATGTTCTGTACTGACTTTTCGTGCCTTGACTTCTGCCTGTTTACCGGATTTGACCCTCAGCTACCTGACCTGACCTCAACTTGACTTGTGTTGACCTTTGGCCTGATAACCAGATTGAAAGAGCTCTGTCCTGATCTTGGCTCATCTACTGACTATGGTTTTGCCTTTCCTTTTGGTGCCATGTCTCTTGATTCACCTGGGTCAGCTGTCAATGAAGAGAGACTACTTCAAAAGGTAGCGGCCTGGTGGTTCGGCATTCGAGCCGAAACACGTGTCGCTTGTGCGCTGTGTCCCTTCTATGCTTTCAATAAAGCAACATTATAACGAACAAGGAGTGAAGTGCCGGTCTTTTCCTTTGAATGTTCAATGACACTGTGGGTTTGACCCCACTTTGTGACAAAAATGAATAAAAATTGATGTCTGCGATTAAAAGACATACATCTGCTAAAAATCAAAGATCAAGATGTGCAGAGTTTATGCATGTCACTTACGGCTATATCTGTATGCACATATGGGAATATATTCACCCTAACCTAAGAGACAAAAGTTTGTTTTTAAGCTGAGAAATTAAAAAGTAACACTTCAGGCATTCAACACAACAAAAAGTGACTATATCGTCAAACCCTAAAAACCTTAGATACTTAATGAAAGTAGTAAGATGGAAAAATATAAGTCCTACCTAGTAGATTACAGTCAAGAACACAATGATGGAGGTCTTACCATAAACATTATAGAGATTTCTTGTGGATGTTATTTTTTTTTTTTTTTAAGTAATACAAATAAATTATTAGAACCTACTAAGTGCATGTAAAAAGACATGTAATGGTTAAACCCTCATGGAAAAGTACCAAGCTGGTTTAATTATTTGTGATGCTGGCATTTTTTCCCCCTAATAATACAAAGTAACTGGAAATTGCTAGTTACAAATCTACCAACTCCAGTCTATTGAGAGCAAGCAAACCAATCTCTGCCAATATGGCGAGTCGTAAAAGAGAATGCAGTCCACACGTGCAAGAAGTTTTACCTCCTTTATCAAAACATAAAGATGTAAAATCACCCTCTCGT